>NC_049226.1:24152043-24795907 GCF_011100685.1 Canis lupus familiaris
AATTAGTTGTTTTACACCCAGTGTGTAAGCCAGAAGGGCATGCTCACGGGTCTGCCCATTCTTGGAGATACCTGCTTCAAATTCACCAACACCAGCAGCAACAGTCAGGACAGCACAGTCAGCCTGAGATGTGCCTGTAATCATGTTTTTGATAGTCTCTGTGTCCTTGGACATCAATGATGGTCACACAGTACTTGCTGGTCTCGAATTTCCACAGGGAGATATCAATGGTGATACAATGTTCACGTTCAGCTTTCAGTTTATCCAAGACCCAGGCATACTTGAAGGAGCCTTTTCCCATCTCAGCAGCCTCCTTCTCAAATTTTTCAATAGTTCTTTTGTCGATCCCACCACATTTGTAGACCAGATGGCCAGTAGTGGTAGACTTGCCCGAATCTACATGTCCAATGACGACGATGTTGATGTGAGTCTTTTCCTTTCCCATTTTGGTTTAGGTTTAGCGGTGGTTTTCACGACACCTGTGTTCTGGCGACAAACCTGTTGCGAAAAAGCTTGAGTTGATTTTTGTATATGGTGCTAGAAAAGCATTACTTCATTCTTTGGCATGTGAATATCCAATTTTCTCAACACTGTTGAGAAGATTGTTCTTTGTCCATTGAATGGTCTTGGCACCTGTCAAAAGTCATTTGGCATGTATATGTAAGGGTTTATTTCTGAGATATTTATTCAGCTAATCTGTGTGTCTTTATACCAGTGCCACATTGTTTTGAGTACAGTAGCTGTATAGTATGTTTTGAAATTAGGAAGTGTGAGTCTTCCAACTTCTCTGTTTCTTTTTCTTTTTCAAGATTGTTTTGGCTATTCTGTGTCCTTTGAGATTCCATATAAATTGTGAAGTGGCCTTTTTGTATTTCTGCAAAAAAAAATGTCATTGGGATTTTGTTAGGGATTGCATTCAATCTATATATTGTGTTGGGTGGTATTGACATCTTAAAAATATTGTCTTCTGATCTATGAACATGGAATGGCATTTCCACTTATTTATGTATCCTTAATTTCATTCAGTGTTTTGTAGTTTTCATTGAACAAGTCTTTCACCTCCTTGATGAAATTAATTCCTAAGTATTTTATTCTAGTTGTTGCCAATATATATAGAATTGTTTTTGTAATTTCTTGTTCAGATTGTTCATTGTTATTGTAGAGAAATGCAACTGATTTTCATGTGGTGGCTTCATATCCTGCTACTTCATTAAATACATCTTTTTTAGTTCTAATAGGTTTTTTTTAAATAGAATAACTAGTTTTTATATTTTCAAGATCATATTGATCTATCATTTAAGATCCATGAATAGAGACAGTTCTACTTCTTCCTTTCCCTTTTGAGTTCCTTTTAATTCTTTTTCTTGCCTAATTGCTCTGGCTAGAACTTCTAACTATGTTGAATAGAGGTGGTGAAAGTAGATTACCTTGCCCTGTTCCAGATGTTGGAGGAAAAATTTTCAGGCTTTCACTGCTGAGTATCAGGTTCACTGTGGGATTTTCATATATAGTTTTTTATCATGTTGAGGCAGTTTCCTTTTATTCCTAGTTTATTAAGGGTTTTCATGAAAGGGTGTTGAATTTTGTCAAGTAATTTTTTTGCACCAAAGGAGATGATCATGTGGTTTTTTTCCTTTACTCTGTTAATGTAGTGTATTACATTGATCAATATTTGTATACTGAAGCACTCTTGCATTCCAGGAATAAATCCAATTTGTTCATCGTGTATAATTCACTTAATATGCTGCTGAGCTTGGTTTGCTAGTATTTTGTTGAGGATTTTTGCATCATATTCATAGGAATATTGGTCTATCATTTTCTTGCAGTGTCTTTGGCTTTGGTATCAGGATAATATTGGCCTCATAGAATCAAAATGTTCCCTTCTCTTCAGTTTTTTTGGGAAAGTTGAGAAGGATTGGTATTCCTTAAATGTTTGTTAGAATTCACAGTGAAGTCATCAGGTCCAGGGCTTTTATTAGTTGGAAGATTTTTGATTACTGATTCAATCTCCTAATTCTAGTTATAGATCAGATTTTTTTCTTTGTGATTTAGTCTCTTCTTGTGATTTGTATTTTTTTCTTTGTGATTTAGTCTCTTCTTGTGATTTGTATTTTTAGGAATTTGTCAGTTTCATCAAGTTATCAAACATGCCTATAAAGTGTGACTCCTTGTTCATAGTATTGTTATATTCCTTTTATTTCTGTAGAATTAATAGTAATGTCCTCATTCTCATTTCCAAATTACCAAAAGTAATTTTTTTCTCTATGCATCTAACTAAAGATTTGCCAATTTGGGTGATCTTTTCAAATAATCAACTTTGGTTTCCTTGTTTTACTCTATTGTTTTTCTTTTCTCTGTTTCTTTTATCTCTGTTTCTAATCTTGTACTAGCTTTGGGTTTAGTTTGTTCTTTTGCTAGTTCTGTAAGTTGTAGTTAGATTATTGATTTGAGATCTTTCTTGTTTTTTGATGTGTAAGCTGTAAGTTTCCCTCTTAACACTGCTTTCACTGCTTTCTATAAGTTTTGGTATATTGTGCTTTAGTTTTCATTTTCCTAATTTCCTGTGTAATTTCTTTGATCCGTTGGTTGTTTAGGAGTACGTTGTTTAATTTCCACAAATGTGTAAATTTACCTGTTGGTTTCTCACTTCATCCTATTGTTCTTTATTTTTTAAAATCTTAAAAAGACTTTATTTATTTGTTCAGGAGAGACACAGAGAGAGTCAGAGATACAGACAGAGGGAGAAGCAGGCTCCCCGGGGGAAGCCTGATGTAGGATGTGATCCCAGGACTCTAGGATCACACCCCGAGCCAAAGGCAGATGCTGAACCACTGAGCCACCCAGGCATCCCTCCTATTGTGCTTTAATAAGATACTTTTATGAAAACTGTCTTTTGAAATACATTGAGACATAATTTATGGCCTAACAGATAGTCTGTCCTGGAAAATGTCCCTTGTACATGAGAAGTATGTGAATGCTGCTATTTAATAACATTCAAAACTCTCTTTTTACAGCTCCATCCCAACTCCTTTCAATTGTTGATATTACAGAATTACATCTTTATACATTGCCCCAAAACACAATCTAATAATTATTTTAAGTATATTTGTATTTTTTCCAGGGTATATTTGTATTTTAAATTATATAGAAAACAGTATGTAGAATTACAAATCAAAGTTACAATAGTACTAGTTTTTAGACTAATAATTTTTAAAAATATATTATTCTCTTAAATCACATAGAAAACAAAAAAGAGTTATAAATTATTGTTAACCATAATACTAGCTTTTATAACTGCCCATGTATTTACCTTTACTGAAAGCTGTAAAGGTAAATTTCTTTATACAACTTTGAGTTACTGTCAAGTGTCCTTTCATTTTTCCCTGTAGGATTCTCTTGAACATTTCTTGCAGGGCAGGTCTAGTAGCAATGAACTCTTAGAGCTTTCATTTATTTGGGAATGTCTTTATTTCTCCCTTAAAGGACAGTTTTGCTAGATATAGGATTCTTGGCTGATTTTTTTGTTGTTGTTGTTAAGCAGTGTGAATATATTGACCTACTGCTTTCTGGCTTCCAAAGTTTCTGATGAGAAATCTGTTAATGTATTAACAATTTCTTGTGTGTGATGAATCACTTCTTTCTTGCTGTTTTCAAGAGTTTCTCTTTATCTTTGGCTTTCAAAAGTTTAATTATATTGTGTCTTAGTGTGGATACATCTTTGAGTTTATCTTACTTGGAGTCTGTTGAGCTTCTGGGATGTTAATATTCATGTATTTCATCAACTTTGGCATTGTTCAGTCATTATTTCTTGAAATATTCTCTCCTGCCCTTTTTCTTTCTCTTCTCCTCTGGGACTCCCACAGTCTGTATGTTGATCTGCTTACTTGTGTACCATAGGTCTCTTAGGCTCTATTCACTTTTATTCAATTTTTTCTATTTCTCAGACTTGACAGTTTCCTTTGGTTTATCTTCAAGTTTGCTGATTGTTTCTTCTGTCTGCTCAACTCTGCCTTTGAATCCCACTGAAGAATTGCTCCTTTCAGTTCTACTTTTCAACTTCAGAGTTTCTATTTGGTCTCATATTAAGTTCTTGTCTTTTTATTGATATTTCCATTTTGTACATCATTTCTTAAACTTCTCCACACCTTACTTTAATTTCTGAGCATCTATAAGACAGCTGTTTTAAGGTATTTGTCTAGTAGATCTGCTATCAGGTCATTTTCAGGGTCAGTTTCTTTCTCTTTTTTTTAAAGATTTTATTTATTTACTTATGAGAGAGAGAGAGAGAGGCAGAGACACAGGCAGAGGGAGAAGCAGGCTCCATGCAGGGAGCTCGATGCGGGACTTGATCCTGGAATTCCCAGATCAAGCCCTGGGCTGAAGGCAGGGGCCAAACCATTGAACCACCTGGGATCATCTCAGGGTCAGTTTCTGTTTATTTATTTTTTCCTTTGAATGAGCCATCATTTTGTGTTTCTTATTATGACTTATGATTTTTTTGTTTAAAACTGGACATTTGGATGTGATAATGCAGGAACTCTGGGAATCAGATTCTTTCCTTCCACAGAGTTTACTGTTTTTTTGTTTTGTTTTGTTTTGTTTTGAATTTTTGTAGGCTTTTTCTACAGTTTACAAGGATCAGTCAAGGATCACCTGAAGTGTAAACTTAAGATCTCAGTTTTTTGAGCTTGTGCCCTTCCCTGGAAATGACTGTTCGCTTTTTAATTTCCTCCATATTTATAGTTGTTTTTGAATGTCCTGGTTTTGAATGTCTGGTTCCCAAAAGGGGAGAGGAGACTAATTTAGAGAGAAAGAAAAATGCTTTAAATTCCCTGGAGGTTACCAGATGGGAAGGGCTTACGACAATGGTGGAGGGTGGAGGTACAACACCAACAACTGCCCTCCTGTTTGCAACTCTGTGATCAGAAGCAGCCACTGACAATCTGAATACAGATCTCCTATGTTTCGGGGACAGAGCCTTTTTCTCCACCGCTGCTCCCGCAAGCAGTGGTGAGGTTGTTCCAGGAACATATACACAGCTGCGTGCTGCTGGGGCTCAGAGTGGATAAATACTACCTGGCTAAGAGCCAAAATTGACCACAGTTAACCACAATTTTACTTCCCCTGGGAGTTGCCTTCAATAGACTTTATTTAGGGTTCCAAAAGAGTTACATTAGATTCTGGTAGTGCAGTTGTTTAGGTGGGGAGACAGATTTCTGGTGGTTCCTACTCTACTTTATTCCCAGAATCCTTTCTGTCTATTGCAATTTTTTAAAGGGCTCATAAACTTTAAGGACTTTCTGACTTCCCTTACTTATTTCTTCACTGTATTAATAAAAATTATGGATGGAACTAGTGTTTTTGTTTTCTGTACGTCTTAATAGTCAGGCTTCATCACTTTCTCTGACAATTTAATGCATGATTTATTAACTTGTCAGCACATTTATGAGTTTATGAAGTAAGAAAAATTCTATAATCCTCTCTAATTCTAGCTTGGGAGCCTGGTTAATTTTGTGGATGAAACTCTCATTGCACATGTTGGTTAAGAAAATCTTATTTGGGGGTGCCTGGGTGGCTCAGATGGTTAAGCATCTGCGTCCAGCTCAGGATCCTGGGGTCCTGGGTTTGAGCCCCACATTGGGCTCTCTACTTAGCAGGGAGTCGCTTCTCCCTCTCCCTCTGCCTGCCACTCTACCTGCTTGTGCACACTCTCTCTTTAAATAAAATCTCAAAAGAGAGAGAGAGTGAGAGAGAGAGAGAGAGAGATATCTTATTAGAAGTTATTGAATGTAAACATGAAAAATCTTGGATTTTTAAGAGAAACTGACATAGGTTTAATACTGGCTTAGTCAATCACTATTTGAACTTAGGCCTAGAAGTGGTCTCTTCATCTCTAACACAAGCATATTGGCAAAGTCCTCTATGCAAGATTGTTGTTTAAATAAGAGGAAAAAAAAACAAATTGGAACATATAAAGCAATCAATAGTAGGTAATGATTTTTATTAAAATTATTTTGATACCAAATCTCACCCAAATTATTTCCTTTATTCAACTTTCTGTTTAGTTTTTTCTTGACTTCTAGTGAGTTTCATAATGGAGTTTATAAAGAAATTTTAAATATACCCCTTTGCTTATTTTAAGATTTTCAAATGCCTTTGGAAGAGGAATCAGAATTTACAAATATGGACAAAGCTGCCAGAGTCATTCAAAATGCCTGGAAATGTTTCCTTGTGAGTTTCTTTCTTTTTTATTTATTTTTTTGATAATTATTGCAATATGATTTTATATATCATAAGGTCCATCTGTTGAAAATGTACAATTCAGTAGTTTTTAGTATATTTACAGATCTGTGTACCACCCTTTGCTTTAAAAGAACACATTTTTTAGAAGTTCAAAAAAGTTAACATTAATTAATTATCTCATTAGCCTCACAAATCCTTACTGAGCTCCTGATCAGGGCCAGGCACTTTGATAATGCCTGCTTGTGCACACTCTCTCTTTAAATAAAAGTATCACTAATAGGGTTATCAATTAAAGTATCACTAATAGGGTTATTTGGTTTTCACCTCTAAAACTTTCTTTCATTCTTATTTTTTTTAAGATTTTATTTATTTATTCATCAGATACACAGAGAGAGAGGCAGAGGCAGAGGGAGAAGCAGGCTCCATGCAGGAAGCCTGATGCGGGACTTGATCCTGGGACTCTGGGATCATACCCTGAGACAAAGGCAGATGCTCAATCGCTGAGCCACCCAGAGACAAAGGCAGATGCTCAATTGCTGAGCCACCCAGGCATCCCTAAAACTTTATTTCTTGTCTCAGGAATCAGGTTTCTGATAAGGTGTTAGGGATACATTCACTATTTATTGAGTACCTATTCTTGAAGACAAGGTTTAATAATAAAGTATATATCAGTTGATGTACTTATTTATCATGTATAGGGCTGGTCTCATTGGTGTAAAGAATAATCCAAGTTGATTTACCTGGTTGGATGAGAGCCAGTAGCTAAAATGACTCCGTTTCCTCTGTGATAGCAGCAACACTGTGTTTGATAATTTTGTGTGAAGTGATATGGTTCTGTTTCTAGCACACTGGAATACCTTTGCATTGGTTAATCAAGTCTTGCAAAATAGATTCCATTATTTGTTTCTTTTGCCTCTTGCAAAGCCATAAAACACATAACTATTGATTTCCAACACTAAAATAATATTTTTTTATTTTTTTAAGATTTTATTTATTTATTCATGAGAGACACACACACACACAAAGAGAGAGAGAGGCAGAGACATAGGCAGAGGGAGAAGCAGGCTCCATGCAGGGAGCCTGATGCAGAACTCGATCCTGGGACTCCAGGATCAAGCCCTGGGCTGAAGGCAGGCGTTAAACCACTGAGCCACCCAGGGATCACAATAATTTTCTTTTAAAATCTATTCCTTTGATGATTTCTGAGAGCCTACTTGTTTAAGATTTTCTGTCATTTGTAACTTCCTTTATCCCATATCCAAATCCAATAAGCCACATTACTTTGTATACCTTTTATGTTCCTAGTACTGTGTCAGTCTTGTTACAAAACCTCCTTGCCCTTAGGGAGTTTCAGTAGAAAAGCCCTGTATGTAAACAGACTAAGTGTGTGTGTTTGTGTATTTTAACAAGATGGTAAACTGAGCACACATTTCACTTTTTGTACCTACAGGACCCTATTGCAATGACAATATACAGAAAGTTAACCCATACCAGAGAGAAGGGAGTTCATGAGCAGATTAATTTTATCGCATTTTGGAAAACCAAAAATAGATAGTAGCATTCGATTGGACAGAATTGCATAAAATACTTGCCTAGACACATTTCAGAGAGGCTCCACGAAGAGAGCTGGTTTGCCATTGAAAGCCTAGAAAGGATATCAGTTCAGAGTTAGCAATTTAAAACAGATGGAAGAAGAATGACTGTAGGCAAGGGGACTAATTGTAGTGGAGTGGAGTGTAGCTGTGCCAGTTGTCTGTGTCATCACTTCAAGCCACAAAGCTGCAGGTACATGGATATTTACTATTGATCAAATATTTTGCTGGTAGATGGATATTTACTATTAAAAAAAAATTCCCAATGGCTTATCTCTTTCTTAAAAACTTAAATGAACGATTTAGGAAAGCTAATTTTATTATAGATAGGGCACTCCATATCTCTTAATCTTCGTATTTGACTAAATACTATTTGACTAAATAGTATTTGATTAATTACATATTTGATTGATGGCTATCTAACCATATTGCCTTAAGACAGTCTGTTGATTGTCCTGTTCCACCCACAAAGCTCCCAGAGCATTTTCCCATTCATTTGTGAGAACAATGGGAAAATAAGAGACTTAGAAGAAAACCCAGGATACTCAGGTTAGTTTTCTAGAAAAATTAACACAGACCTTTATTCTTAAGTATTAATGTACCACCAAGGATCAACTGATATTTAAGGAAAATCAATGATATAAAAAGAAAGAGAATGAGAAAATAAAAACATGAAAGAAATAAACATGATCATCAATTTAGATAAGATCAGTACGTTGAATGGCTCTAAGTGGGCTATATTTGGAGATAAAATGGTACCCCCTGAAACAGAAGGTATGACTGCACAGTTTGATTTAAAAAGTGGTTAGAAACTGAAAAGAAACTAACCATGAAAGCCATGATTCAGATATAAGGGTAATTCAAATAGTTCTGAAATTCAAAGAGAATACATTTGATCTTTTTTTTTTTTAATTTATTTATTTATGATAGTCACAGAGAGAGAGAGAACGGCAGAGACACAGGCAGAGGAAGAAGCAGGCTCCATGCACCGGGAGCCCGATATGGGATTCGATCCCGGGTCTCCAGGATCGTGCCCTGGGCCAAAGGCAGGCGCCAAACCAATGCGCCACCCAGGGACCCCTACATTTGATCTTAAGTCCAGAAGTATTCTGCTTCAGATGGCTCAGAGAATGACTAAATATAGATGACCTCTAAATACTTGGCCCTATAAAGGAAAATCTACATAGACTAATGTAAATGAAGATATTTTCTCACATTTGAATATTTTGGATCAAAATAATACATATATTTCTTTAAGTAAAATAATATACAAGAACTTACAAATAAAAGCACTTTTACCCCCTCTTACTCTTCTCTACCCTCATATCCTAAAGGCAACCACTTTTGTTTTCTGTTTTAGAACTTCTAGGGCAGCCCTGGTGGCTCAGTGGTTTAGCGCCACCTTCAGCCCAGGGTGTGATCCTGGAGACCCCAGATTGAGTCCCATGTCTGGCTCCCTGCATGGAGCCTGCTTATCCCTCTGCCTGTGTCTCTGTCTCTCTTTCTCTCTATCTGTCTCTCATGAATAAATAAATAAATAAAATCTTTTAAAAAAATAGAACTTCTAGTAGTTATTTCTATGTTTCTGCATAATATGCTTGCATAATTATCTTTTATTTACTAACTTTAGAAGTGACCTGTTGACTTTCTGTGAAGATGATTGACGGCTTATCTTGTTTATCTCCCCTCCAGTATCATATGTGATTATTTTTTAGTTCCTCTATTTGTTACCTTATTTCTTTGAAGAACATTTAAACCTTTGTTTCTTGTTCCATTATGTTACATAAGATTATGTGACTCCTTATTATATATGATGAAGATATAAATATCGCTACCCCCCTTTTCTTTTTTACCTATCCTCCCAATGTTCAAACACTCAAATCTCATTACATCTACTATTACACTGCCAACATTTACTTGGAGGAGTCTCTCATATATCCTGAACACAAGTCCTTTACTGAACATATGTACTGCAAATATTTTCTTGAGGCCTCATTGCATTCTTTTTTTTTTTTTAAGATTTTATTCATTTATTCATGAGAGACACACAGAGAGAGGCAGAGACATAAGCAGAGGGAGAAGCAGACTCCCTACAGGAAACCTGACACAGAACTGGATCCCAGGACCCTGAGATCATGACCTGAGCCAAAGGCAGATGCTCAACCACTAAGCCACCCAGGCACCGCCCCCCACCCCTGCCTCATTGCATTCTTAAAGGTGGTTTATGATAATGAGAAGTCTTTAATTTTTTTAAGTCAAATTTATCACTTATTCTTTATGGTTAGTGATTTCTGTGTCCTGTTTAAGAAATGTTGGCCTTGTGAGATCAAGCCCCGCCTCAGGCTCCCTTACTCACAGTGGAGTCTGCTTGAGATTCTCTCTCCCCCTTCCTTTGCCCCTCCCCTCTACATACTGTCTCTTTCTCTAAAATAAATAAATAAATCTTTAAAAAAAAAATATGTGTTTACCTAAAGAAGTGACAATATCAAAATGGCAACATAGGTCATTCTCAACCTCAGTTGCCCTATGAGAAGACCAAGTAGCAACTATCCATAGAAAGTATTCTTGTGAAAATCCCTGAGCCCAGGACCACAGACACCAGGAAGACCCATTAGAAGGATAAGAGAAGGGGTTTCACTTAGATCACACCGACTGACATAAGGCAGCCCTGAGTGGACCCCAAGGAGACTGTCCTTTCCCCAGTGGGGAAAGAGATCCCAAGGGGGACACCCAACTTACCTAGCACTGTATTACATGTCAGATATATTGAAATAAATCTAGGAGAAATGTTTATCTAACCCAAAGCCAGAGGTATTTTCCTTACATTTTTTTCTAAAAGAACTTTAATTGCCTTAGTTGTAGATTGTCCATCTCAGATTAATGTTTGTGTATGATGAGAGGTATGGATAAAGTTCATTCTTCTCTTTATGGATAACCAAATGATTAAGTAACCTTTTACTGAAAGTACCATCCTTTCCATAGTAAATTGCAGGAGTACCTTTGTTTAAATCATGTAATCATACATGTGAAGTGTTTCTATAGTCTCTGTTCAGTTGCACTGGTTTATTTGTCTTTTTCTGGTTCAATACCACACTGTCTCAGTAACTGAAGCTTTATCAGAAGTATGGGTATATGGCACTACAGTTCTCCAACTTAGATGTTCTTCATGATTATCATAGCTATTCTAGGGCTTTTGCATTTCTATGTAAATAGTAGAATCATTTCATTAATTTTTGCAAAAATTATTGTGGAGATTTTAATTGGGATTGAATTGAATTAATATACCAATTTGGGGGTGAACTGACATTTCACTACACTGAGTTTTCTGAACATGGTGCATATCTTTATTTATTAGATCTTTTAAAATTTTTCTTTACAATGTCTTATAGTTTGCAGTATAGAAGTCTTAAACATCTTTCATTTAACTTCTGGGTATTTGACATTTTTGCTGCTACTGTAAGTGGTATTTTTAAATTTTATTTCCTAAATTTTCATTTCTAGTTTATAGAAATATAGTTTATCTGCCAACCTAATATGCCCTTATTACGTTTTTTAAAAGATTTTACTTATTTATTCATGAGAGACACAGAGAGAAAGAGGGGCAGAGTCACAGGCAGAGGGAAAAGCAGGCTCCTCGCAGGGAGCCCGATGTGAGACTTGATCCCGGGTCTCCAGGGTCACGCCCTGGGCTGAAGTTGGCGTTAAACCGCTGAGCCACCTGGGCTGCCCACACTTATTATTTCTAATTGCTTTTTTATATATTCCTTTGGATTTTCCACTCACATATGTCATCTTTGAATGATGACTTTTATTTTTTCTTTACCAAATTTATACCTTTTATTTCTTTATTGCACTGATTAGACCTGCCAGCACAATACTGAATAGAGGCAGTAATTATGGACATTCTTGTTCTTTTGTTGAACACAGAAGGCATGTAATATTCCATCATAAACTGTTACCTGTAGTTTTTTGTAAAAACTTACCATCACCTCAGGGAATTTAACTTTGTTCCTAGTTTGCTTTTTATTCTTGTTTTGAAAACTCTGAGTGTTGAATTTTGCTGCATTTACTATATGATCATATGATCTGTCTTCCTCATGTCTTATTTGGTGAATTGCATCTGTTGATATTCAAATGTTAAACCAACCTTGCATTCCCGGAATAAACTCCACGTCCCCTTGATGTATTATTATCCGAATGATATATCCTGGATTTGATCTGCTAAACTTTATTGATGCAAATAAACAAACCTTTTAGAATTTCTTTTTTAAAAAAAGACAGAGAGTGTGTTTCATTCAAGCCAAGTTAGAATAGCTGCCTAGGATACACATCCTTCACAAAGAAGAGTGCTTTTAAAAAAAAATTTATTTATTTATTCATGAGAGACAGACAGAGAGAGAGAGAGAGAGAGGCAGAGACACAGGCAGAGGGAGAAGCAGGATCCATGCAGGGAGCCCGATGTGGGACTCGATCCCAGGTCTCCAGGATCAGGCCCTGGGCCGAAGGCAGCACTAAACCGCTGAGCCACCTGGGCTACCCGAAGAGTACTTTTTAAAGAATATGTTTGGTGTGGAGTTATATACATTTTGTACATCAAGAGTTACAAATTATTAGACAAGGAACATTTTAGAAAGTTGCAGATCTTATCTCAAGTTTCTAGTATATGCAGGACTGTATGACTTTAATCTTATAGGAACCATGGAAATTTCTTCCTTTTTCTTTGTGTTCAGAATGCTCTTTTCTGGGTATTTTCTTTAGTGAAGCAGATATACAGTGTGTGCTCAGGGCAGAAATAGCATCCATGCTTTGAAGTTTGGCCTAGTCATTTTCACCTTGATAAATGTGAAAGACTTTAAAGTATAGTCTCCCTGGGAGCCCAGGAACAGGACCCACAGACATTAAAATTTGAAAATTGCCTATATCAACTTTCATTTGGGGTTTTTGCATATTTGCTCATGAATGTAATTTTACTTTTTTGTCATATCCTTGCCAGATCTTGATATTAAGAATATGCTGGCCTCATAAAGGGAGTTGGGACGTATTCCTTCTGTTATATTATCTGGGAGATTTTGTGTAATTAGTGCTATTTCTTCTATAAATATTTGGGAGAATATATTAGTAAAACATTGTGTGCTAGGAGTTTTCTTTATGAAAGGTTTCTAATCAGAGATTCCATTTCTCTAATGATACAAGACTGTTCAAAATCTGTATTTCTTCTTGTGCCCATTTTGATGTTACTTCTCACGGTATCTGTCCATTTTGTTAAATTGTCAAATTTATTTGTCTAAAGTTGTTTGCAATCTCCTCTCTCTATGTGTGTAAGGTCTGTGGTGGTATTGCTCATATGTGTTTTCTCTCCATTTTTCTATGTCTGTCTTAATCTTAAAATAACAACAACAAACTCTGGTTTTTGGCTTTGTTGGTTTTCTCTATTTTAACTCTACATTTCATTAACTGCTGATCTTATTGTGTTTTCCTTCATCTTTTGAGGGGGTTTGATTTGTTGCTCTGTTTCACACTTCTTGGGATGGAATAGATCTTAGATTTTACACATTTATTCTTTCTTAATAATATATGTATTTAACGTTATTAAGTTCTTCCTAAGCATTCCCTTAGCTGCATCCCACAGGTTTTGATATGTCATGTATTTATTACCTTTCAATTTAAAATATTTTACAACTTCCATTGTGATTTTTTTTGACCCATGACTGATTGATTGATGGATGGATGGGTGGATTTTTAAAGATTTTATTTTTAAGTAATCTCTCTACCCAACATGGAGCTTGAACGCACAACCCCAAGATCAAAAGTTGCCTGCTCTACCGACTGAGCCAGCCAGGTGCCCTGACCCATGAGTTATTTAGAAGTACGTTGCTTAATTACCAAAAATTTAGGAGTTTTCTTGTAACCTTTCTGTTACTCATTTCTGGTTCGATTTCACTGAAGCCAGTTATTTACACAATTTTAATAACTTGAAATTTAAAAAAATAATAACTTGAAATTTGTTGAAACTTGCCTAGCCTAGAGAAAGTCTATTTTTGTAAATGATCCAGGTGAACTTGAGAAAAAAAATGTATTCTGACATCATTTAGGTCAAACTAGTTAATCATGTTGTTCAAATCTTTGGTAGCTGTCTTAATCCATTTGGGCTGCTATGATAAATTACAACAGACTGAGTAGATTATAAACAATAGAAATACATTTCTTACAATTCTGGAGTCTAGAAAGTCTAAAATTTTGGCACCACAGATTTGGTGTCTGGTAAGGACCCACTTTCTAATTCATAGGTGAACAATTGTCTTCTTACTATGTCCTCATGTGGTGGGAGGGGTGAGGGATCTCCCTGAGGCCTCTTTCCTTTCTTTCTTTCTTTCTTTTTTTCTTTCTTTCTTTCTTTCTTTCTTTCTTTCTTTCTTTCTTTCTTTCTTTTTCTTGTTTTCTTTCTTTTTTTTTTTTTTTAGAGAGAGGAAGGGAGGAGCAGAGAGAGAATCTTAGACCAGGCTCCACACTGGGTCTCAGGATCTCATGACCCTGAGATCATGACCTGAGCCAAAATCAGGAGTTGGATACTTAACTGAGGCACCCAGATGCCCCTGAAATGATCATATGGGTTTTTTTGTTTGTTTGTTTGTTTTTGTTTTTGTTTTTTTTTTTATCATATGGTTTTTATCTTCTCTCTTGTTGATGTGATGTATCATGTTAATTGATTTGTGAATGTTGAATCACCTTTGCAACCCAGGAATAAATCCCACTTGATCATTGTGTTAAATTCGTTATTAGATTCGGTTTGCTAATATTTTGTTGAGGATATTTGCATCTGTGTTCATCAGAGATACTGGCCTGTAGTTCTCTTTTTCAGTGGTGTCTTTATCTGGTTTTGATATTAAGGTAATGCTGGCCTCATAGAATGAATTTGGAAGTTTTATCTTTTTTGAATAGTTTAGGAAGAGTCAATGTTAACTCTTCTTTAAATGTTGGTAGAATTTGCCTGTGAAGCCATATGGCCCTGGACTTTTTGTTTGTAAGGAATTTTTTGATTACTGATTCAATTTCTTTCCTGGTTATCAGTTGTTCATATTTTTTTGTCTCTTCTTGTTTAGTTTTGGGAGGATATATGTTTCTAGGAATTCCTCCATTTCTTCTAGGTTGTCCAATTTGTTGGGATATAATTTTCATAATATTTTCTTATAATTCTTTGTATTTTTGTGGTATTGGTTGCTATTTCTCTTTCATTTTTTAAAAAAAGATTGATTGATTGATTGATTGATTTGAGAGAGAAAGTGAGCATGAGCGGGAGTGGGGGGACAGAAGGAGAAGCAGAGTCCCCATTGAGCAGAGAGCCTAACACAGGGCACAATCCCAGGACCCTGAGATTGTGACCTGAAGCAAAGGCAGAGGCTAAACCAACTGAGTGATCCAGGTACCCCTCCTCTCTCATTTCTGATTTTGTTTATTTGAATCTTCTCTCTCTCTGTTTTTTTTTTTTCTTTTCTTTTTTTCGTGAGTCTGGCTGAAGGTTTATCAACTTTATTGATCTTTCCAAAGAATCAACTCCTAGTTCAATTGATCTGTTTTATTGGATGTTTTTTTATCAAAATTTAAAACTTTTTTATTTGCATATTAGAAAATTGTGCATTCCAATAATTAACATCATTTGAAACCCCCCCCCCCAAAAAATGGTATTTTACAGCCTGTAGGACTGGTCCATCTTGGACCAGATTTTACTGTCATCCTACCCAACTTCTTCCTTCACCAATGTACAAGTTCTTTTTCTTCCCTGTCAGCCAGATGGGCAGATGGGAATGGCAGGTGCCTTCACTGTCAGTAGTTCTGTTTTGATGTGGGCTGCACCATTTCCACAGACAATTGCAGTGGGGCTTCACATTATCCTATTGATGCTGTGGATTACTTCAGTTTGAATTGATTTGATTTGATTTGATTTGATTTGATTTGATTTGATTTGATGTAAGCATGCTGGGGCAGAAAGTTTACCAAGAGTTACTAAGTGATTTTGGGGGGTAGGTTATGAGGAGAGTGATAATAAAGAACTAGTTTTCTGAGATATAAGAACTGTTTGGAGTTGTCTGACTAAATATTGTACTCACATGAATAGTAGTAGGTAAGGTTTGTAAATCAATGGAATTATCTCAGGAACAAGGTTTCTGTAATGATAATAAAATAGTAACTATTCAGTGCTTTCTTGTGCCAGAAGTTGTTCTAAGTGCTTTATGAATATTAACTCAATTCCTCACCATAGCTGTATGAGATACCCACTGTCCTTCCAGTTGTTCAGATAAGAAACTGGAGAAGCTAAGCAGCTTGTCTAGGGTCACATGTTTAGTGGATACTAACAGTTGAACCCAGATAATACTATGCCATGCTCCATGTTCTTAACCAGTAGGCTGTTTTATCTTTCTCCTGGTTTACTCTGGAGTACACAGAAGTGACTCAACCAGCATTCTGGGTATTTTATTTATAGTAGCTAATGATGTAGTTCTAAAGTTAAAGGTAATACTCTTTGTGAAAATAAAACTCGTATTGCCTTGCTTGGTATTGCTTGTCAAAGCAACCCAAGTGCATAATATTTCTAAAATCTAGTTTGCATACCTAAAGCTTTTTTATGTTGTTTTTTTTTACTCATTTTGCCCTAGTCAGGCAAAAAGCCAAAATTAGAGATAGAAAATCCCATTTTGACCATAGACTCTTATGTGCTTGAACCTTTAGAATGTTGCTGTATTCCAACACTATAAAAGATTGATTGGTATCAGAAGACAAGGCGAGCCACGTCAGATAGTGAAATATATTGATCCTAAAGAGGTGAGGATATTATTTATTCATACAGCATCTGGTTTTTCCCTTAAAGACATGTGACTGCTTTATAAATGTGCTTGTGTGTGTTTCTTTTAAAAAATTGTCTTATTAAGGTATTACCCACAGGTAGAAAAGTTCATAAAACATAAATGTGTAGCTCAGTGAATCATCACAAATTATCCCCTGTGTAACCATCACCCAGATCAGAGTCTCATACTTCAGACCATTGCTTTCTGGTGCTCTGCACATCACTGCAACTCCCTGCTTCCATGAGGCAACTACTATTTTTAATTGAAGCTTTTTTTTTTTAGTCTTCTCTGTTTTCAACCGTGTGTAAGTAGAATCCTATGGTGCACTTTTGTATCTGTTCATTCAACATCATTAGTATGGCTGAATTTTATTCATTTTATTAAAAACAATGACAGTTATTTCATTTTATGAATATACTGCTATTTACTCATTCTACCAGTGATTGACATTTATATTTTTTCCACTTTGAGTCTGTTACAAAGACTGCTTTGGGGAATATTATTCATCTGTCCTCATGCACATGTGCACAAATTTCTTCTCTAAAGACATGTTGCTGAGCTTTAAATGTGTAAATTGCCCTGGGTAACATAGACAAATTTTCACAATATTCTTCCAATCTATGAGCATGGAATATTTTTCCATCTCCTTGTGTCTTCCTCAATTTCTTTCAGAAGTGTTCTGTAGTTCTTAGGGTAGAGATCCTTTACATCTTTGGTTAGATTTATTCCTAGGTATCTTATGCTTTTGGGTGCAATTGTAAATGGGATTAACTCCTTAATTTCTCTTTCTTCAGTTTCATTGTTAGTGTTTAGAAATGCCACTGATTTCTGGGCATTGATTTTGTATCCTGCCACACTGCCGAATTGCTGTATAAGTTCTAGCAATCTTGGGGTGGAGTCTTTTGGGATTTCTATGTACAGTATCATGTCATCTGCAAAGAGGGAGAGTTTGACTTCTTCTTTGCCAATTTGAATGCCTTTTATTTCTTTTTGTTGCCTGATTGCTGAGGCAAGGACTCCTAGTATTATGTTGAATAGCAGTGGTGAGAGTGTACATCCCTGTTGTGTTCCTGATCTTAGGGGAAAGGTTCCCAGTGTTTCCCCATTGAGAATGATATTTGCTGTGGGCTTTTAATAGATGGCTTTTAAGATGCTGAGGAATGTTCCCTCTATCCCTACACTCTGAAGAGTTTTGACCAGGAATGGATGCTGTATTTTGTCAAATGCTTTCTCTGCATCTGTTGAGAGGATCATACGGTTCTTGTTTTTTCTCTTGTTGATGTGATCTATCACCTTGATTGTTTTATGAGTGTTGAACCAACCTTGCATCCCAGGGATAAATACCCCTTGATCATGGTGAATAATCTTCTTAATGTACTGTTGGATCCTATTGGCTAGTATCTTGTTGAGAATTTTTGTATCCATGTTCATCAGGGATATTGGTCTATAATTCTCCTTTTTGGTGGGGTCTTTGTCTGGTTTTGGAATTGAGGTGATGCTGGCCTCATAGAATGAGTTTGGAAGTATTCCATCCCTTTCTGTCTTACAGAACAGCTTTAGTGGAATAGGTATTGTTTCTTTAAACGCTTGATAGAATTCTCCTGGGAAGCCATCTGGCCCTGGATTTTTGTGTCTTGGGAGGTTTTTGATGACTGCTTCAATTTCCTTCCTGATTATTGGCCTGTTCAGGTTTTTTATTTCTTCCTGTTCTAGTTTTGGTAATTTGTGGTTTTCCAGAAATGCCTCCATTTCTTCTGGATTGCCTAATTTATTGGCGTATAGCTGCTCATAATACGTTTTTAAAATCATTTGTATTTCCTTGGTATTTGTTGTCATCTCTCCTTTTCATTTGTTATTTTATTGAGTCTTTTTTTCTTTTTAATAAGGCTGGTTAGGAGTTTATCTACCTTTTTTTTATCTACCTTATTAATTCTTTCAAAGAACCAGCTCCTGGTTTTGTTGATCTGTTCTACAGTTCTTCTTGTCTCTATTTCATTGAGTTCTGCTTGAATCTTTATTAACTCTCTTCTTCTGCTTGGTGTAGGCTTTACTTGCTGTTCTTTCTCCAATTCCTTTAGGCATGAGGTTAGCTTGTGTCTTTCAGTTTTTTCCAATCTTTAGAGGGAGGCTTCTTTGCGATATATTTCCCTCTTAGGACCACTTTTGCTGTATCCCAAAGATTTTTGGACAGTTGTATCTTCATTTTCTATGAATCTTTTTAATTCTTCTTTAATTTCCTGGTTGACCCTTTCATCTTTTAGAAGGATGTTCTTTAACCTCCATGTGTTTGAGTTTCTTCCAAATTTCTTCTTGTGATGGAGTTCTAGTTTCAAAGCATTGTGGTCTGAAAATATGCAGGGGACAGTCGAAATATTTTGGTATTGATTGAGACCTGATTTGTGACCCAGTACATGGTCTATTCTGGAGAAAGTTCCATGTGCACTTGAAAAGAATGTGTATTCAGTTGCATTTGGATAGAAAGTTCTGTATATATCTGTGAAATCCATCTGGTCTAGTGTATCATTTAAAGCCCTTGTTTCTTTGTTGATGTTGTGCTTAGAAGAGCTGTCATTTGCTGAAAGTGCCATTTTGAAGTCTCCTACAATTACTGTATTATTATCTAAGTATGTCTTTACATTGGTTATTAATTGATTAATATAATTGGTGGCTCCCACATTAGGGGCATATATATTCATGATTGTTAGGTCCTCTTGTTGGATAGACCCTCTACGTATGATATAGTGTCCCCCTTCATCTCTTACTACAGTCTTTGGGATAAACTTTAATTTATGAGGATTGCTACCCCTGCTTTCTTTTGAGGACCATTTGAATGGTAAATGGTTCTCCAACCTTTTATTTTAAGGCTAGAGGTGTCCTTATGTCTAAAATGAATCTCTTGTAGACAGCATATAGATGAGTCTTTCTTCTTTATCCAGTCCGATACACTGCATCTTTTGATGGGATCATTTAGCCCATTCACGTTCAGATTAACTATTGAAAGATATGAATTTGGTGTCATTGTATTACCTATTCTGTCCCTGTTTTTGTGGATTATTTCTTTGGGCTTCCTCTTTCTTTTACAGGGTCCCCCTTAATATTTCTTGCAGAGCTGGTTTGGTGGTCACATATTCTTTCATAGTTTCTGCCTATTCTGGAAGCCCTTTATCTCTCCTTCTATTCTGAATGACAGCCATGCTGGATAAAGTATTCTTGGCTGTATATTTGTCTCATTTAGCACCCTGAATATATCCTGCTAGCCCTTTCTCCCTGCCAGGTTTTTGTGGAGAGGTCTGCTATTAATCTGATACTTCTCCCCATAGAAGTTAAGGATCTTTTGTCTCACACTGCTTTAAGAATTTTCTCTTCATCTTTGAAATTTGCGAGTTTCACTATTAAATGTCAAGGTATTTAATGGTTTTTATTGATTTTTTGGGGGGGTCCTCTCTATATCTTGGATCTGAGTGCCTGTTTCCTTCCACAGATTTGGGAAGTTCTCAGCTATGATTTGTTCAAATATACTTTGCGGTCCTCTCTCTCTCTCTCAGTCTCTTCTGGAATCCCAAGTAGATATATATTCTTCCTTCTCAAACTATCATTTATTTCTTTAAGCTTTTACTTGTGGGCTCTTAATTGTTTTTCTCTTTTTCCTTGGCTTTCTTCCTTATCACCAACTTGTCTTCTGTGTCACTCACTCTCTCTTCCACCTCATTAACCCTAGCAGTTAAAACCTCCAGTTTGGATTGCATCTCATTTAATCTATTTTTATTTTCCCTGATCAGATCTCAATTCTGCAGTAACAGAGTCTCTAGAATCCTTTACTTTTTTTTTCCAGACCCACTAGTTGCTTTATAATTGTACTTCTGAATTGAATTTCTGACATCATATTGAAATCCAAATTCTGTAACTCTGTGGCAGAGAGTATTGTTTCTGGTTCTTTATTTCCTTCTAGTCATTTTGTCCAGTGTAGAGTGGCTGTTTGAGTGGGCTGAGTCAAAAATAACCACGAGCTAAGTAAAATACACCCTAGATGATTCCAAAGAGGTCAGAGACCAGAAAACAAAAGGAAAAGAACAGGGAAAAAAACAATAGGACAACTAAAGTGGGAAACAAAATGTAAGACAAAGTAGTAAAAATAAAAAGCCAAAAACAAAGAAGAAGGAAAAAGGGGAAAAAAAGGTGGAGCGGGGGATGGTGATGGTGAGGAAGTGGTAGTGGAAAGAGAATGTAGTATACCTGAGGGGTCCTAGAGGGTGATCCTCTTGGTTCTGAGTGTATTCTGTCCTGTATGTTAGAAGATGCTCAATCCAAATTTATATAAACCAACAATACTTAAAAAACAAATAAATAAACCAACAATACTTATAGAAAGCCCCAACATTGACCACCAAAACATAAATGAGATAAAAGAGGGGGGCAGAATGGGAAGGAAGAGAAAATATAATCTCACAGATTGAACCAGCACAGTATACCACTTGGTTCTAGGTATATGTTGGTCATGTTTTAGAATTACTAACTTCCACTATTATAAAACAAAGCGAGGCAGGGGAAAAAAAAAAAAAACGAATACCCATGTCTCATATATCTACAAAAATTAAATTGAATACATTGAAGGGAATCCAGAGTGAAAAATCTAAGACATGTAATTGTAGAAAAATGAAAGTCAAAAAGGAAAAAACTTAAAAATTAAGAGCTGGTAAAATATTGTAGTTAAGGTGGGAAAAGAGAAAAAATATTGGAAATTTTCAGACTGATATAAAAACGAGTTGTAATGGAAAAAGAAAAATAAGGACCCTCTAGTTCTGTACAATATTTTCCCTCAGTCCTGGAGCTTTCCAGCGCAGCTTGTTCAGTAAATTTCCTTTTCACTTGTACTTCCAGCAGTTCTTTTAGGGGAGGGGTCTGCTGAACTGATTCTCAGGTGTCTGTGCCTGGGCAGAGATGCCCCACCCCCTGCCAGGTGCTGGGCTCAGTGTGAGCTGTTTGTCCTGTGAGGCCTTTTTTCTCTTTGGCAGCCCTGCCCCTCCCAGGTACAAGGTGAAACAAAGAGGAAAAACAACAATGGTGGCAGCCAGATTTCCAGCTCTGGGGTCAGCTCCCCATGAGTAACTAACTGCAGTCTCCCAGTCCACATTGGCCTAGATGCTCCAGGGGGCAGGTGCCAGTGCACTGATCTGCATAGCTTGGGGGGTGCCCAGCAGTAGGAGAGTTCTCACTGTCCTGTGCCTTCCCCACTTCCACCTATCCCAGAGAGGAATGAAAGATTGCCAGCTTTGTCCATCATGGGAGCCCTGGGATCTGGGGCCCTGTGCCACTTGAACTGTGCTCCTGGGGAACACCTCTCCCAAAGAGAACAGAGTACAGCCACTTCCATCCATTGCTAGCCACTAGGGTAAAGGAAGCTCCAGAACTAGCCCACCTGACCAACTGGCTGCTCCCAAATGCCCCGAGGGCTGTGGTGCTCCAGCGCTTTACTGATATCAGACCTCAGTTTTCAGTGAGCTTTTCCCCGGGGGGCCCCTCCTCTTATAGTGACTCTGGGAGTCTTGAGGCTTCACTGTCTCTCCTGTGATTCTGCCTGATTTCCCTGCCAAACACTTATCCATCAGGGAAAACTCCAGCATGGATTTTTAAAGCCCCTGCTTCTCCAGGGCTGGGCTTTCCTGCCCCAGAGGCTTTTGCCACTCTGCTTTAGCCCTGCTAGTCACAATTTTCCTCCCCCACTCTATTCTTTTTTTATTTTCACCTTCCTAGCTTGTTAGAAGAGAAAACTGCTCTCTCTGTAGCTTTCCAGGTATTCTATCTTTAAATCTCACATAGAATTTGTAGGTGTTCAGGATGTTTTGAAAGTTATCTACGTAAGTTTGTGGGGACAGATGAGTTGAGGACACCTACTCTTCTGCCATCTTCGATTCTTTTGGATTTTCTGCATGAACAAGCATGCCATCATCAAATAAGGAGTTTTATAGTTTTCCTTTCCAAATATACATTTTATTTCTTTTTCTTACACCTATGCATTAACTAGAGCCTTCAGTAAATTGGTGAATAGAAGTGATGACCACTCTCATTCCTGATTTCAAAGCGAAAAAACCTCAATAATCAATCATTAAGGTGTGCTATAGATGTTTGTGTAGAAAACTTTTATTAGAAAAGCTAAAACAAGGTTTTCCCCCAATCCAAAAAAACATGGATGTTAAATTTTATGACACTTTTCTGATCTTATTGAGATATCGTTATTTTCCTTGAATGTTAAACTACTTAACATTTCTAGATATACACACTTTGGTTGAAATGTCTTCTGCTTTTATAATATCAATGAACTGGGGCACCTGGGTGGCTCAGTTGGTTAAGCATCTTCATTCAGCTCAGTCATGATCCCACAGTTCTGGTATCAAGCCCCACATCAGGCTCCATGCTCAGTGGGGAGTCTGCTTCTCCCTCTGCCCCTCATTCCTCCTGTTCTCTCTCTCTCTCTCTCTCTCTCTCATTTCTCTCTCAAATAAATAAATAAAATATTTGAGAAAAAATAAATATCACTAAACTTAGTTTGCCAATACTTTGCTTAAATTTTTGCACTACATTCAGGCAGACCATGTAATTTGCTTTCTCATATCGTGTCTGTCAGATTTTGGTATCCCATTTAGCTGGCATAGTATAACAAGTTGAGAAATGTTCCTTCTCATGTTGTGTGTTATTTATTCCATAAATGTTTGAAAGGATTTATCAGTGAAACCTTCTGTGCCAGAAGTTTACTTGGTGGAAAGATTCTTTTTTTTAAGATTTTATTTATTTTAGAGAGTTAGAGGAGGACAGAAGGAGAGGGAGAGAGAATCTCAAGCAGAGTCCACACTGAGTGCAGAGCCCAATGCAGGGCCTGACCTCAGGACCCTGAAATCATGAGCTGAGCAGAAATCACTAGTCAGACACTTAACTACTAAGCCATCCAGGTGCCCCTTTTTGGAAAGATTCTAAATTACAAATTCAGTTTATAGTTATAGGTCTATTCATATCTTGTATTTATTTTTGTGCTACGTTTGATACGTTGTATTTTTCTAGGAAGTTGTCCATTTCACTTAGATTTCCAGGTTTATCTACAAAAATTATAATATTCTCTAATGATCTTTCTAATGTCTTCAAATCTATAATAATTTCTCCTTATTTTCTTCCTAATATTGATTTCTTCCTTCCTTAATTAATTTTTTATTAGAGTATAATTAATATACACTTATTTATTTTCAAATGTACAACATATTGATTCAACAATTCTATAAATTACTCAGTGCTCATCAAGATAAGTGTAGTCACCATACTCTATCATTGCAGTCATTATTGACTATATTCTCTATATTCTAGTTTTTGTCTCTGTGACTTATTTATTTTTAAAACTGGAAGTTGTTCTCCTTAATCCCCTTCATCTATTTCACCCATTCCCCCCACCCATTTCTCCTCTGGAAACTACCAGTTGGTTCTCAGTATATAAGAGTCTAGTTTTGGGATCCCTGGGTGGCACAGTGGTTTGGCGCCTGCCTTTGGCCCAGGGCGCGATTCTGGAGACCCGGGATCGAATCCCACGTCAGGCTCCCGGTGCATGGAGCCTGCTTCTCCCTCTGCCTGTGTCTCTGCCTCTCTCTCTCTCTCTCTCTGTGACTGTCATAAATAAATAAAAAAATAAAAAATAAATAAAATGTTTTTTTTATAGACAACATACAGTTGGGTCTTATTTTTTTAATCTATGTTAGTAGTCTCTGCCTTTGACTTTGTATATTTAGACCATTGATATTTAATATAGTAATATCTAACATATTTGTTAATGTTTTCTATTTCTTGCCTTTGTTCTTTGCTTCTTTTTTGTATTGCACTATTTTTTGTCTTCTGTTTTAATTGAGCATTTTATATAATTACATTTTCTTTCCTTTAAGCATATCACTTGTACCTCTTTTTTACTATTTTTGGTTTTCCTAGTTTGCAGTGAATATTTACAACTAATCTAAATCCACTTTAAATAACACTATTAAGTCATGCTGAAAGGAACTGCCAATACCCAACCAACCCTAATCCCCATTTGAGTTTGCAGATGGTAGAGGATAAAGAAGTAAACTCAAATCTTCCCAAAGGAACATCTGAATTTCCTACAGGCTTTCAGAGTTGAGGAGATAAAGACTTGCCAGGACCACAGCTGAGAAATAGGGAAAAGCTAGAAATGGAACAGATAAGGATTACTAAAACTGCAATCCAAGCTCAATTCCACTCCATTTCTAATTGGATTTACATGATCATCCCTTCACCCTCACTGAATAAAAGAGGAAAGAAAAAAATCCATGAAGCTGTACACTTGAAATTTTCCTACTTTAGTGGAAATAAAAGTTTATATATAACAAATTTTGTTTAAAATGTATATACAGTTGACCTCGGAACAACATTGGGATAGGGGCACTGACCCCTCATGCAGTCAAAAATCCATGTGTAATTTGTAAGTCTCCAAAAAGTCAACTACAAATAGGCTACTGTCAACAAGAAGCCTTACTAATAACATAAATAGCTAATTAACACATATTTTGTATGTTATATGTGTTACTCTATTCTTACAATAAAGTAAACTAGAAAAAATAACATGTTAAGAAAATCATAAAGAGGAGAAAATATTTTTACAGTACTGTATTACAAAAAATCCACATATAAGTTGACCCGTGGTCTTCAAACCCATGTTGCTCAAGTGTTATCTGTATAAATCTTATGAATTTTTAAAATATGTTTGAGACCCTGTTATAAAACATGTTTTTTTCATGTTTGAACTGTGACCTTATACACGTATGCATGTGTAAATAGACTGTTTAGTCACGAAAAACTTATGCAAAACTTTGTGTGATCTTTCAGGCTTTACAGACTGAATGATTTAAGATAACATGTATTTTTTCATTTAACTTAATATTATTGGGAGATAAGATTGAACTGTGTTCTGATTGATGACCCAAAATTGTTTTTACTACTTTCCATTTGGTGCAGGGCACAATAATTTAGAAGACCAATATACAATTCTTATAAAATTTAAACATGGGATTTTGATTTAATAAAAGCTAGTTAGGTAAGGTCATCTGGTGTTAAACTCAGATTAGCCAATCATAATTTTTTCTCTGAATTTACTTGTAAGATAATATTTAATAAAATCATATATTTGAGGACTTCTGTAAAATTTCTGTTTTATGAATAACAAATCTGTTGGCTTTTATACTTACATGTTGCATATAAAGTAAACATAGTTTGTTATCATTTTTCCAGTTATCATGAAAGCTGTTTTACTTTGATTTCCCATAAGAAATTAAATCTTAAAATATTTGGGGCAGCCCCAGTGGCCCAGTGGTTTAGTGCCACCTTTGGCCTGGGGTGTGATCCTGGAGACCCAGGATCAAGTCCCACGTCAGGCTCCCTGCATGGAGCCTGCTTCTCCCTCTGCCTGTGTCTCTGCCTCTATCTCTGTGTGTCTCTCATGAATAAATAAATAAAATCTTTTTTTTAAAAACAATCTTAAATTTTTTTTTAATTTAAAAATAATTCTTTGAGGTCTATTTACTTGACCTTTTTCATAAATAATCAATATTCAGTGACTATTTTAACATGATAGAATGAGAAATAGTGAACTGATATATACAGAATGTTGAAAAGTAATATATGTTTTTTATAGGCAGAGCTTCTAGATGCTGCTGCTGGTATTCGTGTACGATTCAGATTAGGTGGTGTAAGTATGGATAAATTCTTATTTGGTAGTTTTAAAACACATTTCTGTGAAGTTTAAGAAATGTAAATTTTTCGGGGGGTAGGGGTGAATGGGTGACGAGCACTGAGGGGGGCACTTGACGGGATGAGCACTGGGTGTTATTCTGTATGTTGGTAAATTGAACACCAATAAAAAATAAATTTATTAAAAAAAAGAAATGTAAATTTTTAAAACAAACCAGTTTTATAATTAGATTACAATGGTCCTTTGAACTTTTCTGTATACAGGTTAAATTTCCACCTGATATATACTATAAAATTTTCACTCATAGACATATTGAAGATCTGTGTGCTAATAGCCCTAGAGATTATACAAAACTTACAGCAAAATATACATCTCATATTAAAAGCGATGATCTTCAGGAAGAGGATCATAGTGGCTGGTATCATCGTGTAGAGAACAATGGCTGGAGGCCTGTCTCTGATACAGTAAGAAAAGAGAAATATTAATAATTTTGAATCTTTTATAGTTAGAAACTCATTTGTCTTCTTGAAAATTAATTTTAAATTAATAAATCTTGGTAATTTGATAAAAACTGATTATGTTAACTACTCAGGGGTTACTAATAATAATTCCAGATCAGCAATATATCTTTTTTTCTTTACATTTACTTCTAAATGCTGTTGATGCTATATTAATCCTTGGACTAGAGGTGGGAATTCTTGAGAAAAATATGAAATTTTCTCTTATAGAGCTTGGAACATCAGAGACTGCTGGGAAATCATTTGGATTGTTATGATATTTGGAGCTTTAACATATCCTCATATTAATTGAATGGAATGATTTTAAATATACATAATTCTTAAAACATATATGTGATTTTCCATAGACACCGTGTTTGGTTGTCTTTTTTGTGGAGATAATCTCTACCTAAGGATATTTGTAAGCTTACATTTTATAGGTTAATATGATCAGGTTCAGTAGCTCTAGGTGTTTGCTTATATGGGCTCATAGCCTCATTTAGATCCTGAATCTCTGGTATGCAGGTTATAGAATGTGGTATATTAAGTATACTAAGTATGAAAGTGAAAATTATCAAGGTGTGAATGCATGCATTCATTCAACAAACCTTATGCATACCAAACATATGTCAGGTATCATACCAGATGCTAGGGATACAGTGTTATGTAAAATAGTCCCTCCCCTTAAGTATTTTTCCTTTTAATTTTGGAGAGAGTCAGGTAAAAAGAATATTTCATTACAGTGCAGTAAATATGTGCTCTAAGAGGGACAAATACATAGTGTGGGGGATAGCAAACTCTCTTCCTTGTTCTTCAGTGTGTATGTGGTGAAGGAGAGGGAATGAATTTGAAGTAGATAAATAGGCAGCCAGTTAGGATAGCATGTCACATAGGGAAACCACAAAATCTTGGGACATAATAATGAGACTCTGTTCTTGGAGGGCTCCTATACTCCTTGGGAATTAGAATCTTCAAAAGTTAAGAACACTAAGAGTAGGTAAGGTCTGTTCTTATGAAAAACAAAAACAATACTGGAACATGTTCATGTATCCATTCAGCTAATAGTTATTAATAAAAAAATTACTAATACTAGTGCTTTGTTAGTCTTTCTGTGACATGTGTCTCTGAAAGCTCAATGTACTACTCATAATAAGAAATACCTTAGAGGGGTGTATTCAGTTCTCTGTTTCTGCTTTGGCATATTCCTACTGAACTCACAGAAATTCTTGTCTATAGCCAGATAACCTCACAATCAGTATTTCAACACTTTGTATGTTCATTTTTCATTTCTCAATAGTTTTGGATGTCTACTGAAAATGTAGAGTTGGAAGACAAAAAAGAAACTGAATTCCATTTCTCTAAACTAAAGAGAAGGCAGGATATGGAAAAGAAAAGAAAAATTAGAAAAATAGAATGGATGAGAAAAATGTAAGTTGATGAAATGATTAGACATACTAATATATGCTATTTTAAGTTCTTTTTAAAAAGTGCTATCACTACTAAAATAATTACATGTTAATTTTCGAAAGACAATGTAAGGTTACAGTTATCTTTTTAAAAATATATAGAAAGCAAACATTTAACAAATGCCTGCTTTTGTGAGACACTGTTAATCTCTCAGCTGTAAATGGGGAAAGACATGTTGTCTTTGATCTCAAGGAAATTGCAGTCTTTTGGAATATCAGATATGAAAATAAGCATTTACTCATATATCAGTTAACTTTTATTTTGCCCTCCAGATACACTTTGTACCCTTCTCAACCCTTCTTTCAGCACCCAATACTCTAACCTGCATGGATTACACTGAAAGTCATTCTGGACCTGTCTAACAAATGTTAAAAGCAAGCCAAAAAAATCAGATTGTGTTCACAAGTTTACTTCACTGCATGCCCAGGACAAATCCCCCAAATATTTAAATGAATACAAAAACTCCACTATCCCAAATTATATAAAATTCACAATGTCTACCATATAGCAGTCAATACCAGGCATGCAAAGAAACAGGAAAATAGATGCCATATGAGAAGAAAAATTAATCAGTAGCAACAGACACACAAAAAATATCTTTTAAAAATGAAAGTGAAAGAAAAACTCTTCAGACAAATAAAAGCTGATTTCTCTCATCATAGTAGACCAGCACTGCAAGAAATTTTTCTGGCAGGAGAAAAATGATTCTAGGTAGAAATCTGGATCTATACAAGGAATGAAGAATTCCAAAAGTGGTAATAATGTAAATAAATATAAAGGACTTCTATTCTTACTCCTTAAATCTCTTTAGAGGATAACTACTGAACTATACACTTAAAAACAGATATGATAGGGAACCCTGGGTGGCGCAGTGGTTTAGCGCCTGCCTTTGGCCCAGGGCGTGTTCCTTGAGACCCGGGATTGAATCCCACGTCGGGCTCCCAGTGCATGGAGCCTGCTTCTCCCTCTGCCTCTCTCTCTCTCTGTGTGACTATCATAAATAAATTAATTAATTAAAAATAAATAAATAAAAACAGATATAAATTTTATGTTACACAGTTTTCTCACAATTTTGAAAAGATAGATATTAAAACTCTAAAGGAGTTGATATTAATATTGTCAATACAATTCTACCTAAATTTTTTCATTCCACAATTGCACTTCTTTTCACTTATATTGAAAATCTTCAAGTAAAATACAATTGCTTTTTTTACATTACAAATAAATTGCTCCAAAAATAACAAAATAATATCAATACATATGTTGCAATTACTGAATAAAGTTCAGTAATTGAATAAAAAATTTTTAAGTAAATTTGCTGTTTAAAACAGAAATGCTGACAATATATTGTGACATTTATAAACTTAGAACAGTACAAAAGTAAAATGTGTTATGACAATATAAAGGTTGGGAGAGGTGAAATGGAAGTATACTGCTAGAAGGTCCTTATTCTACTTATAAACTGGTATAATATTGCTTAAAGGTAGACTGTGATTGTTAAAAACCCTAACGAACTGTGAAATCAGTAATAACAAGAACAAAGGTGTAAATATAATAATTTAATTATGGAAATAAAATAGCCTCATAAAAAAAACATCAATCCAAAAAAACATCAATCCATTTTTCCAAACCTGAAAAAAGAGGAAAGGAAACAAAGAAGAGAGGGGACAAATAGAAAGCAAATAGAATGATGAAAACTAAAATCAATCATATCAATAATAATATTAAATGTAAGTAGTCTAAGTACCCCAAATAAAAGCAGATGTTGACAGCCTGGATAAAAAAGCCGCACATAAGAACGTAACAATCCTAAATATGTGTTTACCTAATAACAGAGGTTCAAAATACATGAAACAAAACTGTACTACTGTACTGAAAAGACAGATAGATAAAACCAAAATTATAATCAGAGATTTCAAACCCTTTTACTAGTAATTGATAGAACTAGTGGACAGTAAGTTAGTAAAGATAGAGAAGTCTTGAGCTCAACTATCAATCAATGTGATATAATTAGCATTAATAGAACACTGGCCTCAACAATAGAAAACACATTCGTTTCAAGTATATGTGAAATATCCGGGATCCCTGGGTGGCGCAGCAGTTTGGCGCGTGCCTTTGGCCCAGGGCGCGATCCTGGAGACCCGGGATCGAATCCCACGTCGGGCTCCCGGTGCATGGAGCCTGCTTCTCCCTCTGCCTGTGTCTCTGCCTCTTTCTCTCTCTCTCTCTCTCTCTCTCTCTCTCTCTCTGTGTGACTATCATAAATAAATAAAAATTAAAAAAAAAGAAGTATCCATCTATATTCTGGGTCATAAAACAAACATCCACAAATTTGAAAGAGTTAAAATCATACAAAGAAAGTTCTTTGATCACAATGGAATTAAAAAGTAATTAATAATAGAGTAAAATTAATAAAAGAAAAATTTCTGGGAAACCTCCAAATATTTGGATCTTAAACAGAATACCTCTATATAATCTATGAGTTAAAGAAGTCATAAGGGAAATTTGAAAATACCTCTGATTTAATGAAAATGTAAATAAAACATAAAAATTTGAGGATGCAGCTAAAGTAGTACTTACAGATAAATTTATAGTATTCAATACTTGTATTTAAAAAGAAAGATCTCAAATCAGTAATCTAACCTTCCAACATAATAATCAGTAAAAGAAGAGCAAATTAAACCCAAAGCAAGTAGAAGGAAGGAAATGATAACAGTAGAAAATAGTAATATTGCAAATAGAAAACCATTGGAGAAAATGAATAAAATCAAAAGTTGTTTCCTTTGAAAAGAACAATACAATTTATAAACCTCTAAATAAAAATTTAAGAAGAGAACACATGCAATCCAGAAAAGAAATAAAAAGCAGGATATTACTACCGACCCTACAGACAATATAGATATGAATCATTTAATGCCCACAAATTTGAAAAATTAGGTGGAAGAAAAATTCACTGTGAGGCATATACCAAAATTCAAAAATGAACAAAAATAACATAAATAGGTCTATTAAAGAAATTGAATTTTTAAATTCAATTATATTTAGTTGAACTATTAAATTATTAAATTAAAAATTCCACAAAGAATACCCTAGGTCTAGATGAATTTCTTAGTGAATTTTAGTAAGCATTTAAGAAAGACAATACAAATTCTATATAATATTTCCAGAAATAGAGGGGACTATGTCCCAACAATATCTATAAAGTATTACCCAATATAAAAACCACTTGAGGCTTATAAAAAACAATATTACAAGGAAATAACCAATATCTTAGGAACATATATACAGATAGTAAATTACATCATGAACAAATGGTGTTTATCCAAGGAGTACATGGATGGCTTAACATTTGGAAATCAGGCAATGCAATTTACCATCTAACAGACTTACAAAGAAAGTTGGATATAACCATCTCAATACAAGCAGAAAAAATACTACAAAAATCCAACAACCATTTGTTTTGAAAACTCTTGTTCAACTAGGAATAGAAAAGAACCTCCTCCACCTGATAAAAGACATCTACAAAAAACCTTCAGCTAAGATTATACTTAAAGGTGAAAGACTAAATGCTTTCCCTCTAAGGATAAGATATCTGTTCTCACCACTTATTCACAACACTGGACTGGAGATCCTAGTCAGTACAATAAGGAAAGAAAGAAGGATGAGGGAGACACTGAAATTGAAAAGGAAGCTCTAAAAGATTCTTTATTCACAGTTGACATTATTGACTAGGTACAGAATCCTAAACAATCTACAAAAAACTTACTGGAACTACTAAGTGAGTTTGTCAAGGTGTGGAATCTTGCCATATTCCAGCAAGAAACAGTAGGAAATTGAATTTTTAAAAATACATTTACAGTAACAACAGAAAAATTAAATACCTCAGTGTAAATTGAAGAAAAAAGTCTGTATGACCTGTCCACTAAAAACTGCAAAACACTGCTAAGAGAACTTAAAGAAGACTCAAATACCTGATGAGATATAGGTTGGTCATGGATCAGAAGTCTCCGTATTGATAAGAATTCCATTGTCTCCAAATTGATCTCTACATTCAATTCAGTTACGATCAAAAGTTACAACAGAATTTTTGAGGAAATTGACAAGTTGATTTGAAAATGTATATGGAAATGCATAGGAAGTAGATTAGCCAAAACAATTTTGGAAACAAAATTTGGAGAACTTTTACTACTTGATTCTAAGATTTTTATAAGGCTACTATACTGAAGACATTGTGTTATTAGCATAAAGATAGACATATAGATGAATGGAACAAAATAGTTGAGAAATAGATACACATGAATACTGGTAAGGTTTAACACAGGTGCCCAGGCAATATAATTGGAAAATGATGTTCTTTTCAACAAAGTGGGTATTCAAATGCAGAAAAATGAACTTTGACCCTCATCTCACAACATATATATAAAGTTTTATATCTCGAAAGAGGTCACAGATCTAAACATAAATGCTAAAACTATAAAATACCTACAAGTAAGCAAAGAAGACAATCTTAGAGACCTTGGTTCTGGCAAAAATTTCTTAAATAGGACACAGAAGGCATGACATATAAAGTTAAATTGCAGCTCATTCAAGTTAAAAGCTTTTGTTCTTTGAAAGATACTATTTAAAAAAAGACAAGCTACATGGATGTTAAATAACTGGAATTTAAGTAAAATCTTGAGAAAAAAAGACAAGCCACGGACAGGAAGAAAACATTTCATATATATATATATATATGACTATCATCATTAGTTATTAGGGAAATGCAAACTAAAACTTTAATAACTTACCACTGTATATGCACAGGAATGGTTCAGTCTGCCATACTAATTGTTGGCACAGCTATGGAGTGAATGCAAACTGCTACATCCACTTCAAGAACCAGTTTGACAGTTTTCTTACGAATTAACATACACCTACTATTCATCCCAGGCACTCTACTCCTAGGTATGTACCCAAGATAATAAAAACACGTCCACAGAAAGATTGGGTATGAGTGTTCTATTTGTAATAGCCAAAACCCAGAAAGAACCCAATGTCCATCAACCCAAATGTCACTGGATAAACAAATTGTTGTTATTTACACAAAAGAATACTACTCAGCAATATGAAGGAATGAACTTTTGAATCACATAACAACATGGATAAATCTCAAAGTAACAATGCTGAGTGAATGAAACCAGTCAAAAAAGAGTTCATACTGTATGATTTCATTTACATAAAATGCTAGAAAATGTGAACACATCTAGAAAGATATAAAGCAGATCACTAGCTGTCTGGAGATGAGGGTAAGGGGATGAAGGGAGAAAAGAATGACAAAGGGGCACCAGGAACTTTGGAGGGAGATGGATATGTTCTTTTTTTTTTTTTTTTACTGTAGTGATGATTTCACAGGTGTATACTTATGTCAAAACTCTTCAAGTCGTTCTGTTTAAATGTGTGGGTTTACTGTACATCAGTTATACCTCAGTGAAGTTGTAAAACCTTTTGTGACTCCCTCCCTCACCCGTTTTCTCCACCCCCCAACCCCTCTGCCTTGGACAGTCACCAATCTGTTTATCTGTGAGCTTGTGTATTTTTATATTCCATGTTTAAGTGAGATCATAGGGTATTTATCTTGCTCTGTCTGACTTATTTTATCAGATAATGCTCTCAAGCTCCATTCACGTCGTTGCAAATTTTAAGACTTCATTGTTTTTATGGCTGAATATTCTTGTGTGTGTGTATCACATTTTCTTTATGCATTCATCCACTGATTTTTATATAAGAACACATGCAGACATTCAGAAGATCTCCATAAAGTAGTTCTTCATGTCTTATACTTGTGGGGTGAGTTGGGGGCAACCCAGGAACCAGCTGTAAGGGTCGTAGGCTTACAGTGCCTGCAATTCAGCCAAATGCTTAATGCTCTAGCAGGTCTTATGCGCTAAAAGAAATGCATGAGTGGGGAAGAAGTGGATCTCAGAGACCTGGGATGGGGACATGTGGGCAGGCTGAGAATCTTAAACTTCAAACTCCTCTGTTGGTGGAGGAAATCCTTCTTCCCTGTTTTGAGGGAACCAGGCCTCCTCTGTATAAAAGCTTTTCAGTGACTACACCTGGCATAGATACTGGATGTGCTGGTGCTGATTGTTCTTAGCATCCTCCCACAAACATCGCCCATTGCCTCCAGCCCATGGTGAGGGTTCTGTCTCTGAGCCCAGACAGAGAGCTGCAGGTCTACTCCAGGAGGAGATTGCTTATAAATCCGAAGACTTACAGGAATTTACCAATCCCTATTAATAGGAGCCTCAGAAACATGCATGAGTGTGGAATTTTAGGTTGTAGATCATAGGCTGAATGGGTTAAATTTACTGACAACGACCACATTCATCTAGAATTGTGAATTTAATGTGTTGGCTTGAGTACCCAGAAGTGATGTTAAATATAAGTCTGTCTGGTTGGCTAATCAAAGCCTGAACTCTAACAAAGCTCTATTACAAAATCCCTGAACTGCTCTAGTATACTATGGAAAAAGGATTTGTGAAATCTCAGGGGAATACATATGTTTGTTCCTTTTACATGCAATCTATTCAGCTGTCCACTAGCTGTCTGTCACTCTAGGAGGTCCTAGAAGATATAGTTTTCATCAAGGGATTAATAAATGAGAGGAGTTCATCAAGAACTCTGTGGTGGCTGATTTTATTGAGTGGAGATGACAGTGGGGAAAGCTGTGGTGGAATTGGTTCCTTTAGTGCACCAGGAATAACGGATCTTTGAAGTGATAGAGGTCAAGTGGTGTCACAAATCACAACTAAGCTTCCAGAAGTGCTTCCTTTAATGCAGCAAGTCAACACAGCCCCTGGCCCCAGTATGCTGCTATTGACTTAACAAATATTCTTTTCCATCTCAACCAGTAAGCAAAAAGAGAAGCAGTTTGCATTTACACGGAAAGAAGAGGATGTATGTTTCCATCTTACCCTCAGAGCTATGTCAGCAATCCTGCTCTTTTCCCTCGGGGCTTGCACATCTCAGTTCCCATAGACCATCACGACTGTCCATGACACTAATCAGATGCAGTGAGCAAAAAATAACTTCCTGGATGACTTACTAAGACAAATGCACACCAGAAGGAAAGAGATACATTTTGCAAAATGTTAAGGGTTTGCCACATAACTAAAGCTTACAGACATTTTGGGATATCCATTCTAAAGTTAGAGACAAGTATCAACACCTTGTAATGTCTGTCTTGAAAGCACACAGCACTTAGAGGGCCTCTCTAGATTTAGGAAGTAAAACATGCCACGTTGGGGTATGCTCCTCCAACCTATTTTCGAGGTAATCTAATGAGGCTACCAGACTCCAGTGGGGCATGGTGTAAGAATGAACATGGTAGCAGGCCCACAGTTGATCAAGGTCCTCCCACTTGGCCTTTATGACCAAGCAGACCCTACAGTATTGGACAGATAGTGAAATACTGTATGGAGCCTCTTGTAAAAAGAAGATCTCAGCACAGAGGGTTTAGGGGGGTAAGGTAATGCCCTTTTCTGCCAAAAACTATTTTACATTTGAAAATCAGTTCTTGTTCCGCTTCTAAGCCCTGGTAGAGACTGGATGCTTGGCAGTAGGATTCAAGTGCTCCATGATTATGAACTGACTTGGGTTTTATCTAATCCAATGAACCATAGAACTGAGTATATAGCATCATCTCAGTACAAAATAGACGACGTACATATGAGAATGGATCTGAGAAAGTCCAGAAGGCTTCAGTAAGCTGTATGAGAAGGTGGCTCAAATTATTTCAACACCCGCATATGCTGCATTGGCTCTGCTGCATCTCCAAGCCTTTGACCTTATAGGTAAGCTAACAGATGGAGAATACATTAGGTCTGATCCACCATGGATCTGCACAGGATTCTGGCAATATCCAAATATGGTCAGTCACTATATTACAATGCCTCAATAGGCCCAAAGAATGGTCAAAGGGTATCTTCCCAGTGAGTACAACCAGTTTTCTACTTTGTATAGAAAGGAGGTATAGCTTGAGATAAGGATCTTATTGACTGTGGGCAGTAACCAAAAGCTTTTCAGCTGATTGGGTACTTGGATGGAATTAAATGGGAAAATTGGTGATTAGGTCTGGGGACAGGTATGCTCAGAATGGGCATAGAGTGTCTTTGTGTCTTTGTGAATGTCTTCCAAAGGGCTAAAGAGGCAGAAAACTAAGTATTCAGATGGACAAGACGATCCATCCTGTGGATGTCAGGTTTTTTTACCTGGATACATCAAGTGGTCGCTCAATGGAGCCATGTACAAAGTAGCCATGGGTACAGGGATGGAGGCTACATATAGACTCATAAATATGGTCTTTCTTCACTGAGATTGTTCAGGTTATACAGTCACAACTAACTGTACAGCAAAGGCCATTGCTTTGCCTCCGACAGTGACATGTCCTGGCTATGTGGTGTCAGGGTGATTATATTGAACCCTTCCCATAAACAAGTGGCATCTCTTTGTGTTTGCAGAGATAAACAGATATTCTGGGTGTGTATTTTGTTTCTCCACTTGCATTACCTTTGTCAGCATTTATTACAGAAGCCGTATTCATCATTTTATTCCATACAACATTGCCTCCATGTAAAGGAAGTGTCGTAATAGGCTCAGAACAACAAAATACACTCACCATATGTGCCATCACCTAGAAACAGCTGGCATTGACAAGAGTGGTTGTATGATTTCCTGAAGCTCAGGCACAGCAGTGGTGGAGAGATACCTGGTAATAAGCCCAAATGAACATGAATGATAAGTTTTATTTCTTTTTTTCCTTTCCTCTGTTTACTCTCAAAACAATTCTCAAAAAAAAAAAAAAAAAACAATTCTCATCCATAACTGAACTAATTACACAGACAGTACCACCTCAAATTCTACTGGTCTAACACTGATTTCTTATATTCCTCATCATAAAAATTGTTTCTTTTTCCATATTCCTCTTGGCCTCAGATTATGACACCATCTTTCTCCCTTCATCCAAGTCAGAAATGTAGGGGTTATCCTTGACTTCCTACCTTTCATAAGCTCCCATATGTTATCTGTTCTAAAGTTCTGCTAATTTTGTGTCCAAAAACTCTCCCACATCTGGCACGTCCCTCCCTTCCCAACTGCAGGTTCTCAATGCTCTCATCTCTACTTCACGGGCAGAGTACTTCTACTTAGTCTCTTTGTCTCTAATCTTTTTCCATCTCTGCGTAAACACTGAGGCTGTCTCGAAAACAAATTAAATCACCTCCTTACCTGAAACACGTCAGGGGCTCCATCCCACACGATAGTTCCCCTCCCTAGGTTACTCTTTTCTGGGTCAATTCCACGGCCACAAGGTTTTCATCTTTTGATAGTTAGCTCAAACATCCCTTTCTTAAGCCTTCCCTGACTTAACTAGGCACAGGCACTTTTCTTGGATACCCTCATTGATGTTTTATATACTTGGCTGTCACACTTTTGCAAATCTCTGCATGTTTGTCCACCATCTCCACTATACTTTGAGCTCCTAAACAACAGGGACCCTGATCTGGTTATCAGCACAGGGCTGGAGACATAGTAGATGCTTAATGAATACATGTTATTTGTTGAATGAGCTGAGTCACTAAATGGCTGGATGTTGTAAGGCTGCAGGGGATGAATAAGAAATGTTATTTTGTGTGCTTTGTTTGCTGATGGCATCCTCTATCTGAATTTTGCTGACAATCAGCAGGGAACAAAATCAATAAAATTTTGATATTTTTTTTACCTCTCTTTTAATTAAACAAAATTTGATTTTTACATTCCCTTCCTATGCCTTACAGATCTTAGCTCTTCTTGACTTCTTTTCCAGTTTAAACTTTGATTCTTGCTAGGTCCTTTACATTTTAACTTCTCTCCCTGTTGGTATATTCAGAAGAACATTTTTATAGTGCTTTTTCCTCTAAATTTTCTATCAACAACATTATCTCTATAGCCAAACTAGGTTTTTGGGTTTCTTTAAGATTTTATTTATGTATTAGAGACACACAGAGAGACAGACAGACAGACAGACAGAGGGAGAAGCAGGCTCCATGCAGGAAGCCCAATGTGGGACTCGATCCCGGGACTCCAGGATCATGCCCTGGGCCGAAGGCGGCGCTAAACCGCTAAGCCACCGGGGCTGCCCAAGTTTTTGTTTTAAATATCACTCATTTTTTTTTATAAAACAAGTTATGATTATTATAATGTGATCTGTATTTCGGGTTTCTGTTCTATTTGAAACTCTGTTCTACTTGCTAACCAATTGTTGCTTGATTACTGTTATAGCCCACTTAATTATAAATAGTGACCGATATTTAAAGAGTTTAAAACAAATTATTGGAATAAGTTTTACAGTTCTCTTTAAAACAAATCCTCTTTCCTTATATCCTTGATGAGAACAAAAATAAACTGTTGTAAATCACTGTTGTCAAGGAAAAAGAAATATCCAGGTTTCCATATCTAATCACAAGTATATATTTTGGGAGGCAAAATGTAGAACTCATAAAAAATGTGCTCAACCCTAGTTTCTGATTTTTAAATGCATTTTTGTTGTGGCATGAGCATTAGTTAATAAACCTGGGCCATTGGGTATCATCACTCACTCATTCATTCAGTGCATTTTTTTGAGTGCCTATTATGTTCAGGGAATATGGAGCGGAAGTTTGCAATTTCTGCAAAGGAATCCCCACCTCTGTACACAATGCATTGCAAGTGGTGGACACTTGATAAATATTTATTATATAACTAAGTCAATGAAAAACTATGGAAAAATTGTGAAATTATCCTTTCTTACAATTTGTGCTCTTACCAACCTACAGAATGGGAGAAGATATTTGCAAATGACCTATCAGATAAAGGGCTAGTATCCAAGATCTATAAAGAACTTCTTAAACTCAACAGCAAAGAAACAAACAATCCCATCATGAAATGGGCAAAAGACATGAACAGAAATTTCACCAAAGAAGACATAGACATGGCCAGCAAGCACATGAGAAAATGCTCTGCATCACTTACCATCAGGGAAATACAAATCAAAACCACAATGAGATACCACCTCACACCAGTGAGACTGGTGAAAATTAAGACAGGAAACAACAAATGTTGGAGAGGATGTGCAGGAAGGGGAACCCTCTTGCGTGGTTGGTGGGAATGTGAACTGGTGCAGTCACTCTGGAAAACTGTGTGGAGGTGCCTCAAAGAATTAAAAATAGATCTGCCCTACGACCCAGCAATTGCACTGCTGGGGATTTACCCCAAAGATAAAGATGCAGTGAACCGGCAGGACACCTGCACCCTAGTGGTTCAGCAGCAATGTCCACAATAGCCAAACTGTGGAAGGAGCCTCGGTGTCCATCAAAAGATGAATGGAGAAAGAAGATGTGGTCTATGTATACAATGGAATATTACTCAGCCATTAGAAACAACAAATACCATTTGCTTCAATGTGGATGGAACTGGAGGGTATTATGCTGAGTGAAGTAAGTCAATCGGAAAAGAACAAACATTATATGCTCTCATTCATTTGGGGAATATAAAAATTAGTGAAAGGGATTAAAGGGAAAAGAGAAAATGAGTGGGAAATCTCAGAGAGGGAGACAGAACATGAGAGACTCCTAACTCTGGGAAACAAACAAGGGGTGGTGGAAAGGAGGTGGGTGGGGGGATGGGGTGACTAGGTGATGGGCACTGAGGGGGGCACTTGATGGGATGAGCACTGGGTGTTAGGTATATGTTGGCAAATTGAACTCCAATAAAAAATATATACAAAAAAAAAACAATTTGTGCTCTTACTAACCAATATAAATCAAAAGGCATTTTCCTGCCTCTGTGAAAATAGCTCTCATGGGTCGTTATCTATTTAAAGTTTGAAAAAGCAGAAACTTCATGAAGGCAAAGACATATCTTGTCACTGCCCTACCCCTTACTGTCCAGGAATTTGCAAGCCTTCTTTTACTGAATGCTTCCTATGTGCCATCATTCTGAATGCTTTATAAGGACTTATTCTTCTAACCTCTCAAGAATGCTGAGGAGTACCATTTTAAGATAATCTGAAGCCCCAAAATACTAGGTTATTTGGCAAAGGTCATAGAGCTAGTAAATCAAAGAAACAAGACTCAAGGCCAGGTAGCTGGAAATCAGAGTCCTACCTAGCTCCATGCTACCACTGAGCCGCTTCCTACTCACTGTTGAATTAATAAGTGAAAACGGCTTCAGAGTAGGTTAACTTTTAAAATGGAATACCGGGGGCAGCTGTGTGGCTCAGGCAGTGAAGCGTCTGCCTTCAGCCTAGGTCATGATCTCAGGTCCTGGGATCGAGCCCTGCATTGGGCTCCTGGCCAGCGGAGAGACTCTGCTCTCCATCTGCTGCTCCCCATGTGCTCGTGCTCTCTCTCTGTCAAATAAACAAATCTTTTAAAAAACAAAAATTAAAAAAAATGGAATACCACTGTAGTGTAGGTCTTAAAATGAAAAACCAAAGAAAAATCCTGTTTTCTAATGTTCTTGTAAGGACTGCTAACTTGTCTTTACTCACTTAGCTCACGTTTGGTGGATGCATTCATATATATGTGCTCACACTAACATGAGACAGAACAGTGCTGCCAAAGAAGTCTGGACTGGGAGTCAGATTTGAATATGGGCTCTGACATCTGTTTACTACCTACATGATCTTGAACAATTTCTTAACTTCTCCAGCTCTCAATTTCCTCACCCATAAAATGGGAATAAAAATAGCTGTCACAAATGGCTATGTCTTTTTAGAGAGAATTAAACAAGATAAGGTATGAAAAGTACTTGACACAAAAAAAGATGTTACCATATCTTCCTTTTGCCTTCCCTCCCCTTTCCTCTTCTTACCTACTATTAGCCACGTGACCTTGTTTTCTGGGACTTAATCTCTCTCCTGTAAGACAGGAGGGCTAGTCGTCTGGTCTCCAAGATCCTTTAAGACTCTGTAATTCTGTGATTTGGTGATTTAATAAGTTGGTTTTTCATTGTATCATAACAGTGCAATGTACTTACAGGTGGTTTTGAAACGAGGCTTCACCAGTTAGCATGGTTAAGTTTCTTCCTTCCTTTTCCTTTCCTTCTTTCTTTTCTTTTTCTTTTCATTTCTTTTTTTCCCAAAAGATCCCATGACATAGAACTTGGTTTGGATGTATTTGAGTTAAATAGGGTAAAAACTTTGTGCAATATGTAAATAGTTTCACAGCTAATATATATATATATATATATATATATATATATATATATATGAACTGCATTTCCTAGTAATCACCTGTTTCACAAGATTTATGTCTCCTTTCCTTTCCTCTGTTTAGGTACTATGCAGGAAGCCTACAGGCTAAGTCAACAAATCCTAAAACTCTAGATTTAATTCACACAGCAACCCAGGGGCTCATGAGATCAGTCGAAGGCAGTGGAATAGATGCTGTGATGGAATGGGAAGTGGATGAAGTGCTAAACTGGACAAATGCACTGAACTTTGATGAGTAAATGCATTCTGCTTTTACTGGGGAGCAAGGGCAGCCCTCCTGTACATTTCTAATGTTCCCACCCCCATGTCTTGGGCCCACAAACATAATCCTAAAAAAAAAAAAAAAACCAAACAAATGAGTATTGTTTGTCTAGAAAAAAAAGAAGAAATGAGGGAAGAATATTAAAAGATGATATAAAAGTAGAAAAAAAATAAGATTTAAGGATTTTTTAATTGAAGTGTAATTAACATATAGTGATGTATGAGTTGTAGGTCTATAATACAGTGATTCAACAATTCTGTACATAGCTCAGTGCTCACCATGATAGGTATAGGCACTATCTGTCACCATACGACTTTACTACAATATTATTGATTGGGTTTCTGATACTGTACTTTTCACCTCTGTGACATTTATTTTATAATGGAAAGTTTGTACCTCTTAATCCCCTTTGTCTATTTCAGCCATCCTGCCACCCCCCCCCCCACTTTGACAGCCATCAGTTCTGTATATTTAGAATCTGTTTTTTGGTTTGCTCATTTGTTTCTTAGATTCCACACACAGTGAAATCCTTTGACATTTTTCTTTCTCTGTCTGACTTATTTCACCTAATGAGGTGACTATATTTCACCTCATTATACCCTCTAGTTCCATCAGTATTTTCACATGTTAAGGGTTCATTCTTTTTAATGACTGAAAAATATTCCACTATTATATATATATATATATATATATATATATATATATATATATATATATATATATATATATCTCACATCTTTTTTATCCATTCTTTAGCAAATAGACACATGGGCTGCTTCCATATCATGGCTACTGTAAATAATGCTGCAATAAACATACATATCTTTTTGAATTAGTATATTCGTTTCTTTCAGTAAATACCCAGTAGTGGAATTACTCGATCATCTGGTATTTCTATTTTTAATTTTTTTTGAGAAATCTTTATACTGTTTTCCATAGTGGCTGCATCAGTTTGCATTCCCACTGAAAATGCACGAGGGATTCCTTTTCTCCACATCCTCACCAAAACTTGCTATTTCTTGTCTTTTTTATTTTAGTTATTCTGACAGATATGAGGTGATATCTTATTGTGGTTTTGGTTTGCATTTCCCTGATGAGTGGTGTTGAGCATCTTTTCATGTGTCTGTGGCCATTTAGATGCCTTTTATTTCTTGTCTGATTGCTGTAGGATTTCTAGTACTATGTTGAATAAAAGTGGTGAAAGAACATTCTTATCTTGTTCCTGATTTTAGAAGAAAAGCTCTCAGTTTTCACCATTGTTAGCTATGGGTTTATCATATATAGCCTTTATTATCTTGAGGTATGTTCTCTCTCAACCTACTTTGTTGAGAGTTTTTATCATGAATGATGTATTTTGTCAAATGCTTTTTTAAAAAATCTATTGAGAGGATTGTATGGCTTTTCTCCTTCTTCTTGTTAACATGATGTATCACATTGATTGATTTGCAAAAATTGAGCCACCCTTGCATCCCTTGACTAAATCCCGCTTGATTGTGGTGGATGATACTTTTAATGTATAATTGAATTCAGTTTGTAAATATTTTGTTGAGGATTTTTGCATCTATGTCATCAAGTAAATTGGCCTATAGTTGGGTATTTTTTTTTTCTGTAGTGTTTGACTGATTTGGTATCAGGGTAATGCTGGCCTCATAGAATGAATTTGGAAGTCTTCCTTTCTCTTCTATTTTTTGGAACAGTTTGAGAAGAATAGGTATTAATTCTCTTTTAAATGTTTGGTAGAATTCATGTGTGAAGCCAGCTGACCCTGGACTTGTGTTTGTTGGGAGTTTTTTGATTACTGATTCAATTTCATTCCTAATGATTGACCTGTTCATATTTTTCTATTTCTTCCTCATTCAGTTTTGGAAGATCATACATTTCTAGGAATTTGTTCATTTCTTCTGGGTTGTCCAATTTGTTGGCATATAATGTTACATAATATTCTCTTATAAACTTTTGTATTTTTTTAAAAAGATTTTTATCCATTTATTCATGACAGAGAGAGGGAGGCAGAGACACAGGCAGAGGGAGAGGGAGAGAAGCAGGCTCGATGCAGGGAGAGTGACATGGGACTCGATCCTAGGTCTCCAGGATCATGCCCTGGGTTGAAGGCGGCACCAAACTGCTGAGCCACCGGGGCTACCCAAACTTTTGTATTTTTGTGGTGTTGATTATAGTTTCTCCAAAATAATTTCTGATTTTATTCTCTTTTCTTTCTTGATAAGTCTAGCTAAAGGTTTATTACTTTTGTTGATCTTTTCAAAGAGCCTTCTCTTGGTTTCATTAATCCTTTCTATTGTTCTTTTAGTCCCTATATTAATTTATTTCCTCTCCAATCTTTATTATTTTTCTCCTTCTACTGACTTGAGGCTTAGATTTTCTTTTTTTAGCTCCTTAGGTATAAGGTGGGGTTATTTGTTTGAGATTTTTCTTGTTTCTTGAGTTAAGGTGTGTTTTTATTATAAGTTTCCATCTTAGAACTGCTGCTGCTGTATCCCAGTGATTTTGGACTGTTGTGCTTTCATTTTCATTTGTCTCCATGCATTTTTTTCTTTGATTTCTTTGTTGACTCATTGGTTGTTTGGTAACATATTGTTTAGCTTCCAAGTGTTCGTGATTTTTTCCAGGGTGGTGTTTTTTTTTTTTTTTAATTTGAGTTTCACACTGTTGTCATCAGAAAAGATGCTTGATATGATTTCAATCTTCTTAAAATTATTGACACTTGTTTTCTGGCCTAACAGCTGATGTATCTTAGAGAATGTTCCATGTGCACTTGACTATGTATTCTGCTGTATTTGGATGAAATTCTCTTTATATATCAGTTAGGTTCATCTGGTATAATATGTTGCTCAAAGCCACTGTTTTCTTATAGATTTTCTGTTTGGGTAATCTAACCATTGACAGTGTCAAAATCCCCTAGTATTATGTTATAACCATCTATTTCTCCCTTTATATCTGTTAGCATTTGCTAGGTGCTTCTATGTTGGGTGCAGAGGTATTTACAATTGTTATATCCTCTTGTTGTATTGATCCCTTCATCATTATATAATGCCATTCGTTGTCTCTTACTACTGTCTTTGTTTTAAAGTCTGTTATAAATATTGCTACCCTGGCTTTTTTCTCCACTTCCATTTGCATGGTTCCATGCCTTCACCTACAGTCTGTATGTGTCTTTATTTTGAAGTGATCTCTTATAGGCAGCATATAGATGGGTCTTGTTTTTGTTTGTTTGTTTGTTTGGTTGGTTGGTTGGTTTTTATCCATTCTGTTATCCTGTGTCTTTTGATTGGAGCATTTAGTCAATTTACATTTGAGGTAACTATTGATAGGTATGCACTTATTGCCATTTTGTTAATTTTTTTTCTGGTCTTTTTTTTTTTTTAATTTATGATAGTCACACAAAGAGAGAGAGAGGCAGAGACACAGGCAGAGGGAGAAGCAGGCTCCATTCACCAGGAGCCCGACGTGGGATTTGATCCCGGGTCTCCAGGATCGCGCCCTGGGCCAAAGGCACGCGCCAAACCGCTGCGCCACCCAGGGATCCCTCTGGTTGTTTTTGTAGTTCTTTTCTGTTCTTTTTTCTTGTTCTCTTGCTTTCTTCCCTTGTGGTTTGAGCTATGCTTGTATTCTAAGTTGAGACTGGACAACAAAAGTTTCAAAGGAATCCAGCATGATTATTTGAGAATATTTAAGTAACTTATTGAGCTCAAGCTATTGATTATCTTAGGCAAATCAAGCTTGCAAAGACTTTCGCCTACAAATGGCAGACATTAGGTGTAAGCACCTTTTCCACAATGTAATTATGGTCTCCACAGGAGACCTCTGTTAGATCTTCATGGCTATCCGGATATTTGCAACTGTCTTAATGACACTATGTTGAGAATTTCAGAGTCTGATATTTTTCCCTTCAGGAAGATTGGTAGCCACTAAAATCTGTGGACAGGTTTCAATAGTCCGACCTTTAAAATGACATAAATGTGTTGAACATTGATGTTCAGTGATACAAACCAGTTTCTTCCCAAAAAACTTGTGTGCTAGCTCCTTGTATGGCAGATGGACACTCCACTGGGAACAATCATGCATATCTTCTGATGGAATATCAACTGAGAATAATATTGTTATTAATTTGAAGAATAAATAGAGCCAACTTAACTTTTGGACTCAAGGATACTGAGGAGTACCATTGCCCTTCCGTGGTATCCAGAGATATACTGCTACAAGCATTTAGAATGTAAAACAATCCTTGCATTGCCATGATTGAATCACCCACATGATGGCTACTATGACAGCTGCTGACATTTATCCTGATGGATTTCAGGGTCATATTCTCTATCAAGATGGATGTTCCTCCCAGAGTCTTCATATTTTTCAAACTGCAAGTGAATTTTGACATAACCTGTTCAGTGGTCAGCTGCTGGATTATCTTAGTTGCCTGATATTCTGTGAATCCTGTTAGTGAGAGCTCTTTGCCTATGTGTGTTACAGGCAATTTGTCTGAAGCTGTTCCTTTGATATCTAAGACATGTAGTTATGTGGCCTTTCTGGCCAGGGACTTTTCCTAGGCCATTAAGGTGTTAAATTTATACTTTTGAGAGATTCACCGTAGGTTCCATATATACATTATTCTGAAAAGGTCCAAAAATATCTTAGTGAGAAAGACAGATCAGGTCTATGATATAAGCAGCATGGTAATGCTTTCATTAGATTGTTGCTTGCATTTGTAAAACTTAGATTTCTTATTGATTACAGCTGGTATGTTCACTGACAATTTTTTTATGCAATCAAATAAGTTCATGTCCTAATCTCAGGTAGAACAGGGTTAGTGATCAGCCTTAAATATGGTGTATGTTTGTGCCCAGACTGTCAGGTCATAAGATACAATTGACTGAAGGTCCTTTATATTGGTTTCTTGAAAATGGAATGAAAAACTTTCAGTATATAAATCCAAGGAAGCAGAATGATTGACATCCAATACTTCATAGGGCTCCTCTGAGGAGAGCAACCACTGAGGACAGAATTTGCCTAAATTTAAAGTCAAACCAGACTGAATTGTCTACTATGAGATTCTGGAGGGGGTTTACACCACCTGATGTTTTCCTATATCTTTTTCATGTGGCAATGATCCAGCAGCATCCCATTTAAAGCTGTAGAATAAAGTTCTTGGAGCAACAATAGGTAGTAGTAACAAGAAGGAGCCAACTTAGATACAATACTTTGTTTTAATTAAATGCTGTTGGATAATATGCACCTTCCTATAACAACAAAAAATCCAGAAACAGTCAACAAAAGTAAAAACAATTCACAAGGAATAAATAAATACTTGAAAAATGATAGCATTTTCTGAATTACATGATTCAGAATTCTCACTTTTTTCTCTGTCACGTCCATTGTCAGCACCTTTTGGAACCAACTCCTTATTTAATTTCTTGGGTGCAGCCAACACCTTACCTGATTTCAAAGAGGCTTGGGGAAAGGGATGAAATAGGATGTCACAGGAAACCTGCCTCTTTAAGTCTCCACCTCAGCTTTGTAGCTCATCAGGCCTTACCTTCCCTATTTTACGTCTTTTTGGGCTTCCTTTGTCTCCCTGATTCAGTCTCTGTTTAGGAAACAGAGGTGGCAGCCCTAAAATCATGCTCTATTTAAATGTAATTTTTTATATTTTTCAGACATGTCAAAGATAGCACCATTGCTCTAATATAATCATAAAGCATACACTTTAAATTTCCATTGATATGTCAGAGACCATAAGTCCAACAATCAAGAACCAAGGAGAAAGTGTTTCATTGTGGTAGTTTTCCCCTCACTTTTTCCCTCCCAGAGAATTTTCTGTTTGTAATTTTAATTTAGAAGTTAGCTGGGATCCCTGGGTGGCGCAGCGGTTTAGCACCTGCCTTTGGCCCAGGGCGCGATCCTGGAGACCCGGGATCAAATCCCACGTCGGGCTCCCGGTGCGTGGAGCCTGCTTCTCCCTCTGCCTGTGTCTCTGCCTCTCTCTCTCTCTCTGTGTGTGACTATCATTAAAAAAAAAAGAAGAAGAAGTTAGCTGAGATCTTAGTATGCATTCAACTGAGGACATGATGTTGCAGGAATGAAACAGCATAAAATGAGAAGAGGTATGCTGGAGGGAGATCAGACGGCACAAATATGATAGAAGGCACCATTTTTATTCCTCCTCCAATTCCTTGTCCTAGAGGTTGCTTTAGATACATGAGAGCTAGTTGGAGATGGAGAAGTCATGAGAATTAAACATTTGGACCTATGAATTTGTCACCATCAATCCAAGATTTCATAGTGAAAGTGGAATTTTAGAAGTAGTCTAACATGTACTAATGAATCAATTTATTACTAATACGTTGATTTAATTTAATGAATGCCCATATAATGTGCTTAGGTATATTGCCAACTGGAAGGAAATTGCTACAAGCAACTCTTCAGCTAACTTCACAAGTAGGTGATTTTTAGCAATACTTTTATGGGAAATCCTTGTGAACAAAAATGACACATTTCACACATGTGCACATTTCTAAGCACCTAACATTTCAGCAGCCTGCATAGTATGTAGACATAAATGAATTTGCTAAGTCATTTTTACCTTGATATGTAAGCCTGTTATTTGGAAATAGAAGAAAATTTTCTGTCTTATTTATGTTGGATAAGATGGTTTTAAAAATTAATCCTCCTTTTGAAAAGTTACTTCTCTCATGGTTTCAGTAATTATTTTTAATGAGCAAACTTCACTTGGCAAAATAAATGCCTCAAAATATTAGAAATAAGGGCACCTAGCTGGCTCAGTTGTTAGAGTATGTGATTTCTGATCACAAGGTCATGAGTTCAAGCCCCACATTGGGCATGTACAGCCTACTTTTTAAAAAGTGGGTTTTTTTTTCATGTTAGAAATATTTTTTTTAGGTTCTATGTCACTTGTCCTGCCAGTGGCCCACAGTACTGAGAAGCTGAAAGTGATAGCATGTTGAGGAAGCATATTCTCATGTCCTAGAAATTTCAATAATTCTAATATAGCTCAAGCCTAATTATTGTTATTGTATAATCTGAGTGTATGGGTTCTGTCCTGTGATCATCACTGAGAGGCAGTAAAGTGGAGAGTTTACATTTGTGGAGTGTTGATTCAGACTGCATGGTTTTGAATTTTGGCTGTGTGATATCGGAGAAATTACTGGCTCAGTTTCCTCATCTGTAAAATTAGAATAACAGTAGTACCCAGCTCATAGGTTATTGTGAGGTAATAAGAGATAATACATGTGAATAGCTGAGAATAGTGCCTAGCAATAACATGTCCTCATAAATGTTAGCTGTCATTTGCCTTAACCTGTCTGCTTATCCCAACTCACGGCCACCCCAACAGTCCATGTGTCCATTATGCTTCTCCAGCACCTCCAAACTGACAATCATCCAAAGCACTCCCCACACAATAGATAGTGATCTTTTACAGATTTAAATCAGTACAGTTAAAACATTTACTTAACAAACTCTTTTTAAGGAATTACTATGTGAAAGTGCTGTCTTAAAGTGCTTTATAAAATTAATTCCTTTAATTTTCAGAACAACTCAATGAGACAAGGTTCATTTTATAGATAAGCAAACAAAGAGATACCAAATTACTTGCTCAAGGTCACACAGTCACTTCTTACGAGGGATAGGATTTGAATGGAGGCAGGCTAGCTTTAGAAACCACACTCCTAAAGATGAGTACCTCTGCTGTTTCTGATAGTTTTCTACTGCACTTGGAATATAGTCCTAACTTAATCATGGCCTCCTGGCTCTGGCTCTGGCTCCCCTTCCACCCTTATCATATCAGGCTTTCCCCCTCATTCAGAACCCTGTCTCACCAGCCTCTTGCCTATTCCTCAGAAATGTTCTGTGGTTTCCACTTGAGGGGTTTAATGGAGTTTATGGCCTTCTAGAGAACAGTTTTAGGTCTACCTTCACCTGACAGAGGGGTTTGGTGTTTGATATGAATCCCCAACTTGTAGCACGTAGTAGGTTCCCAATTGCAGATAAAAGAATATAGAGGAATGACAAGTACAAAAATTGAAGCAGAGAATGTAAATACTGAGTTAAGAGATTACTGTAAAAAAAAGGAAAGTTATAGCATGGCAATTGGAAGGGACATAATATCAAGTGAAAACTATTTTAAGTAGTGGAGAGTTGCACTGTCAGTGCAGTCAGTGGAAGGTGACACACTGAGATCTTTGGCCATGGGAGAAGAGGAAAGACTGTGTGCCATTTCTCCAAGAAGCACGAGGAAATCAAATCTAGAGAAGATTTGAAGCTTTTACCTCTAGGGAGAGAAAAGGCTTCTCTTCATTTGTAAATAAAGAACTGTTAGCTAATAATTATGGAGCACCAGCTAAGTGCCAAACTAATAAAATGTTAGGTTCTATACAGGCACCCTCACACTTAATTCTCATAGAAATTGTGAGCTGTGTATGTGCCAGTATTATCCCCATTTTACAGATGAGGACATTGAGAGGTTAGGTAACCTGCCCCAGATTATACAGCTACTTAGTAGTAGATCAAACCTTAGACCCAGGTTCTGCAAAGCCTTTTGTAGAGATGGACAATGATGGTAGTGAAAAGTAGATGAATAAGAAATTTGCAACATTTATGGCTAAGTAGGATATAAAGGTATCTGTTCTAAGAGTGGTAAGAAGGAATGTAGAAGAGACCTTGCCTGGTACGTAGAGGCATATTGAATGAGTCTATACCTTATCATATCCAACATCTTTCTAAACATTTGTCATTTCTCTCTAGGTTTCACACTTGAGCAAGCACAGAAAAAAAGATATGACTATGCAGATATGTCAGAGGAGAAAATGGGAACACCAGAAGATACTTTATATGGAAATATTTTTAAAAAACCAAATTATGCTAGACTAACGCCTGATTCCACTTATGGAATATAAATATAAAGTACTCTACTTTTCTGAGCTATAGTCCTTCAAGCCCTGATTCTATTGGTTATAGCCAAGAGATAGTTTATTCTGACCAGAATGACTTATAAACTCTTGGCACAGAATCTATGTAGCTCAATTAAGTAAAGAAGCCTAAAGAGAAATAGGACATTGGACTGAATACAATGGTCATGGAAAATGTAGAAATTACTCCTTGTATTCTAACAATCCTGCTTAAATAAATACATTTAGGTACAAAAAAACCCTCTTTAGGTGGATTTTTCTTCTATTTGAAGCATTCTTTATTTGTGCAATCATGTCAGGCAGAGCTCTTTTTTCAATTAAAAAAAAAGGGAAAGGGGTAATGTAACAAGTTCTCCTTTTATCAGGAAAGCCAAAGCCCTACCAGAAGGCCCAGCCCTCGTCACTTTTGGCATCCTTGCAATGAAACTGGGTTGCAGGGGGACCCTTAGCTAAAGAAGCTAGAAAAGCAAAAATCTGTATTTCAGCTTCCACAGAGGGAGGAGTAGAGCTGCGGAGGTACCTGCCAGGTCTCCCACACTCTAAGTTTGAATTACTCTATGTTCCCATAAGCATCCTTTGCTACTACTCATCATCACACTTTCTACACTGTATCTTTAAATAATCTGTCTATAATCTTAATAGACTAGAGGCTTATACCCTCAAATATTTAAAAAAAAAAAAACCCAGCACTCAGAGAACCTATATATTTAAGGAAAAAACAGATTTATTGAAATATAATTTACATGAACATTTTCCCATTTTGAGTGTTCTGTTTGAGTTTAGACAAATGTATACATTCATGTAAATATAACATTCAAGACATAATTTATTTCCATCACCCTAAATTGGGCATTTTTTTAGTCAATCCACTCACTTCACCCAAACGACCTGGAACCACTGATCTTTCAATCACTACAGTTCTGCCTTTGCTAGAATGTCATATAAATGGAATCATTCTATATGTAGTCTTTTTTGGTTTAGCTTCTTTCATTTTAGCATAATGCTTTTGAGATTCAACCTTCTTGTCACCTTTTTTTTAAGATTTTATTTATTTATTCATGAAAGACAGAGAGAGAGAGAGAGAGGCAGAGACACAGGCAGAGGGAGAAGCAGGCTCCATGCGAGGAGCCTGATGTGGGACTTGATCCCGGGTCTCCAGGATCACGCCCTGGGCTGAAGGCAGGCGCTAAACTGCTGAGCTACCCAGGGATTCCCCTTGTTGTCACTTCTATCAGTAGTTCATTCCTTTTTTAATTATTATCATTCAGTTGTATGGCCATCCCATAGTTTGTTTCTCCATTACCAATTGATGGACATTGGATTGTTTCCAGTTTGGGATCATTAGGAACGAAACTGCTGTGAACATTTATGTTGGAGTCTTTGTGGGGACATATGTTTTCATTTCTCTTGGGAAATACCTGGGAGGGGAATATAAGGCAAACAATTTTTTAAGAATTAGTTTTTCCTTTTTAAAAATATTTATTATTGAAGTACAATTGACATACAATGTTATACTAGTTTCAGGAACACAAGATACTGATTTGACGATTCTATCAGTGTATAGAATGCTCACCAATACCCATTGCTCACCATGAAAAGTGTAGTAACCATTCAACGTTATTATGATACTATTGACTATATTTCCTATGCTGTAGTTTTCATATCCTTGACTTATTTATTTTATAACTAGAAGTTTGTGCACCTTAATCCACTTCATCTATTTTGACCAACCCCCCCCCCACCACATTCACCTCCCATCTGACAACCACCAGTTTGTTCTCTGTATTTAAACTGTTTATTTAAAAAAAATAAAATAAAATAAACTGTTTATTTTAGGGGATCCCTGGGTAGCTTAGCGGTTGAGGGCCTGCCTTTGACCCAGGGCGGATCCTGGAGTCCCGGGATCCTGGAGTCCCGGGATCGAGTCCCACGTTGGGCTCCCTGCATGGAGCCTGCTTCTCCCTCTGCCTGTGTCTCTGCCTCTCTCTCTGTCTCTCTGTGTCTATCATGAATAAATAAACAAAATCTTTAAATAAATAAATAAATAAATAAATAAATAAATAAATAAATAAATAAATAAATAAAAAATACAAACTATTTTGTTTGTTTTACAGTTTTGTGATTCCACATATAAGTGAAATTATATGGTGTTTGACTTATTTCACTTAGCATAATACTCTCAGTGTCCAGCCATGTTGTCACAAATGGCAAGATTCCTTTTTATGCCCAAGTAATATTTGTTTTTGTATCTGTTTATCACATTTTGTTATTGTAAATAATGCTGCAATAAACAGCATATATCCCCATGCAATAAACACATTTCTTTTCAAATTAATGTTTTTGTTTTCTTTGAGTAAATAGCAGTAGAATTACTGGATCATATGATAATTCTATTTTTAATTTTTTGAAGAACCTCCATATTGTTTTCTGCAGTGGCTGTACCAGTTGACATTCCCACTAAGAATGCCTGAGGGTTCCCTTTTCTCCACATCCTTGTCAACACATTATTTCTTACCTTTTTAATCCTAGCTGTTCTGACAGGGGTAAGGAAGGTGGCAGCTCATTGTGGTTTTGATTTATAGTTCCCTGATGATTAGTTATTGAATATCATTTTATATGTCTGTTAGCCATCTGTATGTTTTCTTTGGAAAAATGTCTTTTAGGTCTTGTGTCCATTTTAAAATCAGATTATGTTTTTGGTGTTGAGTTGTATAAGTGCTTTATGTATTTTGGATATTAATCCTTTAGCATATCATTTGCAAATATCTTCTTCCATTCAGATTTGCCTTTTTGTTTTGTTGATAGTTTCCTTTCCTGTGCTTTTTGTTTTGCTGTAGTCCCAGTAATTTATTCTTGTTTTTGTTTCCTTTGCCTGAGAAGACATATCCAGAAATACATTGTTAATGCTTATGTCTAAGAGATTACTTAGACATATATTTTCTTCTAGGAATATTACTGTTTCAGATATTACATATAGGTCTATAATCCATTTTGAGCTTATTTTTTGTGTATGGTGTAGGAACATGGTCATTTCATTCTTTTGCATGTAGATGTCCAGTTTCTCCAACACCATTTATTGAAGAGACTGGCTTTTCCCTGTTGTATATTCTTAGCTCCTTTGTCATAAATTAATTGACCATATAGGCATGGGTTTATTTCTGGGCTGTTTATCCTGTTCCATTGATCTATGTATTTATGCTAATACCATACTATTTTGGTTTCTACAGCTTTATAGTATATTTTGGAGTCTGGGACTGTGATACCTCCAGCTTAGTTCTTTCTCAGGATTACTTTGGCTATTCAGGATCTTTTGTGATTCCATACAAATTTTAGGATCATATGTTCCAGTTTTGTAGAAAATACTGTTGGTATTTTGATAGGGATTGCATTAAATCTGTAGATTGCTCTGGGTAGTATGGACATTTTAGCAATATTAATTCTTCCAATCTACGAGCACAGTATATCTTTCTCTTTGTGGTGTTCTCAATTTCTCAGTGCCTACAGTTTTCAGAGTACAGGTCTTTCACCTCCTTGGGTAAGTTTATTCCTAGGTATTTTATTATATTTTGTGTAATTGTGAATAAGACTGAACTCTTTAATTTCTCTTTCTGCTTCTTTGTTATTGGTGCATAGAAACACAACAAATTTCTGCATGTTTTGTATCCTACAAGTTTACTGAGTTTATTTGTGAGTTCTAATCACTTTTTGGCGGAGTCTTTCAGGTTTTCTCTATATATATAGTATCATGTCATCTGTGAATAGTGACAGTTTTACTTCTTCCTTACAGTTTTGATGCCTTTTATTTCTTTTTCTTGTCTGGTTGCTGCAGCTAGGACTTCCTAGTACTATGTTAAATGAAAGTGGTGAGAGTGGACATTCTTGTCTTGTTCCTGATCCTAAAAGGAAAGCTGTTTTTCACCATGGAGTATGATGTTAGCTGTGAGGTTTTCATATATGAACTTTATAAACTATGTTCTCACTTATGTCATTGAGAGTTTTTATCATGAAAGAGGTTGTATTTTGCTAAATGCTTTACCTGTATCTTTTGAGAGGATAATGTGGTTTCTGTTCTTCCTCTTGTTAAAGTTATGTATCACCTTTGTATCCCTGGAATAATTCCTACTTGATTGTGGTGAATGATCTTTTAATGTATTGTTAGACTCAGTTTGCTAATATTCTGTTGAGGATTTTTGCAGCCATGTTCATCAGAGATACCGGCCTATAGTTTTCCTTTTTTTTGTAGTGTCTTTGGTTTTGGTATCAGGGTAATGCTGGCTTCATAGAATGAATTTGGAAGTTTTCCTCTCTCTTCCTTTTTTTGAAGTAGTTTGAGAATAGGTATTAATTCTTCTTTGAATGTTTGGTAGAATTTATGAAGTCATCTGATTCAGGACTTTTGTTTATTGGGAATTTTTTGATTACTGATTCAATTTCATTACTGGTAACTCATTTGTTCAGATTTTCTAGTTCTTCCTGATTCAGATCAGAAGGTTGTATGTTTCTAAGAATTTAATTTCTTCTAGGTTGTCCAGTTGGCATATGATTTTCCATGATATTCTCTTATAATGCTTTGTACTTGATGTGGTGTCTCTTTCTTCATTTCTGATTTTATTTGAGTTCTCACTGAGATTTGTTAATTTTGTTTATCCTTTCAAAGAACCAGCTCCTGTATCATTGATCCTTTCTATTTTTCTTTTATTTATTTCTTTTAAAGATTTATTTGTGCATGTGTGTGTGTATAAGGAAGGGCCAGAGGGGAAGGGAGGAAATCTCAAGCAGACTCCGCACTGACTGTGGAGTCCAATGCCAGGCTCTATCTTGTGACACTGAGATCATGACCTGAGTCGAAACCAAGAGTCAGATATTTAACCAACTAAGCCACCTCGGTGCCCCTCTATTGTTCTTTCAATCTCTATTTATTTCCATTCTAATCTTTCTGTTTTCCTTCTACTAGCTTTGGGCTTAGTTTGTTCTTTTTTTAGTTCCTTTAAGTGTAAGATAGGTTGTGAGAGATTTTTCTTGTCTCTTGAGTTAGGCCTGTATCATTATAAACTTCCCTGTTAGAACTATTTTTTGCTCTGTCTCAAAGGCTCTGGAACATTGTGTTTTCATTTTCATTTGTGTCCATAGTATTTTGTTTGTTTCCTCTTTATTTCTTTGTTGACCCATTGGTTGTTTAGTAGCATGTTGTTTAGCCTCCATGTCTCTGTGTTTTTTCCCAAATTTTTTCTTGTAATTTCTACACTCATGCCATTGTGGTCAGGAAAGATGCTTGATATGATTTCATATTCTTAAATTTATTGAGATTTGTTTTGTGGCCTGACATGTGATCTTAGAGAATGTTCCATGTGCAGTTGAAAAGAATGTATATTCTGCTGTGTTTGGATGGAATGTTCTATACACATCTGTTAGGTCCATCTGACCTAATGTGTTACTTAAAACTACAGTTGCCTTGTTGATTTTCTGTCTGAATGATCTATCCCTTGATGTAGTGAGGTGTTTAAGTTGCCTACTATTACTGCTTGTGTCTCTCTTTTTGTTGTTATTTGCTTTATGTATTTAGGTGTTTCTATGTTGGGTGCATAGATAATTATAGTGTATATTTATTTATATATCAGTCTTGTTGGATTGATCCCGTTATCATTATGTAATGCCCTTCTTTGTCTCTTGTTATAGCCTTTGGTTTAAAAACAAATTTGTCTTCTCTGGTGTAAGTATTGATATCCCAGTTTTTGTTCCACCTCTATTTGCATGGAATATTTTTTTCCATGCCTTTACTTTCAATCTGTATATCTCTTTAGGTTTGAAGTAATGTCTTATAGGCAGCATATAGATAGTCTTATTTGGTGTGAGGAGGGCAGTTCCTTGTTTTTTATCCATTCTGTGATCCTCTGTCTTTTGTTTGGAGCATTTAGCCCATTTACATTTAAATTTTTTTTTAAGATCTTCTTTATTTTGGAGAGAGAGAGAGAGAGAGAGAGAGCTCACACATGAGCAAAGGGAGGAGAAGAGAAGCAGACTCCCCACTGAACAAGGAGCCCAATTCAGGGCTCGATCTCAGGCCCCTGGGATCATGACCTGAGCTGTAGGTAGATGCTTAACCAACCGAGTCCCCCAAGTACCCCTATATTTAAAGTTTATTTAGTGCCATTCTGTTGATTGTTTTATGGTTATTTTTGTAGTCTGTTTCTTGTTCTTTGGTTCTTTTCCTGTGGTTTTTAAAAAATATTTTATTTATTTATTCGTGAGAGACACAGCAAGAGAGGCAGAGACATAGGCAAAGGGAAAACCAGGCACCCTGTGGGGAGCCTATGTAGGATTCTATCCCAGGACTCTAGGATTGTGACCTGAGCCAAAGGCAGACACTCAACCACTGAGCCACCCAAGTGCCCCTCTTCCCCTGTGGTTTGATGGTTCTTTAGCATATGCTTCAGTAACTTCCTCTTTATGTTTTGTATATCTATTGTTGTTTTTTGGTTTGTGGTTACCATTAGTTTTGTATATAACATCTTATCCTTTGTATAGAGAGCAGTCTATATATTAAGTTGATGGTCACTTAAGTTTGAACACATTGTTGAAGCACTAAATTTGTATTGCTTCCTCCATGTTTTATGTCCATAATGTCATAGTTTACATGTTATTATGTTCTGTATCCGTTGACTAATTTTTGTAGACATAATTGATTTTACTATTTTTGTGTTTCAACCTCCATACTGGCTTTATGAGTGATTACTATCATTACTGTATGTTTGCCTTTTACCTGTAACATTTTTCCTTACATCATTTTCTTTTAGCTATAACCTTTTCTTTTCACTTAGAGAATGCCCATTAACATTTTTTGTAAGGGTGGTTTAATGTGATTAACTTATTTGCCTTTTTTTTTTTTAAACTTCTTATCTCTACCTTGTTGGGTAGGGCATTCTTGGTTGTAGGTTTTTTCCTTTCAGCACTTCAAATCATGATATATTGTGTCATTGGAACAGACTGGCCTAGAGGCGACTGTGTTTCAGCCACAATGGGAAGGTGCATGCCCACACAGGGGACACCCCTGGAGCATCCAATTCTGGTAGATACAAGGGATTGTACTATAGGCATGATAAGACCTCCTCTTTACAAGGCCATTACTTTCAAGACTAGAGGACATACCTGACCTACCTGATACACAAAAACAATCACAAAGAGTCAGACAAAAGGAGACAGGGAAATATATCCCAAGTGAAAAAACAAGACACAATCACAGTAAAGCAGCTAAATGACACAGAGATGAGAAATATACTGGATAAATTACTCAAAATACTGGTCTTTAGATACTCACTGCACTTGAGAAAAGAATGAATGAATTCAGTGAGAACTTTAACCAATAGACAGTAAATATAAAAAAGAACCAGTCAGAGCTGACAAATTCTTTAACTGAAATGAAAGATAAACTAGAAGGAATCAATAGTAGATCAGAGGATGCAGAAGAAGAGATCAGCAATCTGGAAGACAAGGTAAAGGAAAGAAACCAAGATGAACAGCAAAAGAAATAAGGAATAAAAAATGAAATCAGGTTAGAGGAGTTCTGGACATCATCAGACATAACATTCACATTATAGGGATCCCAGAAGGAGAAATAAGAAAGGGGGCCAAAAGTTATTTGAAGAAATAATAGCTGAAAACTTTCCTAACCTGAGGAAGGAAACAGACATCCAGGTCCAGGAGGCACAGAGAGCCCCCAAAACAATAAACCCAACGAGGTTCACACCAAGACACAGAAAAATTAAAATGGCAAAAAGTAATGATAAGAATCTTAAAAGCAGCAAGAGAAAAGAGAACAATTATATATGAGAGAAACCCCAAAATGCTTGCTACTGACTCTTTAGCAGAAACTCTGCAGGTCAGGAGTGAGAGTGGCATGATATATCCAGTATATTTCTGGATCTGATTTATCTAGTATATTTCTTATCTCTGTGGGGCACACTGCTAGGCGTGGTATCTCCTTTACTCCCCAGGGCAGGACTGGTACTGGTCCTGGCCAGGGCTGCCTGCAGGGTGTGGGGGAGCCAAAGCTGCTTTGGGTAGACAGGCATGGTAGGCTGGGTCTGCAGGGGGAGCAGAGAAGCAGGGCAAGCCAGGTAGATAGTGTTAGCATTGGCTCCTGCAAGGTTCTGGCTGTTTCAACTGGGGAGGGGAGAAAAATGACACCTACAAGCACTTTTGTTCCTGGAGAAATCTACAGATCCCTGCCCCTTCGGCACATGTTCTCCTTCATGTATGACCCAGGCACTTTTCTAACTGCTTCTTCTGTGCTGTGTCTTGGGCAGTTATTTAGTATGCTGGCTCTTTAAGGTGAGGACTATTTCTTACTGTCTTCACACTCTCCTAGAGTGGAGCCTACTGATATTTAAATCTTCTGACGTTAAGATCCAGTGATTTTTAAACTTACTGGAGTTAAGCCCCACTGGTTTTCAAGCCAGATGTCATAGGGACTCATATTTCCTTTGCATGGTTTCCATTGCCAAGGGTGCCCAGCGTAGGGTCTGATCCTCCCACTTCTCCTTTCTAGTGATGTCCCACCTGTTTTTGGTTAGTTGCTTCAAGTGGAGGTGTGGAGTTGGGGTGCAGCTCCCAACCTTGTCTCCAGCACTCCTTCTTTTTTCAGTGTGACCTTCTGTCCAAGACTAGCTGTGGTAAATCTGTTCTGCCAATCCTCAGGTCATTTTCAGAATTAGTTGCAATACATGTAGTTGTTACCTTGGTGTGTCTGTGGGATGAGGTGAGTCCAGATCCTCCTACTCTGCTCTGGCATCTTCCCTCTAGTTGAACTCAAGAATCCATTTTTTAAAGTGGCTGTACCATTTTGCATTTCCACCAGCACAAGTTTTTGTTCCACTTGTATTTTGTCACTTGGTGTTGTCAGATGTTTTAATTTTAGCTGTTCTAGTGGATGTATAATGAATGGCATCTCATTGTGATTTTAGTTTGCATTTCCTAAATGTCTTAGGATGTAAGGTTCTTTAATATGTCTATTTCCCATTTGGATGTCTTTTTTGGTGAGGTATCTTTTAAAATCCTTTGGCAATTTCAAATTAGATTATTTCCTTATTTTGTTAAAAGGTTTTTAAAAAAATACGCTCTAAAAACAAATCCTTTATCTGATACTGGTTTGGCAGCTGTGGCTGTGTTTTCATTTTCCTGATGTCTTTTAAGGAGAAAAAGGTTTTCATTTTAATAAAGTCCAGATTACAATTTTTTCTTTTATGGCCAATGCTTTAATGTCTTCTCTATGAAATCTTTTCTTAAACCAAGATCACAAAGGAGTTCTTATGCAAATCTTATAGTTTTAGCTCTCACATTCAGGTATATTATCCAGTTCAAGTTAGTTATTGTATATAGTGGGAGAGATCTGAGATGTGTTGGGGTGGGGAGGGTTTGCATATGGATATGCACTTTTTTATTGTTGCAAATACTATCTTTTACCAATTAAATTACCTTAGAGCCTTTGCTGAAAATTAATTAGTCATATATGAGAGTCTGTTCTTGGATTCCTTATCCTGCTCCACTAATCTGTGTATCTCATCTTTATGGTAATACTACCTTGTATTTGTTACTATGGCTTTATTTAAAGTCTTTCAATCTTTTTTCTTTTTCAAAATTGTTTTGGCTTATCCTAATTCCTTTGAATTTCTACATAGATTTTAAGTTCCAAAAGAAAAAAAAGGAAAAATCTTGCTTGTATTTGACTGGATTACATTGATTCTATATATGTATCAATTTGGGGAGAATTGCTATCTTAACAATATTGAGTCTCCCAATCCATGAACATAGTACATCTTTCTGTATATATTTAGGCCTTTGCTTTCTCAATATTTTATAAATTTCAGTGTATAGGAACTTCACATATTTTATTAAAATTATGCCAGCTATTTCACTTTTATATTGTTAATTTTAATTATTTTTATATCAATTTCAAACTATTTGATAAAGGAAATTTTTACAGATATTACTTGATATAATTGGCTTTCATTTAGTGATTGATGAATTGGGAAGCATCCAGTCTAGAAAATAGAAAGGAGCTTCTTACAAAGCAAGAGGTTTCATAGACCAAGGTGAACAGTTACAAGGAAGTTATACTGGGCATTTAATTGGTTAAAATAGGATTACTTTTCATATATGGAGAAAAGAGAAGACTTGGGACTCGGTTAAGTAACTTAAGCTGAGCATGCAAGTACTAATTGGTTGGTCTGGGTGTTCCTCTTCTGGGAGAGCTGAGCATAGACTGAACTCTTTTGGTTTGCTGGTGTGGGATGTAGAGTAAGTGATCCATCTTGGGCCTAGTCTGGACACTTTGACATTGGTATACAGAAATATTGTTTTGTATATTGACCTTTATCATGTGATCTTGTTAAACTCACTAGTTCTAGACTTTTTAATATATAGAATCTTGAGGATTTTCTACATAGATGATCATGTCATTTGCAAATGGAAGATAATTGTACTTCCTTTCAAACTATCTTTTCTTTCTCTTTGCTCTATTGCATGGGCACAAACTCCAGTACATTGTTGAATAAAACTGGCAAGAGTGGCTGGCATCCTTGCCTTGTTTCTCATAAGATCTTAGGGGGAAAACATTAAGTTTTTCACTGTTAAGTATGATGTGAACTGTGAGCTTTTCATAGATGTCCTTTCTCAAGTTGAAAATGTTCCTTTTATTCCTAGTTTGGTAAATTTTTATCATAAATGTTGAATTTGTCACATGCTTTTTCTGGATCTATTGATGTGATATGGTTTTTGTTACTTTATTAACATTGATTTTCAAATATTAGACCACCCTGATATTTCTGGAATAATGTCATTTGGTCACAATGTACTGGTTTTTTTTTTTTAATATACTGATGGAATTGATTTACTAATTAATATATGCATTGTGTCCATGATACTGGTCTTAACAGTTTTCTTGTAACTTTTAATTTTTGATATAAAGGTAATGCAGGCCTCATTAAATGGGCTGTTGTTAATATCAGGAAGTGTTTGAGTAGCACTGGTGTTATTTCTTCCTTAGAAGTAGAGGCATTGATTCATCAGGATTATTTTAATTGTGTTTAATCATAGCATGAATATGTTGGAGAGGCTTATGAAATCCACTTTCCATGTTGGGTTTACACTACAATGTCTTTAAACAAAATTGTAACCAGTTGACTGATTACAATTTTTTTCTTAAAATATTTCCAACTCGTATAATTATGCACACCTTAAAAAAGTTGTTTAAAAAATATTAAGTTTAGGGATGCCTGGGTGGCTCAGTCAGTTAAACATCCAATTCTTTGATTTTGGCTCAGGTCATAACACCAGGGTCATGAGACCGAGCCCCATGTCAGGCTCTGCACCCAACATGGAGTCTAAGATTCTCCCTCTGCTCATGCTATCTCTAAATAAATAAATATTATTTTTTAAAAATATTGTTTAGCAATACTTACAAAGATTTATAAGTCTACAGTGGATATTCAAACATTATATATATACCACCAGGGAACATTTGGGGATAGTTTTCAAATAAGCTAACATTAAAATCCACTAGCAAAGTTAACACTACTCAGAATCTGGTTTCAAAATTGTCAGTTGAAGGACATTATTTTGCTTCTAAAACATTTCTTCTCTTTGCTCTCTCAGCTCTAGGATCACGGGTAGGGTAAATACCTGGTATTTTGCAGTTTTAGAGACCTCCTGAGGATTAAGGTTATGGTAATGGTTAGGGATTAGGGTGTGTACCTGGTATCCTGCAGTTCAGACCTCTTCAGAGAATAAAACCCCTGACTTCTGCTGGGGTTAGGGTTAGAGCTACGGTCAGGGGTCAGGGTCAGGGCTTGAGTCTGTATTCCTGCAATAGCACTCATAGGATTTATATAAAGTTTACTTCTATTACTAAGAGTGACTTAGCCATACCCATTAGGATAGCTACAATAAAAACAAAAACAACCCAGAAAATAACAGGAATTGAGGATGTAGATAAATTGGAATCCTTGTGCACTGGTGAGATGAATATAAACTGGTATAACTGCTCTGGAAAACAGCATTGTGGTTTCTTAAAAAATAAAAAATATAAAAATAAATAAATAAAAATAAAAATAAAAAATATAATTACCATGTGATCCAGCAATCCCACTTTTGGTATAGTAAGGGATGTCTATGTAGCCATATTCATAGCAGCATTACTCAAAATAGCCAAAAGGGGAAAATAACCCAAGTGTCCATCAATGGATAAATGTAAGCAAAATGGTAGTATATACATATAATGGAATATTCAGTCTTTATAAAGGAAGGAAATTCTGACATACAACATGAATGAACCTTAAGGACATTATGTTAATGAAATAAGCCAGTCACAAAAACACAAATATTGTATGATTTTACTTACAGGAGGTAGCTAGGGACAGAAAATAGAATGGTGGTTGCTACAGGCCAACTGGAAGGGAGAACGGGAAGTCGTGGAATGGTAATACGATTTCAGTTTTGCGAGGTGAAGAGTGAAGGTGAGTTACACGGCAATGAGAATGCATGGAAGACTACTGAATTGTACACTTAAAAATAGTGTAAGGATGGCAAAATTATGTGTATTTTACCATAAGTAAAAAATAGTGACCCACACATTAGTTGTAGACCAGCAGTGAACACACTCACAGCATGGGAAGAGCCAAGTATAATCATGACTGTTTCTCTCCTACATGCTTCTTTCTGTCCCAGTTTGGAAATGTTGACCATTACCTGCAATAATGTCAGTGTCCCATGCTCTCACCACGCCAGTGACAACAAAGTGTCTCTAGACATTCTGAAATGTCTTCTGTGAGGGTGGGCAGTCAGGAAGCACCATCACCCCTGGTTGAGAACCACTGCATTAGCGTCACAGGCTGTACATAAGTGTACAAAGTATACATTTTTACATGATGCTATACCTTAGAAACTGACTCTATGGTATTTGTGCAAAATTCATTTTTTTCAGAAATGAGAGCCCAAAACTCTGAAGGATTGATTTATTTTAAAAAATGATAAATATTATGGAATGCCAACCTCACATTTAGGATATCGGGACCTTTGTATTTGTCTTATTCCAGGATGTACCTTTTTTTGTTGTTGTTAAAGATTTTATTTATTTATTCATGAGAGACACAGAGAGAAGGCAGAGACATAGGCAGAGGGAGAAGCAGACTCCTCGCAGAAGCCCAATGTGGGATTTGATCCCTTAACTCCAGGATCACGCCCTGAGCCAAAGGCAGATGCTCAACCACTGAGCCACCCAGGCGTCCCTCCAGGATGTATCTTTGAGACTTTAGAAATGTCAACTAGATCACTGTCTGGGCCCAAACATGGAACATTTATTTGCCGTTCTGTAATGGGGTAATTAAGGAAAACAAGCAGGCTATTTGGACAGACACACAGGCTACCAGACTGGATCTGTGCATCTTCCTAGTTGCCACTGGACAGGAAGCTATGTGCCTGCCCCAGCCTGGAACTCTTTAAGGGTCGGCTGTTCTGCCTCACTCACCACTGTCTCCCTGGGAACTAGCCCTGGGACTGGTACACAGAACACTCAAACATCTGAATAAAATAAATAAGTCTTATTTAACATGTATTTTCTTTCAGGATTATTTATTCAAAAACAGGGAATAGCGTAACTGGATTCTGGTAACAGTATAGTAAAGAAATACATTAAATGGTACTAAAATAAATCTACAGAAAATACATAATTTCATTAAAGTGCAAACGAAATATTTGAAATGGCACATACTTTTATGTTTCAGGTCAGTATACTTTCTACTTTTTTAAAGAATTGCTGACTACAAATAAGAAATCCAAAGTTCTTCCTCTTTGCTTTTATTTCCTTTATAACATGTATAAATCTTCAGCACTTCTAAGTGCATATTTGTAAATGTACACTAGAAGGAGACAACTTGAGGTGGTATGACCAGCACAGAGTGGTAGCAGGGTGATGACCTCCCTTAATTCAGACAAAACTGTTCAGTCAATGATCTACTAGCCTTTCTATGAGCTGCTCTACTAGGTTTGTACCAAACAACTGGTAAAGCCTGGTTTCTTTGTCCGCATTACACTTATACCTTCAATTCACTATATTCTGGTCTAAACTTCACTTTCTCCGGCTGTAAACTAGAGTACTATCACTAATCTCCCATGGTATGCTGCATGTATTGTATTGTAGGTCAGGCATCCAGCATACAACAAATTGTATAATTTGTATAATTAATATTTTAAATATCTATTTGTTTCTAGACAGCATTCCTGTCGGAATCTTTGAGAAGCTGAATTCTATTAACTGTGAATCAGCTATTCCTCCTAACTTTGTTATCTGCAAACTTGGCAAACTTTGCAAAACCATTATGAAGAATATTCGAAACAGGACAGGAAAATTATGGCATACCTCCTGGATGATAAGTACATTAATGATGCCATTCAATTGTATATATCAACTAGCAAGAATTTTAGCTACAAGTTTATATGTCTATCCTGTCTAATCTAGCTAATAATTTCTTATTCCATCCACAAAAACTTCAAGGTTTTCGTAAAGACATTTTAAGTTTATTACAATCCCTTTATTCACTACTGTAATCAAACTTCCTATATATACACCAAATCTTCATTTAGACAGTGTGCAGAAAAAGATACATCAAGGTAAGTTTGTAATTTGAAATGTAAACTAGTAATTTTAAGAAGAGTTCTCCAGAAACCTTATCTGGAATGAATTATTCCAGGCCACTCAAAATGCCCACAGAGAAAGCCTTGCTGAAGTTCATCTTCCAAAATTATGAAATATGTGGATAAACATTCCACCAAATATAAAATTCAACAGATACAAACAATAGGAATTTGATTTAATATAGAGCTGTTAGACTGTAAGATAGGGATATGTAAAATGATTAGTGACATAAAAAATGGAAAAGTTAAAAAAAAAAACCTAGATGTTATAAATCAATAGCCAGATCTGAAAAATGATACATAGATAGAAATGAAAAACAATCTTTTTAAAAGATTTTACTTATTAGAGAGAGAGAGCACGACCGAGGAGGGGGAGGGGTAGAGGGAAAAGCAGAACTCCCCGCTGAGCAGGGAGCCCCATGTGGGGCTTGATCCCACGACCCCAAGATCATGACCTGAGTGGAAGGCAGAGGCTTAACCACCTGAGCCACACAGGCACCCTGAAAAGTAATTTTTGAAAAAAGAAACACGATAAACAGTCTAAAAAGGAGATTATACATAGCTGACAAGAGAATTCATACAGAGAGAGGAAAACAGAAAGCACAGAAGGGTTTTAAAAGATACAGAATAGAATGAGAAGTTCCAATATACATTTTTAAAATAGAAACTGTACTGTGTCTTAGAAATTTGTTCTCCATAATGTAACAACTTCATTATTCAGTAACACTGGGAAATCTTACTGAAAATATTTAAGTACTAATTTGCTTTCAACATTCCTTATTTTTAATGTAGTTCTACCATGATACATAAATGCTTACAATTTTAAAGCTTTTTCTTCCTTTTATAAATTAATACCAAATAACATCATTCATACATAATATCTGGGAAACAAGTGTTAATTAAAAATCTACCTCAAACCAGCAGTTTCTTTCTTTCTCCTAATTCATACCAAATTCATGTTCTCTCCTCCAGTTGCTTCCATTTTCAGCTAAAGTCTGTCAGTGATTCTACTGAGAACAACAGTAGTACATACTTGAGAAGAAAAACCAAATGGTTAGGTAGAAGTACAGCATGAATGACACTTATTTCTAAAAGCTGAGAGAAAAGATTTTCCTTGAGACTGTCAAGTTCTCTTGAGGTGACTGAGTCAAGTATTAAACATTTTTTTAAAACACAGTAAATAGTTCACTTAAATATTTGTACCTATACAAAGTCTGTTGGATGGGTTAAAAACGAAGGCCACAATATCATTTTTTAAAAGTGGAACTGCAGGGAAATCCATATACTGCATCATACCCACGCTTTCCATCCTGGGAAAAGTCGGCTGAGATTTTTGGGGTCCATAGCTTGCTGTATGAGCAGATTCACCTGTCCCCCCACACTGAGCACCGTTCCTTCTTCCACTCCTTTCAGTTTCTCCTGTAATCTCATCAAGACACGCTCTGCTACTTTGTTGAAACTCTGGTCACTGTCACTAAGGACAAACACACAGGTGGTAGTGAGGTGGGACTAGTGACAAACACACAGGTGGTAGTGAGGTGGGACAGGCTAAAGGGCCTTGGGCTTTAGCAACAGGAAAATCTGCTCACCTGAGACTGCGTTTGCATTCCTGGTCATCTCCACTGGGAGTGGAGTGGAGCTCAGTGTCATCCTCCAGCCTCTGCTGTAAATACAAAGCTTTCAGAGGATTCATAGTCCAGTCAAACAGGGGGTCGTACAGGAGAACCTAGACAGAACATATGTGTTAGAAGAACAACGTGCTTTCTGATGAGGTACTCAAAGAGGAACCAGCGTGAAAAACAGTACAGAGGCCAGTCAAATGGCAGGTGACATGGGACAGGGAAGACCCATCGCAGGCACTTCCTGTTCCCTTGTGGGGGAAACTGTGCTAGGCTAGTGCTCTGGGCCTTTGATCCCATTCTGAATCCATTCTTCCTCTGTGGTTGGGGGTGGTGACATCCCTTAAGCTGTTTCCTGACTGGGTGAAACTCCTCTATTAAAGAGAGACAAGAACACTTCCTTCCTTCTAGCTCTCTTCCTCTTCACCTGTGCCTGCCCCATCTCTCCCTCAGGTGGGCTGAACAGACAGATCACGTGTGGGAGCTGGACTGCACCAGCAAGCCTGTTTGGGCTTCACTCCTACACCATGTTCTCCAATAATTTTACCAGTAATAAAGCTAACATTCTGGTGTCTATTCTTAAGGCTCTTTTCTTTTTCTCTCAATTAGTTCCAAATTCCACTGGGAAAAAAACAAAAGGTATATTTTATTGAAACCTCCTCAAAACCCAAGTTCCCTTTTGTGGGTGAACCTGGTCTGGATCTCTGAACTGTAAAGCCATGTCAGTGCCCAACTGGAGTTACACAGGAACCCTTGAACTTATGCACAAACCACAGATATTCAAAGTCAGAGCCCGCCACATTTTTAATGGCCCTGGGCATTGCCTGAGGCAGCATGAAACAGATGAGCAGACTTGATAGTGCTGATGCAGTACACCCCTATGAATGAAACATGTAATGCTCAAAGGGACTTTACAGTCCCAGCTTACAGAAGTACTGAGAAAACAGAAAAGGCAGCAGCAAGAAGTGTTACAATTCTGTCATGGTGGAATATTCTGCTAATCTGCAACAGATTTCTGCACATTGATCTTGTAGCCTGTGACTTAACTCATTTATCAGCCCTAGTAGTTTTTTGGTGGGATATTCTGGGTTTCCTATTTTTGGTATCATGTCATCTGCAAATAGTGGCAGTTTTACTTCTTTCTTACCAATTTGGATGCCTTTTATTATTTTTGTTGTTGTTGTCTGATTGCTGAGGCTGGTACTATGTTGAATAAAAGTGGTGAGAGTGGACATCCTTGTGTTGTTCCTGACCTTACAGGAAAAGCTCTGTTTTTCCCCACTGAGGATGATGTTTGCTGAGGGTTTTTTATATCAAGCCTTTATGATGTTGAAGTATGTTCCTTCTAAACCTACTTTGTTGAGGGCTTTTATCATGAATGGATGTCTACTTTGTCATTTAATGCTTTTTAAGCACCTATTGAAATTATAATATGCTTTTTATCCTTTCTCTTATCAACATATTTGGGATCCCTGGGTGGCTCAGTGGTTTAGAGCCTGCCTTCAGCCCAGGGCTTGATCCTGGAGACCTGGGATCGACCCACATTGGGCTCCCTGCATGGAGCCTGCTTCTTCCTCTGCCCATGTCTCTGCCTCTCTGTGTGTCTTTCATGAATAAATAAATAAAAATCTTTAAACAAAAACATATTGTAACAGGTTGCTTGATTTGCAAATACCAAACCACCCTGCAACCAGGAGTAAATCCCACTTGACCATGGTGAATGATTTTTTTAATGTAATGTTGGATTTGGTTTGCTGGTATTTTGTTGAAGGTTTCTGCATCTATATTCATCAGAGATATTGGCCTGTAGTTCTCTTTTTTATGTTCTACTTACCTGGTTTCAGTGTCAGGGTGATACTGGCCTCATAAAATGAGTCTGGAAGTTTCCCTTCTTTATCTATTTTTTGGGATAGTTTGAGAATAGGTATTATTATTATTATTTTTTTTAATATGAGAATAGGTATTAATTCTTCTTTACATGTTCAGTAGAATTCGCTTCTGAAGCCATCTGGTCCTGGACTTTTATTTGAATCAGTAATCAAAAAAACTCCCAACATTTCTTGCTGGCAATCAATTAGTCTGTCCAAATTTTTTACTTCTTCCTGCTTTAGTTTTGGTAAGTTACATGTTTCTAGGAATTTATCCATTTCTTCCAGGTTGTCTAATTCATTGCCATAGTTTTTATAGTATTTTCTTATAACTGTATTTCTGTGGTGCTGATTGTTATTTCTCCTCTTTCATTTGTGATTTTGATTCTTCTTTTTTTTTTTGATAAATTTTGCTAGAGGTTTATCAATTTTGTTGATCTTTTCAAAGGACCAGCTCCTGGTTTCATTTTTTTTTTTTTTATTGTTTTTTAGTTTCTATTTATTTCTGCTCTTAATTTTATTATCTCCTTCTGTCCACTGGTATGGGTTTTGTTTGTACTTTTTCTAGTTCTTTTAGGTGTAAGGTTAGGTTATTTGGGATTTTTCTTGCTTCTTAAGGTAGGCCTGTATTGCTAAAAACTTCCCTCTTAAAACTGCTTTTGCTGCATCACAAGATTTTGGACCACTGTGTTTTCATTTTTATTTGTTTCCATGTACTTTTTGATATCTTTGATTTCTTGGTTGACTCATTCAATGTTTGGTAGTATGTTATTTAACCCTCATGTATTTGTGGTCTTTTCCAGATTTTTTCTTTTGGTTGACTTTTTGTTTCGTATCATTGTGGTCAGAAAAGATGCACAGTATGACCTCAATCCTTTTGAATTTGGTGAGACTTGTTGTGTGATCTATTCTGAAGAATGTTCCATGTGGATTCTAGTATTTTAAGGTGGAATGTTTTGAATATATCTGTTAAGTCTATCTGGTCCAGTTGGTTATGCAAAGCCACTGTTTCCTTGCCGATTTTCTGTTTGAAAAGATTGGTCCATCAATGTAAGATGGGTGTTAAAGTCTCCCACTATTATTGTATTACTATTGATTGGTTCCTTACGTTTGTTATTAACTGTTTTATGTATCTGGCTGCTCCAGTGTCGCAGGCATAAATGTTTACAATTGTTATATCTTCATGTTGGACTGTCCCCATTATTATTACATTGTGTGTTCATTATTACAGTCTTTGTTTTAAAGTCTATTTTGTCTAAGTATTGCTACTCCAGCTTTCTTTTGACATCCATTAGCATGGCAGATGGTTCTCCATCCCCTCACTTTCGATCTGCAGGTGTCTTTGGGTCTGAGATGAGTCTCCTGTATACAGCATATGGATGGGTCTTGTCTTTTTGTCCATTCCATCACCCTGTCCTTTGATTGGAATATGTAGTCCATTCACATTCAAACTAATTCTTGATAGTTATGTATTTATTGCCATTTTGTTACTTGTTTTATGGTTATTTTGTAGTTTTTCTCTGACCCTTTCTTTTCTCTCTTTCATGGCTTACTGGCTTTCTTTAGTGATACACTTGAACTCCTTTCTCTTTATTCTTTGCATGTCTATTAATGGTTTTGGATTTGTGGTTACCATTAGGTTTGCAGGTAGGGTCTGCATATAGCAGTCCATATGAGGTTGATGGTTGCTTCAGTTTGAACCCACAGGGAGGTACATCTTATTAATCAATTAATGAAAAGGAATGGAGGCTTCTATAATTAGAAGGATTTCAGCAGAGAAACAACACAAATTATTCTAAACCCTAGGACTTCTGTTTAGAGGAGTCATATTTGCAAATTTTGAAATCAAGGAAGAACCAGAGTACTTTAAAAAATGGACACTAGTCTTACTATCAGAACAGAAGTGGCTGAATGAAAACAATAAAGGAACAGAGACTGGTTAAGCTACAGCAGGGTTTCTTGGCCCTGGCACTACTAACACTTTTGGGCTGAATACTTTATTGTTGCAGGGACTGTCCTATGCACTACAGGGTACATCTCTGGCCTCCACCCATTAGATGTCAATAGCTTTAAAAAAAAAATCACAAACGGTCCTGCCCCATCCCCAGAAGTATGGTTTGAATATGGTCAGCATCAGAATTTCTTTCAAGCTGTACGGTGATATTAAAGTACAGCCGGTACAGTAGCACCAGGTTAAAGGAATAAAGGCTAAAGGGCTGTAAGTGAGGGAGGCTCACCTGTGCTCCACCTCTGACATTTCCCTGTGGAGGAAACACTACTGGTCTCTTGCCCCACATACTCTTTACCAGGGTGCTAAATCACTGCTGTACATACAGAATTCTCCCCTGGGTAGAGCTAATGTCATTCAGGACTGGAAATCTGGTGTTCCTCCTTCTCCTTCTGCCTGACCCACATGAAGCTGTGATAAAATGTTCTGAACCTGGGGCAGAGGCAAAGGAGATATAACTTCCTGATTTCTCTCAACACCCTAATGGAAACCATTCTGAAAGCAGGTAATGCCATAGGAAAGAGCTAATATGTCATAGTGCTGATTTATGAATTAAGCATTAGAGATGACTTATAATGCTATAAAATGCCTGGAAACTTGAGGACTGGAGTCGTTTCTCAACCACTATTGACCAATGTGCATACCCTCCTCCCTCCAGCTGCCCAGCATTGTCCCACCACATTAAATCCTCAAATCAGTGATATCCTTTTTTTTTTTTAAAAGACTTATTTATTTATTCATGACACACACACACAGAAAGAGGCAGAGACACAGGTAGAGGGAGAAGCAGGCTCCATGCAGGGAGCTCAACATGGGACTCGATCCTGGGTCTCCAGGATCATGCCCGGGCTGAAAGCAGCACTAAACCGCTGAGCCACTAGGGCTACCCAAATCAGTGATATCCTAACAACACACACAATGTAATGACAGAGAAATAAGGACTTCCTTATAATACACTTTACCTCCACAATGGTTAACAGGGTTTCCTGAGAGCTTCTCATAACCTCCATGGTTTTCTCACAGCATCTACGAACACAAAATATGGATTTTGTTATGTTTCTAACATATTCATGTATACTGTGCCGAGACTACTCTTGTTAATAATTCCCAAATTAACATCGCAAAGAGCACAGTACTAGGCAGACTGTGGTTTCAATAAATGTTTTTGAGAGGAATATAAATATCTATGTGAATTTATGCTAAGCATTTAGAAGAATAACATGGTACTACTATGAAACACTTCAGTCATTGATTGTGGTAATAGTTAGTTCACTTTGCCTAGAATTTACTCTATTAAAAGCTGAGCACATGGACCAATGCTGGGAAAACTAGACACAACTGCGAAGTGCTTTTAGCAGAAACTGGCCCATCATACACTCCTTTAGTGCAGATTATATGCCCGACAATTGACACCTGGAGGAGTTCCAAGCAATAAAGAGAGTTCGCAGGGCAGAGGCATTAACGAAGAGGCAAGCTGCTTCCAGAGGGTGCTGGGAAGGACAGCTATGGATGCTCTAGAGGGTGAGGTTGCAGACGGTTTGGAGAAGGGGAAACTATTACTATCTTTACCCCAGGGTTTTCCTTACTACCCATAAATCACTGGGAGGTAATTTAGCAGTGAATTTTATCATCTATAGAAATCAATAATCCAAACAATTTTGACACAAAAAACCACCTGCTTCCAACACTTTTAAACACTTACCTTCTGAAGACGCCTTCAACACCAGTAATGCCCATCCCATCCACAATATCTCTGGTGAGCCTGAAAGGAACTGTTTCAGGAGTAGGGAGGATTTTACCCTGTTCAAAAGCAACTCCTAAAGTAAACAGTACAGCAAGGTTAGGAGGTGCCACAGCAAACTGTCCTCCCCCATGGCCCAGAACTCACAGCAGTTCATTGTGTTTCTGCTCTGCCACTGTCTAGGAGATGCTCCTCAACTCTAAAAAGTGTAACTACTTCAACACATAATTAGAGAAGTTCTAGATTAAAGGGTAATTTTAAAAAATGAAATAGTTATGGGTAGGATTTAAAATGCCAAATATGCATATAATCTTAATTTATATGTATTTGAATATATATATACATTGGCTACATATTAATAAAATTTTTAAGTGAAACTCTTTATTCTGAGATAACTACAGTCATATGCAGTTGTAAGATAACAATACATAAAATACAAAATATCCCATACACTCTTTATTCATTTTCGCCCAATGATAACATCTTGCAAAACTATACAGAACAGCCTCATAGCCAGGACACAGACACTGATCCTTCATCACAAGGATCCCTCACGCTGCCCCATTTAGAGCCACCCACAACCCTCCTGAGGCCTACTGCCCCCACCCACCTTGTGCTTCCAGCCATCACTACTCTTTTATAACTTTATAACTGAACTCATTCTGGGGAAAGCCATATAATAATCTTCTCTATTCTAATGAAAATCAATCTTCCTCTCTCAGCAAACGACTTATATAGATTATACTACAGAACTTATAACTTCCTAAGACTGTACCCTTTTTAGAAATCTTAAATTCCACATTCTAACTGAAATCTCTTCTACCTCCTTATTCTTATTGAAGAGTCTTCAAACTCATTGAGATTTCTAGTTCGTCAGCCTCTTTTCTTTCTCTACTCCACTCAGGTTTGGTCCCTCTCGCTACTACCTCCCATCCCCTTCACCCCTGGCCTCCTCCATACTGCTCCATTCCAATCCACAGCTGAGACTCCAGGGATGCTAGAGGAAGGTGTGGAAAACACTACTGGCTCCCCTGCAAATACAGGTGTCCTCACAGCAGGCAAGCACCCTGTGGACTGTGCGATACGCTGTTTCGTTCACTCTCTCCACTCGGCTCTTGGTCTCACCTCTGTGGAGGCCAGTTGACACTGTACTCTTCTCCCAAGACCAGGTATCATCCCTCTGAGGTTCAGCAAGCATACTTTCATTTTCCCAGTTAAAACAACAGCAGATGTAATTTCCCTCCAATTCTTTCCCCTCGAGCTCAAGACTTCCTCCTCTCAGTGGAAAAGCTAAAGCACCCTCTGTGTATCCCCTCTGCTTTAGGACTTCCCTAGCTATTTCCAGATCTCTGTCTCACTCCTCTAGCTTATCAATATAGAATATGTTCACATTTCTCTCACCTTAAAAAAAGCAAATAAAAAAACCCCTCAAAACAAAACAAAATGCTCAAGCATGTCTCCCCATCTCTACAGCGAATGTCTCTCCTGTCCTTCTAAACCTCTTGCAAACAGCTGCATGTTCTTGGTCTGCACATCCCAACCTCTGTTCAGTCCCTACCTTTCCACAATCTCACCTCCTCTATTCTATCCGAATTACTTCCTAGACTGCTAACACTGATTAACTGTTAAATTCAAAGCTCTGTTTTCAGTGTTGCTCTTATCTGACCTGCCATATCAGACACTACTGAGCACTTCATGAAAAATTTTCCTCCTCTGCCTTCCAAGATATCCCTGCCTCCTCGTTCCCATGACTTGTTGCTTATTCCTCAATCTTTTGTTTTCTGACTCAGGCTTTTCAAAGCTGGCATTCCTTAGGATTCTAACCTTAGTCCTCTTTACCAAGGATTACAGAGAAGATCAGAACCTCCTCCTGTCTAGTGACCTCAACTGAAATCTATTAGCGGAAGGTTCTACAGCTCTACCATTTGCTCAACCTCTTTGCCTTCCTGTATATTAAATTGCCCTTTATACCTGGAAGTCCCATTAATACCTAAAACCACTGTGCAAATGTAAACTTACTGCTTTTTGGTTCTTCACAAAACCTGCTGTGTTCCTTAGCTAGAAATGTCAGTTATCCTGGAGTCCCTTCTCCTGCTGCTGCCACGTCGGACACCCTTGGTGCAGGTTCCTATGAAATATCCCCCATATCCCATCTCCTCACCTCTACAGCTTTGATCCAAATCATCATCCTTTCTTGTCTGAACTATTATGCTGGTCCTAACTGGTCTTTCTACTGCCAGTACCGCTCCCCAAATTATTTTTCCAGTAATTAAATAATAGTTGTGCCCTACTTAAATATATCTGCATTTACTTCCCCTTGTTTAAGAGATTAAAGTTAAAAGTCTGTTTTTTTTTAAGGAAAAAAACACAACCTATATTTATCTATGTCAAGTATTCTATGACATAATTTCTAATGGCTGCATAGATTACATCTGAAGTACTATAATTAAACCAAATTTCTTTCACAGGATATTTATTTTTTTAGTAATAAATTTATTTTCTTTTTTTTTTAATAAATTAATTTTTTATTGGTGTTCAATTTACCAACATACAGAATAACACCCAGTGCTCATCCCGTCAAGTGTCCCCCTCAGTGCCCGTCACCCATTCACCCCCACCCCCCGCCCTCCTCCCCTTCCACCACCCCTAGTTCGTTTCCCAGAGTCTTAACCTGGCTTTTTACAGTCTTGTTTGTACCAAGCTACCTCACCAGCTACTCAACTACAGGCACCTTCACTCCGGCCACATCTATAATGTCTTGCCATTCCTGTATGTTACATCTTCATTATTCCCCATTTCATATTTGCTCTCTCTCCTGTCTGGATTATCTTTCCTTTCCTTAAGAACCAGCTTAAATGTCACCTGTTGTAGTAAGTTTCACTCATTATCTTGGCAGAGTTAGCTATTCCCTCCCGCATGTGTTTATGCTTTTTTTTTTTTTTAAACATTTATTACTTTGTTCTATTTGTCTCCATAACATTCTGGGGGCAAATATTATTTCTTAAGACCAAATATTTAATAAATAGAATACAGATGCATCTCTAATCTTTTATTACTTACCCAAATCTATATGTACAAGTTCTGCAGACTGCTCATTTATCAAGATATTCTGCACATGTCGATCACCAAGTCCAAGTATGTAACCAACTGGGGAAAATAACAACAAACCAACCTGAAATCACTGGTATCATCTATTTCTAGAAAGCATTTAGCCATAATTTCTACTAAGACCACTGACAACTTGATTTTTAAGCAGCATAGGCTATTCAGCTTAAAGGATAATATGTACATACTTGCCACTTTCAGTCAAATCTTACTAGCTGTTTTCATTAGTATGCATTTTACAAATCCTAGATGATGTGCTAAAAAAAAAGCTTCCCCCTTACTAATAAATATGCACTTAAAAATATTTGTTCTTTGAAAATTACTGTAGTTAAAGTTGAGACCTATTATTGAGAAGGGTCAAAGCAGGGCATTATATGCACTCAACTATTAAGTACACTTTTAAATTGAGAAGACTATGGGTAAGTTCTTCATTTTTCAGTGAAACTTTCTTCTGCTAAATGAATTATACTTAACATAAATTAATCATTAATTCATTTCATCAGGTATATGTCCAGGAAAAACTGCATTTCTGTTTTTAAGATAGATGTGGTATACCTGAGTACTTCTGACCTAATGGAAAACACCATGTGGTATGACAGAAAAAACAGTAGAGAGGGAGGGAGTGAGGACACCTATGCACCAGGCCAGCTTGGTCATTAATTGGGCCGACTTTCTTATTTAAAAACTCAATTTGTTGAATCAGATTAGTGATTCTCAATGATTCTACAAAGAAGAGCGTTTTGTAATTACCTAGAATTTGTTCAGAATATACACACCCTGCCTTTCTGGGGTATGCTACCTAAGAGATGGAGGGATGGTCTTTATTAATTAAAAAATCAATAGATTAGAAGATCTCTGGTGTTCAAATTAGTTTTTATACTCTAGAATTTTGCTAATTGCCCTGTCAAGCTATTCCAGTCTTTACCAATTAAAAAAACAAGGTCAAAATATGTATTATGCACTGCATATTTCAGTGCAGATCATGATTTTTAATCCAAATACAAAATTCTATTAAAAAGATTCAGTTATTGGGTGATAACAGAGATTCTGTGCTAAACAACAACAATAATTAAAGGAGTTAAATATAGCTATTGTGAGTTTTATGATTTCCCAAAGACGATCTCAGAAAATAACAGATGGAGGGAAGACTGAAAACACACCATGTTCACTACTGAATAAAGAAGAGCCGGACTTTTCTCTTTGGAGAATTCTGTCCTGCAAAAGCTCGGAAGAGCTACAGTTATGAGCCGAGGGTCGGGAGGAACACAAAGCATGATGATGGAACGAGGAGGGTGGTCTGGCTGACCAGCTCCATCAGCACCATCACCCCCAGGAAGCAGCTAGGGCACACCAGCTAATAAGATGGACAGAAGATTACCAATCGAGGAAGTGGCCACACTGCGAGTATAAGCCAGTCGCTTCTCAAACCAAACAGCTGGGTCCAAGAACTTTTCCATGCAGAAGTAACGGAAAACTGGCTGAAATTTTTGGCAGATATCCATGAAAGTTTCATATTTCTCTTCAAAAGACTTTTTTTGTACATCCTTTAAAAAGATCAAATATAAAATTTTCTCAATATTGTGTTCAACTACTTTAAACGTCTACTGAGAGTTTCTAAACAGAAAATAGTACGACAGATGCAGAGGCAACAGGTGAGTGAGGTACCATTCACCCCCAGGAAGCTAAGAGTCTGGTCAGGGAAACCGTGAATCTCAGAGGAGGAGGCACAGTGCCAGGGACTGTTTTAATTCAGTTCTAACCTGAATGATTCTGTAATCTGTGTGAAAGTAAACACAGAACAGCCAGAGGTGGCTCCAGATGGGCTAAGGAGGTTGCTCAGCACCAGGGCACAACAGGACACAGAGAAGCAAGAAGAATGGAAAAATTGCTGCAGGATGGTGAAGTCACTGACGTGTCTCAGATCCATCCTCTGATATCTTCTCACCAGGTAAGATTTTCCTGCAGCAAAGCTCTTCTACCTCAGTGGGCTCAACCCCCACCCATGTGATGACCCCACATCCTTGTCTCCAGGTCACATATCTTTATTAAGCTCCAGCTTCTCTGAATGCCCACTCAGCATCTTCACTTAGATCACGTCCAAACGCTTTACCTTCTCACCCTCAGCAAGCCTCCACCACCTCCTCTCTTCTATACAGTAAAGAGCCCCTCCATCTACCCCACCACCCAAAAACTGGGCATAACTGATTACTTTTTTCTCCCAACCCCCCTTCTAATCAGCAACCAAATCTTTTTTTTTTTTTTTTTTTTTTTTTTTTTAGCAACCAAATCCTATTTGCCTCCTTCATATTTCTGGTATATACCCCTTCTTCTCCATTCCTACTTGTATTAGTCTTAATTCAGGGCCTCCGTATCACGCCTCGAGTCAGCTTCTCAAAATGGTAGCCCACAGTGCTGTAAGTTCTTTCTCTAAAATGCAAATCTGGTGTCACTATCCTTCCCAAGAGTTTGGCACGGCCTACAGGACAAAGTACAAAGCTCTTAGGGTTCCATGAAGCAACCCTCCATTTTGTTATAACAACTACTGCTCCAGTCTCCTTTATCTCCTCCTCCTGCTTTCTCTGCCTATCCATGCCTCCTTCCCTTTGCTTCCGTGCTCCTCCTGCTTAGAAACCTGACTCAATCAGTAATCTCGGCTCAACAGCCACTGCCTATGAAGCCTTCTGAATCTGACTCCACTCCTGCCCATTGAAGGTAGAATGAACTACTTCTTCCCCTGGGTTCCCCTGGTACCCAGGACAGCATCCCATCACAACGCCAGTGGCAGCTTACTACTCATTTAAAAACATACATAACAGAAAACACAATAAGAGGGAAAGCAATGAATCTTAGGGTTGGATGAGAAGATTCAAATCCTTGCTCCACCATTAGCTCATTAACCTGGGTAAGTTAAATTTCTGAACTTCCTTACATTTTAAAGTGAGAGGGTAAAAAGGGGTAGGTATGATGATGACTAGTCCTAACATTCGTGAAGTGTCAGCACAGTGCCTGGGAGAAAGGACATGTCGGGTCAATGTCAGGCCACATGGCCAGCATAATGTGGCCAAGGTCTTAAAAGGTCTATTAGTTTTATATAAAAATTATTTCAGGGATCCCTGGGTGGCTCAGCAGTTGGGCGCCTGCCTTCAGCCCAGGGCGTGATCCTGGAGTCCTGGGATCGAATCCCACATCAGGCTCCCTGCATGGAGCCTGCTTCTCCCTCTGTTTGTGTCTCTGCCTCTCTCTCTCTCTCTCTCTCTCTCTCATGAATAAATATAATCTTTAAAAATATATATATATTTCATTATCTGTTTTTTGGTTTTAGTTAGTGTTTTGTTTAAATTAGCTTACCCCAGACTGGAAGGAAATTAACATTCCACCAAATGTTAAACCTCTCGTCAGACAAGAGTTGGCACTTTATATAGTTTAAAAACCTTCCTGTATCACACACACTTTCATGCTGGCGAGTGAGCTTTCTTAGGATCATCAGCTGATGAAGCTGAAGCATCGTGTACTCTTAACATTTGATAGCTGTCAGCTGTAGCAGCTGGCACATAATTTTGGAATAACTTAAATTTCTGAGTGTCACTCACCATCATTTTCTTCTGGCAGTGAAGGGCACTCAAGTCCTCTGGCCTGTATCTCTTATGAGCACCATTCTCATTGTTGACAAGAAACTCACCAATAGGGACGGTTCCCGTGCACCATTCGAGAACCCCGCTTCGCTGAGAAAGCGGAACCACCTGCATCAGAGGAGATACCTTTTGATTACTGGAAGCGTATCCAAGAACATGGGATGACTGCTCAACTACCAGAGTCAGTGGAGAGCAGCTCTTTCAATTGTCTTGCTATTTCTGTGTCGAGGGGAGTTAAGCAACAGAAAATACACATAGGCTCCAAGAATAAGATTTTCTAGCCTGTGGCTGAGACTCATGAGGACCTGCTCTGCTCCATCTCAGTAATTCCCTGAGAGGTAGGCCCTGCTATGGTTTTCAGCTTCATCTCATTGAGCCAGTTTCCTCCATTTAGCAGATGAATTACCAGCTTTCCTTATGCTTTTAATTTCAAACAATCTGAAAAACTTCACTTTGGAAAATAATGAATATAGTCTTAATACTAATATACTTTGTTAAGTAAATGTATTCTTGCTTCAGAGTCTTGTTTGCTACACCAAGAGGAAATGTATTCCTGAACATAAAATGAGCCAATCTTACTGGAAAAAATAAAAATTATGGCATATATATAAACATAAAGCAGAGAAAATGATATAAACAAACATCCTCTTACCCACTAAAAAACCTTATCAAATGTAAGATTTTTCTCCCATTTGCTGTTAAGAGATGAAGCTTCCTTTGTGATCCTTCCTGGCCGCATTTGTGAAGTTTTCCCCACAATTAGGATGACTGCTAACCTGAGCGTGTTCATGTATTTTTTTGGTATATTTTTATTTCAAGGCAATATATACATAAATAGTGGTAAACATTTAAATAAAAGACTGTTAAACTCAGTGAATGCCTCTGCAATTTGGTTTTTTTTCTCATTCAACACTATTTTACCATTAGGTGCATTGTATATGTAACCCTAAATCATTTGTTTTAACAACCATATGTTGTATAAGAATACCATAATTACCCACGTTATGCAACCTGCATATTAATTAAGACTTACTTCTTTGTGGATTTCCCTTTACTGCTGTGAGAACTAGTGGACAAGTGAATGTATCTCATTTTCTCGAGGGCATGTATACACCCAGGAACTCAATACCTGGGTCACAGGGTATGTGCATCTTCTCTTTAATCAACCAGATATTGTCAAATAACCATCCAAAGTGCTTATGCTGATTTAGCATCTAGTATTGTGCCAATCTGCAAAGTACACAATAGTATCTCACTGTGGTTTCTTTTTTTTTTTTTTTTAAAGATTTTATTTATTTACTCATGAGAGACACAGAGAGAGAGAGAGAGAGAGAGGCAGAGACACAGGCAGAGGGAGAAGCAGGCTCCATGCAGGGAGTCCGACGTGGGACTCAATCCCAGGCCTCCAGGATCACACCCTGGGCCAAAGGCAGGCGCTAAACTGCTGAGCCACCCAGGGATCCCCTCACTGTGGTTTCAATCCATATTTTCAGATGCTCAGTGATGCTCAGCAAAATTTAATGGGCTCACTGGCCATTCAAATATTTTCTTCTTGAGTTGTCTGTTTCCTTTACCCATTTTCTACTGACATATTAGTCTTTTTATAACTGGTCTGTGAGAGCTATTTATACATTCTGTATAGAAATCCCTTGTTATTAAGATTATAATAATCCTTTGTTGTTACTAGTATTATTATTAAAAACTAATTTTCCTTAGTTGGTCACTTATCTTTCTAGAATCTAATTCTATAAATTTTTTATTTTAACATACTCAAATATGCTGAACTGTTTTGCGTCTTGTGTCCTAAGGAGGCCTTTCATTAATTTATTAACTATGTTGAGAGTCTATTATGTGTTTAATAGAATAAAACAGGCATCTAAAAAAGTGAGTAAGAGGGGCGCCTGGGTAGTTCAGTGGTTGGGCATCTGCCTTTGGCTCAGGTCGTGATCCCAGGGTCCTGGGATAGAGTCCTGCATCAGCCTCCTTGCAGGGAGCCTGCTTCTCCCTCTGCCTGTGTCTCCGTGTCTCTCATGAATAAATAAATAAATAATCTTTAAAAAATAAATAAATAAAATTTAAAAAGTGAGAGACATGGTCAGAGAAGGTCTCTTTGAGGAGGGGACATGGAGAGAAATCAAATGAAGTACAGGAGGGAGTGCAGGGTCTGAGGGAAGACTATTCCAGGCCTGGGGAGTAAGGAGACCCTGAGCTGAATGAAACAAAACCGTATATCAGCCACAGCAGGCAAACCTGGTGAGCAGTGCACAGCAGGGAGATAACTGAGCATTGATCACAAGAAGGCAGCGCGGGAGAGCAGCAGACACAGCTGCGAGAGCAGCAGGGGCAAAGCACTTTCATTCAGGGATAAGTCAAGTCATCTGAATTCAGAACAGGAAAAGGACAGATTTATTCCATCTCAGATCTCGTAATCAGATCATCCTAGCTGCTGTGCATAAAACGAGCTATGGTGGGCCCAGGGAAGAAGGAAGGAGTTAGCAAGGCATCATGGAAGAGACGTGACTGCGGGGCAGGCACGGCAGAGGTGGCGCAACTGTGACTCGACGGACAGCAGACCAGCAGGGACTTGCTGATGGAACAGATGTGAGATCTGAGAGAGGCAGAGAGAGGGGAGATCAAAGGTTTGCTGATATTGCTACATGGTGTTTAGGAATTACTGCTAACTCTTAGCAGTGGGGACAGTACTGTGGTTCTGTTTTGTTTTCTTATATAACTATACAGTGAAATAAATGTTTACAGATGAAATGATCGGACATTTTGTTTCAAAATAATATTGGAGGGGAGGGGACAAGGGGAAGCAGAAATGAAACAAATTTATCCGTGAGCTGAGCACCAATGGAACTGGGTGACAAGGGAATTCATTACGTTATTCTACATACTTCTGTTTATGTTTGAAATTTCCCATAGTAGTAAAAGCAAAAAGAAAAGACTGCCTCCTGATTTTGGACTGAGCAACTGGGTAAAGGTTGAGGCATCTGCTGATCTGTGCAAGAGCAGTTGTTCTTGGTTTGGGGTTTGGCGGGGGAAAGCGGGGATGGGCAGTGGAGGTATTAATTAAAAGTTCTACTTTAAGCTTGCTGAGCCTCAGACCTCTACATAACTCACTCATCTTGTCAGGAACCAGCCCTTCCAAATTCTGTATGTGATCTGACAAAAGACTGCTTTTATAGACTAACTTAAGGGAAAAACAGGGTTCATTATTAGCAGGGAAGATGGCCCAAGGGCAAATGAACCAGGACCCTTGAGCCACCATCCACAACATGTTATTTTTCCAGTGACTCTGCCACACAGAACTTGCATGGCCCACAAAGTCTCCAGTGTGTACTCCCACAGCAAACACTGGCTTGAGCCCTAGTCTGCATAATGGCATCATATGGAGGAGCAGAAGCAGAAAGTCATCACCTTGTACGTGCAGATAGTCAGCTTCCTCTTCCTGGTCTCTGTGTTCCTCTGCAGTAATGTGTTACACATCTGGAAAACCTGCTGCATGACAGCGTCTTGTCTCAGGTCATCACGGCCCTTCGGAGTGATCACAGCATGTATCAGTGGGCATCATCCACTTTATTACAAAATCATGCAGCCAGCCACATGAGGACTACGAAAGGGCGCTCAGCAGTCAATCTGCACATCCTCACAGTCTCTTTAATAACTAAGACCTAACGCTATTCCCTCACTCAGAATGAGCTGTACCACTGGGCAGGCCGGACCAACCGGGAAAGATGCTCCCCCCCGCCCCTTGCCACTTCTGTCACTGGGCTAACTGGAGCTCCTGCTCGGGGGGTGCAGGGCACTGTCCTCTCTGCACTATCTCTTGGCGGCCCAGAGAGCTGGGGAGCAGACTAAGGGGACCACCAGCCCCTTGCTGATGCCTTCCACAGCAGTGGGGTGGGGTGGGGTAGGTGAGAGGGTGGGTGTACAGCACCGCCCTCAGGACTGCCCAAGCAAGAGCCTTGAGCCTGAGCTCTTCCAGGAACTAAGCAACAAGCACCTAATGGTTTCCTTAACAAGCTGCTTGTTAACCTCTTCATATCTGTACATTCTACTTCAATCAACTGTTAGAAGGATGGCCTTCCAGAGACACACAAAATTTAGGAAAAGCAATCGGCTTCTAGAAAATAATATATCTATATTCTATTAGTTTTCCTCACTAGCAATTTTTGAGAAGAGAAATAAAGGCTCAAATAAAATAAAATAAAATAAAATAAAATAAATAAGAAAAGAAAAGAAAAGGCTCAAAGCAGGATGTAAGTATCAATTACAGTTTTGCTTTGACTTTTTCCACTAAGCCACCAGGGACTGCATCACTGGAGGGAGCCTCACCTTGACAAGCTGTCTCCTTTCCTTGCCATCAGACCCCAAACAGTCTATTATTTTCGGTAAATTTAGACCTCCTGCTAAACGAAATTCTGCTTTAAATGACTGTACAGTCACCAGATTTCTGTATTCTCCTGTGGGGTCCACCTAATAAAACATATAAATGAGAGAATAGGCCAGGTGTACTATGTGCTTTTAAAGAATAATGAAATATACACAACAATTTTAATATTAAATAGAGGGATGTATGACAGTGTATTGCAGGTTAAGAGCTCAAGTGATAATTTACTTCTTGTTTAAATGAAAGAAACAAAATTCAACACTGGAAAGGTTTATCAAGTCACACAAGTCAACTCCCTAAGCATCTCACTGACCCTGGGGTGCACGGTGTTAGAACAGTGTTGCCAAAAAGCTTCTAAAGAACCTGGTTTCAGGTCTCACCACTGACTTTGTCTATGTTAAGTCCTCTGAGAAACAGCAAATGTCTCACAAAAACACGTGAGGTAAAGTTTAGAAAAGTGTACAGGGTGGTCTGCTAGGCTGAACTGCTAATACCTTTGCCAGTGTAGCTGGAAAGGTATTAGTTAATCCATATGACGAAGCTACATTTTTTTTTTTAAGATTTATTTATTTATTCATGAGAGACAGAGAGAGAGAGAGAGAGACAGGCAGAGGGAGAAGCAGGCTCCATGCAGGGAGTCTGACGTGGGACTTGATCCTGGGTCTCCAGGATCAGGCCTGCCGAAGGCGGTGCTAAACCGCTGAGCCACCTGAGCTGCCCTGAAGTTCATTTTGAATAAAAAAACTACGTATACTAAGAATGTAGTTAAATGATCTTTGTTTTTAAGTTTTTTAAGTTTTTATTTTGGGAGAAGAAATGTGTGGGAAATATCAGAAAGGGAGACTGAACACAAAGACTCCTAACTCTGGGAAATGAACTAGGGGTGGTGGAAGGGGAGGAGGGCGGGGGTGGGGGTGAATGGGTGACGGGCACTGAGGGGGGGGCACTTGACGGGTTGAGCACTGGGTGTTATTCTGTATGTTGGCAAATTGAACACCAATAAAAAATAAATTTATTATTTAAAAAAAGTTTTTATTTTAATTCCAGTTAGTAAACATAGTTATTAGTTTCAGATGTACAATACAGTGATTCAGCACTTCCATACATCACCTGGTGCTCCTCACGACAGGTGTGCTCCTTCATCCCCATCACCTGTTTTCCCCTTCCTCCCACCCTCCTCCCCTCTGGTGCCCAGCAGTGTGTTCTCTAGAGTGAACAGTCCATTACTACACTATAACCTCTATTATTATACACATCTTTACTAATGTGGCATTTCTAGCAATAAAATATCACCACAGCATAGCTAAAAGTATTACCTATATTATAGTTAATTTATTTTTTTTATTTTTTAAGATTTATTTATCTATTTATGATAGACATAGAGAGAGAGAGAGGCAGAGACACAGACAGAGGGAGAAGCAGGCTCCACGCCGGGAGCCCGATGCAGGACTCGATCCCGGGACTCCAGGATCGCGCCCAGGGCCAAAGGCAGGCGCCAAACCGCTGAGCCCCAGGGATCCCCTATTACAGTTAATTTAATACTATAACACATACTGTGTTACTTGATAGGATAATACATGACAGTCAATACATTCTAACACACAGACTTTTTAAAATATAAAGCATTTAGGGACTTTCTTGCCAAGTTAAAAATTAATCTTAGCATAAGCACAAAGAATCTTTTCTTCTTTTGGCTAATGAAGGTGAGTCTACAGACCTTCCCAAGGAAGATGGGAGGTGTGAAACTGATGGAACAAGAAAAGAAAGCAGGAGAGTTCTGTAAGTGTTTGAAGGCTTAGGTAAAGGAAGTCTATGGAGAAACTATAGGCTGAAACAAATGGAAGTGCCAATTTTTAAACCACTTTTGCTCTATTTCAAATGGTTAACCCAAGTAAGAGGAATTTAGTTCAATAATAAAGTCAAGATGGTTAATAGTAAATTACCTTAATTTCCATAGTTGGAACAACAACATCTTCTAAATTCTTCAGTTTAGTGATTGGCTGGTCTGCTGGGATATTGATGCCTTCTATATAGAAAAGAAAGAGGTTCTGGTGACAACTACAAGCTGAGGAAAAGCTCTGAAGTTAAAGCAAAAGAACTTAGCAGATAACACAGACCCCAAACCTGTGGCTGATCTGCAGTTCAGGCTTCGACCCAGAAATGAAGACCTGGGGCTTGAGACACAATGTAGCTCAGGGCCAGAGCAGGACAATGGCTGACATGGCTTACAAGTGACCTTACACTTGACCTTGGCTTACACATGATCTTGCATAAGACCAGGCTGAACACCTTATGATAATCACACAAGAGTCTGCACAGCACATAGATAATTTATTCCTGCCATATTACTATTAAATGTAACCAAAGGAAGTGACAATCAATGTGTTTTGTTGGCTTAGAGGAATATGAGAACCCTCATTCTTATTTTCAAGTATTAAGAATTTAAATGCAAAGACCTGATTCTGAACAGAAAAAGGAATACAATTGTTAAAATATGGGCAGAGAGACTTATAAGTACATACACATAACCAAATATTACAGCACCTGATAATTATTTGAACAGCACAGCAAGAAGAGCAAAGGATTACATGCAAGGCATTCTAACACGTATGGAGGAAATGATAAAGGCTTGTCATTTTTAAGACCTTGCATTTGCACAGTGAGTAACCAACATCATTTTCAGAAAGCTTTGATGCTGAAAACTGTCAGTTATTCAGTTATTTTAATGGACTTGCCTCTATGCAATTAATTCTCTGCAAAAAGTATTTTGTACCAAGAGTCTCCCAGAAAAATCAAATCATTAATTTAGTGCAATCATGTATTACCAGATAGATATAATATATTAAAGGAAAAGTGACTAGGGGTTTTTGAAGTTACTAGATAAAAATTCAGCTATAGACCATGCAGTGAATTGTAATCTTAAGGACTTTCATGTCTGCAATTAATGTTATGTATGTAAGTTAGAGAGATTACATATTCGGTGCTATAATTAATATATCCATACAGAGAAAAACAGCATAAAAGCAACACTCATTCTTCCAAACACCTACTTCTCTGAGTCTTCCACTGAGCGGCATCTAAGTTTGCTAATATGATGTAAGCATCACAAAGTGCTTCCACACTTCTGACCATATGAGGTCTCCGACTTCTGATAGTGTGGATTATTCTGTTTGCAGCCTCTGTTCGATCCTGTTCATTAAAAAAAAAAAAAAAATTACATAAAGAAATACCCAACACTTGAACTTTTCAGAGTTATAACAAAAGGAAAAGCAAAATTTATGCACTAATCTAAACACTGGAAAGACTATAATCCCTCAAAAATGAAAATAGTGACCTTCTGAATGAAATACTCAAAGGTTCAATAATATCAATAGTAAAGGACTTGGGTGTGTTTTGAAATCTATTTTTTCTTTGCTCAATGCTGTGAGGAAAAAAAGTATTGGTATCTACTATGTTTGGAGAATATTCAGGAATTTGGAACCAGCTTTAAGTAGAATAACAAAGGATTTAAAAACTGAATACAGTTAGCAACACACATTCTTAGAATCTCTGAGATTTAAGAAAGGAATATTGCAGGAAAATATAAATACTACAATTCAAAAAGGTATGTGTATTTAATCCAAATACCTCATCAAGCTGAGAGCTTTGTTTAGGTGCATTTTTAGTTATTCTACTCCTTCTTGCTGCCTCTGGTTTGGTCAAAAATTCATCTTTGTTTGCATTTGCTAAGGCCAGTATAATAAACAAAGTGTGATGGGGGTGCTCCATTGAAATTCTAGAGATAAGCTGTTAGAAAATAAAGAACAATTAGTTTTATGCAACCAACCAACCAACCAACCAAGAATAGGAAATCCGTAACATTTTTCATTCTGTTTGGCATTAAAGAGAAGTGTATCTCTACCACATACTGCCGTGGGTAGAGTATGTGTGTGACACGAAGGAAGGATAGGAATGACAGGAAAACTAAGTAACTTATACGGGGTGAGCCAAGACAAAAGGAAATTTTTATTTCCACCCCCTTAAAGCATAATAAATATGAATGACTATTTTTGTATTTTCATTTCCTAGAGTGGAACAGTAATATATAACATGAAAGGAAAGCAACTGTGTTTTGATTTTCAGGTTTACTTACATTATTGAGGACTTCATGAAATCCTAGGCCTCCCATCATTTTGGTCCCCATTCTGGCAGCCAACTGGTACATGAGAGGCAAAAATTTATATGATGGAATCTTCATTCCATCTCTCTACCATTAAAAAAAAAAAAAAAAAACTTTAAGAAATAATGTATTTTTTAAAATTTATTTTTTATTTTTATTTTATTTTTTTAAGATTTTATTTATTTATTCATGAGAGACACACAGAGAGAGAGGCAGAGACACAGGCAGAGGGAGAAGCAGGCTCCATGCAGGGAGCCCGATGTGGAACTCGATCCCAGGACTCTGGGATCCCGCCGAACCAAAGTTAGACGCTCAACCGGTGAGCCACCCAGGAGTCCCTGAAATAATGTATTTCAAAAAAAATCTCACATATAAGCAAATTAGATAAGATATAATGCTACTAGCACAACCATCTACTTGTTTGTTTGTTTTTTTTTTTTTTAGATTTTATTTATTTATTCATGAGAGACAGAGAGAGAGAGAGAGAGAGGCAGAGACACAGGCAGAGGGAGAAGCAGGCTCCATGCAGGGAGCCTGACGTGGGACTCGATCCCGGGTCTCCAGGATCAGGCCCTGGGCTGAAGGAGGCGCTAAACTACTGAGCCACCTGGGCTGCCCTCCATCTACTTGTTAATAATACTTCACTATCTTTTTTCCCTTGAGATGCATTTTAGGTGGATCTTCCTGATGAATGGTAATCTAGGTTGAGTCATTGGTGAGTCACAGTATTTGATCCTAAATTAAACTGTATTCATAAATGGAACACTTGCACTGATTACATTCCAGTGAATCCAAGGAGGACAAATGTAGATTTGAGGGCTATTGTGATCTGGACTATAGAGAAGTTGGTGTGTAATAAAATGGAGTAACTTTATCCCCTATGCTGAAACTAACAGGATACCAGCCCCTATGCATACTAGCTCAGAGATTGCTCATATCTATTATGAGTCTTATTCTTTTCAACGAGAAGAAACATTTTACTTTTATGTTTCATATTGATTGACAATGTAGATCCTGTAAGCATAACTTTAACATTAGGTATCATCAATAAAAACTAAAATTTTAATAAATACTCATGAAATACTACTGCCTTCATGTTTTCCTAAATTTTTTTTTTTCATTTACAAAAGTAATTCACACTTTTGTAAAAATCGCAGAAAAGATAAAGCAGGAGGAAAAACCTGCCTGTGGTTCCATCATCTTTAAGCATCTTCCAAATCTCACAGGTTGGCATTCTGGTACTTTCCAGGGGTAACTGAGAAAGTAGGGGCAAAGACTGAACTAAATGTTATCACCTCCACATAAACCTGTGTCATTGGAGCTCAAGTACCCATGAGTAAAGCACTGAACCAAATACCGGTGATACAAAGAATATACAAAATCTGTGACACTAGTGGGCTTAACGTCTAAACTTTTCAAGCACAGACCAGAAGAGTGGGTTCAAAAAAAGACTCACCTTCATCATGCCATTGACTTCAGGAACTCCGGAATTTTCAAGCCAGAGAGAACAAAGACGGAATATCCACATATCATGTCCTTCTCCACTCAATAAGCAACTGATGTAATTTTCAACTGCTTTACATAAGAAACGTTTACGATCCTCTTTCAGTGCACGGAGTGCACATTCATCCAGCTCCAGCTCCCGCTGAACCTTTACTGTGTATCTGGCATTCGATAATTAAAGGAAAACACAACACCCGTCAGATGGTACAGAACTACAAAATCATACATGAGATACAACATAAATGAATAATCAGGTGACCATCCCAGGAGAAAGAAGCAAAATTCTAAAAATTCTAAGAGAACAAATTTACTTTTAGTATCTTAAAGTCTGTGCAATTCCAAAGCCATTCTAGACAAACAGGGACAGAGCGGACCCTCCCCAAGATGCCTACTTTACTCAATTTTCTATTTTCCCTATTGTATACCGGCCAAAGGCAGGTTTGAAGAAGGGTTTAATTACATTGGAAGAGATAACTCTTCTGTATTTAATTTCAACACCTATCTCTTTTTAACTATGATACCAACAAATCCAAAAGCAAAACAAAAAGCTAATATCCATATACTCTACAATGCACTTGGAATCATACAAAGTGAATTCACGCTCTGGTTCCGCACACCTCTCTACATATAGTCACTGTATCTCTGTGTAGCTTGTCACTTATCACTCGTAGACCTCTCATTACCTGTTGGTCTGGATTTTATGTTCCCTAAGAAGGCCCACTTCCTCTTTGGCCCTTTTCAAAAGAGCCTGCTTGTTTTCAAACTCTGATGATTTCATGTAGTTTTCAATTCTCTGGTACTGTGTATCTGAGAACCGTGCTAATGAGAGAAACGCTTTCATTTTTCCATTTCTAAGTTCATCACTGCTTTCTCCATCGTAATTTCTAGCAACTTCCACTGCCTTGAAGAAAACACAATTATATTGAGAAACTAAATGCACTAAAGAATCAAAGAAATACCCGCTCTAAGGTTCAATTTATATATATATATAAATTATTTACATTAATGGTATTGGTATTTTTTACATATACATACACACACACACACACACACGGATAAGCTAAATTATACTAAGTATTTGAAATTTTCAAACAACTTTGACAGCATAGAAATAACCTGAACAGCTAATATATTAAAGAATTGTACAAAAACAAATGGCTCCATAAAATTTAAAGATAGTCATATTAAGATTTTCATGCTACACTAGCTATTTCCTCAATTAATTAAACTAAAGGAGTCAGAAGGAGCAACAGGAAGGTTGAAAGGGGCTGGGGCACAGAAGTGCTAGCCCTAAACGTAGGGCAGCTGAGTTACAAAGGAATAGTAAAGACTGATGTGCATATTCCTTAATCAGCTCTTTTTGTAGATAAATAAATGGAGAAATGATTAGAAACAGCTTGTTGAGAGAGTAGCTGGTGCTGAGGGGGTGGAGGGCAGACATATCTGGGCTTATTTCAAAACAAGGTCCTTCCTTTTTAACACTGTATTTCATTCTGCCTTAAAAATTACACAGAGCTACCACAGTAATAATATATACAAAAAATGAAATCTTTTAACTTTTATTTGCATTTGAAAGGCACATGGCCCTGAAGAAAAGATTGAGTGTATTCATGCTGCAAACTCTCAAGGACTGCTAGAAAACTTTACCTTTTCTAGATAGGTCTGCATAATCACTGCAGGGTTTTCTAGGCAAGTTTCTGCTAACCAGGTGCCACAAACCCTCAGACACTCTGTGTACAGAAGGCTTAGGTCGGGATCATTCTGTGTATGGAAAACAGAATCGTAAAAAGTCATTCATTACCTAATGAGTACACAAAAGTATCTTCCATGCAGGGAAAAAGCAAGTTAGAAATATTTTTCCTCATCTGCTTTCACCATACCACTATTTTAATAATTAAAAGTATGTAAGTTTTTATGAAATAATCATCTCCCACTGCTTATTATTATTATTACTATTGGAGCACCTCATAATTACTGAACACTCATATATGCTAGCACTTCACAAAGGCTCTGGGTGTATTAGGTCATTTCAAGAGGTTCAAGGTTCAAGAACCCTATGAAATGAGAACTGTTAGTCTCCCTAATTCGCAGAGTTCAACGTTAATGCTGAGAATGGGTAACTGCACTCAGACTTCCTTCTGGCTACATCTGTGAGGCAACATTTAAGCATCATATGGTCAGCTATCAGTGCTCGGTGTAGTGATAAACTCTCTGATAATGGAGGATTATCATACGAGTGCCCAGTACAGAAACCACAGGAAGCTGAGAGTCATTAAGCAGCATGCGTCAGAAGGACAGCATTGTGGGCACACCTTTAAACACTGCGCAAGTCCTGCAAATGCCTCTACTTTTCCATCATATGCTGGACACAGAGCTACAGAAGCTAACACATTTTCAGCAACCAGTAGGTAATGTTAGAGAAAATATCATACATTGTATGTCCTAAGTAGGTAGACTGACAATAATTCCCATTTGCTTTTCTTTTAATGTCTGTTCTCTCACGCATTTCCTCTATTTTTTTTATGTCAAACTTATAGTAGCTTTCTCCCCTCACCACTCTCTAGTAGTCCTTTCATGTTTATTTCCCACACACCCTTCTCCAATTCTACATAAAGTTAAAACAAAACAAAACAAAAACAGCTTCATACTGGGATAAATCAAATTACCACAAGATGGATAGAATTATTATAAATAGAAAAAAAAAAAGAGTATTTTCTAAACTTCTTTTACAAATACTAATTTTCCAGGCTCTTACAATTTCTTGTTCATGGATCAATAATTTCAAGGCTTTCATAAAACTGTGGATTTATTAAAAATATTTTAAAGCACAGTAATTTTTATAACAGTAATTAATTTAGCCAATTAAAAAAAATAGTGAACCTGTGCACAACTGGCATCCAACTTCTTGATCATTTGCTTGAGAATACTTAGGGCAAGACTCTGCTCCTTTTTTGCCCAAAATACTTGTGCTTCCTCCAGCTGCCACTCAGAGACTCCACAACTTGCTGGATTATACTGTTTAATTTGAAATATTGCTCTTTCAGGGAGCTGAAATGAAAATGACATGAGAATAAATACTTTTACTACTACTACTACTACCTGAATAATCATGACAGCAGTAACTACCATTCATTGATGACTCTTTGGAAGAACTATCTTAAGCACATCTCTATCTGCCTCCTCCAGCCCCACAACTGTCTGTTTTCCCCATAAATACATAGATACATACAAGAATATGTATGTGTGTGTGTTTGTACACTATATAAACACTATAGAAACTCACTTAACTGTTATCGATATAATAAGTTAGGTATATTCTCATTTCAGAACTAGGAAACAGGCTTAGAGGAGGTAAATACCCTGTCCAAGGCTTAAACTTAAGTCTGATGCCAAAATGGAGAATCTTGAACAATTATGCGAAACAGTATTTTTATAATAATCTGTTTCTCAAGACATTTCTGTTTTACTCGTGCTTTCTATTTTCTGCCATAAAAGGAAAGGTCACGGGTGAGACGATATGGTTCTGAATCCTATTACCTGAGTGTTCTTGGCAGTTCGGGCCAGTATGGAAAGTTCTACAAGGTGCTTGGTAAGAATGTCCCTAAAACATTCTCTCTGGGAGTTCTCCATTTCCTTTTCCATCAGGATTTCCAAAATGACTGTGCGGAGAGCCATGATGGGCTCCTGGAAACTGAAATCACTGTCTTTGAGAAGCTGGGAGTGTTTCCGCCACTTTGTGTATACTTCGGATGGTTGCCTATCCGTGACTGATCTGAAAGTACAATCACAGAATTCATGCAAGCAAGGGAAAGGAGGAAAATAAGATCCCTATTATGCAGGTTCTATATTTAAGATATAATACAAAAGAGTTTTTACAGTAAGGACACTAGAAATTCAAAATGGTTTAAAAGAAGGACCAAAGTTTAGAAAGCTACAAAACCATCAGACCTCCGAAGGTCAGCACAGGGGCTACAGATGATGAACATTTTTAAAGACTGTCTTAAAAAGCAGCATTTCTAAGTATATATTCTTCTGAAATGAGAACACATTCATCAAGTGTGTCATTCAGAACGCGCCCTGTGGAAAAGTAGACATGTCAGCAAGGAAATGAAGTGAACTCCTGAATTTCTACTGTGCCCATCTAGGCACCGGGGGTGACTCTTTGCATAATGACAGTTGTTAAAGAAATCACAATTCAGTGAGAGACAATGCTGGCAACTGGCAAAGGTTTCACTTACCAACATTATATATTAAATGAAGAGAAAATGCACATTGTGGAATTAGTTTACATGGAAAGTCTGCTTCCCACACGTTACTGCCCAATCCCTCAGGACCACTGCACTGACAAGAATAGAGGGGACACAGGGACAGGAAGAAGACAAGGTGATGACTAGGAAATTAAAGCTCCTTTAGGAAGCTTCTAGGTCAGCATGGCAGAAGGGACCTAAAACAACACTGATGCCACAGCAGTGCTGCAACAGAATGGGGGACCATGAGCTCTGGCAGAAAATCATGAAAAAACAATTTTATCTGGGGTAGGACAGGGGAAGAGCCGTAAAGAAGAAAGCACAATGAAGCTAAATTTCAAAAACCTGTATTTTTACAATAAATATTTTTGAAAATGCTTATTTTAATAAAAGCACAGTGCATGAGGCTAATCGACTTCTATTTTCTAAGAGAAACAAACCTACAGCTAGCTTCTTTCCTCATTTCTTAAGTGACTGCTGAGAGAGAAGAGCAGAGCTGCACCTGAGGGTGGGTTATGCAGCCGTCTGAACCACATACCTGGAGAGGAGCTGCCCGATGTTTTCGAGCTCCCCGATGGCCTGCAGCCTGCTGAGTGTGGGGTAGAGTGAGTACACAGACTCGAGGCCACCCTTGCACAGCTCTTCCACTTCCTTCACCCTGGTGGCAGCAAACACAAGACACTTGGGACACTTAGAGGTTTTCAGAAATATCACAGTTCAACCCTGCTGCTACAGAGTTCTTCTCCCTGGCTTTGCTGTTGACAGAGTGCCCCCGAAATTCATGAGCACCAGCACGACACGTGGGCATGGAAGCATCGTCTGGGCCAGAGGTTCATCCCACTCTCCCACTTCTGGCGGTTTAACCCACAGCACATTACTGGCTACCTAAGTTTTTTCACTTTCAGAATTATTCAGAAGCTTAAACAATACGTATGGAAAGAGCCTGACAAAATGGCTAGCACCTAATAAGCACTGAAATGGTAGTCAATCTTCCTGTAATAAAATACAGCATTTAACAGGTCAACAGGTTGTTTGTTTTTTTAGGATTTTATTATTTATTCATGAGAGAAGCAGAGAGAGAGAGAGAGAGAGAGAGAGAGAGAGAGAGGCAGAGACACAGGCAGAGGGAGAAGCAGGCTCCATGCAGGGAGCCCGATGTGGGACTTGATCCCGGGTCTCCAGGATCAGGCCCTGGGCTGAAGGCGGCGCTAAACTGCTGAGCCACCCGGGCTGCCCCAGCAACTACTGTTAAATAAAAAAGTGTCTTACATATGTTTAATAGCCTGTTACAGTTAAGTACCGTCTTGTGCATGATCTCATCTGTGCCTCATAACAAGCCTTCATATCTGTAAGTCCGACCATTAGTCACCACTTTACAAAATGAACACTAATGCTAGGAGCTCAGTGCCACACAACTACTAGAGGAGACAGGATTAAAACTGCAGGAAGCGGACAGAGGCGGGAATCAATGAGACATTCTTCAGGGTTCTGCATAAAGAGCTCAGCTTGTCCCAGTGGGAATTTTTTTTTTTTTTTCTTAAAGATCTGGGGCAGCCCAAGTGGCTCAGCGGCTTAGCGCTGCCTTCAGCCCAGGGTGTGGGCTCCCTGCATGGGGCCTGCTTCTCCCTCTGCCTGTGTCTCTGCCTCTATCCCTCTCTCTGTCTCTCTCATGAATAAATAAATAAAATCTTTAAAAAAAAATAAAAGAAAGATCTGAACCATATGAACAAATAAAGGCATAACATTAAACAAAAAAAGTAACAATTTATGCAAGCACCTAACATACAAGCATGTTCCTACATCTAAAACAAAAATAGAAAGGTTTTATTGGTTCTATCTATCTATCTATATTTGACAAATGTATTAAAGGATTCTCTAAATATAAAACATTGAAACACGGAGAATCCCTTTTCAAGGAAGGGAAAACAACTGTTAAGATAGGCATACCCACAGCTCCTACAAAAACATTCCTTCAGAAGATAAAACTCATTTGAGCGCTTACTTCTTAGATGTACAGCAGCTACAAAATTGTTAATCCCAGGATTTTGCCTCCCCCTTCTGTACCCCGAGAGCATGAACACTGACTGGCATGATTTATTACACAGTGAACTTGGTTTTTGAGAGGAGAATGGAAATAACAAAAAAAAACAGCCTGACCAAAGCCAACAAGTCCTTATCTCTTCATTACTAGGGCAAATCTTCACATTGAAATTATCAAGTTTTCAGAAAAGCAGCCATGAATTAAATGTTAAAATATAGTAACTCATTTTATAATACCTGGCATATCTGAGACTTTCATAAAATGTGGAGAATTCTCTATCTCTTAGAGACTGGAGAGCATTGTACAATGATTCATGGTAACTGATTCCTTCTGTTCCTTTGCTGTGAGATAATTAAAATATAAGGGGAAAAAATGGAATTATAAACAAAGAATCTTAAAATATCCACGTATAAATAGTTTCACTGAAAAAACAAAATTCGACAACTAAAATGAAAACTTCTCCATTTAAAAAAAAATGCATTTCTAGGAATTTTGTCAAGAAATACAAAGAATTTTGCAGATCATTTAAGTTATTCCGGCAGAAGAAAGTAAACTTCTCAGATATTTTGCCTGGTTCTAACTATGCTATCTTCTCATTTAATGACTCTGTGAACATCGACTGTGTGCCAGGCACCAGGCACCAGATTCCAGAGGGGAATCCATGAGTGGACAAGTCAGATAGGTCGTCCTTCTCATAGAGCTCATGCTATGGTTTGGAGAAGATGGACAATAAATAAGAAAACTATTGGACAGTAATGACGACATGTGAAGAATTAAAAGAGGAACCAGAATTCTTGGGTGGCTACTCTGGATGAGTGGTCAGCAGAAGTCTGAGATGGGACACTGTTAAACTAGAATCTGAATGAAAGAAGCCACACGCATGGCAAGCGGCAAAAAAACAAGATATATGTAAGGCCTTGAGGTGGAAATACATTGGCCTGCAGGAAGAACACAGAGGAAGCCCACGTGCCCATAATGAAGCCAGCAGAGGGAAGGATGGGATGTGGTGATTTATAGAGGCAAGCACGAATAGGCTCCTACAGTAAAATGCTGTAAAAATATGAGAGCAAATCTCTAATTTTACAGCAATCTAATGGTCTGAAATTTGAAAGACATTTCAATTAATGAAATTTTTTCAATGAAGGCAATTCAACATATAATTAATAGGATTTCATTATTTGGTATTTTTGTCATCTATTTTGACATAAAAATTATTTTATTTTTACATAAAAGTGAACCTTTTATTGGATGAGGCGTTTGGCTTTCCACTCAGAAAAAAAATGGTGACATTACATTTAGGTTATAAACGGTATCTTCCTGTTTCCTGTTTCTTTTACAAAAGAAAACCTTTTATCAATAAAGCAGTCTTCTGTGAACCATCCAGCCAGTAAAAGAGCAATGTGACTAACTAAAGAATCTGCAGCAGGGAGTGGGAAGGGAAAGGACTATATTTTTCTTGAATTTATAAACAAAAAGTCGTTCATGAAAATATACATTTTAGATTGCTATTTTCAAGTACATCTTGGGGGTGGGAGCGGAGGTGCCCTGGCTAAGAGGAAGGTGAAACTGAAACGTAGGCATAGTCACTGCTTACTGCTGTCCTAGTCAAGCATTCAGGCATGTCTACAGCTGACAGCATCTATAAAACATACAATACACAACCCGTTCCCCTCAGAGGGTGAGATTAAAAACAATTTCCTGTTTACAACTAGAGAAATGGTAGTAAAAAATGTCTGGGTTCTTCCTACTTGACAGAAATGCAGTGCTCCCACTGCATGTTCCTCCACGCAGCTTGGTAGTGGAGCTCCTGTAGCTCGGCACAGCACTCCTTGTTTTCATGATCTAATCCTTTTAAATAGATGGAGAGAATATGGCAGAGTCCCAAATTCTGCAAGGCCTAAGCAGTTTAAAAAAAAAAAAAAAGTTCAGTACTCAAAGGTAACAGAACTAGAGAAACAGCAATCAAACAGGAAAAGTAACTTTGACAACACATCACAAAAATCCCAAAACACAGTTTAGTATGTTCCCCCCAGAACACAAAGATGGAGCTCACAAGACCCTGCCACATGATGGGGGAGTGGCTAAGGATAAAGAACATCAGTCAGCAGCACAAGGATGGCCCTTGGGCCCAACTCTAGCGCAAACCATGAGAACAGTTTACATGAGACCCATCCACCCCATGGCACACTGCACAGTGAAGAATGTCTTCTGCTGTCAGCTAACAAGACTGTGACCAACAAATCTACATGATCTTTTAGGTCAATGTTCCACCCAATTCAGTTGTGTGTCCCCCTCTGGAGTTTAGCCCAATGCCTGAAAAGCAGGTAACTTGCACTCTCACCTCTAGTGTGCCCCCACTGACACGTTAAAATCATGTCAGCACTCCACTAGTAGTGCTTCTCCAGGGCAGAAAATAACTCACCTGAATTATTCCTGCCTGGCGGGTTGATGAGGAGATTGCTGTCTCAAGGTCATAGGTAACCAGGGCTTTCCCCCACATTGCTTCATGTTCATATGTACGCAGTCTATAAAGAAAGATTTTCAAAATGCCTTTTAGTTTTACATGCACGTAACTCCTTCACAGACAGAATTACCACACCGTTATCTAGAAACACGCAATTTACCTAGTAAGGGGCTGTAACATTTTCCCTCCGCCACAGCCATACAGACTGTCTGGCTCTCCTATACTTCTGTAGATTTCTAAAAGCAGATCCTAAAAACACGGCAGCAACAAAAATGGGAGAGGAAAAATATCACTTTATGAATTTAGCAAATGGGAAATTTTATCATTACCAACATGTATCTCCTAACTCTGTTATAAAAGTAAGAGACAGTGATACCAAAATATAAAGTTTTGAACACAACAAACTGATTCCAGAGAACAGAATGACTGACTCCCCTGAAATGAACTGCTCACAATTTCATGAATTTAAATAAGAAATCAATCCCAATCTATCGGACTTTTAACACATACAAAAATAATCATGTGAGTCAGAAGAGCTGGCTCAGTCAGAGGAGCATGTGACTCTTGATCTGAGGGTGATGAGTTCAAGCCCTACGATGGATATACAGATTACCTAAAAATAAAATCTTAAAACAAAAACATTAAATGAATCCCTGTCAAAATACTACAGCATTTTTCCCAGAGCTAGAATATACAATCCTAAAATCTGTATGGATTCACAAAAGACTGAGAATTAAAAAAAAAAAAACAGTAAAAACAAAAACAAATAATACTATTAACGACTAAAACTGTACATGGGAAATGATGTCTGCAAAATCTGACTCCTGAAAACTGAATGTAGTAAAAATAAAGGTCACGAATTTTTCTTTGAAAGAAAACTCAAAATTGCATTGTATTACAATTGATAAAATGTGGTATGGATAAAGAAGTGGCTTACTGACTCAAATCTTTGTTGTAAAGTTTGCACAAAATTGATTGTTTAAAATCATCTCAGTAAAATAAAAATGAAAATAGAAAACAAGAGAAAATGGGGTTGCCTGGGGGGCTCAGTCAGTTAAGCATGCAACTCTTGGTCTCAGCTTAGGTCTTAATCTCAGGGTCATGAGTTCAAGCCCAGCATTGAGCTCCACACTGGGCATGGAGGAAAGGAAAGGAAAGGAAAGGAAAAAGGAAAGGAAAGGAAAAATAAAGGAAAGGAGAGGAGAGGAGAGGAAAGGAAAGAAAAAAATGAAAAAGCTAGAAACTTTTGCAGAGAAAACCAAACAAGAGCTTTATTAATAGTGCTTGCTCTGGGAGATACTTACTACATACAAATTTACCAATACTGGCATAATTCTATACTTCTAATTCAACTGTTTATATTCACAAACATCAAACTGAGCCCTTTGTGGTTGGAACATTCAGGACCCAAGCCTCATACAGTGTCTTAACACAGGAAATACTCTAAGAACTCAGGTAGGACTATAAAAAAGCAAAAAGGGAAAAGAGAAAGGAGAATGGGACAAGCCCAGAGAGGACACACCTCACACAAGGTGTGGCTGAGGGTCCTAAATGTTCACAAAACATCAAGGAAGACGCTGGAGGGAAGGTGACCCTCTACTAGTCACCTGAAGTTCGGGAGGGTGGGGAGAGCTTTAGCAAGTGCTGCCTGAGGGAGCGTGGAAGGTCCTTCACAAAGTCTGGCTGTGAAGGGAAGGGAGGCCAGAAAGGGAGGATGGAAGAGAACACAGGGCAGAGGGAAATGACTTTGTGTTTGTCTGAAGAGGGATGATTTTATTTTGTCTTCAGGAGGCTTCACACCCAGCATGGGACATGAATTCATGACCACGAGATCGAGAGCTGCATGCTCCAGCAACCGAGTCAGTGGGCGCCCCTGAGGGGGTGATTCTCAAAGGAGTGTGGAAACCTGTGTACACACTCAGAGGAGGGCAGCGCAGTAAAGAACTAATTCTCTGAGAAAGAGTTCATAAAAATGAAACGTCTAGTCCAGAAAGGACCATCTGGACTAAAAAGAGGAGGTATTTGGGGGAACAGACGCAGAGAGACTTCATATCTGATGGGGAAGGTGGTGGGACCTCTTCTCTCTGTCCCCTGTTTTCTTCAAAAACAAGCAGGACGAGATAAGCAGGGCTTCAGGCAAAGCAGAAGGGCTGACACAAGTCATTTCAGAGGAATGAACTGACCAGAGATTCAGTGAGGGTGGACATTCAGAGATTTACAGAAGAAGCCATCTGCCCTAAGATGTGACATTCAAGAGACAAGTAAACAAATGAATATATGATTACGAATGTTAAATGCTATAAAGAAAATCAACAGGCTACTGTGGCAGAAAAGATACGGTATAAATTTACCCCATGAGATAGGTGGTTTTACTTCCAATTTGCAGATAAAGGAACTCAAGGTTGTAAGTAATTTTGTGCAAGATTTTACAACTAAGTGGCAGAGTAAGTTAATAACTTACAACTAAGTCTGTCTGCTACTCCAAGGTCTAACCTTCAAACCATGAACTTAAGGTATATGACACTCAGTCTAAATAGTAATGTCACTTTGAAAATCAAATGACATCTCTATAATCTCAGTAACAAAATAATAATCCGAAATATAAAATAAATAGTATCACAAATAATAATGTCTCTATAATATTTACCTGTAAACTTATTCCAGTTTCTTCTTTACTTTTTTCACTCAAACTAGAAATAGCTGTATTCTGGCTTGCTTCCTCAAACGTAAGACTTCTGTTTGTAACAAGAGCACTTCTTTTAATAAGAATCTACTATTTTGAAGCTTGTTGATATATACTATAGATAGACTTGGATGGGAAAAAAAACTAACCAAGGTCACAGTTAAAACATAATGAACCATTTACTCTAAATTATACGACTTACACCTAGAATAGAAAAAAAATTGTATTACTTTCTTGAAGGAGATCAAATTTTAATGACAGTCTGATATAGAGGAAGGCCACATGGCTTCTGTTCTAAATGTTCTGACAGTGTTCTTACCTGAAGTTCAACCTCATTCATAATCACGGGCACACAAATAAAGACCACACAAGACACCACTTAACACCTGATAAACTGGCAAAAAATTAAGAAGTCTTATAATACTGTGTTGAGAAAGAAGCGCATCAGTGGGATCTACCCACACCCAAGATTATAAAACTAGTAAGTGATAGGATGAAAACTCGGATTTGTAGACTCCAAGACCTTAGCTTTAAACCATGCATTTATATAGAGGACATTCTGTCCCGTAAGTAATTTTAACTCAGAAATCATGCCTATGGACAGTTTATGACAATAATAATCCAAAGTATAAAATACATCTTATCGTGGGTAATAGTGATTCCATTATTACCTAACACCTTATTTCTGTTTGGCTCCCTTCCTTAAATGTAAGGATTTCTACTGGTCTACTTCCTCATAAACTACATTTCTGAGAAGTATGCAAATTGGTATAACCATGTTAAAAGCCAATTTGGCACAATCTTTTAGGAGGCTAAAATTTTGCATATCCTGCAACCCAGTAATTTTATACTTAAGTATATACCATCAGAAAATGAGCAAATGAACTGTAGTGTGTCCTCCCCCTAGAACGTTAAGTGGCAGTGACAAATTCATGAAGTACAGCCACACACAGCATAAATATTACAAAAATATTGAGCAGAAAAACAAGTCATAGAAAAGTACACATATAATTTGTCATAAAGCTCAAAAATAAGGAAAATAAACTCTATTTATGGGTTCATGCTCCTATGATAAAAATTCCATCCAACAAACAATGAACACAAAACACAAGGAGGGAGCACAGAGTGTGGAGTGCCAAAACAGCACGGACAACATCCAACCTTCCCATGTGGATGGGACAGTTTCCTTATTGGCAAGTTATGCAGAAAAAGTTTTCAGAGGAAAAGTGGAAAGTAGGGGGACAGTCCTGGGGGTTATGACTCTGCCAGTCCAAGTCTGTTTACCCTACAGGCAAAAAAACAAGCCGTCAGACCCGAGCTGTCACTGCCTCATGGATCAGAAGCACTAAAATGACGCTGTCAGTGAACACTTCTCAGCTAAATTTGTTTCGCAGAGTTTGGGATTTCTTTCTAAAAAATTATGGACACTAACCTGAAAATCTCATCTGTTCCCAGCAGTAAGTTAATAAATAAAACTGTAGGAAACCTAACACAGTTTCTGAAGAAACCAGCATTCCCTACCCCCAATCCAGCTCATCTGTGTGCCCTTCCTTTGCCATCAGGAACCTGGGGGAAAACAACAAAACCAAACAGCAAGCCCTATTTGTCAAGGACTCATTCCTAATGTTAACCAAAATAAAATCCAGGCTCACCTGCTTATTAAACAAGCACTTTTGCAAAAATGTGCCAAATTCCATACAATCATCTATCTGTAAATTAAGGTGATTTTATTTATGCTCAAAGAAGAGCTCAGTTACTCACTCCTAAATAGTACAAAATACTATACTGTGAAACCAAGATACTGAAACACATTTAGATCATAATTACTATACAGATCCTGACTCAAATTTTAAGTCTCTAAGAAATAAGCAATAATCAATTCCTTACTCATTACACACTTAAAGAACAGAACTGTCTTCATATAAAGTCTATAATGATTGTGAACGTATCAATTTCATGTTACACACAGTACCTACATATTGTAGGTTTTTGTTTTCAGTTGAAAAGCAGAAATTAAATACGAAGCCAGAGAGTTAAGAAATCAGCTCAGGTACACTAATTTATTCATATCTGGAGTAGAATTTGAATACTGCCTCCCGGTTTTCCATAGTCTAAGAACCACACTGCTTCCAGGTTAAGGATAATCCAGAGTAGAAACTTTAAGTAATAAGTAAGAGAAATGTAGCAATACTATACAACTTTGTTCTTTCAATTCTGTAATATGAATGATTTTGTAGTTGGAAAATGAGGCTAACAACAAAAATAAACAATAGGCTATGTCAAATGAGCATGATCTGAGGAAGGCAGTTGGGATAATGCAGTATTTTTACTCTAGGACAACACCTGCTTGGCTCTTATAAGAGTTCTAACTCAGAGGAAAAGCTAATTAAATTAGTAGAAACAGGGAGATAGCAAAGTAATCAAAGTGATCTAGTCACAGAAACAAATCAGTTACATTACTTTACAAACAAGTAAAATGGATCTTGAATAAGCAGGAGTATTGGTAAAATGAACTTCAGTGAAATTGGGGAATCACTGATGACAAAACTATCTTTGATCACTTATAGTAAGTTCCCGATGCTGTGGGGAATACAGAGAGAAGGGTCTCTGTCCCTCAGGAGTTGGCTATCTGAGAATTTCCACAATTCTTAAATAATAAACATCTCTGTTTTATTTCAGAGCATAATTACTTATTTCTTTTAAAATATTATCATTTCACTTTAAAAGATTTTTCTCTCTGAGATGTCTTTCAAATGAAGGACTGGGAGCAAAACAAACTATATATTTAACTGAAACAAGGTCAACATCAATTTAGAAAACCAAAGGTATGCATCCTATTCATTACCTTTTGTCTTCTTCCATGCTTTTCTTATCTGCGTAGATTTCTGCATAGAACAATGCTGTAAAGTGAGCGGCGCAGGACTGAGCTACCTTAGCAACTTCTAGATAATTCAACTCCAGCCAGAAAGCATCATCGAAAACTGTTCCTATGGAAGGTCTAAAGAAAAATGTAACATCCAGTCATTACAACTTCACTGTCAAGAGAAAAGTCTGCTGCTCTAGAACACAGTGGTATCAAGTGCTGGTTAAAAAGAAATTACATTCAAATCACCAGAACTCACATGTCCCCAGTATACAGCTCTCATGTTCTCAGACACTGTGGCTGAAGAGCCCTATTTCTGACGGTTCATGGATCACACACAATGAAAGCAATGGGGCATCAGCTCACACAAATGTGGGGCTCACTCCTGCCCTCCACCAAGGGATCCATGGGTCACAGGCCAAGAACAGGCTGCACAGAACAGCAACTGACACACAAATCTTTTTACGTAGCCAACTGAATGATAATATTGTTTCTTCTAAGACACAATTACATGTTTTTCCTATTGCAGTTCATTTTCGAAGTAAATCAAAATCTCCTGTGGTAACAGGTCAGCATTGGAAGAGGCCATACATAATACCTTTTCCAAAACCAATATTATATATGAGATGTGACAAGAGATTGGTTAAGAGCACTGGTTTTAGAAGGTACAACCTGGTTCAAATCTAGCTGGACAACCCCCCCCCACACACACACACACACACACAAGCTGTATCATCTGCAGCAACTTAATTTTTCAAGCTTCAGTTTGTTCACTTGTAAAGCCCAGGGACAACACATGGCATCAACAATCGTTGCAATGATGAAATGATGCTTCTCAGGCTGATGAGTAAAGTGCTGAACTTAACCATAGCTACTGAGGAACCTGAACTTCAGAGATCACACACAGCTCCTGAGCACTGTGGCACCTGAACTTGAACCCAGGTCCTTACACCCTCTGTTCTATCCATATTCTCTCAAACTCTTCGTTGAAGCCTATTCAGAATGAGAACCGAATACCAAGAATTTTATCTTCTCCAGGGAGTGCCCACATCAACACCATTCCACCTAGATGATAAACTAAATGATTCAAGAGTGCCTCCCCACACCAAGAAAAGAGATGTTTCTAGCTACAATTAAAGCTCTTTATGGGCTTTCTCAGAAGAGGATCTGATACAGACAAGACAGTGAATCAGTAACTTTGTTTCTAACTAGAAACAAATATGCTGACAGACCTAACATTTCTTTCTTTAAGGAGGGAGTGGGATGGATAAGCGGGGTACAAACAAAAGGAATTCAGGGATTTTTCATTTTCCCCTGCCTCTCCTTCCCAGGCATTACCAACCAAGCATTACCACCCAACAGCTGCCACCAGCACCTGAGACATCAATTTCCACCTACTTGAGTTAACGGGGGACTACACTTTCTTCAGAGCTCCAGTCAACTCTGGAGCAGCAGAAACCAATCAGACCACTCAGGGTAGCAATTCCTGCACTCACTGGTAAAAATCCCATGAATAGTAACAGGAATAAGACATGATACTATAAAACTATCACAATCAAGAAAATAAACACTGCCACAGTATATTGAACCATTTTGAGGACCATGATTCCTAGTAAAGAAACTTTTATCTTATGAAGTTCTTAACCAAAGAACCACCCTGAAAACAGATTATTTCAAAATGATATAAGCATCACACAAATTAAATACAGCACCTTGCAGCAGCATCATCTAAATTAATCATGTTAAAATTCAACCAGCAGTTAACAAGCTACACTTCTAAATTCCAAACTCCAAAAGCAATATTCACTTCATTACCTCTTCTGTCTCCTCATGTAGTCCACGACAGCCAGCATTGTTCTTTGTGATTTTTTATCCACACAGGATCGGAAAAAGTGCTCTGACTCTGACAAAGAAAGATAGCTCCCCTCAGTCCCAGACAGACTTGCTTATACACATTCTTCCCTGTGTGTCTGTCTCCCTCTATGCTATAAGCTTCTGGAAGGCAGTAACCTGGCACAAAATTGGTTCCTAATAAATATGAATAAATAAGTAGAATTTAATGGCATTTCTTATTCTTTTAGAATAAACTACTAAGCTTAATAAAACCTGAGAATTTAATTACAATTTGTATTTTATTTCTGAAGGGGACTAATTTACCAATTCAGTAAATATTTATCAAGGATCTTTATTTATTTTTTAAGATTTTATTTATTTAAGAGACAGAGACAGCGAGGGAGTGCAAAAGTGAAGGGCAGAGGCAGAGAGAGGGAGAGGGACAGGGAGAAGGAGAGGGAGAGAGAAGGGAGGGAGAGGGAGAGTCAGCCCAGCACCTCCCCGCTGGGCAGGGATCATGATCTGAGCCGAAGGCAGACACTTCACTGACTGAGCCACCTGGGTGCCCCTCGAGGATCTTTTATGTACTCACTGCTCGGGATCACCCCTGAATAAGACAGACCACTGCTGTGCACACAAACTCACTGACTACATCATGTGATCGTGTGATCGCAACCTACACCAAAGTGACAAGAACCACATTCAAGATTCAGAAGAGCAATTTAGTGGCAGCAAAACAGCACACAAATCCATATTTGTCTTAGAACTGTACTGGTCTCAAGTACACTAAGTGAATCTGTACCTGGCTTTATGTTTGCACATAAAATATGCCAATGATACATATGAAAGACAGTAAGTTAACATTATAGATTTGTGAATTTTTTTCTTTAATTTTTGGTTTGAAAAACTGACCCAAGATGAGCCCTCAGGTATGCATATATGTATTATGTGAATACAATGTTCCTGCTCCTGGTGGAAGTTCTGTAATAGACTCTTCCCATGGAAAACATTTATTTTGAAGCTCAGTTTATATAAGTAAATAAAATATAATCTAATCTATTTGGGGTTTTTTTTGTTGTTTTTTATTTTTATTTTTATTTTTGCTAGTGTGGTTTGTTTTTTTTAATTTTATTTATTTATTCATGAGAGACACAGAGATAGAGAGAGACAGAGACACAGGCAGAGGGAGAAGCAGGCTCCACAAAGGGAGCCTGATGTGGGACTTGACCTCAGGTCTCCAGGATCACCCCCTGGGCCGAAGGTGGCGCTAAACCACTGAGCTACCCAGGCTGCCCTGTCTAAAGGTTCTTTCTCCACTGCTAGAAGGTAGGGAGTCCCCTTCCTTCTGTGGTGCTAGTGCTGAGCACAAGGCCTGATATACACCAAATGCTCAGTGCATTGCTCTGTTATTAGAAGCCAAAATTCACTGAGGCATCACTATGTGTCAAGAATCATCCTGGGGGCTTTCCATATGTTATCTCCCTGAACATTGGCTACGACTTTCTTTCTTTCTTTTTTTTTTTTTAAAGAGATTTTATTTACTTATTCATGAGAGACACAGAGAGAGAGAGAGAGAGAGAGAGAGAGAGGCAGAGACACAGGCAGGGGGAGAAGCAGGCTCCATGCAGGGAGCCTGATGTGGGACTCGATCCCGGGTCTCCAGGATCAGGCCCTGGGCTGAAGGTGGCACTAAACTGCTGAGCCACCCAGGCTGCCCTGGCTACGACTTTCATCTCCATTCTACAGATGATGAGAAAATAAATATTGAGACGTTATGGAGTTAAGATAATAAAGCATCCTTAAGGGATTCAAACAAATCTTTCTCTATAACTGAAACATTAACAGTATAAATGCATTAACAGTATAAATGTTAAATGAAATTTAACAGAATACCAGAATCCAAATTTGCAGGGGTTGTGGATCGGCTCGTTGGTGAGGAGTGTCTGAAACAATTAGTGAAGAATCCCTGAATCTGTGTAGAAAGCAGGTTTCTCCAGGACTCATTTGTATCTTGCAGTAAAATATCATGAATCAAGTATGGAAGCACAGTCTGACAAAAGTCAGCTTTCACCTAAGAACACAGAGAGACACACTGAGCAGATAGTCTGAGGGAAAATAATATATCTCACTTAACATTTTCATTCCCCATTACTGGCACATTAGACTTAAAGAAAAACGACAGAGGGCAGTCCCGGTGGTGCAGCGGTTTAGCACCGCCTGCAGCCTGGGGTGTGATCCTGGAAACCCGGGATCGAGTCCCACATCGGGCTCCCTGCATGGAGCCTGCTTCTCCCTCTGCCTGTGTCTCTGCCTCTCTGCCTGCCTCTCTCTCTCTGCCTCTGAATAAATTAAAAAAAAAAAAAAAAAAAGACAGATGAATCTGCCAGGAACTCCATGTATCTTGTACCAGGCAGCACTTAAGAAAAATCAAAGAAATCCAGAGTATCGATGTCAAACACATTAGTTACATGACACCTGTTCATTTCCAATCTAGGTCATCTGCATATAATGAAACAGGATAAAGCTTACAAATGCAATTATCACATCACTACTGCAAATAAAATTTCATAGTTGAAAAGTGTTGCTAATAACACACAGTTTTCTAAATTACTACAAAGGAAAATGGGAATCAAAGTTTAAGAGAAAAGCTGAAAATCTGATCTTGGTGTGCATTTTCTATACTCAGTGAAAAACTACAAATAGTCAGGTTAAAGTGTTTAATAAACCAATTTCTGCGTATATAATTTGGGTACTTATTTGTGATATACTCCACAGTGTAGAAAGTACTTTAATACTTGTGGTATATGAAAATAGTCCTCAATCTTATTTTTGTCAAGGTGTCCTCTTTATATATTCATGACACGCCACACTCACAGAACAGATGACAGATTACCAAATGTACACTTTTTTCTTTTCTTCTTAGCACAAGTACAATGTAGAAATAATGCTGACAGTGTGATAATTTATTCACTGCTAACATTTCTGTAGAAGCAAGGACTGCTTTATAAACTGCTTTCAATCAGGGCACTTTATCAAAATACTTTCTCTAAATTTTTTTTATTTCAAGCTTTTACTTAAACTCTAGTTAGCTAACATATATGGTAAAATTGGTTTCAGGAGACTTCAGTGATTCCTCACTTACAGACAACACTTGGTGTTCATCACAAGTGTCCTAAATGCCCATCCCATACCCAACTCTATCAACCTTCAATCTGTTCTCCATTAAGAGCCTCTTGTGGTTTATTTTCCTCTCTCTTTTCTAACCCCCTTCCCCTACATTCCCTATTTTGTTTCTTGAATTCCACATATGAATTTAATCATATGGTATTTGTCTCTCTGACAGTATTATTTCACTTAGTATCATACCCTCTAGTTCTATCCACGTCACCAGTTACTTTTAATTGAACTAGTCAGATACTTTGTTTTCACACTGTCATTAAATCGTGTTTGATGGTACTATATAAACTATGTTAGCATTAAAGTCTTAGAGCATTTTTATATTATACTGTTTTGGATGGCATAGTTGATAAAAGTATACCAATTCTGTGTTTGATTTGGTACAGACCTTTACCTCTACTGAAATAAACTGTATTGTACCTTCAAAAATTAAAAAGCAGGGGTGTCTGGGAGGCACATTCAGTTAAATGTCTGCCCTTCCTGTGGAGGAAGAGAAATAAACTGTTCGCTTGCTCACACACTATTAAGTAAATCTTTAAAACAAATAAATAAATAATAGATAAAAATAAAAAAGTAATGTTAACTGCTCTTTTTTCTTATTTAATAAAGTATACGAGGGAAAGTAAATGACAATGACTTTTTTTTAAAAATTAAGCTTAGAAAAAGAGAGCAGACTTTTGGTTAAAATAAGTAATTTACAATCATTAGTAACAAATTATTCAAGGCACCCTTTAGAGCTCATCCAGTATGCAGTTACCCCACAGCTGAAACCGACTGCACAAAGTTCTAACTAAACAGAGGTCTCCCTGGGCCCCATTTGATGGACTCCCAATAGCCAAGCGCAGGTGATGTTTCCTGAAGATGTGCCCTACCATAGCACTCTTTTTAGAAAGACAAGCACAAACATGTGCATGGAAGCCAAAGGGAATGGGACAACCAAAGACTATTAAGAGAAGGGTCAAATATAAAAAGGACAGATAGAAAGGGAGTAAGGCAGACTAATTAATCTTCTTACTTCACACATTGGCTTTAATAATTGAAGAATTTCACTTTTTGTGCCTCCACTATCCAAAAAAGCACAAGTCAGCCTTTTAATCCAAATATCATGATTTTCACTTTGGGGAATCCACAGGCTTGTATCATCCAGGCCTTCTAAAGGACTTTCTTTATCCAGTCTGGGTACTTCTAAAAACTAGAAAGAAAATAGTCAAATCATGTAAGTAAGGTAATTAGAAATACATTTTATCTTTCCTATACAGAACAAATATCTAGGTATAAAATCTGTTTCCAAGTCAAACTAAATATAGTCAAAAATTAATCTGGAGGCAATGAGTAACATAAAATACATCTATGTTTATATGGAAGGCCATGTGGTATGATTAAAAAATTACTGGTCTACACACCAGGATACTTGAGTCCACTCTTAGCTCATTGCAACACAAACTCTGCCTCACTGGTCTCATGGACAAAACCAGCTCAAGTCTACCACAGAGGACTGATTTCAAAATGTTACAATTACAGTGTTTTACAGATTGTATTACTGATCTTATTAATAATTTTTATTACCAGTAACTTCACTAAGACCAAAATTATATTTATGATATATTTAAAAGACTATTACAATGATGGGTTTATGTCCTGAAGTTAATTTGGTGAAAATTCTGTTTATCTCCTACTTGCTTTATGAAAAGAAAATATGAAAGAGGAATGTTTAGACTAAAAGAAAAGCAGAGTTCCTAAATATCCTTCAGAATACTCTCGGTCAAATGCTGTAGGATATTAACGTGGAAAAAGGGAGAAACCTAGAGGTCATCTTATATCTCACTAAAGGACTGTGATACTTTAACTTTCTATAGACATATACACTTGCTTGTTGCACAAAACCTACAAACCACACCTAACATCAATGGATTTCATAGGATTGATGTAAAAGCTTTCTACTCCCACAACAAACAGAAATTTCCAGATACAGTGGGTATTCAATAAACATTTATTATTTGAGAGACCTTTTTCCTCGATGTTCTAAAAGGCTGTAGATAGATCAGCATGGGGTCAGTCGTCGTCTTATAAATCTCCCAGAAACTATGTCCAGTCTTTGTGGCTAAAATGCTCTTCAAACAGGTAACAGCAGCTGATCGTACTTTGACACTGAAAAATATATAATTCAGATGCCTATAAAGTATTTCAACTATTGATGAATGTGAAGTAACCTCCAATAAAAAATTTAAATCTAAAATTTTAAATTTATATTATAGTTGAACCTTGAACAACTTAGGAGCACTGATCCCCACACAGTCAAAATCTGCATATAAATCATGACTCCCCCAAAACTTTACCACTAATAGCCTGCTGTTGACAAGAAGACATATAGATAACATAGTCAATTAACATATTTATATGTGTTATACATTGTATTTTTACAACAAAATAAGGTACAGAAAAGAGAATGTTCTGAAGAATATCATAAGGGAGAGAAATACATTTACGGTACCATATTGTGTGTGTTTGTGTGTGTGTGTGTGTGTGTGTGTGTGTATAAAATCCACATATAAGTGGACCCAAACAGTTCAAACTTGTGTCATTCAACCGCAAACTGTAAAGGTCAACTATGTCAGGCAGTTTTTACATTAGAAAATTTTACATCTATAAATAAAAATTCTATAGCATCAAAGCCAAAATTATCAAAGAATTTGTACTATTCCTTCAGTAAACCTGAGTTAGTAATCACTGCAGGAGTGGGGGGCACAGAAAGCAAATGTAATCTCATAGCCACCAAGCAGAAATCAGGACAGAATCTGCTGCAATTTTGTTCAGCATAAAGAAAATCAATGGGCAAAAGAAAAACCCTGTCTGCTTGGCTTAAGATTTTTGGAGTTAAGAAGCTGCTTCTCTAGGACTTATTTTAAGAGGATAGAAATACTTTCAATGAGAGAGTAGTGCCTTTGATTTCGACAAGTGCCCAAAACATCCTCTTTTGCAATTCTATTTTAATGTTCTGTATAGAACTTCCTGAAAATTTTCTTATTGTGTGTTTAGTCTACTCTCATTAGAATTTAACATGGGTCCTGTCTGATATGCTCATCAGTGAATCCAGTGCCTGGCACATAGTAGGGCTTCAGAGATTAAAAGAAAAGTATGGTCACTTAAAGGAGAATGCTTTAGTTTCAGGACATGTTATTTATGTAAAGTATCAATCTCCTTATAGTCAGACGAAGTAGGTGCCATCAGATATTCAGTGTTATTAAATACTCACCAATCTTCTACCAGTGTGTTATTCAGGTAGGTCAATGTGATGAAGGTCCACTGAAGTTCTTTATCTTCAAATAACTCAGAGGCCTTAATAGAAGATATATCTCTGCTATGCTGTATGGCTATCGTAGAGAAATCTACAGGACCCACTTCTCCCAGGCAGCTTCCAACAGCCTCTATATTTAGAAATTCCTTTTCAGTACAGTTGTAGCTAAAAGATCTCCCATTAAACAAATTTTCTATTTTCAAAAATATGTTTTGTCATCCTTCAAAATTTAAGTGGTTTCTTTCTTTTTTTTTTTTTTTAAGATTTTATTTATTTATTTATGAGAGACAGAGAGAGAGAGAGAGAGAGAGGCAGAGACACAGGCAGAGGGAGAAGCAGGCTCCATGCAGGGAACCCGATGTGGGACTTGATCCTGGGTCTCCAGGATCACGCCCTGGGCCGAAGGCAGGCGCTAAAACCACTGAGCCACCCAGGCATCCTGATTTAAGTGGTTTCTCAAAGATTGTGAATAGATTAAGGGTATTGTATCAGTGGGCCAAAGATATTTTCCCATATAAAATCCTATCCAGGAGAGAGAAATTAGTAACAGAAAGTAGACAGTAAGGATGAAAGTCTAAACACAGCTACTATACGAAAGTATCAACAGATGGTAAAACTGTTAAAACATTTTTGAGGTATTATATATACAAAGTACACAAATCTTAAACACTCAGTTCAGTGAAAACTGACACACACATTCTCTTCCACCTATGTTATCAGCACGCAGAGGATGACAGAGCAGCTCCTGCGTGCCTGAGAACTCCCTCACACTCTTTCCCAGCCGTGAGGGGATTTACTACAATACACAAACACATTTTCTGACAGCTGTCCTTTCAAAAGGTGCAGCCCTAGCTCCTCCTGCCTTGAGTATGGCATGTACTTGCTGACATGCTTCTAACACAGTGTGCAAGTCTTTCACTTCCTTGATTAAATTTATCTCCAAGTACTGGATTCCTTTGGATGCTATTATAAACAGAACTGTAAATGGAATAAAACTTTCTTTTTAGATGTTCACTGCTGGTGTACAGAAACACAACTAAATTTTGCATATGGATCCTATATCCTGCAGTTGTGCTAAGGTCATTTATTAGCTTTATTACAGTCAATTTCTTGTAGGGTCTCTGGGATTTTCTAGATATGGGATTGTGTCATCTGTGGAGAGAAACAGTTCTACTTCTTCCTTTCCAATCTGGATGCTTCTTCTTTTCTTCTTGTTCCACTCCTCTGGCTAGAACCTCCTGTATAACTTGGGCCACCACTGGGAAAAGTGGGCAACCCTGTTTCCTTCCTGACCTGGGAGTGAAAGCTTTTAGTCTTTCACCACTAAGAATGATGTACCACCAAACTAAAATCTTCTGTTATACAGGAAAGCCACTCAGGACTCCTGGAGCAAATCAGGTCTGTCCCTGGAAACAGCACCACTACAGACAGGACACGTCTGAGTTCCCTGATCAAACGAAACTTCCAGGGTCTGGTAAAGGCTCTGTTTCTCAGTCTGAGGGCTAGCTAGATGCACAGGTACTTTCTGATTATGAAAAACTTCCGAGTTAGATACTATTATCTGTATCCTTTTCTGTATGTAAGGTATATTTCAGTTACAATAACTTATAAATAAAAAAATGTCCTAGATACTAGGCTCCCAGTGAAAAGACAAGATAGACTCCATTGAAAGAAAGTAGAATCTGTGAAAGACCTCTTATTCCTCCAATTTTCCTTATTTGAAACAATGCTGCCATAACAACCTCAAGCTGACTTCAATCAGTATTTCCATCCTGTGATCACTTAGCCTAAACACATCTTCTAAATAGGACGTATGGTGGCCATTTATCTTACACTAGGACACCCCTCAAATGGTGGCAGGAAAGGGTTTGGATGTGGCTTTAATGTCTGAGTTTAATTCACCCAGCCCTCCAAATCCTCATGCTTACTACGTCCTACAAAAAAGATGAAGCACCAGTCAGTTATATTTACAAAATATAGTACAAATCAATTTATTTGCAACATAACACTACAAATATTTATTTCTGACTTTCTTAAAAACATAAAAGTATTTTTAAATGAACAGTTAGGGGGACGCCTGGTTGGCTCAGTGGTTGAGTGTCTGCCTTTGGCTCAAGGCATGATCCTGGATTCCCAAGATCGAATTCCGCATCAGGCTCCTTGCATGGAGCCTGCTTCTCCTCCCTCTACCTGTATCTCTGCCTCTCTTTCTGTGTCTCTCATGAGTAAATAAATAAAATCTTTAAAAACACAAATTACTGAACAGTTATGTACACACATAAATCATTAACTTTTCACTTTATGCAAATGTTTAAGGAAGGAAAATATAAAAGGAGGGTTGCTTAGGGACACTTGAAATAAACAGAAATATAACTCAACTAGCATTTCACATTTCCCTATTATTCCAAATGACAAACTTTTACTGATTTTGAAAACAGAGATGACCAATGAAACACAAAAACTCATATTCATTTAGCCAAAGAGCTTACCTAATACTTCTCTTTCACCAGTGTGGTTCACTGCCATCTTGCATAACTGCAACAAGCTGACAATGAGCTTCACCATTATGCCATCCTGCGGGTTATCTACGAACAGTTTTGAAAAAATTAGTTTCAACCACGATGGAGAAATTGCATTTCTTTACAGTATGTTTTATATTAAATTATCTGACTAGAAAATTTTCATTCACTTTTTCTAAAAAACAAAGTTTTAAATCATGAGCAGGTCAAAAAAAAGTGAGTGTACTTGAACTACCTTATAAAACAGAACCATGTAAAAGTGATCAGCAGTATTTGGCAGACAGAGAAAGAGTAATATCCTAAGAAGTTGTGCAAACCAGTTAATACTTTAACAAAATCACTAAGAGTTAGAAACACAAAAATCATTCAACATTAACCTACAAGAGACCTTAGAAGCTCACTTTGGTCTTTAACCCCTAGCATCTAGTCTACACCAGCATTGTCCAATAGAACTTTGTGCAATGAGAAAAATATTCTACAACATGTCCAACAATAGCCACTAGTCTAGTTAGTACTGGGAACCTGACATGTGCTAGCACGATTGAAGATACTAAATTTTAAATTTTATTAGACTTTAATTCACTGAAATTTAAATAGCTAAAAACAGCTAGTGGCTGTATTAGATAAGACAGGTATGGACCAATGAATTACCCAAACACATGAGAACAAAAGAGAGAAGTATTCATCTTTTACACACGCGCACACACACACGCGCGCACCTCCGAACGAATGCACTACAAACTCTGAACTCATATGATCAAAACCCAAATTAGTTTTTAAAACTACTGGGGAAAAAAAAATCCACAACAGAAATAGGAAATTAATGGTCAAAAGATGAAAATCAAAACATAAGTAGAAATAATTTCCTTTCTAGGAAATAAAGGGTTACAGAAGGGGAAGGGGGGTAACTGGGTGATGGGCATTAAGGAGGGCACATGATGAGATGAGCACTGGGTGTTATACTGCATATTGGCAAATTGAATTAAAATAAAATGAAATGAAAGAAGAAGTTTCCCTTAGTACAGTACCACAATAATCTAAACTCAAATCAACATAAAAATGTTTTAAGTTAAAAAAAAAAAAAAGGCTAGAAACACATATACAAAAATGTGTGTTAATATAGAAAAACACATATACATATGCAATTATACATATGCACATACATGGCTAAGACACTTAGAGTGGGATACATTTCTTTTATTTAAACAACTTGGAGCAACAGGCAGGGAGAGATTGCCTGTATGCCTGGCTCTAAGGAATTCAAAGGTTTCTTTCAGACAGCAGGAAGTGGTTAAAACTTTTCAAGCAGTAGAGTAACACCATCGATTGTATCTGGCTTTAGAGAAACCACTGTGGTAGAGGTGTAGGGGATGGATAAAATGGGGGTAATTCAAGATGAGGAGACCATTTACGATCTCATTTATGGTTAGATGAGAAACTATAAGGTCTGAACTACCTGACCAGAGTCTAAACTAAGTTCACGGCTATTAAAGATCAAGAATCTAGAAAAGACTCTTTTGAAAAGACATAGGTCCAAGTAACCCATGTCATTAACATCAGTACCCTGAGATGCTCTCATGAGGTCTGCCATCTGGTCCTTATGCTGTGCGAGCTGTCTGCAGACATCCTTCAAGCCTTCAAGCCTTGTCAAAGGGAGTGCATCATAAACACTCACCGAGAGAAAATGGTTTATTTCCTAAAAGAGGAAATTAGTTAGAAATGTAACCTGCTTTTTGGACATGCATGAAGTCTGTGGAATAAAACGTAAAGAAAGAAATTAGTAAGTGCCTTTTATAGACATTGACTTATATCACTATTATTACCACCTGAGGTAGAAATAAATGACTTCTTCCATTTCAAATCTGCCAAAGATTTATCCACTTAAAATTCCAACAGATTCTCTCATGATAACATACTTAAGATTTTAAGATTGGAATAGCATATTCCAAGGGAAAAGCTTAAATCTCTACTTATTTAGGACTGTAACTCTAGTTCGACATTGTAGTACAATTTAACTACATTGTCATACTGACATAATATTTTTTATAATAAAATTATAACATTTATACCAAAAAATACATCTGAACAGAATTTTCAAGTTTATAGAGATTAAAAAGTAAGATTAAAAGTTGAAAAATTCTTTAAAAAGGCAAATGTCATCTCTAATTCAAACATTAAATTGTCTCTTAAAGGATCAGATGGTAATTTTAATGGATCTGATGTGTATGAAAATCAAGCATATTTTAGATCATATTTCTTCATTAATTTCAGATCTTAACCAAGAAACCTTGATATTTGTCATTTTACTGCAATACAAGAGGATATATTGTTTCAGTTTTTTTATTTGTTGAGAGGGTAAATCTCATGTTATTTTTAATCACAATTTTAAGAAAATATTTAGTTTTTATTTTTAGAGAATTGGAAGTTTTCAAAAAAGTCAGATGATAGAATAATTATTACCTCCAAAAGTGAAAAGGGTCCATTACTGTATTTAATTTTCTGCTGAGTAATGCGCAAATCCTTAAAGACATCATGGTCAGGAAAAGGATCTAAAAGTTTAATTGTCATATAGAGGTTTTCATTATCCTTGTTATCTATCACTAAGTATTTCAACAAGTCCAATACCTAAACATAATTTAAAAAAATAAAAAGAAAAAATGGTTAATTATATTTTAAAGTAAAACAACCAAATGGTTAATTATATTTTAAAGTAAAACAACAAAACAATTAAAAAAAATAAAAAGAAAAAATGGTTTAATTATATTCTAAAGTAAAACAACTGTAATAAATGATAAAAACTTTACTAACCCAGTTCCAAGAAAAGGATCTAATTACTTCTATAGTACCACCTATGACTTCTGTGCTTTCAAATGATTCAACAAATATATAAGGTGCTGCTACAGGATGGGCACTGGGGTAGACACATGCCAGTACTACTGGAACATTCTGTGTACGTAAGACCTCACCATTACAGCGGTGTCAATGGCTGTCCTGGTTTTTATTACCTCTAAACTTCAACCTAAGAAACTATTAAGTTATTCGTTAGTTCAAAATTACTAGGTACTCTGTAATTACATTATTACAAAGATTAATTCATTGCAAATGTTTTTCCAAACATTTTTCAGAGAATATTTTCACTAAAATGTCTAATGACACTGAGTAAACAAAACATTCAGCTTTGAAAGGAGCTGCCTTTCAAGAACACTCTTATCAATGTTATTTCAAATATTTCTGCAAAGATGATTTGGGGCAGTACCTGGTCCTGAACTTCCATCTGATCATTCACTAGGGGTATAAGTGTACCGATGATGACATGAAGATGATTTTCTAGAGCATCCTTACAGTACGTGACTGCTGTGTGGCAAACCCGGCTTAACAGGTCACAACACAGGGAAAAGCTCCGTAACGACACATCCATGAAACGAGAAGGCCTAACCCAGGGAAAAAACAGTAAGTTTAAGAAACTATTTCAGTACAAGCTTATGTAAAAGTCATTTTTCTTCATCAGCTCTAATTCTGAAGTGCCCTGACCTATAAGTCACTTTTGTATCTAATTCCTTAATGGTTTAAAAGCCAAAAAGAGTAGTGACATCAGCAAAATGACAAGATAGGCAGCTCCAATCTCCCCTCCTGACAGAAACACTGAGAAACAGGCAAAACTGTCAGAACTCTAAGAGTCAAAGGTTTATAGCAATCAAACAAATCTAAAATATTTTTTTTTTAAAGGCAACTTATAAACTGTAGGAAAGCTTTGTGGTGTTTTACTTGCCTTGGCCCCACTCTTTCCTCCCCCCTTGGTAGCTGCCACGAAAAATGACAGTCCCTATTTCCAGTGTGGGATCTCGACTCTCTGCTCTAGAAGGAGCATAGCAGATCATATTTGCAAATTACTGTATACATCTGTTATAAATCAGTCTGGGCACTGCCCACAGAACTCTTGTAGGGTGCCGGGTCTAGTTTGTTTCACATGCATCTCCCCGAGGCTGGAAAAGCCATGAGCAATGCTTGAAAACTGTAAAACTGACCAACTACCCACAGCTGTACAGGGCAAAAAGATTCCTGCTGAGACAGACAACAGACTGCCTTACAGCCTAGGATGAAAAGCTAGAAAGACAGTTTCCTTCTGAAATTAGAGCATTCAAAACCACACATCTAACTGGGAAATTCAGAAAGCCACACACATACCCAGGGGTAAGATGCTTGCTCAAAAAACACCTGAGAAAAACATAAGCTTTCACTTTGGGCTAATCCCCAGGGTCAGTGCAATTCTCCCTAAGTGATGAAGAGAGATCCTATCCTAACACAGAGCCAGTTTGCAAAAATTAGCAAAGATTCTCATTCTGTCTTTCACTCACTCACTCACTCCTGGCATTCAAGGAAATCTCTGTCAAAAACACTACTTGAATGCAAGTTAAGGAACAGTCTTCAGTAGCCACACACAACAAGGAATACATACTCTGCACAAAGAGTTAAGTGTCCTCATGAAACAAACGGACCATTACAACCCTCAACAATTAAAAAAAAAAAAGTCACACCCAAGGGAAGGGGAAAATCTGATTTTCCAGTTACCACACTATGACAGTAAAATATCCAGTTTTCAGAACAAAACAGAGTCCAAAAATAAATCCATTACATGATCAATTGATCTATGACAAAGAGGGCAAGAATATACAACAGGAAAAAGTCTCTTCAACAAATGGTGTTGGGAAAACTGGACATCTACATGCCAAAGAATAAAACTAAACCACTTTCTTACACCATATACAAAAATAAACTAAAAATGCATTAAACCTTAATGTGAAACCTAAAACCACAGAACTTCTAGAAGAAAATACACACAGTAGGGATCCCTGGGTGGCTCAGCAGTTTAGCGCCTGCCTTCGGCCCAGGGCGAGATCCTGGGGTTCCAGGATGGGGATCGAGTCCCACATCAGACTCCCTGCATGGAGCCTGCTTCTCCCTCTGCCTGTGTCTCTGCCTCTCTCTCTGTGTGTCTCTCATGAATAAATAAATAAAATCTTTAAAAAAAAAAAAAAAGAAAAGAAAAGAAAAAGAAAATACACACAGTAATTTCTTTGACATTGGCCAACATTTTCCTACTAGATATGCCTCAGGCAAGGGAAACAAAAGCAAAAAAACCCCAAACAAACAAAAAAATGGGACTACATCAGAACAAAAAGCTTTTACACAGCAAAGGAAATCATCAACAAAACAATAAGGCAAACTACAAAATATCTTCAAATGACATATTTGATAAGGATTAAAATCCAAAATATATTTTAGAGAACTCAAATAATTAAAAAATAATCTGATTAAGAAATGGGCAGAGTACTTGAATAGACATGTTTCCAAAGAAGACAAATGCCCAAAAGACACATGAAAAGATGCCCAACATCACTTAGCTCAGGGAAATGCAAATCAAAACCACAATGAGATACCACCTCACACCTGTCAGAATGGCTAGTATCAAAACGACAAGAAACAACATGTGTTGGCGAGGATATGGAGAAAAAGGAACCCTCGTGCACTGTAGTGGGAATGCAAACTGGTGCAGCCACTGTGGAAAACAGTCTGGAGGTTCCTCAAGAAGTTAAAAATAGAATTACCATATGATCTAATAATTTCATTATTGGGCATTTACTCAAAGAAGATAAAAAAAACTAACTCAGAAAGGTATATACATCCCTATATTTATAGCCACATTTTTTAGAGTAGCCATGGTATGGAAGCACCCTAAGTGTCCATCAATGAATGAATATGTAAATAAGATGTAGTGGAATATTACTCAGTGGAATATATATACAGTGGAGTATTATTCAGCCATAAAAAACAATGAGATCATGCCATTTGCAAAAACTTAGATGAACCTATAGGATATTATGCTAAGTGAAAGACAAATACTATGATTTCACTCATGTGGAATTTAAGAAACAAAACAAAATAAAGAAAAGAGACAGACAAAAAGGCCGACTCTTAACTACAGAAAACAAACTGGTGCCTACAAAAGGGGAGGTGGGTGCCGGGGGTGGGTAACATAAATAAGGTGGATTAAGAGGACACTTACTATGATGAGTAATGTACAAAATTGCTGAATGATTACATTATATACCTGAAACTGATATAACAAAATAAATTTTTAATTAAAGAAAATTTTAATGTTAAAAAAATCCATCTCTCAACAAAAAAATCACAAGACATACAAAGAAACAGGAAATTAGGGGAGGATGGTCCATTTAAAGAAATAAAATATACTGGCCAAAACAGCTGCTGAGGAAGCTCAGAGAGTGGAGTTACTAGACAAAGACTTCAAACAACCATCTTAAGTTTGCTAAAAGAGCTTAGAGACAAATGAAAACAGAAGCGGACAATACCCAAATTTATGAAATGCAGCAAAGGCAGAGCTGAGAGGAAAATATGTAGCAGTAACTGCCTACATTAAAAAAGAAGACTGGGGGTGGGGAAAAAAAGATGACTAGCAAAACACTACCACACACACACTTAAGAATTAGCAGCAGTCTATCTCAAACTCTTCCAAGAAATAGAATAATAGTAGGGAATACTTCCTAATTCCTTCTAGGAGGCCAGAAAGTCTCTAATACCAAAGTCAGATAAATACACCACAGGAAAACTATAATACTCAATGCCTCTTAGGAATACAGATTTAAAACTCCTCAAACAAGTACCAGCAAAACAAAACACAAAAAACAAAGTACCAAAAAAAACAAAACAAAACAAAAAAAAAAAGTACCAGCAAACTGAATATAAGAGTTTATTAAAAGTATCATATATCCATGAGCAAGTAGGATTTATCCTGGGAACACAAGAGTGGGCCAATATAAGAAAATCAATCCATGTAATACATCATGTAATAAAATGAAGGAAAATACATGATCATTTCAATACACACAGAAAAGGCATTTGACAAAATTCAATTGCCTTTCACAATAAAAACAGTCAGAAAAAACTGAATAGATAGGAATCTACCCAACATAATAAGAACCAGCAAAACAAAACAAAACAAAAGGAAACAAAAGGAAAAAGGTAATTTATGAAAAACCCACAGGTAACAACATAATCAATGTTGAAAGAATTGAAGCTTTCCCACTAAGATCAGGAACAAGATAAGGTTGCCCACTTTCACCACTGCTATTCAACATTGTACTGAACTTCTAGACAGAGTAGTTAGACAAAAACAAAAAGGCATCAAAGTCAGGAAAAAAGAAGTAAAACTATACTCAAAGATGACATGATTCTGTAACATATAAACTCCCAAAGAATCCACAAGAAATCTACTAGTTGTAACAAATAAATTTAGCAAAGTTGCAGGTCACAAGATCAATACATGAAAATCAGTTGTATTTCTATACAACCGCAATAGTAATCTAAAATGGAAACTAAGAAAGCAATTCCATATACAACAGCATCTGAAGAATTAAGTACCTGGGAATACATTTAACCAAAACTATAAAAATCCTGTACATTGAAAACTGTAAAGCAAGGATAAAAGAAATTAAAGAAATCCAAACAAATGGAAAAATATCCCATATTCATGGATTGGAAGACAAACTGTTAAGATATCAATACTATCTAAATGATCATATATTCAATGCAATTTCACTCAAAATTCCAAGTCTTTTTTTGCATAAATGAAAAAGCTGGTCATTAAATTCATAGGGGAACTGCAAAAGGCATTAAATTGGTCTTGAAAAAGAACAAAACTGGAGGATACCCACTTTCATATTTCAAAACTTACTCTGAAGCTACAGTACTCAAACAGTGTGGTTCTGGCACACTGAGCAAACCAAGGGAACAGAATTGAGAATCCATAAATAAGTCCACACATCAATGACCAGTGATTTTTGACACAGGTGCCAAGTCCATTTAACGGGGAAAGAAGAATCTCTTCAACAAATGGTACTAGGACAACTAGATTTCTACATGCCTAAGAATGAAGCTGAACCTCTACCTCATACCATATGTAAAAACTTAAATGGATCAACAACCTAAATAGAAGAGCTAAAACTATAAAACTCTTAGAATAAAACATAGTGGCATATCTTCATGAGCTTGAATTTGACAATGGATTCTTACATAAAGCACCAGAAGCCTGAGGACCAGAAGAAAAAACAGGTAAATCAGAATCAAAATTAAAAATTTTGTGCATCAAAAGACATTATCAAGAAAGGGAAAAGAATATTTACAGAATGAGATAAACTACTTACAAATCATATTATATACTGATTCAATATCCAGATTGTATTTGCAAATCATATAGTAAGAGCTCAATATCAAGAAAATAATGAATTCCTACAGCTTCCAAAGAATGTATACAAATGGTTAATAAGCATAAGAAAAGATGTTCAACATCATTAGTCATTAGGGAAATGCAAAAACAAAACCACAATGAGATACCACTTCACATCCATTAGGATGGCTATAATAAAAATTAAAGCAAAAAAAAATTTAAAACATAAACAAAACAAACACCAGAAAATAACAAGTATAGGTAAGGATGTGGAGAAAACTGGGACTTTGTGCATTGCAGGAAGAATATGAAATGGTGCAGCTGCTGTAGAAAACACTTTGGCAGTTCCTCAGAGTTAAACATAGAATGATCACAGGACCCACCAAGGCTGCTCCTAGGTATATACCCCAAAGAACTGAAAAAACTCAAACACACATCCATAAACCTATGTTCACTGCAGCATTATCCACAATAGCCAAAGATGGAAACACAAGTGTTCATCAATAGATGAATAAATAAATTGTAGTATATATATACACATATGATGGAGATATTATTCAGCCATAAATAAGAATGAAGTTCTGATACATTATCATGTATGCTGGATGAACCTTAAAGATGTTATGCCAAGTGAAACAAGTAAGACACAAAACAACAAATATTTTATGATCTCACTTATATGAAATATCTAGAATAGGCAAATTCATAGAGACAAGAAACAGATTCCAGGTTATTAGGAGCTGGAGGGAAGGAGAAATGTAGAGGTATTGTTTAATGTGTATAGTGGTTCTGTCTGGGTAATGAGAAAGTTCTGGAAACAGATAATGGTGATGGTTGTGCAACACTGCGAACATAGTATCACTGAAATGGATGCTTAAAATGGTTAAAATAACAAGTTTTATGTTATATATTTTACCATAATACAGAAAGTTAAAAAAAAAACTCAATGAATGAAAAAGAAAGATTGAATGGCTATATATACATTATTTAAATTAAAATAAAAATTATAGGATACTAAGAAAAAGCCGAAAAGAAAAACATGACAAAACAAAATGGAAAAAGATATTCTTTGTGTGCTTTGAAGAACTCACATTTGAAAGCAATGTTATGTACTAATAAGAATAAAAACATCATCAAAATCAATGGGAAGGAATAAAAATATTTAAACTGAATATATACCCAAAATCTACAGTAACTATGATACTGCAATTTATAATAAGAATTATATATTTGGTCTTCATCTCTGCTTCTGGCACAAAGCTCCTAAAACTCTAGGAACACCAGTGATGAGGGCAATAAAACTGTCTCTCTCTAACTTCTAAAAGCACCTATGTCACCTGAGGATGAGGACTGGGTACCTGGAGAACCAATCTTGTGATTAGAGGGTTGGAATTATTAGTCCCACTCCTCTGATCTCTGGGGAGGGGAAAGGAGGGGCAATGGAGGTTATATCAACATCCAACAGCCAGTGATTTAATCAATCGTGTCCTTGTAATGAGTTTTTTTTCCCCCCGAATAAAAACCCAAAAGGACCAGCTTTGGGAGCTTCCAAGTTGGTGGTGAACACGTGCATATGTGGAGAAAATGGTGTCCCTGGAGAGGGCAGGGAAGCTCTACCTCCTTTCCCTATACATGGTCCTATACCATCTCTTCCATCCGGCTAGATTATAATAAACTTAGGTAGTTTAGTCAGTAAACAGCTTTCCTGAGTTCTGCTAGCAACTTCAGCAAATTAATCAAACTCAAAGAAGAGGGTCGCTGGTACCTGCAGTACAGAGCTGGCTGGTTAGAGCACAGGCGATAATCTGGGCTAGTGACCTGCATCTGAAAGGAAGGAGGGGCAGGGAGTTTTAAAGGACTGAGCCCTCAATTGTGAGATCTGACACTAATCAACTATATATGAGTTGAATTGTAGGACACCCAGCTGGTGTCTGGAGGATTCCCTGGATGTGTGGGTGTGAAATACCAATCTCCCCACACACAGGAACTGGTGAGCAGAACTGCTATAGTGACCTATATATTTCAAGCCATCTAAAATTCGTTTAAAATGTTGGAGATCCTTAGTACTTTTATTTTTTAAGATTTTATTTATTTATTCATGAGAGACAAAGAGTGAGAGAGGCAGCGACACAGGCAGAGGGAAAAGCAGGCTCCATGCAGGGAGCCCGACGTGGGACCTGATCCTGGGTCTGCAGGATCACGCCCTGGGCCGCAGGCGGTGCTAAATCACTGAGCCACCCAGGCTGCCCTTATTTTTAGAGTCCGAGAAATAGTAATACAATTTTTAAAAATAGTGGGCAGATTAAAAAGCAAAATTAGGAGAACAATACTCTGGCTTCTTCCTCTTAAAACCACAGAAATTTCAATTAAGACAACATGATAGAAAAAATAACTTCTATCTTAGTCTAAATATATTACATACCTTTTGTTGATATAATGAATCAAAGTATAGATAACATCTCGAAGAACAAAGGCCCAGGCTCCTCCTAAGGCACTTTTTATATCTTTCAGTAATAAAGTAACAAACAGGTGATATATTTTAAGAATTCTGTGCTTTTTATAAACATTATTTGTCTCAGTGGCTTGCTCACATATGGCTAGGAGAATTTTCTGATAGGAATCCTAGAACATAAAGACACATTTCATAAATAGCTTATTTAATAATGTATACTTAATCATAATAAATTATATTTAGAATAACAAATTACATATAATTTTATTTTGGTTTGATATCAAAGACAAATATTTTATTTAAGAAAATCAGTATCTGAAACTGTTGTCAATTTATCTAGTTTTCAGATAGCAAACAGTAATTTTAAAAAATATATACTCCCTAAGCCAATATATAGACTGAAGTATCATGAAATTCAGGCTTCATATATAACATATTTTAAATAATGCTGACAAGTAAAATACGAAGATATAACTTGTAAATGAGCATTTTTCTCATTTATTCAGGTGAGTTTTCCCTTTATTTTTCTTTTTAAAATGTACTTGCACAGATTTTCTAGCTGAAAAAGAAGGAATTCTCTCTTCAGTTATTATAACAATAATACATACTTACAGGACTTTTGGAAAGAATTTCCAAAATGCTTTTAAGCTTGGTTTTATGGCAATTGCTGATATAGGCAAATGTTGCTTTAATCACATGTGATGGAAAATGAGGTGGATTAGGAGGAGGATCCAAATCCCTAAGAGTTATAGGAAAAAAAGCAGTCATTATTTTCAGAACAAAATTATCAAGGAAAATAAAGATTCTGTTGATAGACCAGTGAAGTTTCAGAAAGAAAATTTAGATTATAATAACCCCACGTTCTAAAATTTTTTTTACTAAATAAAATCACAAATGACTTATCCCAGTCTACATGTTATCAGTCAGAATATATAAATACCTTTACCCTCTAATCAATTTTAAATAATTTGCTTAGGAAATCTTTTATGAAGTTAATGGCAAGTCTACAAATGAGCCTTGGTATTACTTCAGGCCTGAATTAAAGCTCTATGCTACTACTATAAACACACTAACATTTTGAGACTGGCAATCAAACCATTTATATCAAATGGAATTATATACTAACAGTACTGTAGGAGATATTATTACTTTTCCATACAGCACCTTTACGGGGTGCTGAAAGCACCTTTACTTTCAACTACCCGGCAATCAAGCAGGGAAAATAACTAACATTCACATACAACCAAGTGGGTCTCACATTCAAAACACTGTAGTAAAGTAAGATTCTGATACTAAGGAGCATAATAAAGAAATGGTGATCCAGAAATGCAAGACACAGATAAAGAGAAGAAAAGAACAAATGTGCCACAAAGAAGAAATTTCAAAAGTCAACAGATGGGACAATGCTCAACTATTACAGAAATACTGAGAAGAAAAAGGTCATCAGATTTACAAACAAGGTGATCAACCTGAAGAGCAATCATCATGAAAAGGCTACAGGAGAATAGAACTACTTCAACTCATAAAGGTAGTTATTTTTAAAGAAACAACTTAAAAGCACAATATTGTGCCTACAAACTGAAACAGACGTTTGAAGGTGTCAACCAATAAGCTTCCCAAGGAAATTCTGAAATTGCAGTGAATTCTGTAAGTTGAAAATATCCATACCCTGAAAAGTCACAGAGGTCCGTGCTCTGGCTGGCACCAGAAGTTGCTGGTTCATGTAAGGTCATCAACAACTCCACAACAATCTCCGGTAAGTTACTAAGAAATAAATGATCAATCTGTAAGGATACAAAATTAAAATAACATTTAAGTTTTTATGTCTGTGACCTTTAAGACAGCTCAAGGGGCCAATGTTATTGCACCATTTCCAAAATTAATCAGTGACTAAAAAGGAAAGAGATAACAAAAGACCTAAGATGTGCAAGACTTACAGCTAACTCCACTTTTTTCTGCTATACAACCGACCGGTAGCCTGAGAGGAAAGGAAGGAAATCACACCAGTCTCCTTTATTCTGACTCTTGTTTCATTTTAAAGAATCATTTTACTTGATTAAGGCTTGAGGTGTGGCACTGAATTCTCCAACCTACTAATTTTCCTGCCAACCAAATTCCCCACTGATCTACACTGATTCTCTGTCTGCATTTTACCATTGACTTAGTTGGAAAATCTAGCTCACTTAATGATACTTTACTGGTAAAAATCCCAGTGACTCTGCTTCCCAGATTTCTACTTGGCTGATACCCCAAATCCTGAACCCAGCTGCTAGCCACATCCCCTGTCATCAAGAGTAAACTGAAATCCTCCCAGACAGGACCACGCCTTCACTGATCCACTTCCCGTCATGATGGCCTCACAAGGGCATAAATTCTCTAAAGAATAGGCCTGCTCCACTTTGCTTCACCAAAATGAATGACAATTGTGGAGACTGCAAGGTGGATTTATCAGCTCTCCAAGTAACAAATTACAATGCTCTAGCCTAAAAGGTAAATGGTTGATTTACTTGGTGCACAAGATTTGAAAACACACTTCCTCACAACAGAAACATTTTAAAATGTGACAAGACATCAAATGTAAAAATCCTAGCCTTTGCCTCAGGCTTACACATCATTCAGGTCATCATTTCCAAGGTTTCAATCTTTTAGAAATCCAGCCTCGGGGCACCTGGGTGGCTCAGTGGTTGATCGTCTACTTTTGACTCAAGGTGTGATCCCAGGGTCCTGGGATTGAGTTCTGCATCGGGCTCCCCACAGGGAGCCTCCTTTTCCCTCTGCCTATGTCTCTGCCTCTCTCTGTCTCTCATGAATAAATAAATAAAATCTTAAAAAAAAAAAATCCAGCTTCATTTCAAAGGGATCAGGAAGGATAAACCAGCCATGTCTGTTTAATATTGGAGGAAATAATGAATTTCCTCCACTTAAGGTGACAAGTGGCTTCACGAGTTTTGTATCATTTTACAAAGCAAGATCTGTAAAGTTTAGCTAAAGGGTCATATAAACTGTACAGCTGTCTAACTACAGCTAACCAATGTTGTAACTGTTAATATTTCAGGCTTTTGACAATTGACAGTTTTTAGAGGCTGAGGGACTAGTAACAGTTGTACGGACACTTCTGCACAGAAGAAAAGAATCCAGGAGACTGATTCGGAGAAAGTATCTTATTAGAGAACCAAAGAAAAAGTAAACCTGTAACAATTTAATGCTAAAAGGAACTGAAACTAACAAGAATTTAGGTCTTTAACCAAGAAACTAAGAAATTATTATTCAAGTCTACCTCTTTCCATTCTTGACAGTGACATTTCAATCAGGCCTCAATGTAATTCTTTTCCCCTCCTAAATGAACTCCGAAAATTGCTACCTTCTGGTTTGAATATTTTTTAAAAAGTAGTGAGATTAGGCCTGCTTCAAGAGACTAGGCAGGGAGATGGCTCGGAGGGGATAGAAGCAGGGTCTTTCATCAATTCCATAACCTTTGGAGCGTCAACATTCTGTTCCAATTGTCTTGAGAAAGGAGCTCCTTGCTTGCCTCCATATGCTCAAAACCAGTTCTGACTGGCAGTGGTCCACCTAAGCAACTGAGAAACTCCATGTTCCATTTCTTGGTTCTATACAGGTAACCGGGCAAACAAAAAAAGTCCCCTGAAGTTTATCCAATCGTAATTTTGACCATTAGCCAACCTTTGTTAGTCATCTTGTACTTATATAAAAAAACAAAAAACAAAACAAAACCAAAAAAAAAAAAAAAAAAAACCAAAACACTTGAGAGTGAGCAATCTTCTTTTACTTTTAAAAAAAAAAAGTTTATATATGTGTTTTAATGTAATTTCTCTCAAATAATTTCAGAAATATCTAAATTACAATTAAACAAAAATGGTTAGGTCCTTTTTTACTTGACTCCATCTTTTATCTAATAGTATTCACTACATACGAGGTAGCCAGGATACATCAGCAAAAAAAAAAAAAAAAAAAAAAAAAGGTAAAAAATCCTACCTTCAGAGTACTTATAGCGGAGAAGACTGATAAATCTGGTAACAAACTGGGTGGCTCACTGGGTTAATAAGTGTCTGCCTTCAGCCCAGGTCATGATCTCAGGGTCCTGGGATCCAGTTCTCTGTCGGGCTCCCTGCTCAGCAGAGGGTCTGCTTCTCCCTGTGCCTTTCTCCCTGATCATGCTCTCTCTCTTAAATAAATAAATGAATAAAATCCTAAAAAACAAAATTCTGGGAAAGAGCCCTGAGTTGAGCTCTCTGCCTCTCCCTCTGCCCCTCTCCCACCTTGTGCTCTCTCACTCTCTCAAATAAAATCTTTTTTAAAAAAATACACACAACATTGTTGGTTCTCTAATGTTCACCAGATTGAGGAACTTTTCCCTTAAGGTATCTATGACTTAAAGAAATGTGATAGAAAATATTCATTTGTAAAAATATTGAAGCATTTAACTTTTCTCTACCTGAACCCTCTGAAATTCAGAAATTCTCAGTGAGCATTCTTTCTTCCAGGGCAATCACAGTCATTTTGCATAAATTCAAGAAGAATCTGTTCTCCTTATAACACATCATTGGAAATACTGATTATATTACCAAGGCTTTGACTGGAATGTCACATTTGAGAGAGACATACATAGACTCAGATATAACCAGACAGCTTTAAGAAACTAAGGTTGACTTTATGAAGCATTAGGCCAATAAAACTCCTTGGAAGTGTTGGCCTGATACCTTTCCCAGCAGCATTACTAGGTGAGTAAAGAGTGTCACTTCCTGGCAAGTGCAAGAATCTCAGGATGCTTTGGGAACCTCATGAAAAGGAATCACCCAAATCTAAAGTTACTGCAGAGATGTCTGATGGCAAGCACTTGGCTTGGCTTCTAAAAGTTCAATTGAGATTCCTTATAAAAAGCTCCAGCAAAGCAGATTCTAAAAGATCTATATGGTCAATCACTACTCTTGCTAAATTTATATAAATTATTAGAACAAGTTTGTTAAAATAAGACTCGTTTTACAAACTAGTTTTCATTTGATGATCTGATTAAAAATGACGATTACTATAGTCTTTCAACAACACATCTTTATAAGTAATAGATTTTAAGCACTTGAGACTTGACACTGGTTTCATAATTTGCTCTAACCATTAAACTATATTTTTTTCTTTGGTTTTCATCAAGGTGCCTCATATTAATTACCTGATTGCTTGTGAAACAGAGTATATGATGGCGAACACCACTTGCTATGCCATCAAGGCCTTAAATAACTCAAAATGGCATGAAGATATTTTCATTGCTGCACAAGGTGAAACAAGTGCTAGTATAAAAACAGAATGTTGTGGGACGCCTGGGTGGCTTAGCAGTTGGGCGTCTGCCTTTGGCTCAGGGAGTAATCCCAGGATTCTGGGATTGAGTCCCACTTCATGCTTCCTGCATAAAGCCTGCTTCTCCTTCTGCCTATGTCTCTGCCTCTCTCTCTCTCTCTCTCTCTCTGTCTTTCATGAATAAATAAAATCTTTAAAAACAAAACAAAACAAAATAGAATGTGGTGTATATATTCCAGATATCACCAAAACTAACAGGATTGCTCAAATCAATGCTTTAAATTACTTTCTCTTCCTTTCAGTGACTGGTTAAAACTCCTGAACTGGACGACAATTATGGCCAACTATAAAAGGTCTTTTATTCAGGCTTCTCTTTCTCATTATAATATTAACCTTATTTTGTTGTCATTTCTGGTATCTCCCTGACAGACTCCTTCACTGCCATAACTTCCAGCTGACAGACGATCCTTTCTACTCAAGGAGGTTCATACATGTTGTCTACTTTGGATTGGCTGCTTCTACCTTTGGTAACTCCATTATATTAATTCTCCATGTAAGGTGCCTAAGTGGCTCAGTCAGGTAAGTGTCAAACTCATGATTTCAGCTCAGCTCATGATCTCAGGGTCATGAAATCGAGCCCAACATCAGTCTCTGTGTTCAGCATGCCTGCTTGAGATTCTCTCACCCTCTACCCACCCCCACCCCAACTCGTGCTCACTCTTTCAAATAAATAAAATCTTAAAAGAAAAAATTCCCCACCTGACCAATGTTGACCCATAGAGAGGGACATCTCTATGTCCCTATTTAGCAGAAAGAAGTTACAAAAGATGATCTTCCACCCTCAGCAATCCTCAAGATTTAAGGGTCAAAACTGTTCAGGGGAGAATGATGTGGAAAACAGTAGAAGGAAACAGATCAAATTAAGTTTCCTTAAAACCGGTAGCCCATTGACAATACTTGAGATGGGCAGAGTATAATATTCCTTCAGGAAACTCCCAACTGTCTTAATGTTAATGCCCTACCAAAGGGAAAAACAAGCTTAGCTTGACAACAGCCAGGCCTCCAGTATCCCAAGTCTTCCTGAGTCTACTTTATTGCATGAAAATCCTTTTGGAACTCCCCTTTGTCTTTACTTCCCCTTACCCAAAGTATATCATCAGCTGCTCCTCACAGTCCTGGGGCAGCAGCTCTTCTGGCCCACAGGTCTTGTCCCAAGCTTTAGTAAAATCACCTTTTTGCAATACCCCATGCCAAAAATTTAATAATTTTTAAAAACATTTTAAAGAAAAAAGAAACCATAAAATTATTCTAAAGTTTTTTAAAATTTCTGATTAAAAATACTTCATTTAAAAGTCAATCAAAAGGAAAGAACACTGTAACAACAACAGTAACAAAAATATTCATGGATTGCCTATGCTAGACAGTGATTACTACATATTAAATTTTACTGCATAAATGATGAATAGTCTTAAAACTCTGAAGTTATATCTCAGATGAATTAGAGTATGGGGAGCACTCAGTTGGTAGAGCATGTGACCCTTGATCTAGGAATCAGGAGTTCAAGACCCACATTGGGCCCACAGCCTACTTTAATTAATTAATTACATATATAAACAAATGAGATTAAGTAGATAAAAGTGAAGCCAAACCTGTTTTCCTAGTAAGTTTTCATCTTTAAGCATATCGTAGACTTTGGTAGCTGTCTCTCTCTGCTGTGCCATCCCACTATCTCCTGTACACTCATAGGCAAAGTAAGGAAGAATATTTACAAGAATCTTTGGAAAGCAGTGTGTTAGAAGACTTTTCCAATCCTCTTGAATCTGATTAGCAATGGACTTCACCTCATCAAAACGACTTCTAATCACCAGATGTGGGATCAAAACCTTGTAACATGATCTGAAAATATAAAAATTTGAAGTATATGTTATATATAACTTACCATAGTCAAATTTTATAATATAGCTCTTAAAATAATGAAGTGCTTTACTTAGTAAACATTAGAACATCACTTTATCTAGATCACTAAGCATTCTTACTCTAATTTTAGAAGTGGAATTGAAATTAAATGAAATTAAACTCTAAATAATCAAATACAAGAAACAGATCTGAGAATATACCACACTAATTCTATGACCAAAAGCAGTGGGAACTGAATTTATGTCTTCTGCATTACCAATTTATATGAAATGAAACGTGAAAGAAAGTTAGGAATTCAAACAATGTAAATACTGTTTTTGCCAAAATGAAAAGAATAAGGGCCAATAAACACATATGAACTATTTACTCATCATCCTGATACCTAAATATTATTCTTTACTTGTTCCAAACTTCTCCATTTTCAAAATTTTCTTCTTAAAAGTTAGGAGTTTGCAAAATAAATATTTTTGTATTAAACTTTAAATCTAATAAAAATAATAACAAAGTGGTTGACAGCCAAGCAACAGAAAGGAAGAACAATTTATCTTTGTCCTAGGAAAGATTATCAAATATTAAAGCTGAAAGAGCCCTTAAAGATCTATGTAATCCCTTACTGTACAGATTGAAAACCCAAGGCCCAGGGGTATTTTCATAACTTGCTCAAAGTTACAAAGCTCATTACTGGCACAGCCAGGACCAGATCCTAAGTCTACTGATTCCCTTCAATGCACTTCAATTAAAACAAGCAGCCCTGCCTCTCACACTACACAGCCTCCCAGTTCTGTGGCATATGTGTGCATGTGTGTGTGTGTATGTTTATGTGTATGTGTGTGTAAGGTGGGGGGAAAGGAACTGCCAAACATTTCCAACTACTTTTAAAATGAATATACTTCACATGTGCCATTTGTAGACCTACCTATAGAAGTCCTCAACATTTGTGTAGTTTAGTAAAATAAAAGGGAAAGAATATAAACTATTTTCAGTATCTTGAAGATTTAGCCATTCCAAAACCAGATAATCCAAATGAGAAGCCATGAAGTCTTCTAAACATCTATATCCAAAAGTTTCAGAAACTTTCTCTAAAACCTGCACAAATCAGAAAGAAGTCAATGCTTTAAGAAACCAATGAAAAAATAAATCATTTAAATCCTTTTATTTACAAAATAACTTTGAAGCAATCATCCAACCAATGTCTTCTATACATTGATTTCCTCGTCTAGGAGATAGGGGTAATAAAACTACCTAGACTTCAGAAAGACTAAATGAGAAAAACGTATTTAATATAATTAGCACTGAGCACAGCACACAGCAAACAATAAATGTGAAATGAACAAAAATGCAAAAACATACTGTAATGCTCAACCTTTCATTATATTTCAAAGGAAGGTCTAAAGTAAAATATTGTCAGTCCTAAATCTAAATGAGAAAAATCCAACCACTATAATCCACTTAAAATAATTAGGTAGTGTAGGGGTGCCTTAGTGGGTCAGTCAGTTAAGCATCCAACTCTTGACTTTGGCTCAGGTCATGATCTCAGGGTTGTGGGACTGAGCCCCCCATCAAGGTCTATGCTCAGGGTGGGGGCTGGGGGCAGTCTACTTGGTTCTCTTCTTTTCCCTCTCCTTCTTGTCCTCCCCCTCCCAAGAAAAACAAATAAATCTTTAAAAAACAATAATAATTAGGTAATATAATAGTATACTTTAAAAACAATAACAACAACTTCTTCTAATACTGAGAGGTGAAAGTTTAACCCATGTAGGACCGATTCCCAACAGCGTGGACTATTATGAAGTTCCATGGAAATCGTGCTGAAAGAATGCTGAGTGGTCTATCAGGTCACTGATCTATCACCAGCTCATCACACGAACAGCTACAATGGAAAGGTCTAGAACTTTCCAAACTCTGACGTGGTGGAGGGCAGAGGCAAATATTTGACAACCTAGTGCTGATGCGACTGCACACTGGACCCAAGTGCTCCTTCCCTAGGCAACTTAGAAGTTTCACAGCTCTATCATTTGGCTCCTGGCCCTGCTAGATCCAAGGTTGTGACCCAAAATCTACCAGGCAAAAAACACTTGCTACTGATCTTTTCTCCATGCATTTTTCTCAATAAAAGCAATTCCAGAAGGCCTGGTCTGGACAGTAAGTCATTCATCCTGCTAGTTCAATGAATACTTTGTGAAATACTTAATATAAAAAAAATAAACAAATACTATTTAAAGAGTTACTACTTTCCAACATTCCAAATCTAAAAAACAAAACTGTCTCCAAGCTTTTAATCAGTGACACTTCAAAATAAACTTTAACTTTTTAAATTATTTAAAAGTTACCCAAGGAGGAAAATAAAAGATATGCATCCACATGTACCTTTTTAATGAGGTGAGGTTCTAATCCATTCTCTTTCACAGACTTGCACAGTGCGAACAAAGCCTGTTTTTCACAGACAGGGCTACAGCATAAAATCACAGCTACTGTCATCAGTAAAACAGATTTTCTGTTATAAATTTCATCCAAAAGTTCAGGGTTCTCAGCTCTGCAGGACTTCAAAAGAATTTTTTTTAAATACTAATATAAATATATAAACATTACAAATAAACCAGTCTAAAATTGATGTACCCATTATAATATCTAAGCAGCCACTGAGCAGTTTTTAAGATTTCATTTATCTGAGAGAGAGACAAAGAGAGAGAAAAAGCAGGGAGAGAGGCAAGGGAAGAAAACAGACTTCCTGCTGGCAGGGAGCCTGACATGGGGCTTGATCTTGGGATTCCTACGATCATGACCTGAGCCGAAGGCAGACAGAATAATACATACTTCTAGCTTAGTGATCAATCATTATAATATCCCCATAGAGGTGAACATTTTTAACTAGCTATAAAACTGATAGAAGTTTCTCAAGGCGCCTTGCTGGCTCAGTTGGTGTAACATGGGACTTTTGATCTTGGGGTTGTGAGTTCAAGCCCCATATTGGGTGTAGAGATTACTTAAAAACAAAATCTTAAAAAAAAAAAAAAAAAACAGTTTCTCTTCACATTTTGAAAACTCTGCTACTCACTGATCCTACTTCCTTTTTTTCTGGAACAGGGAAAAGTAAGAGCCAAATTCCTTTACTAAATGGCCATCACTGACGTGTCTTAAGATAGCTATGAGGTTCCCACTAAGTCAGCTCCTCCACCAATTAATTCCTTATGAGAAACCGATCTACAGACTGTAACATGTTAGTTAAAAATCTTTTACTCAGAACCAAACCCAACAAGCTAGTTGGCCTCTATACAGAGGATCTGAGTCTTTTTATAAGCTTGTTCATGACATTATGCTTCTACTAATGATGTCTAAGACAGAATTTGCTTCTTTTGATAACCATTACAATGTGGATTCATGTACTGCTCTCAAGATGTAAAACTTCCTAGGACTTTTTACGAATGAATTTCTATCAGGTCAATATTTTCCCTTTTTGCATAAGACATACTAGTCTTAAAATATATGATAGACATCTCTATTGTTTATATTATTTACATTCATTTTTCCATATTGAAACTTTTTAAAAATTGTTTATATTATTTACATTCATTTTTCCATTATATTGAAACTTTTTTGAAATTTACATTCTTCCATGCAACTATCCTTTTCAGTTTTGTGCTATCACCAATTAGACAGTATTTGGCTAGCTGTCTCACATACTTTTTACAAACACACCAAGGCACAAGTAAGTGAATAATTTCTAACATTCAGATAACCGTGCCACTTAAGAAAAATATTATTCTAAGGGCGCCTGGGTGGCTCAATCAGTTGAGTGTCTGACTCTTAGTTTCAGCACAAGTCATGTTCTCAGGGCCATGAGATCAAGTTCCTACTTGGCTTGTGCTCAATGGGGAGTCTGCTTGGTATTCTCACTCTCCCTCTGCCCTCTCACCCCCTGCTCTCGTGTGTGTGCACCCACTTTCTCTCTCAAATAAATACAATTTAAAAAAATATACTGCTCTACGAAGAAATATAGAAATCATTAGGTTGGCTTAAAAAGACCAACATAATTCTATATTCCCTATTAGAACACTGTCTTTAATCCATTTCTTCCTACCATCACTTGCTCTCCAAATTAGCTTCTAATTAGATCTTATAAGAAATGATATTTTAAGAAGATTGAAATCATATCAAGTAACTTTTCCAACCACAGAAGTATAATATCAATTAGGAAAAAAAAAAGACAAAAACACAAACACAAGGAAGCTAAACAACATGCTACTAAACTACCAATGGGTAACTGAAGAAATCAAAGAGGAAATAAAAAACAAACAAACATGGAAACAAAACTGGAAATACAATGTTCCAAAATCCTTGGGACACAGCAAAAGCAGTTTTAAAAAGGAAGTTCAGAGCAATATCTCAAGAAAACAACAAAAAATCTCTAATAAGCAACCTAACTTTATACCAATGGAACTAGAAAAAGAAGAACAAAGGCCAAAACTGGTAGAAGGAAGGAAATAATAAAACTTAGAGAGAAAATAAATAAAAGAGACTGAAAAGAAAACAAAAAGAAAAAGAAGAAGAAAGAAAGAAAAGAAAAAAAAAAAAGATTGGGTGCCTGGGTGGCTCAGTCAGTGAAGTGTCTGCCTTGGGCTCAAGTCATAATCCAGGGTCCTGGGACCAAGCCACGGGTTGGGCTCCTTGCTCACTGGGGAGCCTGCTTCTCTCTCTCTCTCTCTGCCATTCCCCCTACTTGTTTTTTCTAATAAATGAATAAAATCTTAAAAAAAAAAAAATCTAAATGTGTGAGACCTGAAACCATAAAATTCCTTAAAGAAAAAAACATGGGCAGTAATCTCTTGGACATTGACCTTAGTAATATCTGTCTGAATGTGTCTCTTCAGGCAAAGAAAACTAAAGCAAAAATAAACTATTGAGACTAGGCCAAAATAAAAAGCTTTTGCACACCAAAGGAAACCATCAACAAAACTAAAAGGCAGAAGATATTGGCAAATGAGATATCTGATAAGGAATTAACAGCCAAAATATTTCTAACTTCTACAACTCAACATCCAAAAATCACTTTGATTAAAAAATGGGCAGAGGACCTGAATAGACATTTTTTCAAAAATATCCAGATGGCCAACAGACACATAAAAGATGCTCAACATCACTCATCATCAGTAAAATGCAAATTAAAATCAGAGATATCACTGTCAGAATGGGTGGTATCAGGAATTCAAGAAATAACAAGTACTGGTTGGATGTGGAGAAAAGGTAGGCATGCAAGCTGGTGTAGCCACTGTGGAAAACAGTATGGAGGTTCCTCAAAAAATTAAAAATGGGAATTCCCTATGATCCACTAATTACTCAAAGTGCTCACTCAAAGAAATAAAAACACTAGCTTGAAAGATACATGCACTCCTATACAATATTTACAATATCCAAGTCATGGAAGTAACCCAGTGTCCACTGACGAATGAATGGAAAAAGATGTGACTGGTGGGAGGGTATGTGTGCAGGTATGTGCGTGTGAAAGATGGAATATTACTTAGCCATAGAAAACTAAGATCTTGACATTTACAACAAATGGACCTAGAAGATGTTATGCTAAGTTAAAAAAAAAAAAAAGACAAACCCCATATGATTTCACTTACATGTGGAATCTAAGAAACAAAACAAATAAACAAACAAAAAATTAGACTATAAATACAGAGAACTAATGGTTGTCAAAAGGGAGGTGGGTGAGGGAATGGGTGAAAGAGAGAATGGAGATTAACAGATACAAATCTCTATCTATAAAATAAGTAGGTCACAGAGATGAAAAACACAGCATAGGAAATACACTCAATAATAGTGTAACAATGCTGTTTGGTGACTACACTTATGATGACCTTGGGTAATATATAGAATTACTATATTATATACTTGAAACTAATATAACATTGTAGGTTAACTATACTTCAATTTTAAAAATTTTTTTGATTAAAAAAAGGAAGCCATCTGTACTCCTATAAAAACTCAGTAAATTTTGTTTTTCCTACAAAAATAGTACATATGAGTTGAACCAAAAGAAATTGTAAAAAAAAAAAAAAAGAAAGAAAAGAAATTGTGATTATTGGGCCAATTCTAACTCACTTCAATTAGTTCACAGTTGTTTTAGTAAATTGGTGGATGCAAACTGTCTTAGGCCACACTTGGCAAAGTAACATATGGCATATTGATAAGAATTATATGATAATAGCAAATACACAGTGCTAAAATTACCACTTCTATCATTCCTTCCTGAGCTTTCAAGTACGCATTTTCAAAAGCTGTCTGCTGAAGCTTCAAAGGAAGTGCCTTCAATAATGTGGAAGAACCTCCATGTTTCATATCCTGGAATAACCTTAAAAAATAAAAAAAGCAAAATAGTTTTTTACCTTAAACACTATTTTCCAAAGCATATTATGGGACACAAATCACACTGTGAGATATACTAACATACTGGGCCTTCTTTCAATAAACCTAGTGAAATCTAAGCCCATTTAAACAGGTTCAGATACAATGCTTAATATTAGGTTTTTAGCATATACTCCATTTCCTCCTAGAACTGAGAGGGTCTCAAAAAATCTTTTAGCTTATTACTCAAGTAGTCTTGAACTCAAACTAGCCCATAAAGGTGACCAATTAGAGGAAGCCTCAAACTCCTGTCGACTTGTTGTCATTTTAAAAAGTGATGTTATCCCAGGGTGCCTGAGGTAGTTCAGTCAGTTAAGTGTCTCTTGATCTCAGTTCAGGTCTTGATCTCAGATCTTGAGTTCAAGCCCCATCCTGGGGGCTTTGAAAAAAAAAAAAGAAAGAAAAAAAGGTGATCTTATCCCACAAAGTAGATAGCTTTAAGCCTTAGTGATCTATTTAAATTTTTATGTGATGGAGAAGAGCTGAACAAAGCTTTCATACTTTTTGGTGTTCCTGAATCCTCCAGTTTCTCTAACATCTCTTACAGTAGACCAATATTAAATATCACCAATAACCAGAAAACAAAAAAATCTCAACAAATGTTATATTCATGCCATTCTTGAATTTATACATTTTTCAAATCTTAAAGAGGCTTCTGACCACTGCTCTGCTTCATTATACTTCACTGTGTTTCTCCATACCCCTAGATCTTTAACTTCAGTGGGTATTCCCATCTTTTAAGGACTTGGGAGTCTTGAAGTAAAGTTCATGTTCATTAGCAACCCTTAAAACACAAGCCCTGAAGAGAATCCCATACCTGAGGAATTAGACACAATTCCAATTTGAGAAAATACTACTGTCAGATATTCAAACTGTTCACATATTAGGTTTATCTAACACATACATTTATGTGACTGCTGGGGCAATTTCTTTATAGCAATCTTTATTTATTGATCACCTATATCTGAATAGTAAAGTTACTCAAATGATTTTCAGTTTTGGTGATTTTAAAGCATAATTTAACTTCCTTTTTCAAATACTAATTTATTTTATAAATTACTGAACACCTACCACATGCCATTATTGTTTTTGGTGCTCAGTATACAGCAATGAACAAAACAGACAAAAAACTAATGCCTTCTAGAAGCTTCTATTTTAGGTAGATGTGTTATATTTAAAACAACGTTCCAAGTAGTCATTCATGCTACTGAGAAAAACAAAGAAGAGGTACTTTATCTGCAGGGAGTGTAAGGTGGAAAAGGCAGAGACAGGTTACAATTTAGATTTTAAAAATAAAATAAATAAATAAATAAATAAATAAATAAATAAATAAAATTTAAAAAAATAAAAAATAAATTAAAAAAGATTTTAAAAATCAACTGGACAACCTGATAAACATGTAGTGCTAGGAAATTAATATTGCTTCTTCAAGTATTCAAACACTACACAGGTCGCTACAATAGAATTACTCCAGTGCCTAACTATATATTCATTCAAATAAATATAATTGCAATTAGCACAATGTAAAATGTGCTAATCTTCATTTTACAAACTCATGTAAAAATCACAGTAATAATATCCAACCATTCAATAAGTCCCATAAGTGGCAGTAGACACAGCTCATTCAACTCCACCTCTTCACTAGCTCTATGGCACTGACCAAGTTACTGTCTCTCGAAGCCACTTTTCATTTGTAAACTGGAGGAATTAGTGGTATCTCAGTGATAGAACTGTCAGAATTAAGAGAAAACATAAATGCCAAGCACATGGTATATGCTCAGGAAATCTTGGCTATTTTTTGTACAACAAGCTGTGCTACACATGACATTAACCCCTGCAACACCCCAGACACATCAGGAATCTAGACCCATTACCTATTGATTGACTCTGCAGCCAACATGCTAACTTGATGATGATTATCAGCAAGAAAATGTGGAAATACTTCATTTACAGGGAAGTCTTTTCCCATCACATTAAGAATAGCCCATTTTGAATAAGGATCAGCCTATGGGAAAAGAACAACTGGTGTTAAATATGAGAGAAAAATCATCCAGTTACAAACAGAAACAAGGGCTACTTTAAAATTTTTAATGGAGAACTTACTAACAATTAACATGAAATAACTCACCTCAAGCAAAGTTTTAAGGCATTTTACTAGTGCCATTCTTACAGAGAAAGTGCATTTCCCCTCTTTTGCTAAGTGCCTGAAACAAAAGTGTTTGAAAGTCAAATAATTATTCCAATAAAAGCATAGTCAAAAAATTATTGGATATTACACTTAGTCTTACATTCTTATCCTCCCATACTAAAATTTCTTTCCATATTAAATTTAATTCTCATGTGGCACACGCTGGTCAATATTCTCAACTTTCGTTAAGAAAGTTAGTTTGAGGGACACCTGGGTGGCTCAGTGGTTGGGTACCTGCCTTCAGCTCAGGTCATGATCCTGGGATCCAGGATCAAGTCGCACATCAGGCTCCCTGTGAGGAGCCAGCTTCTCCCTCTGCCTATGTCTCTGTCTCTCTCCCTCTCTCTCGGTCTTGTCTCTCATGAGTAAATAAATAAATCTTAAAAAAAAAAAAAAAAAGAGAAAGAAAGAAAGATAGTTTGAAAATGAGTTCATTTGGGGCCCCTGGGTGGCTCAGTCACTTAAGCATCTGCCTTCAGCTCAGGTAAGGATCCCAGGTGCCTGAGATTAAGCCCCACAATGGGCTCCCTGCTCAGCTGGGAGTCTGCTTCTCCCTCACCCTTTTGCCGCTCCCCCTGCTCATGCTCTCTCTCTTGCTCACTCTCTCAAATGAATAAAATCTTAAAAAAAAAAAAAAGTTCATTTTAATATACATTGTTTTATGATTATGACTCTTCTATGGGCTATCATACTTCAGCATACCATGTTTAAACTTACATTAAAAGGAAATCATTTGTAAAGTTTCATTCTTATATCAAAGATTTCAAAACCAAATTCTATACTGATTCAGAAGTCCTTATCAATCAAGTGGGTTCAAGAGTTCTAAACTACATGTGTGTTCTTATGTAAGTATCATAAAGTTACATCACACAGTGACTACATGCATAAAATAAACAGAAGCTGACAAGGCCAATGTGTTCACTAGTTCTTCAAGCAATGAAGGAGGAAAACAGAAGCTACACACTACTGTTGTTAAAGGTTGTATACAGTTACATGCAAGGATTAGCATAAATCACTACGTAGAAATGCAAAGTTTGTAATTGTATCCAGAGCAGCAAAAGAACATTAAGAACTCCACAAAAACTCTGTACCTACCAAAATGCTCCAATCACTGTTAGAAACTGCCCTTGAGCATCCCTTGTGTTTTCAGCATCCATATTGCCTTGACACAGGTTCCTCACTATATGAACAATGTGGTTTAAAACTGCCTTACAAACATCCTGGTCACGTCGATACAAAGAACACACATTGCTGCAGTGGAAAAAATTTAACTTTGTAAGTGTAACAGAACATACCTATTAGCTTATAAATTTAAAGTGAACACAACACATGGCTTTAATTTCTTACGATAGTGGTTTTAGAAGTTCAACAACCTCTTCCATTGGCAAAGGATATTCTTCTCCAGGAAGCTCCTTCAAAAGCACTAGATACTAAGATAGTTGAAGAGAAAAAAAATCATTTTTTTCATAAATGATTTACTAAGTATAAATGTAACCATAAATTCAGCCATTAATGCATGCACATGTATACACACACACATACACGGTGAATTTTCAAAAGAGGCAGTACAGTAATAAAGAGGTCTGAAGTTAAACAGAGCTGGATTCCAATGCCAGCACTACAACCTGTTACCTGCATAGTTAAAAACTTACCTTGTCACCTGAGCCTCTGTACTCGCACCTATAAAATAGGGATATAGCCCTTAGCTGGCCAGATTGCTGTGAGGACTAAAGGAAATGAATGTAAATGTCTACTATTTATTGTAGGAATTCATTAAGTAGATAGCTGTTACTACTGTTGGGATTAAGAGCTTGAGCAAGAATCTGAAATTACTGTTAATGTCTCTATGCTCCAAAAATAATGCTTGAAGATAAAACTTAATGGTTAAAAACTGTTCTATGAATGAATTTTGGACAGTGGAGATAATTGTGGGCAGGGAAAAAGTAGAATACCCTCAGTTATCTTCCTATGAAGCGATCTTATAGGGTTCTCTATGCTACCGTTGGTACCAAGGACCACTCAGCAACTACAGGTATAATCATGGTAGTTGGGCAGCCCGGGTTGCTCAGTGGTTTAGCACCACCTTCAGCCCAGGGCCTGATCCTGGAGACCGGGGATCGAGTACCACGTCAGGCTTCTTGCATGGAGCCTGCTTCTCCCTCAGCCTGTGTCTCTGACTCTCTCTCTCTGTGTCTCTCATGAATAAATAAATAAAATCTTTAAAAAAAAAAATCATGGTAGTTATAACAAGGCAGCCAGTTCCTGAGAGCTGCCAAATCCCTTTCTAGTTATAGTAAGAAATCAGAAGGCATTTTTCTCTATCATGTACATGTAGAAAAATGTTTCTTATTCCTTTTCAGATATTATAAAAGAAGATTAAATTGGACCATCTTAAATATTCGTGTTGAGAATCACATGTGTGATGTTATTAATTAAGTGTCTTGAACTGATTTTAAGCACCAAGGCCTCAAGAAAAGTACACAGACCTCCTCATTGGTCAGAGCTGGATACTTGACTAGTTTGCCAGGGTCAAAACCAGGGTATCAAACAGGATTCAACCAAGCATGTTTGCTGGGGTCAGAGGATCAACCCACTTATTCACTGCAGCTGAAACATGACGAGAGATTCTGGCACGGACTCAACCTACCTGACCACGAAAGGTTCTAATCAGGGAATTCCCCTGGCATGTTTCCTAAGGGCTGAGGAAACAAAGGCATATGTGCCAATCCACTGGGACTGGGGACATGACCACAGACTCACCCAGCAGATTTGCTGAGCCAGAGGCTCCCTCTCAATGTTCACCAGTGCTGGGGCAAGGAGGATGGCCTCCATGGTCAGGAGGTACATTACATGTAAGAATTCTGAGTGAATATACTGTACTGAAGGTGAGTGGGAAGCCAGCTTTCTTCCCGTTGGGAAAGGGAGCTACAAATACGGACAGAGAAAAAACACAAATTCTACGATGTTGGACTGGAAATGAAGATATCTATCTGTATATGGATAGACTGGGGGTGGGGGGTAGGGCAGGAGAGGGATTTCTTTTCTAGTATTCTCACCAAAACCTAAATCTAAATCTAATAATTATGAGGAAATAGACAAACCTAACATGAGGGCTTTTGGAGAACAAATGGCTGTCCTATTCAAAAATACGAAGGTCAGGAAAGGTAAGGAAAAACTAAGGAACTATTCCAGGTTCAGAAACTGAATAGACCTGACACCTAAATGCAATGACATAATGTTAGTTTCCTGATTATACTGTGCGTATATAGGACAGTATTACTGTTTTTGGCAAACACGCACCAAAGTACAAGGGCATCACATCAGCAACTTAATCTCAAAATGTTTCAGAAAAAAAGACGTATGTGTGCATGCACCCAGAGGGAGAAAATCAAACAGCAGATTTAGTAAAATGTTAACTGTGGAAGTGTATGAAAGGAATAGAATTCTGTAACTTTACTGTCACTTCAAAATTATATCAATATATATTAAACTGTATATTAGCAAACTAGAATTTAAATAAAAACAGAAAGAAAATTTTTAAAGCAAAAAAAACTTTAAAGTATATAGATTAAGGTCAAGGCAAGATTCAGAGCTCAACTACAAGGTTATGTATTATTTTTACATCAGAGTCTGTTTCCTAGCCTACTATAAAATAATTTATAATTAATAACTCAAAATAATAAATCTATCCAAAGTCCATGCAAGTCCATTCAGTATCCACTTAAAATTTTTTCACAGTACATTAAAAGAAAAACTGTATTTTATAACTAGCATCAGACTCATTCCTCAAGGAAGCAATTTCAAACCATCAGAGGGACTGTAGGATTCTTACAAATCAGTCTGTTAACATTTATCCAGCAACAACAGGCAGAACTGAAGATATGTCACTTTCCCTTAACTCACCATGTGCAGATGGAGAGATTTACTAGGGTCGAGCACGCTAGAATCAATTAACATTAACAATTTCCTCCGAATGTCAGCTGCTCTAAATGACACAGTGCTGGTCTGAGCAGTAGTTACACACACACACAAGAACTTGAGCATGTCTAAGAAAAGCAGATCTTGCTTTGACAGATGTTCTTCAGCTAAAGGATTCATGGCACCTAAAAATAAAAAGCACTTATTAAAACTAAGAAAGGGATGCAGCAAACACATATATTGAATATTAGCTCAAATATCCTCTGATCTACCAAAAAAGAGAAGTTATCCTAGGATTCTGTCATCAAGAAATAATCTATGGGAAAATTTATACAAACAAACTTATTGCAATACTGATAATTATAGAGAAATAAAACGGAGTCTAAATTTCTGGCAAAAAAAATGGTAAACTGAACTATGATAAATATGTTAATTGGGATATTATGAAGTCATTACAAAGGATAATTATCAATACAATAACTGAATGAGAAAATGCTATAATTGTTAAAAGAAAATGAACAAGCCATAAAAAAGCATTTGAATGTTGATGCTGATTGTAATAACAGATAAAGACTAACAGTGATGGCCCTATGAGTATTTTCATTCTCCTGCTTTCTGTTTTCCAAATAATCCATGATATGGTTCTATATTTTTAGTAAATATGTTGAACTCCTGTCATGAAGAATAAAACAACTAATAAAATTCAATCAAAAATCAGAGAAATCTAAAGTATACAGAAAAGAACAAACATAATAGACTATACAAGGGAAAATAAAATGAGCATAATATTGGTATCTATGAGGCCTTTTATAATGCCAAGTCATTACAGAAAGGTAAAAGAAATCCCAAGCAGGAAATATGTATTTACCAATAGTACTCTGGCCCTCTCCAGATACATTTGCATCACTAGCACTGCCAGCAGGGGAATCACTGAATAGATTCATGGATGACTGATCTTCCATCTCCATCAGATTGTCATCAGTATCGTCTTCCATTGATTCTACTTCTCCAAAGTCAAATGGCTTTCTGATAAAGGACGCCTTCAAAGAAGAAAAAGAAGTGCTCAAACTGGCTTCTTTCAGTAGCATGATGCAGTTAAAATTCATCTATTCAAACAAATCAACATTCACGTGTATGAACACTGCAGTATTATTTCTATTAAGTGTCCAACAATAAAAAATGGATATATAAATCATTACATCAATATAATAATAATATGCAACCCTTTAAAATAATTTTGGTTTTTTTTTAAGTTTTATTTGAGAGAGAGGGAGATAGTGTGCCAAGTAGAGGTGGGGGATGCTGGAAGGATAGGAGGAGGGGAGGGAGAGAGAATCTTAAGCAGGTTCCACACACAGCACAGAGCCTGAGGTGGGCCTCAATCTCAAAGTTCAGAGATCGCGACCTGAGCCGAAACCAAGAGTTGGACATTCAACCAACTGAGCCATCCAGGCACCCCTTTTGTTTTTATTTTTAAGGATAGATGATTATTTTAAATTCTGGTACAGTATTACACAGAAATACATATAAGCCTGAATAATTAGTTTCCAATCATTCAGTCTGTTATTAATTATTGAAAATCTATAAGTTGAGCAGTATGTAAGGTCCTGACATTAAGTAGCAAACAATATGTTCTTTCTGAAAGCCAAGTAATTTTAATTTTCCATATTTAAAAAACCATGAGATGACACATATTGTGAGATGTATCCCTACTGAAGAGAGATATCAATGAAAAAATATCTTAGAATCAATGAAATGAGTTGGTAAAACAAACATACTTACCAAACTTCTACATATATCTGCAATATCATTCATTAGCTTTGATGTCAACAATCGCAGGAAAAATCGAGATGCTATCTTATTTGGACTGGGCTGTAATTAAGTCAAAAAGCAAGCAAAAACAAAAAAAAAAGGTTATTCTTGGCAGATAATATTTTCTCTTTTTTTTAAAGACTTGATTTATTCATGAGAGACAGACAGACAGAGACATAAGCAGAGGGATAAGCAGGCTTCATGCAGGAAGCCTGATGTGGGACTCGATCCCAGAGTCCTGGGATTATGCCTTGAGCCAAAGGCAGACGCTCAACCACTGAGCCACCCAAGTGTGCCTATTTTCTCTTATCTTAAATGAAATACAGATTTTTTTTTTTTGCACTGGAAATTCTCTACTATAAGAAGCATGGATAAATACTTTATTATCAGGACCAAGATATAAATCACATTAAAAACACTAACCCCATTTCTTCAAGTAATAATTATGGCACATGGAAGTAAGTTGTATATAAATGTTAAAGTAAAATACCAACTACTGACCTTAAATTAAGTAATAATTGTAAGTTAGAGTTTTTTTTCTTCCACTTCTCTCCTCCCCATTTACAAAAGAACATAGAAAAATACAATTTTTTCAAGTAAAAAAAATTACAAAATCATAAATATATGCTGATAATATGGTTATATAGCCATGTAGTTATCATTAACTTTCAAAAAACCATTTTTTCCAACTATTACCATCATTCTGGCCTGGCTCGACTAAACTGTAGGCTTCTTCCAATCAAAATAAAGATTGCACAGAGTAACACTCTTTCTACCAAGTGTTCTATGAGACACTTTGGGCAAAAGAGAGTAATATGTATGCTGCAATGATCTTCATGGAGATTGCTCACCCCACTACAGTGATACGTGCATCACACAGCTAGTAGTCAACATTCTTATTAAACGAACAAAAATATGCTGATGGTAAAAGAGTCGCCTATGTAGTTGTATATAAAAGTGGCAAAATAACCTCAGAAACTTTCCTGAAATGATGAAATTACTTCATGAGAAACTCAGATTACCTGTTGCTTTATTCCTTTGGTTGCTACTTTTTTTTTTTTTTAAGATTTTATTTATTTATTCATGAGAGACACAGAGAGAGAGGCAAAGACATAGGCAGAGGGAGAAGCAGGCTCCCTGCAGGGAGCCCGATGCGGGACTTGATCCCAGGACCCCGGGATCACAACCTGAGCCAAAGGCAGACACTCAACTGCTAAGCCACCCAGGCATCCCCTAGTCGCTACTTTTATTTGCCATTCAATTTGATTTTAAATCAGTGTATAAACTTATGAATGGACCAAAAAATCAGTAACACCACGAAGTAGTTATCAACCTTGTAGATGGACCACACAGTCAAGTAAGAACACCATCTTACCTTCATACAGTTACACAAGCAACTAGTACAGAGGTTCATCATATTTCTCAGTGAAACAATCCTAGATTCCTCATGTGTCTTGTTTTTAAACAGAGTGATACTTTCTCCTGCACACTGCATCAGAGACTATTAATAAAAGAAGGAAAATCCAGACTCGAGTTAAAATTATAGTTGTGTGATTACCTTTTAAAGTTTCACTTATGAAGTAAAATTAAGTGTTTTTGGAAGTTATACTTGGTTATATAGTGTAATTAAAAATCATGGTAACAATTTTTTTAATGACCTTATGCCCTTACAAATCACACCACTGACTGAACAAGAACTCAGAGATGGAAGGCAGTTTCACGCTTGGAGCTGACCCACGTAACAGTCAAGGATTCTTTAGGACAATTGATCACAGGAAAAACTTTTAAAAAGTGCCCATAAAAATCAGTATTTTTGTTAGTAAAATTAAATGTAATGCATTATCTCAATTACTCTATTTATAGTTGGCTTAAAATAACTGTAATTGTTAAGAACAGAGAGTATCGTTTCTTTCACATAGCATAAATGAAAGAAAAGACCTAACCTACCTAAAAGTTTTGTTTTTTCAAGCCAATATACCAATTTCCCCAAGCATACATTTCACTCAAATTTCTCCACAACTTTACCAGAATAAATTTTCATACCTTGGCTTTCTGGAATAATTCTGATGTATATGCCTCCTCTTCTGTTATTACACTTACAGAGCAATAGCAGCCGAGAACACCCACCAAAAGACTTGAACACCGGATAAGCGTCTCTGCATCTGTAGTCTTAAAGACAAAAAAAAAAAAAAATACTTGTTTCATTATTGAGTACTCCATGATTATCTTTTCTAAGAACAAATTTATGTACATCTTGAGAAGTTTAGTTAACTGAGTTAATAGTGACATGATATTGGTGATCTCTGAAAAGATCTTAGATATCCCTGCAGAGTTGTGATAACTAGGATTCACAATTATCTCCTGACAGCCAAGTCAGGTATCTATCTCCTCTGAAATTGGCAGAGTACTGCACACTTAGGTCCTTAACACTGGAGGCTGGGAGGAAAGAAAAAAAAAAAAAGGTAGACAAATGAAAGTCTATAACTCTTAGAATGCAAGTTGAAATCAGATTCATATAAAAGGAAATTAAAATGACATTCTGACCTTCTGAAGGATAAGAACCTTGACTTATTCAGCTTTTTTGGACTCTAGAAACTAATACAAATTTTTGCAAGTAGATACCACATAGCCAATTTTATAAAATTATTTACAAATTTATAAGGGTACACAGAAAAGTAAGATTTTCAGATTGCTTTGTTCCTATATTGAAGGAATGGAATTTTAGGGTAAAACACAGAAGACTATATTACAAAGTGGCTACAACCACGACCCAGGGGAATGTTAGTAACTAAGGGTAAGGCATACTGTCTCTTCTCTGGTTCTCTGGGTCACCATCTCTGGCTACTGAACTCACTCTATTGAGTAACTGGAAGATTTTATTTTATTCAACAAATATTTTACTATTTACCATACAACAAGGCATTTTGGAAGATACAAAGATTAATAAAAATAAATATACCCTTTAACAAGCTTACAGCAGGGTTTGAGACATTTGTGTATAAAACATACACACAAACATCCACACTACAAGGAAGCTGTCAAGTGTCACTTTTTTTTTTTTAAGATTTTATTTATTCATGAGAGACACAGAAAGAGAGACAGAGACAGACAGACAGACAGACAGGCAGAGGGAGAAGCAGGCTTCATGCAGGGAGCCTGATGTGGGACTCGATCCTGGGTCTCTAGGATCAGGCCTTGGGCTGAAGGCAGCACTAAACTGCTGAGCCACCTGGGCTGCCCATGATTTTGCTTTTAAATCAAGTGTTTCATCACCCCCTCAGCCTTTCCTAACAGTCCACCAAAGTTGAGTCCAAGATAGGCTGTGGTTCTAAAAATCTCACCTCAGGTGAGTAGTTACTTAAGAGCTGTTCTGATAATCCCAGGAGATAGCGATCCAGAGATTCCTTGAGATTTTGGTGGACAAAAAGGCCTCCAGTAGACTGCTGCTTCTCTACAGCAGATTCTTTCACGATGGTTAAAAAACCCATCTTGTCAAAAGTTGTCTTAAGAAACAGTTCTTCAACTTCTGAGAACGAAGGCTCTTCTTCATCTTTTTGGTGCTGTTCACTTCAAGAAAGTAAGATCTTAAATTTAGAACTGAATGACCAACTGCTTCACCTCCATGTAGCAGTAATATAACTTAGTGTCTACATTATTCACAAACGGCTTACACAGTCAATGGATTATTCTTTAATATGCTTCTCTTCTTTGGAATTGGTACCTACTTGCACCAGATTTCATTATATGATAGCAAATTCTATTAACAGGTGGATGAAAACATACAGGTTACAACCTCAAAGGAAAATTCAGAAGTAATAAAAACAAACGTTACTAATACCAGGTATAAACACTAAGATAAACATTATCTGAAAACTTTTCCCTTTTTCCGTGTTGATTTCTCCAAAATGAAGGAGTCGGTCATCCTCTACCCTCTCCAGGGAGATTAGGAATCTTTATGCCAGTGAGTCATTCTCAGCCACAGTGATAAACATTGGTCTCTTGAGTCAACTAAAATGAGGTTTTTAGGTTTATTTTTACTTTCTCTCTCCTCCCTTATCAGTAGTTCTAAAGCTCATAGATTTTACTTGACATACAAAAATGGGTTGTATCTTTAAAGAACTCATTCCTAACCTCCCATTGTAACTGTCCTGTACACTCTGATGGCAAATGTCACAAATTATACAGCATGAAAAAAGTCAACTCAATCAAAATTATAGAATGCAGATTACTATCACCGAATTAAAAGCAGCTTTTCTCTAATAGCTCTAATGGGCTAATGGGTGTGACTTTTTAAATTTTTATTTTTTTATTTATTTTTATTTTTTGTGATTTTTATAAATTGATCAACTTAGTCCATAATTTTTAAGATATAGCTACTTACTACTCTGCTAAAATTATGATCTTTGTAATTAAAGCCATATCTTAAAACAACTCAGAACTCTATTAGCTAACATACCATTCTGGCACTCTTTGGAGAAAATTCATTGCAGCTTTACAATTTTTCATAGTGAGACTCACAAGAATTTTCTCCACTGCAAGATGAGGAAAATTACTACAAAGGAAAAAAGAAAAATCTTCAGTTAGAAGACCAAAAGCCATTTAAAGCATTCTTTAAACTTAAACATCCACTTCTGGCTGTAAATCCTGACCTCTAAAATCTGGATCCAAAATTAAAATTTCTTTCATCTGTACTGAATTTTTTGACATCTAAACCAAGAATCAAGAAGCATACATTTTGTTACTATCTTTTTCAATACTTCCTAGCAGCAGACTCGTCCAATTTTTAAAAATCATTTCTGAAATAAACAGATTATGAAATTAAAGCAAAAGTATTAAGCTCTTAAGGTATATCCTGCAGCCCCTCAGCCCCGACTCCCTGCTGTGGAAGGGCAACCAGGTGTTCCCCCTCCTGGTGTTTAAGCCTCCTCCTGTCTTTGGCTTCCTCCCCCATTAACTCAACACTTATCACCCAGAACATGCTCCCATTATGATTCTAGGATACGTCTGCATCAGATGTAGACAGAAGATCACCAAGGAACACATAAGCACTTAAAAAAATAATAATTCCTATTATTTAGACACATCCCCCTTATTCTCACCGTCCTGGCAGAGATAAGAACCAAGTAAAAGAACATAAACAGAAATCCAAGCACAACACAGAACACTGTAAAAAACAAAGGGACTGTTTAAGATCTGGAGTTAGCTCTGAGAAATCCTGAATTACCACTGTAAAAAAAAAAAAAAAAAAAGCCATCTCGTAGCAGGTAATGGAGAGGACCTCACAAAACAAAAAGCAGCAGCATGCTAATAAACTATTACCTGTGAAGAACTGGAGGCAGCTCTGAACTATCTTCAAAGTCATCCTCTAACTGATAGAGTAAGAGCCATTTCATTATCAATTCCTTCAAAGAAAAATTTCTATTTACTTCACCTACATTCTGCTCCACTCCTGTTCTTACAGTTTCTGGAACCAAACAGATGTTCATTGCCAGAGTCAAGCAGCATACTGCAGGACTAAAACAAAGGACGACCATTGTTAAAAATAAGTTTTTTTTTTTTTAATATAATTGCTATGGGTTGGTAATTTGCAATAGGTGTCACCATGAGAATTAAAAAACAAAAATAGATTAGGTGTGATAAAACACTAAATGTTTCATACCCGTTAGTGAAAGAATGGGAGAAGCATTACAAAAGGAGATCCCTGAAATGCTACTTATATATTCCTGCAGCAATGCATCCATTTAACAGTTACCACCTCACTTCCAACTTCTTTCCCTCAAGAACAATTTGAATCTCTTTGGCATGCAAAGTCTTACAAGTTAGTAAAGCTTCCGCCAGATGCTCTTTTTGCATAAGTCTTCGAGATATGCTTCATGCATTCATAGGAGTCCCTTAGAAGGATTCTAATTTCTTGTTCAGTAGCAGATTGAATTTCTGGACTCAGTATCTCTGTATCTGTGCGGGTCATAATTCCAAACCTTTCACTCATTCCAAATTTAGTAACCATCCTCTTTGCTAAAAAATGAGCTTTTTGAGGTAGAAAGATCTGGTCTATCTACCACCATTGCTGCTACTAATGTTTAAGACAATGCCTGACACATAGTAGATGTAGAGTGAACTTCTACTGACCATCTGAACACAAAAAAATTGTGAAGTCTGATTACATTTGAGAAGAATTATCTCATCATAACTGCAGCACTATTTAAAAAAAAAGTTTATGAATACTGAATAAGTCCTTAATATTGAGTTAAAAACAAATTTAAACACTAATTCTTTAAAATTGGCCTTGGTAATCTCTGTATACTTGAAACTAAATTTACATTTATTTACCTATTAAGACTTCTGGACAAACAACAAAAACATTTAAAATAGAATTTAACATATTGTTAACTGAAGTTACAAACTATAAAACTGGAAGAAAAGAAATATTTACCTCTACATATAAATCTAATACAATACAGAGTCAACTTACCATGAAGGTCTGCAGGCTGACCCAGTAAATAACTTCCAGAATTCTCTATCAACCTCAATTAAACTGCCTTGAATTATAGCTCCAAGTAAACCAAAGTTTTCAGCTTGTATTTGTTCAGAACTTATACCACGAAAGGTAACAGACCAAATTTTATTCCAGAGTTTCAACAAATCTGATTTCTGTGAGCCTTCTAAGTTTGACTTTTTGCCTTGACACAATGCAACTTCCATGAGGCATCGTAACACATACGGTGTGCGCTCCCCATGTCGTCGTTGAGGTAGAAGCTGGTATAGTATCATCAGTAATGATGACAACTCAAAGTTAGGCAAGCTTGAAGGATATTTTGATATTAACTGGGTTGTAATCTGTAACCTAAAAAAAAGGGATAATTAATTTGAAAACTATTCAATTCCATAAAAGAAAAGTATAAAGACATAGCACCCTTACAACATCCTAGAGTATCACCATCATTATTGTCCATATTACTCTCAAAATAAACTGCCTCTTAGTATTTTTTAACTCCTACTTCCTAAAATGGCAGGAAGAAGGATGACTTTCTGGCTAGGTAGGTACTATTTCCCTTCCACAAAAACTTTGAGGAGTAACTAAATTAGGGGCACCTGGCTGGCTCAGTTGGTAGAGACTGTGACTCGAGATCTCAGGGTCCTGATTTCAAGCCTCACAATGGGCATGGAGCCTATTTAAAAACAAATCAAAATTAAATTAGAATTTTCTACTTCTGAGTTATCATACCCACTCTTGCTCTTCAATCACCAGTAATATTCCTCTAAAACAAGAAAACAAAAAACCAAACCAAATAACTATTTTTCCTAGACATTCAGTTAATAAACACCTGCTGTGAATTCTCTAGAATGTGAACAACTCAAGAAGGGGAATTTTACCTTGTTCCTCTCTGTGTCTCTAATGCTTGGTGCACAGCAAGTATTCAATAAATAACCTCTGACTAGGGATGCCTGGGTGGCTCAGCAGTTGAGCATCTGCCTTCAGCTCAGGGCGTGATCCCGAGATCCCGGATCAAGTCTCACACTGGGCTCCCTGCATGAAGCCTGCTTCTCCCTCTTCCTATGTCTCTGCCTCTCTGTGTGTGTCTCTCATGAATAAGTAAATAAATCTTTAAAAAAAAAAATAACCTTTGACTAAATGGAAAAACTGAAGTATCCGAAATTGGGATACCTCTACCATATAAAAGAAACAGCAACTTAAGCAACAGGTACCTATATCAAGATGCTTTCCCCTCACATCTCAGTTATATTTAAATATTACAACAACATGGCAAAAATCAGGGCACGGATCACACAAGTTTGACTGTCATCTACAAACTTGCAACTGTACTTGGGAAGCTGCTTAACCTTTCCTCGGTTCATCTTCCTTTTGGTAAAGCAAACAGGCCGGGCTGGATGAATTCTCAAGATTCCTACCAGACCTAATATTTGTGATATCACAAAATTCCACAACTTATTTATATCATTTAAATAACTGCCTATGCTGAACACAGCAAATTTTTTTTAAAAAGCAACCTTTTACTGTGGCATGAGATCCAAGTAATTCTCTGATTTCTGAATGCCATCTTTAATTTCTCCTAATCTACTTCTCCTGGAAGGTGCTAAGATGTTCAGCTCAGTGTATTCCAGACAGGCCAGGCAGCCATCCTCCCATCTTCCTCGCTAAGGCAGTATGCTTAGGAAAGGTGGCCCTGGCCCAGCACTGGCTCCAGCAGAGGAGCCTTGGTGGCTGAGCTCAACGTGTCCTGGCAACCTTCATCAGGGAATGGTTTAGAAGTGGACAATTGACCTAGTTATGGCCAGGCCATTCTACTGGAGGGCTTGTGAGAAAAACGAAATGACACTAAAACAACACTGGAAGAGGCAACAGTAACATTTTACCAAGGCACAAGATCAAAATCACTCTGTGACTTCTGAAGATGATCTTTTATTACTTCCCAGCCTAATTCTATTTTCTTCTTTTTGCAAGGTACACTGTAATCATTAAATTCTCTTTGTGTGGTAGTGTAAGACTGAGAAATCTCCAGAGATCTAGTATCTTCATTAAAGACCTAAAAAATAACAAAAAGAAAATCTATTTTTTTATACTGCCCCTGTTTTCTAATAGTTCATGAGGGGAAAAAATGTTCCTCTTCAAATGAAGACACAGGGAAGTTCATAGAGCAAGAGTAATAAATTACAGAAATAGCTAAATATGGTAACACAATAACAAACATTTTGCATGACTGTAAAAGCTCTCTAGAAAACAGATATTATCAAGTTACTAGATTTAGTTCCCAGAACATTGACTAAATGCACCAAGACACCTAAAGCAAAGCAAAAATCTGTTTTCAACGGGATTAAATTTAAAATTCTTTTGATTAAAAAAAGGGGGATTAAATCATAAATTTACCATTAAGAAAATATCTGACAACCAAAATTACCCAGGATGTTAACCAAATTTCTAAGTAAAAATGTGTTACTTAAGAAACAAAGCCATCAACTGATAGATAGGTAAGCAAAATATAATATATCCATACAACAGACCATCATCCAGCAGTAAAAAGGAATAAACTACTGATTCATGGCACAACATGGATGAACCTTGAAAACAGTGTGCTAAGTCACAGGAGCCAGGCATGGAAGACCACATGTTGTATCATTCCATTTATAGGAAATATCCCAAGTAGGCAAACGTATGGAGGCAGGAAGTTGATTACTGGCTGGTTGTGGAAAAAGCAGGGAATGGGACTAATAGGTACAGAGTCTGTTCGGGGGGTGATGCAAATATTCAGGAAATAGATAGTGGTGATGCTTGCACAACACAGTAAAAAATACTAAAAGCCACTCACTTGTACACTTTAGTGAATTTTATGCTACATGATTTCTAACTCAGTAGGGGAAAAAAATTAAAAAAACATTACACTTGGGATAATCTGATTTCCTACAGACTATCTTTTAAGAATGAAGAGTTTATCACTGGTTTTCACTAAGTTCGTATGTGCAAAATAGTTAAGCCAGAAGAGCATTGAAAAGGAACAATTTAGTATACAAAGTCATTTTACAAGGCTTTTTTTATCAGAACACATGTTTAAAAAACTCAGTAAAAGGAAACTAATGGAAAATTTCAAAATGTGACAAGACCTACTATACCTGGTGACAAATATCTGCCATCAACTCAATCAAGTTTTCCTTGACAGCAACATTACGAGAGCCTGAAGAATATTTCCCTCTGCTTCCTATATGACTTATCTCATTAATTAGCAGATCATACAAGTTATATAAGATACTTTGCCATTTACTTGATTCATAAGCACCTGTAATTCAAAAAATTAAAATACCGTTACATATACACTCCATTTGCACTGACAACTCCCAGAAAACCATTCAGGTGTTAAGGTGGAAACTGGTCCAACTGTCCCTTCAGTACCAGTGTTTCTTCAGACAATATCCTTGCAGGCTCTGCTTTGTAACAGTATCCAGCTCATACTCAGTTACCTGTATCGGTTATAAAATTCTTCTATAATCTGATCTTTCTCTAATCAACTCAATCAAAATCCCAATCCAACTTTAATTTCTTCTCTCCCAAGGCAAATACAATTCATATGTCCTGTCATTTATATGAGGACCAAGTTCTTTGTATATCTTTAAGAGAAAAACATTACTAGTTCCTTTCATGTATAAATGACATATTATCCAGACTTCTCTATCCAGCCATCTTTCCCTAAACACATTCCAGTCCACTTCTTTCCCTCTTGAAATGGTGACTCTACAAAATCTGGTGGACGTGATAGGCCCACTGTGATCTGACCAGTATGATACGGGAACAAAGGAACTATGACTTTCCATAGAGAACATCTATTAGTGTAGCCTACAACTACATTAATGTTTCTGACAGACTCATCACCCTGCAAATTTTCAGTTCATCCTAAAGATACAGTTACCTAAAACCCTAAATATATCATGTCATCTCCTGGATAAGCCGGATCTTCATCCTGATGAGAGCTGCATGAGCAAGGAAAACCTATGAAAATCCACCATTCTTTGACTTACAGCGGTTTCATGGGCTACAAGTACATCTAACTTCACATATGAGACATAGACAGCTACTTATGAAAAAAATTGGCTATCATAGTTTTCCTCTATTTTAGCAATTTCTCAATGTAGCTTGATTTCCTAACAAGGACATTAAACTTGGCATGATATATTCATACAAAGGCTAGTACAAGCTCAAAGGTAAACACAGCATCAGCATGAGGGTACCCATTCAGTTCCAGTTCCACCCAATAAAATTCCTGTCTACTGAATGAAGCTACACCATCTAAGATTTTTTTTTCAGGATTTTTTAAAATTGAGGTATAATTCACATATAACATTAATTTCAGATGTAAAACCATGATTTGGCATTTGAATGCATTATGAAATGATCACAATGAAGCTGGTTAATGTATCTTACATAATTACAAAAAGAAAAAAATGTTTTTTTTCTTTATGAAGACAGCTTTTAAAATCTACTCTCTCAGCCACTTTCAATGCACTACATATTAACAAGCAATACTCTCTTGGTGAAAGACAAATGTAAAGGTTATCAAGAGAGGAGAAATCATTCATTTCTAGTTTTCCCAGCAAACAGGGGCCTGGATTAAGTATGAGGTTTATGGCAGTATGGATATACTTTCCTGAAGAAGTGACTAATCTGGTTGTAGGCCACATTTATGTTTTACCTCCTGGTAAAAGCAGTACATAGATACACAAGACCCTGCCTTCTCTAAACTTGTTTAAACTCTGGTCTGTATAATTCCTTTCTACTTATTGCTGCATGATCAGCTCATAGAGGGAACAGTGTCTCTCATCTGTCTGTGTTGCTCATAATACTCATGAACATACTAAACAAGTGGTAGAGCATGATAGGATTTGCTACCACAGCCTCAAATTCTAAAAAAAAGTGTGAGAAATATCCTCAAGACTAATACCGTTACCAAGCACAGCAATCCAGAGGAAAGTCATAATTTCCTAATGAAATACTTAAGCCTTGATGTTTCAATGAAGAAGCAAATTCAAAACAGCAAAAACTTATATACCTTTTTCTTGGGTTTTGGCTCCCTTTGGATGATGCATATAAATTTGTAGTTGAAATAATTCAATAATTACTTCTTTTAAGGAATCATTAAGTCTATGTTGAGTCCAAATATAAAGCAAGGTAGGAAGAATTTCATCTCCTAATTGACACACTCGAATTCGAAAGTTACCAGCCAATGTCTTGAGGAAGATGATAAACGCTGCTAAGATGTGATTTAGACCTGCGGCGCTCTTTTCCTGTCTGTCACAGAAAATAAATAGATTCAGATTGGTGTTACAGAGCAGAAAAATGGACACTGAAGGCAGTTATAAAGTTGCATGCTGAAAAGAAAAAACATATCTAGTCTTCAAATAACTGTAGCCTTAATTTCAGAACTATTCAGAAAAAAAATCTTAATATACAGACTACACAACAACAACAAACAAAACAGCTATTTGGCGCTGAGACATCGTTCCTGCTAGCTCTCTGCTGATACAGGTGCAAAATGATACAAAACTAATTTGTAATACCACCATTTATATCGTGTTTCACATTATAGATTGGGTAATATCACACAGATATAAGACTGATACTTCCAAAATATATTCCAATTTTCTTTTTTCTTCAAAAATGGGGAAAATGAAACTACTTCAGAGAATATTTAGCTTTTCCTGTTGCTAGAAAAGCAACATCATTTTCATGTTCTGTCTGCCTTTGGATATTCAGGAAGTAGGAGAGGAGAACTGATACTTTCTTTGGGAATCTACTAGTTCTACTATAATGGGCCCATTCTATTATAATTGGTAACATTCTTAGTTTTGGGATCTAAAGCATGTCTTTCAAGATCAAATAGATTTTCAAAACAAAACAAAAAAGATTAGATTACCTGGCATGCTGAATAGCCTTGGAAAAGAAATCCAAAAATTTGGAATTTAATCCATCAGTTTGCAAACAGCATCCTTTAGTCACAGCATGAATGATTCTAGCCACTAAAACTCTATTCATGTCTTGTGGAGGTTTAAGGTATAGATTGAAGTACACAGAAAACAATTCTTAAAAAAACATACACACAAAAAAACATAGTTATTTTTAAAAATATATCAAAGTACTTAACTTAAAGGTCCTGATTCGACTTAAATTTCAATAATATGGGCTGCCTGAGTGGCTCAGTCAGTTAAGTGTCCAACTCCTGGTTTTGGCTCAGGTAATGATCTCAAGGTCAGGACAGAGCCCTGTATCAGGTTCTACACTCAGCGAGGAATTTGCTTAAGATTCTCTTTCTCCCAGTGCCCCTCCTGTCTCACTTGCTTGCTCATGCACTCTCAAATAAATAAATCTTTTCAAATAAATTTCAATAATCCCATGTAGGCAAAAAAAAAGTTAAATTATACTAATTGACACTCAATACGTTAAAAGTATCACATCAATATTTAATTTCACTTTACATAAACTGCCTTCAAGAGAGGAACAACTTTAGGCCGGAGATATGGGCAGTCAGCCCTCAGACAAGCTGCTGAACTTCTCTACATCTGTACCCCTTCCTCTGGGTCTAATAGAGCATGTTACACAGTACACATGCCAGCCACTGCTTTATTTTGAGGCCGTCTGATTAATGTGTAAAACGTATCAAGAATGTTATCAAGGGGCTGAGAATTTATTCTCCTTATAACATAAGGAATCAGAATGCCAGTTTCATGGATGGCTGGCCGAAGACATTCCTGATCAGAGAAAAATGACTGTTTATTTCTCACAGCAATGAGAGTAGGTATAGTACCTTCCTTTTTTGCATAAATTCCTCAATCCCAAAGGCAACATGAAGAGGGCCACATGACACAAGTGCAAACAGTGAGCTACATTACAGGAGAAAAACCTCAAGCTTTCTATAATAAATGAGAGGCAAGCAAACCTGTCCTTTCCTCTGAGGAAGCCATCATCTCAGTCACCATCTCAACCTTTTAAGGTTCACCATACACACAGTTTTTAAAAAGTCAAGAATAAAGCAGTCAGGGTCTGCTTGTAAGACATGCAGAAACATTGACATGCACTGAGAATCATCTCCCAGAACAATGAAAACCAAAGCTGCTAATGCAGAATTTGCTCCCCGTAAAGAGATAAACAGAAAGTCCTGGGCTGGTAAAGTGAGTAAGGGTAGCACCTATGGGTATCTTTCAACTGTATGATCACATAATTCTGTAGAAATAATTTAATATCAGATTTCAAATACAAAAGAATAACAAAGAAATACCTCAAACAGTATAGTAAGGAAGATGATTATTCCAGTGATTCTTATCATATCTGACATTAATTTATACAATTCTGCATCAGTGCTTTCCAAAGTTCTGTCATTATAGTACCTAAACAGTTAAAAACCCTAAGTCAGGGGCACCTGGGTGGCTCAGATGAGCATTTGCCTTTGGCTCAGGTCATGATCCTAGAGTTCCAGGATTGAGCCCCCTGCTCAGCAGGGTATCTGCTTCTCCCTCCCCTTCTGGTCATGCATGCTCTCTCTCACTCACGGTCTCTCAAATAAATAAATAAAATCTTAAAAAAAAAAAAAAAGAGTTAATACACAGAAATGTGGAGGCAAGAAAACAGATTGGGGGGGCACCTGGGTGGCTCAGTGGGTTAAGTGTCGGGACTTTGGCTCAGGTGATGATCTGAGGGTCCTGGGATTGAGCCCTGCATGGGGCTCTGCACTCTGGAGCATCTGCATGTCCCTCTCCCTCTCCTCTGTCCCCCCCTCCCCGCTAGTGCATGCATGAGCACTTTCTCTCTCTCTCTCTCTCTCTCTCTCTCAAATAAACAGAATTTAAAGAAAAAAAAAATAGGAGCAGTTATCTTGATCACTTCCCTCTTATTACCTACTAGGAGCAGAGAGGTGAAATGAAAGTGCCAACCATCTTCGATTAAAGCTCAAGCGTTAGGGCTTTTGCTAGTCGGGGGAAGTGATCCCAACTCTCACAGAATCCCACATACTATCCTAGGCTAAAAACCCTAGCATAAGAGATTCAATGAAAGTTGCAGAAGCATATAGTCCAACTTCTTAAAAAAAAAAAAGGAAAAAAAAAAGGCTGTAGGACATGCCTTCAGGTGAATTCACTTCTTCCATGAATTCAACAACAAAAAAACTCAAAGAACAGACAGTGAAGGAACAGGATATTAAAAAGGACTTCTGGAGTTAATAAAATTCAATTAAATGTAGATTCTTTGGGACTTCATATATAGATAATCATGCTACCTGCAAACAGGAATGGTTTTCTTTCTTCCTTTCACATCTGGATGCCTTTCATTTCACTTCCTTGCCTACCTGCCCTGGCTAGAACATCCAGTACAGTGCTGAACAGGAGAGATGAGAGCAGAATCCTTAGTCCCAAATCTTTTATGAAAGGTTTTAAATTATGGATTTGATTTCTGTAATAGTCACAGAACTATTCAGATTATCCATTTCATATTGGGTGAGCTCTGAGAAGGTGTGGTTTTAAGGAACTGATCCACACACATTCAGTTGTCAAATGTACATGCACAGAGTTGTTCACAGCCATGGTCTTAGTACTACTCTCCTAATAGTTGCAAGATGTGTGGTTATATCCATTTCCTTCCCACTATCAGCAATCTGTGTCCTCTTTTTTATCTTAGTGACTCTTGCTAGCAGTTATAGATTTTATTGGTTTCAAAGAATCAGCTTTCTATTTCATTAAATGTTCTCTACTGTTTTTCTGTTTTCAATTTCAGTGATTTCTGCTCTCCAAAAACCAAAGTTTTTGGTTTTGTTTTTCTAGTTCCTTGAGATGGCAGCTAAGATTATGGATTTGAGATTTTCCCTCTTTTCTAATGTAGGTAGTTAATGCTACAAATCACCCTCTCAACATAACTTTAGCTGCATTCTACAAATTTTGACATGTTGTATTTTTTCATTTTCATCCAGTTCCAAGTATGTTCTGATTTCCTCTGAGACTTCTACTGCAACACCTGAGTTTAGAAATGTGTCATTTATTTTCACCCAAGTATTACAATGGACATAGAGCACTCATGGTAGAAAATCAAGGTTGATTTAGAAAGGGTAATCAGAAGAAAATGGCAGTGACATTTAAGCTAAGGCCAGAGGCCTCTGACAAGAGAAGGACAAATGCTAAGAGGGAAACAAAGGGCTTGCACTCTCAAAATGAAGTGTGTGAAGTGCTTGCAGCACCGTCAGAAGCAAATACTAGAACTCATACTTTTTATATTTAAAATTAATTACAAATAAATATGAAGTTTTAGGGGTGCCTGGGTGGCTCAGTAGGTTGAGTATCTTTGTTCAGCGCAGGTCATGATCCCAGGGGTCCTGTAATTGAGTCCCACATCAGGGTCCCTGCTCAGCAGGGAGTCTGCTTCTCCCTCTCCCTGCCACTCTCCCCCTGCTTATGCTCTACTCTCCTGCTAATAAATATATATTTTTTAAAAATCAAGCCTTACTGATATCTAATATAGAAATCAACAATGGTCATTTTGCAAGGCAGCTTTGACAGCTTCTTACAAAACTAAACATACTTTTACCACACACCCAGCAACCACACTTCTTGGTTTTTACCCAAATGAGTTGAAAACTTATCTGCATACAGATATTTATAGTAGCTTTATTCATAATTGCCAAATTTTGGAAGCAATCAAGATGTCCTTCAGTAAATGAATGGATAATTAAACTGTGGTACATGCAATGAAATATTATTTGGTGCTAAAAAGAAATCAGCTATCAAGTCACAAAATACCATGGAGGAACCTTAAATGCATAGTACTAAGTAAAAGAGGCCCATGTGAAAAGACTACATATTATTTTTTTAAAAAAGATTTTACTTATTTATTCATGAGAGACACAGAGAGAGAGGCAGAGACACAGCAGAGGGAGAAGGTGGCCCCATGCAGGGAGCCCAATGTAGGACTCGATCCCGGGTCTCCAGGATCACGTTCTGAGTTGAAGGCAGGCACTCAACTGCTGAGCCACCAGGTGTCCCGAAAAGACTACATATTATATGACATTCTGCAAAAGGCAAAATCAGACTGTAAAAAGGTCACTGGTTGCTAGGGATCAGTAGGAAGAGCAGGATGAGCAAGCACAACACAGAGGACGCCTAGCACAGTGGATCTATTCTAGGTGATACTATAATGGTAAATACATGTTACTGTACATTTGTCAAAATCCATAGAAAGAGGTGTTAACATAGGTTCACAGATTGAAACAAATATGCCAGTTTGGAGCAGAATGCTGACAGCAGAAGAGGCTATGCATGTGTGATGGGGGGTTTAAGGAAACTCTCTACTTCCTGCTCAATTCTGCTATGAATCTAAAACTGTTCTGAGAAAGTAAAGTTTGTTTTTTTTTCTTTTTTTTTAAAGATTTTATTTATTTATTCATGAGACACACAGAAAGAGAGAGAGAGAGAGAGGCATAGACACAAGCAGAGGGAGAAGCAGGCTCCATGCAGGGAGCCTGACCTGGGCCTCAATCCCAGGACTCCAGGATCACGCCCTGGGCTGAAGGCGGAGCTAAACCGCTGAGCCACCCGGGCTACCCGTAAAGTTTATTTTTTTTTAATTTTTTTTTTTTAATTTTTTTTTTTTTTTTTTTTTTTATTTATGATAGAGAGAGAGAGAGAGAGAGAGGCAGAGACACAGGCAGAGGGAGAAGCAGGCTCCATGCACCGGGAGCCTGATGTGGGATTCGATCCCGGGTCTCCAGGATCGCGCCCTGGGCCAAAGGCAGGCGCCAAACCGCTGCGCCACCCAGGGATCCCAAGTTTATTTTTTTTTAAATGTCTGGAAACCACTGGGTTAGAGAATCTGAATAAAGGCCACTGTAGTTAGAACACTAAAGTAGAAGGATAGGGATGGTTCTTAGTTATGGTCAGGCAGGCAGGCAGAAGCAAAATTACCCAATGTTTTCCGAGGCCTAGAAAAGGAGCACACATTTTATTCTAGTTGTACAGGAAAGCCACTCAAGTTTTTAACAGTTCTTCCTCCCTACCTTATTAGAGAAACTACCTTCTTCCTTGAGACAAGCCTAAGGCTCTTATTTTAGAACCCCTGATTCTCAGGAAACACAAAGAGGTGCCTGGGCTCAGTTGGTTAAGCGTCTGACTTCTGATTTTGGCTCAGGTCACGATCTCAGGGTGCTGGGATGGAGCCCTGAGTCTGGCTCCTCACTGAGCAAGGATCTTAAGATTCTCTCTCCCTCTCCCTCTGTCCTCACCAACCTCCAACCTGGCTCCTATGTGCACGTACTCTAAAAAAATTAATTAAAAATTTTAAAAGAAGAAAACATAGTCCATTTTCCTGTGTATTCAACCACTCTCTCTCCACGGAATACTTCCCATTACATTTATATGTCTTCCAGTCACTCCCATCTTTAACAGGACCCTTCTTTCCCTTCCCCTACAACCAAAGCTTTTGAAAGTGCTGTATCTGTTAATCCACTTCCTCACTTGTCACTCAGGCTTTCACACTAGTCCGTTACAGAATGGAATACCATCAACCAACAGACTCTAGTATAGAATAATTCACCCAACAACAGCAGGAACACATACTTTTTAAATGCATATGGAGTACTCATCAAGTACTCACCCTTGGTCATAAAAGAAATCATAACAATTATAAAATAACTTAAAATTATAAAAAGTATGTTCTCTGAAAGTAACGTAATTGGACTGAAAAAAAAATGCAAAAGGGAAAAAACAAAAAAACAAATACCCCCAAAACAATTGGAAAGTAAACATTTTAAATACTTTAAACATTTCCAAATAACCCACTGGTTAAAGAAATCTCAAGAAAAACTAGAACGTATTTTAAACTGAAGAAAAATGAAAATACAACATTGTCAAATGTGATATGACAAAGCAGTGTCTGGAGAAAAATTATATTAAATGCACATATGAGGAAAGAAGCTCTCCAATCAATGACCTAAGCAACAACCCCAAGACACTAGTGAACAAATTAAACCCAAACTAAACATAAGGAAAGAACTAATAATAAAACAAAAACTCGATAATGAAAGAGGCAGTATCACTACAGGACCCCACATACTTTAAAAGGATAAAAACGCAGTAACATTTGAGAATTTCACACTCCTACATTCAACAGCTTAAAATGTACAAATTCTTAAAGAAATTACCAAAGCTAATTGAAAAAGAAATAAACTAAATATTTCCATATCTATTAAACAAACTTGAATTCATAGTTAAAAATTTCTAACCACTACCTCCAAATTCAATCTAATAATATATAAAAAGGATAATACATCATGCCCTAGTGGAGTATATCCTGGGAATACAAGGTTGACTTAACCTATGGAAAATTCATCAGTGCAATTCATCCTATCAAGAGACTAAAGAAAAGACCATTTAAAAAAAAAAAAAAAAGCCCATAGGATTATCTCAACAGATGAAGAAATCTAATAAAATTCAACATCCTTTCAAGATAAAAACCATGAGCAACTAGAAACTGAAAGTCTTCAACCCATACTGAGAGCTAATGTCATGATTAGTGGTTAAACAATGAATCCTTCTCCCCAAAACCAAGAATATAACAAGATGTGCTCTCATCACTCCTACTCAAAATTATACTGAAACTACAAAACTGGAAGAAAACAGAGGAAAAGTTTTATGTCAGATTTGTTAACAATCTCTTGGAAATGACACCAAAGGCAAAGGCAACAAAAGAAAATATAAATTGTACTCAAATTAAAAACTTTTTTAAATCAAAGGATACTATCATAAGGTTGAAGGCAACCCATGAATGGGAGAAAATATCTGCAAACCATATCTGATAAGGGGTTAATATACAGAATATATAAAGAACTCCCATATTTCAACAACAAAATAACAACCTGATTAAAAACTGGGCAAAAGGGACGTTGGGTGGCTCAGTGGTTGAAGTATCTGCCTTTGGCTCAGGGCGTGATCCCAGGGTCCTGGAATCGAGTATCTCTGGGCAGGGAGCCTGCTTCTCCCTCTACCTATGTCTCTGCCTCTCTCCCTGTGTCTCTCATGAATAAATAAAATCTTAAAAAAAAAAAAAAACCTGGGCAAAAGATGTGAATAAATAGTTTTCCAAAGATGATAAATGAACAATTAGCATATGAAAAACTCAACATCACGAGTCATTAAGGAAATGCAGACCAAAACCTCAATCAGACACCACTTCACACACATTCACATTAGGATGGCTACTATCAAAACAAGAAAAAGTGTTAGTAGGGATGTGGAGAAGTGGGAACCCAGGTAATTGCTGGTGGATATGTAAAACATGTAAAGGGATATAGTCCTTGTACAAACCAGTTTGGTGGTTTCTCAATAAATTAAACACAGAACTACCCTATGATGCAGCAATTCTACCTCTGGATAAATACCCAAAAGAATCAAAAGAAAGGACTCAAACAGCTATTTGTACACTTGTGTTCCTAACAGTATGATTCATAAAGCCAAAAGGTAGAAACCACTCAAGTATCCAAAGACAGATGAATGGATCAACAAAATGCAGTATATAAGTGCAATGGAATATTAGTCTTAAAAAGGAAATTCTGAGACATGCTACATGGATACACATTGAAAACATGAGTGAAATGAGGCATTCACAAAAGAACGAATACTGTTATGACTTCACCTACAGGAGGCAGCCAGAGTAGTCAAACTGCTAGATACAGAAAGCAGAATGCTTGCCAAGGACTGCCAGAGGGGAAAAGGGGAGCTGTTGTTTAAGGAGTACAGTGTTTCAGTTTGGGAAGATGGAAAAGTGTTGGAAATGAAAGGTGATGGTGACTGCAAACAATGTGGATATACTTAATACCACTGACTATACACTTAAAAATAGTTAAAATGGTGAACTTTAAGTCATGTACATTCCACCATTTAAACAAATCATACTGAAGGTCCCAACCGATATAACACAGCAGAAAAAATTAGTGAAAGTCACACGGCTCAGAAATGAAGGGGAAAAAACACAGATAATAATATGACTGTCTAAAGAGAAAATCCCTCGGAAGCTACAAAAGAGCTCCTAGATCTACTAAGTATTTTAGCAAGGTCTCAAGACACAACATTAATATACAAAAATCACCTGTACTTCTGTATAATAGCAATCAGTATGGAAATTGAAATTTTTTAAACTACACAATTTACAAACTAGAGCAGTATAAATCTAATAAAAATATATAAATTCTGTAAGCTGATAATCCTAAAACACTGATTTGTCAAAAAAGACCTAAATAGATATATCATGTTCACAGACCAGAAGACTCCATGTTCATCTGTTTGCCTGTTCTTCCTGTCTTGTATAGATGGAGGTTTCTGGGATCTGTCCTACATGACCACCCACCCTGACCTGCACATATACAGGCAGGCTAAAGAATGTTGTTTGTGAGACTTGTGCTGCGTAAGTGACCCTGGGAGCCTGATTAGCTGCCATTAGCTGGCCTCCAGGTCAGAATTGGCCTTTCTGGTCTAAAGGCCAAGAACTTTAAATTTTGCCTTTCATCCCCTCCAGCTCCAGCATGGGCTGCCCGCCACCCACTGGAATCTGGGAAGGAACACAAACAAACACACCTAGCCCAGGGTCCTAGATAGGTAAAGACATGATAATAAAGGAATGTGACTAGCTCCAAACTGCACGTAGGCAAACAAATGTTTAACTCCAAACCCTGTCATTTTCCCTACAAATGGGGATGGTCAGTTGGAAGTCTCACCTGAAGGGAGGATGCTCCACCCAGGCCTCTCAATCTGGACTCCAGCCTTGCTCTCTCCATGGACCTTCCCTAGCTAATGAGGTTGGATGTTATAACTCTGTCTTACTCTCCTTTACTGTTTATTACGGCCCCAATCTATGCAGATTTTCCTTTTCTTCTTTCTGTTTCTATTAGTTTTTATAATATCAATAAAGTGCATTTTTCCCCTTCAAAACTGAGAATATTAAAAAAAAAAAAAAAAACTGAGAATATAGCTGCTGTGAATCTTTTCTTCAGAACATTTCCCTAATTATTCCATAGATTCATTGCAATCCCTTCCAAAATTCCAACAGAGAATTTGTAGTAATCAACAAGCCAATCTCAAACTTTGTATAAAATTTCTGGCTTGGTCTCAGGCCATCCTCTCATCTCACTCTAAACTCTTCCTCTAGACAATCTCATCTCTAATTGGGGGTTCTATCACTTCTACCAAAGATATATTTTGGAGACGCCTGGGTGGCTCAGTGTAAGGTGTCTGGCTTTGGCTCAGGGTGTGATCCCGGAGTCCCAGGATCGAGTTCCACATTGGGCTCCCTGCATGGAGCTCCCTGTTTCTCCCTCTGCCTGTGTCTCTGCCTCTCTCTCTCCCTGTATCTCATGAATAAATAAATAAAATCTTAAAAAAAAAAAAAAGATATATTTTGAACACAAACTTCACTTCTTGAGCATAGTCCTCGCTAGAGAATCAAGTTTAAGAGAAGGGAGCTAACTAGAAAAATAATTCAACCAAAGGGCCGATTATGAGAAATGATAGTATGCTCAAAAATAGAAAGGACTTCAGAGAACATGTCAGATGATGGAACCATAGTAAGGAGACTACAGCAAGGACTGACTTTGTTTCAGTTGAGAACCGTGGTTACAAGTACTAATCTGAAATATGCAAATCTCCTGAATATTTAAGATGGACCATTGTGGTAAGAGATGTGATGGGTATCATCAGCCTATTTTCTACTTATTGTGAGGGTCAAGTTTGGGATAGAGCCTCCCTCACGCTAAGAACAAAAATGAAGGCCCCACATGACACCTAAGAAATTAATATAACAGCTAAAAAGGCTTTCATTCATGTGGGAACGGCAGAATATACTGCAGGGCACTGATAAGGTCATAGTTTTACCATCCACACAAATCTCATCTTGAAATGAGAACCTGACAATAAACAATACAGATAAATCTCTTTTCATTTAGTTAGTACAATTTATCTTGAATACTTTCCATGAAAAACACTGAGCTTCTAGATTTTCAGAGGTGGTCGTATTAGAAGACTGACATATAGCTTACTTCATTCAAGCCAAATCCCATTTTCACCCATTGAACCCACTGAGAGACAGAAATGCTCTACCTCTGAAATCAAACTCAAACATTTCAATCTCTGACCATAACTTCCTTCTTCTGTGGTCTCAGTACCTTTCACTTAGAAGCTGTCAGAAACACCGGATTCCTCCCTGGCACCCACTCTCCTTTTCTAGTAGTCACTGGGCCCTGTACATCCTATTCTACTATATTTGACTCCCATTACCTTGCAAGTGACCTGCTAAATGCCTAATCCAACAGATATGTGTATGTTTTACCATTTCCAACATATTTAAAGTGTCCTACCCCTTCCAACCTGAAACTCTCCTTCTTGTTTTTTTTCTCTGTGTTTTAATTATGGTGAGGTTGAGGCGTCATTCATCTGTGAACTCACTGTGCCCAAATATATCTATATTATAGTGCATTGCAATTTTTGGTTTGTTTTTTTTCTGCCACTGGTCTGTCAAGTCCTTGATTGAGGACAAGGGGGCTTCTTTCAATTCTATAATTCCAGTTCTGATAGAGACAATAACTTAGGAAGTCCATAATAGAAGAAAACAAAGGTTGGACTATTTAATTTTACTAAGAAACTGTTAAATTGCAAGGACACTTAGGGGATACAGATTCTGACTGGTCTTTGGTGACATTTCATTTCATTTCAGAAAAAATTCACAAGTAACAAATTTCAAAACATACCTAGCCACTGTTGCTGAGATATTTCACACCAGTATTTCCTCACTGAAAGAATGTCCTTGAGCAGAATGTTGCTACAGTCAGCTCCATAAACGGCACCATTAAATGAATCTTTCACTGTATCCATGATATAGTTCAAGAGTTCTTGACATTTTAGTCTGGGCGCTCCTATTTAAAAATAAACAAAAAAACAAAAACATACAAATGCTAAGAAAAATAAGAATACTTGGAATGGCAAAGAGCCTGCATGCCCCTCTCTGCCTGCCCCCTCCCCATTGCCAACTCATGCATTCGCTCTCAAATAAAGAAAGCTTAAAAAAAAAAAAAAAAAAAAAAGTTTGTAAGGAGGATATTTGACTTTGAAAACGAAATTACTTTCAAATCATACAACAGCATTTGAGGTATATAAATATGTAAGGCTGTAATATTTCCAGTTTTATTTATTAGAGGTCCCAAAAATTCAGTATTAATGGATATATTCTCAAAGACAACAAAAGGACATTTAGAAACTGTTTATTTTCAAAAAATCACACTGATGTTACACCTAAAATTTTACCAGATTTCAACATTAACAATATTAGAACTGCATATAACTTCTTTGTTATTAGCTATGAGCAGGTACAAGTAATATATATCTGATTATATTCTAGTTTAGCAGTTCTTTAATCATTTTATTTTTTTATTCATGAGAGACACAAGAGAGGCAGAGACACAAGCAGAGGGAGAAGAAGGCTCCATGCAGGAAGCTCGATGTGGGACTCAATCCCAGGACCCCAGAATCACGCCCTGGGCCAAAGGCAGAGGCTCAACTACTGAGCCACCCAGGCATCCCTAGTTTAGCAGTTTCTTAAGATGAGTTCAGCATTTTCTTACCAAACTAGTGCAAATAAATATACACTAAGATAATTGTTTATCATTTTTATTTGTGGCTTATATCCTTTTAAGCATCTGGCCAATGATGAAATGCACAACCACATGATCCTCTACTGTAATACCCTGTGCCTCTCTCTCTTACAGTCCTTATAACATTTTCTTATCTGTAACATCTGCTATACTATAACATTCCTAAGGAATTAATTAATTTCTGTATGGCAACACAGCCCAATAACTGTCCTAAATAGTATTTGCTTAGTAAACAATTATTGAGTAACTGCATAAATCAATGTCACAATGAAATCATTTCCCTATGGTCTTAACCTCAACAGATTTCCTTCCTCCACCAAATTTGAGAAAGGTTTCAAAAACTATGCTGACATTCTTTTCTAAGAAAACCTATCATCAAAGGACAACTAAGTTGGCTGGAGAGAATTTAAGGAGCCTCACAGGACTTAACATTTACAAAGCTGGGTTTTCCATTCTCTAGGCTCCATCTGTGCTTTGTGTAGAAGCAGACAAATGCCAGTGTAGAGGAACGAACAATATTTGCTTATTAGTTCCTTCCCAGCTGTCTTTTCTGAATCTGTTTCTTTCGTCATAACTCGAATACCAATGCAGAGTAAGCCTGGCAAAGTCTACACATGTGTTTAAATTCCAGGCAACTCCCCAACACTTAAAAAAAAAAAGAAATAGTGAGAGGACATGATAGTTACACTTTGGTTTTATAGAGATGAAAGATGTTTATTTTTTTTTTTTGAAAGATGTTTAAATTACAAAGTCAAACTTGAAAGAAAAGGAAGCCTCAAATAAAAACACAACTTTTCAACCACTGAAATAATCTTACATTGACAATTTCATCAACTCATTCCCATAAATCAACATACTGATACTTTCACACATTTTTCCAATGTGATCTCCACTGTTAATTTTGCAATTGTAGATTTTTGCACCATGAAGCAATATTACATACTGCAAACTTTTCTGGTGGGCTACAAATAGGCTTGGGTATCTTTCTCTTAATAACTCTGTATGTACATATTAAAATGTGTTAAGAACCCAATGTTAGTAGTCAAGAGAAGAAATTTTAATAACTGCAGGGCTATCTATCATACAGGGCAAAAGCAGGTGCAGGGTATTCCAGTGTAGCTGTCAATGCTGGAGTCGCTGACACAGGCTTGCCACTATGCATATAAACTAGCACCTCAGACCTGGAAAACTAAATTTCTGCTAAACCATTGCTTTTTTAGACTCAAGTCTCATCACACCATTCTGAAATGTCATTAACTTACCATCTATATCCTTCTACTTAATAATGTTTATCAAGGCTTTTCTGATTCTTAAGTCTTTTAATTCCAGTATAGTTACCATACAATGTTCTATTACTTTCAGGTGTCCGATACAGGGACTCAATGGCTTTTCTTTTTTTTTTTTTTTTTTTTTTTAAGATTTTATTTATTCCTGAGAGAGAGAGAAAGAGAGGCAGGGACACAGTCAGAGGGAGAAGCAGGCCCCATGCAGGTAGCCTGACATAGGATTCGATCCCGGGTCTCCAGGATCACGCCCTGGGCTGAAGGCGGCGCCAAACCACTGAGCCACCCGGGCTGCCCAGATTTTCTTATTCTTTTTTTTTTTTTTTTTTTTTATTTATTTATGATAGTCACACACACACAGAGAGAGAGAGAGAGAGAGAGAGGCAGAGACATAGGCAGAGGGAGAAGCAGGCTCCATGCACCAGGAGCCTGACGTGGGATTCAATCCCAGGTCTCCAGGATTGCGCCCTGGGCCAAAGGCAGGCGCTAAACCGCTGCGCCACCCAGGGATCCCAGATTTTCTGATTCTTAAACTAAACTTGGTATCACAAAACCACATCCTTATCTGTGAAGAGTAAACAAAGTCTGAGCCCAAGAGTTGCTAAACAAACACTTCTACTTCTAGCCTTTAGCATCGTATGAAGCTCATTTCCTTACATAAACCTAGTAGGATCCTGCACTTTGGGTCAAAAATATCAACTCTTTATAAAATACCCACTGCACCAATTCAAAATGGGAAATACATGGCTGATCAGGAGCAAAAAAACCACTGGGTATTTTTTTAATCAGTAGTAAGCTCAGTTTTAGTTAAGAGAATGTGTTTTGACTGCCAAAAAAGCTAATGTAATCTCAAAATGAATTAGTAAAACTATAGAATAAAAGATATGCAAGTCCTGGTCCACTCTGTACCAATTAAAATATAGCTATAATTGAGTCCCATACTTTGAAATATAATTAAACTGAAGAAAATTCAGAAGACAGTGACACAAAAACTAGGTCATATGAGCTGAAGGAAGTATGTCAGTTTAGCTTAAAGTGGATTCAGAGGAAATGTCACAGCTAACTTCAAATATATACCAAACGATGTCATACTGAAAAAATTTATTAGGATTTGTCTGTACTATCTCAGAAGGCAGAAGCAGTAACAAAGGGAAACAGGTCTCTCCACTGTTAAAGCTATTCAAAGATATTAAAGCCTCAAAAGGTATGTTTGATCATTAAGGCTACCTAAGTGCTAGGAACAAAGAGGGGATCCAAGAAGCATGGGTAGTTGGAATACTAATTTTTAATCCTTCCAACATGGAGGCTATCATTCCATGCTTACATAAATTCCTCCAAATATTTGAACTGATCATAAATTAAAATCCATTTACATACTAGAAATTAGAGTTAGCACTCAAACTTTATCTTAACCATATTCTGACTGAACTCATGCAATAATAACCTTTAAACCAGCTATTTATAATAAGAGCACTTACTTTTATTTGCACATTTGATGAAATATTTGACCAAACTACTGATTTCTTGCATCTTTTTCTGCCTAGTGGCTTGTGTTGAGGCTGACACACTTGGTTTTGCTGTTCGCAGACATTCTGTTTCTTTCTGAACATATTTCTGTAAAAATCTTCAAGAAAACAAAGTAGAATTGCAAAAACTTATTAAACACTTAAATCATTACAATGGTTTTGAAAAGTCCTTTTATGCCATCATAAAGAGAATCTTTTAAGCCATAATGCTGCAATCAAGATAAATAAAATAATTTTCTTTCAAGGCTGAAGCCCCACGACACCAATTTAAAGTCTGTTCTGCAAAGCTCTAAAACGTAACCTCCATGATTTTCTGTTGCTTTACTGCTTGCTTTCTCCTTTTAGTATTAAAAGCTTACAATGCTATTAGGGCTTTTAGTTCTCTCTTGTTATTTTGTACACAACACAATCCTTTCCCAGGCAGTTTATAACAATTCTAAGCCTCTGAAGGAAGCCTGCCTAGAAGACATTCATGATTAGTTGGAAGTACCATGTGCCTATTGGACCTACCTGATCAGCTAATGCAAAATAATACTCGTCCTTAGATAATAGTTATATTTGTGATATTTGAAATAAACTAAGTAACCAGAGAAAAAGCACGCATTTTTTTAATGCTATCTACACTTAAATCTGTAAGTCCATCCAATACCAAGTAAGTGGTAAAAATAAAAGTTCTAAATACTTAAGAACAAGTAAATGCACTTCCTCTTGATTGAAGATAATTTATTTCAAGCTTTCCAGTATTCTATATTAAAATATTGTATTCATTTTCCTAAGTTTCACAACCTACTTCTAGTTACTTTTTCACAGTTGAAAATTATATCTTAATGTAAAAAGATATGAATTCTGCTTAGCACCCCAGTCCGGCAAACAATTGTCTTTCCAATGCCTGATTTTTTTTAACTATATTCATATGGGAATTATTCTGTAATTGTTTAACTATAATTTAACATGTAACAGTTACTCAGAGCAATATTAAAGACATAAATAATAAAACGTGTAACATAATTTTATTCTCCAACTTGAAAAAAAGTCTTTTGAATGAACTAACTCGAAAGGAATTCTCTCATCTTGAGTGAGATATACCTAAGAACTTTTATTGAACAAATGGCCTAAAAACTTAAATTTTTTCTATATGAACATCTCTTAAAAAATCATGTTTCAGATAAATAGTAAGTACCAACTTTATATGCAAGGTACAACAGCTTATAAGGAGCAAAGTTAAATAAGACCTACATACAACAAAAATATCTCAACAAATAAACAAGAAAGAGGAAAAACAAAGACAATAAAAAAAATTAGAATGGAATACCTAAAAACAGCATCCCAATTCAAATATTTGCTTTGTTTGGAATCTGAATGCCGATCTAAATGTTGAATAGTTTCAGGATCCCGAATCAGGCGCTTGAATTTCTCAACTTCTTTCTAAAATGAAAAAGAACATAGGAATGGGTTGCCAATCATACACTAATTTCAAGAAAAGATCAAATTTCAGTAATTTACTACCCTTCGTTCTGTAGCTCTATCATGTTCTAGTTGACGGCAGCAAATAAGCAGATCATTAAGCGCTAGACTCATGGTTCAGAACTTCAGAAAACACATCACTGTAAATAAATACATAAATTCAAAATTATTTCAAATTTGGTATTAATATATGATCATATCAACTGTACAATTACAGGCATATTATGATCAAACATTCAATGATTTTTCTTAACGTTTTCACATTTAAGTGAGATTTTATTAGAATATACCAAAACAAAACCTCAACACACAAAAGGGTACTTGTGTGCAATAGCAGGATAAAAAAAGGAAATACAGAATTTATTGTCCTGAGACCTCTTCTAAGAAACACGGTAATTAAAATAAAATGTGAAAGATGAACAGAAGACAGCCAGGTCAAGAATAAGGAAAGAGCACTTAAACATTTAACACTGACCAGCTGAAATATTTAACCACACACTTTCTTATATGGAGTGACAAGACGTGCTATCTGCTGAGCCAAAAGCTGAAACTGCTTATGCTCTGGAATTGATATGTAAAAGGTTGATATCAAAGCTAGTAATAAGCCATGCCTACCACTTAAGTCTCAACTGGCTTTATGGTTCTCACTTAAAATATAAAAACAGGGATCCCTGGGTGGCGCAGCGGTTTGGCGCCTGCCTTTGGCCCGGGGCGCGATCCTGGAGACCCGGGATCAAATCCCACGTCGGGCTCCCGGTGCATGGAGCCTGCTTCTCCCTCTGCCTGCGTCTCTGCCTCTCTCTCTGTGTGACTATCGTAGATAAATAAAAATTAAAAAAAAAAATATATATATATATATATAAAAACAGAAGGATAATTATGCTCTTGCTTTTGTTTTAAAAGAAAATTAACTACAATAGTGCCAAAAATCAACTATGTTTTACTGCGCCTTAATGCCATCGCTGTAGTCCTGCTCCTTTTAGGTTTTCTGACATAATCAAAGCTTCCATTGATAACCTTTAAAAAAAAAAAAACTCATTCAAGAAAAGCATTTTGTGTCATTCTCCCTGACTCTTTTTAAAAAGAAGCTTCATTAGAGACCATATCCAGTCTTCCTACAAAAAAAGAAATCCCTCTTACAAAATTAAACACTCTTTAAACACTCCCAGCAAGAGCACTCTATCTAACAAGCCTACCATTTTGTTGGCAAATAGCTCTAATTTGCTTCCCCATTTTTATTCATTGGTTGTTCTCTTTTATCCCTATTACAATCTCCTTTACCCTGCTGTAGATTACAAATTGTTATTTACCTGACAGTCTTTTTCATTTGATTAAATTCCTTGAGGAAAAGGACTATTATTTTTATTTTCCATTTCTTATGGTTTTATCTAGGACTCTTGCCCCTTCATACTGAATCCTAGTTTAAAACCCTCTTGATTGAGACAAAATGGAAAATAAAACTAGGACTGTAACCAGTGAAAACACCTTAACAATATCCAAAGAACCATAAATGTAGACACATTTATTTCTAAGTACACAAAAGATGTTTTTTGTAATGTAAAAAAAAAAAAAAAAATGCAAGTTTACTGACCATGTGACACTTCTAGAAGATGCAGCCCTAAACTTTTTTTTTTTTTCAAGTTGTGGTTTTTCTGCTTGTCTCCTACTGTTTCTCTTTCTTCCGCCTCAAAGATTGATTACTTTGAAGAAAACACAACAGTTTAGTCAGGAGACATTCTTTCACTGGGCAGCTACTTGTTCAAGGCACTCTGTTAGGGGTAGCCAGGCATATAATGAATTAAAGAGACAAAATCCTACCCTTGGGCAGTCATAACTGATATATGACTCAAAGGAACCAAATATACAACTGAGAGCATCAGTTGATAAGCTGCCAGCGAACACGTCTCAGTAGAGGTTACCAACAGAGTCAAGATCCGAAGTGGTGTCAATCACAAAAAGAGCCAGAGGACCAAGATCTCAAGGAAGGACACTAGTACCACCAAAAGGTCCCAAGATGAAAAAGTGCATGGTCTTCCTTTCCAACTAGGGCCCGGCAGAATGGCTCCCGCAAAGAAGGGTGGCGAGAAGAAGAAGGGCCGTTCTGCCATCAAAGAGGTAGTGATCAGAGAACACACCGTCAACATTCACAAACGTATCCATGGAGTGGGTTTCAAGAAGCGTGCCTCTCGGGCACTCAAAGAGATCCAGAAATTTGCCATGAAGGAGATGGGAACTCCAGATGTGCGCATTGACACCAGGCTCAACAAAGCTGTCTGGGCCAAAGGAAGAAGGAATGTTCCATACTGTATCCGTGTGCGGTTGTCCAGAAAACGTAACGAGGATGAAGATTCACCAAACAAGCTCTACACGCTGATTACCTATGTACCTATCACCACTTTCAAAAATCTACAAACTGTTAATGTGGATGAGAACTAATTGCTGATTGTCAAATAAAGGTATAAAACTGCAAACAAACAAACAAACAAACAAAAAATGCATGATTATGTTCGAGGAATTGAAAGAAAACCGAAGTAACAACGGGGTAGTCAGCTAGAGTAAGAGAGCTGAGACATAAGGTTGAGTTCGATTAATACATTAATCCAGAACTAAACTCCCCTACCAACATGCAACTGAAACCATACATACTTCCTGAACAACAGTCTCTGAAGCGGCAAGTCCAACATTCCTTCTTAGATCTCATTCAAGTTGATCTCCTTGCAGAATTAGACAATGATGCCTACATCCCATCTTCCCACATAGAATACTGCCCTTGGCATGCCATTCTTTTCTGGAGTAACAGTGTGGGCTCTATAGGTAGCTTGTACTGGTTCAAAGCCTGGTCTTGCCACTTACAAGCTGTATAACCTTGGGCACTAGCTAATCAATCTCTCAAAACCTCAGTTCTATCATGGGTAAAATGAAAAACAATACCAGAACCTACCTCAAAGTTACGGTTAAGGATTCATGCACGGATTTAACGCAGTGTCTGGAACACAGCAAATGCTCAATCAACCTTAGCAATTACCATTCTTTCTTCCTTTGTTTTCTAAGTCTTTCTGGATGTTTCCTCTTCCACCCACACCTGCAAAACTATCTCCCTACTTCCCACCCTGGCTGCTCCTGACGTGATCTCATCCATCCCAAAGACCCCAAGATGCTGAAAATGCCTACATCTATTTCATTCAACGCCAGACCCCACTCCAGAGCTTCAGAAACTTTCCAAGCTGTGTGCCTTTACGCGCATTGCCCCTCCTGCCTGGAAGACCCCTACCTCCCTCCTCCCGTGGTAAGCGAACAATCCGAGGTCTCACCGCAGACCTGCACGGTTCTACCTTAAGATCTTTTTTTTTTCTTTATTGGAGTTCAATTTGCCAACATATAGCATAACACCCAGTGCTCATCCCATCAAGTGCCCCCCTCAGTGCCCGTCACCCAGTCACCCCCACCCCCCGCCCACCTCCCTTTCTATCACCCCTTGTTCGTTTCCCAGAGTTAGGAGTCTCTCAAGTTCTGTCTCCCTTTCTGATATTTCCCACTCATTTTTTCTCCTTTCCCCTTTATTCCCTTTCACTATTTTTTATACTCCCCCCCAAAATGAGACCATATAATGTTTGTCCTTCTCCGATTGACTTATTTCACTCAGCATAATACCATGTTAATGGATTGGAAGAATTAATATTGTGAAAATGTCAATGTTACCCAGGGCAATTTACACATTTAATGCAATCCCTATCAAAATACCATGGACTTTCTTCAGAGAGTTGGAACAAATTGTCTTAAGATTTGTGTGGAATCAGAAAAGACCCTGAATAGCCAGGGGAATTTTAAAAAAGAAAACCATAGCTGGGGGCATCACAATGCCAGATTTCAGGTTGTACTACAAAGCTGTGGTCATCAAGACTGTGTGGTACTGGAACAAAAACAGACACATAGATCAATGGAACAGAATAGAGAATCCAGAAGTGGACCCTCAACGTTATGGTGAACTAATATTCGACAAAGGAGGAAAGACTATCCACTGGAGAAAAGACAGTCTCTTCAATAAATGGTGCTGGGAAAATTGGACATCCACATGCAGAAGAATGAAACGACCATTCTCTTACACCATACACAAGACAAGATTACATCAAAATCCTAGAGAACACAGGCAACACCCTTTTTGAACTTGGCCACAGTAACTTCTTGCAAGATACATCCATGAAGGCAAGAGAAACAAAAAGCAAAAATGAACTATTGGGACTTCATCAAGATAAGAAGCTTTTGCCCAGCAAAAGAAACAGTCAACAAAACTAAAAGACAACCTACAGAACGGAAGAAGATATTTGCAAATGACAGTTAAGTCAGATAAAGAGCTAGTTTCCAAGATCTATAAAGAACTTATGAAACTCAACAGCAAAGAAACAAACAATCCCATCATGAAATGGGCAAAAGACATGAACAGAAATTTCACCAAAGAAGACATGCCAACAAGCACATGAGAAAATGCTCTGCATCACTTGCCATCAGGGAAATACAAATCAAAACCACAATGAGATACCACCTCACGCCAGTGAGAATGGGGAAAATAAACAAGGCAGGAAACCACAAATGTTGGAGAGGATGCGGAGAAAAGGGAACCCTCTTACACTGTAGGTGGGAATGTGAACTGGTGCAGCCACTCTGGAAAACTGTGGAGGTTCCTCAAAGAGTTAAAAATAGATCTGCCCTACGACCCAGCAATTGCACTGCTGGGGATTTACCCCAAAGATACAGATGCAATGAAACGCCGGGACACCTGCACCCCGATGTTTCTAGCAGCAATGTCCACAATAGCCAAACTGTGGAAGGAGCCTCGGTGTCCATCGAAAGATGAATGGATAAAGAAGATGTGGTCTATGTATACAATGGAATATTACTCAGCCATTAGGTTCTCCCTTAAAATTACCTTGAGCCCTAAGAGTCCTTTTTCTTGTCGGTACCTGGTGAAAACTGCAGCGAGCGCTCCTGGGAGTTCCCCACCTGCGAGGATTATGACAGAGAGACAGGACGGCGCGCTCACACACCAGTCGGCCACAGTTCCACGTCCAGTAAGGAGATTCCAGAGTCGGGGCTCTTCACCGCGCCACTCTCCTTTGAGCCGCAGCAGAGGCTCGCGGATTAAAACTAATCAAGAAAAGAGGGGGAAACATGGCTAGTCATCTAGTTCCATCTGGGCCGTCGGTGGCAGGGAAAGGGGACGCGCAGGAGGGCCCACCAGGGCATCTGGAAGAAGAGTCGAGGCGAAACCCGCGAGGAAGAAGGAGAGAGGAGGGACGGGAGAGAGACAGGGCGGCGGGGAGGGGGGGTCCACTCCGAAGGGTCGAGGCGAAGCTCGGTAGCGGCTCGGAGAGAGGGAGGGCGGGAGAGTCCGGTCGTCGGGGCGCCGGCACGGAGCGGCTCCAGTCCCGGGACGCAGAAGCCACCGCCTGCTTCCCACGCCCCTAACGGTGCCCTCGCACAGCCAAAGCGGCGGCGACTGCAGCCTACATCCCGGCTCCACTTGCCTTCCACGCCCCCGCGGCCACAGAGGCTCCAGCCAGCTGGAAACCCAGTCTTCCCGCTTCCGGTTCAAACGCTGCGTGACCCCGCAGCCCGGGTCTCCCAAGGAAGAAGCCGGGGTCACCCGGGAGCAGGCCCCATCTGCCCATGCGCGCCGACCCCCGCACGCTGTGCGCTGCGTGCGCTCTCTCGCTTCAAAATATTTGGCTCGTCGGAGCAAACGCGCCTGCGCGCTTCTCGCCAATGGCGTGCGAGCCTGCGCTCCCCGCCTGCCTCCTGGCGCCGGCCGCTGCGCCGTCCTCCCACCTCCTCGACGCCTTCGGCCCCGCCTCTCCGACTCTCAGGGCGGAAGTGACGACAGTTCCGAGGGGAACGGAGGCGGGTTTCATTTCGGCGCCTTTCTTTCTTCCGCGAAAGCGATTGGCGGACGCGGGGTGAAAGAGGCGGGACAAATTGCCGCGGGTTCAGTGCCGCCACTGGAACCGGGAGATGCGGCGCAGGAGCTGTCGGGGCTGTGTTGGCTTGTACCTGAGTCTCGTCTCCTGTGGCGGTTCCCGCTGCGGCTTCGGTCATGTTGTTACCTTCGGACATAGCGCGGCTGGTGCTGGGTGAGCGCGGACGCGGGAGGGACGGGCCGTGCTGACCGGGCTGAGCAGGACGGAACGACCTTCGGGGCCAAAGGTTCTCCCGGGGCGGGGAGGCTCTGGTGCTGTGCCTCCCCGTCTGCGGCTCGAGCCCGGCGGCGGTTCCGCTGGGGCCGGGTGCTCGGGCCGGGCCCGAGAGCCTCTTTGTGCGCGGATGTTGCGCTCCCCGGAGGCGGCGTGGCGAGGCAGGGCTGAGGGGAGGCGCGGCGGAACACCTGAGGCCCGGGTGCTGAGGGGCAGCCAGGCCTGCACGCCTCGTCGGGACCCCCGGAAGGAGACTTGTCAGGGATGGGAGAGCACGAGGACGTCCCCGACCTCCGGGTCTTGTAGAAAGACCTTCGCGACGTCCTTCTCGTACTCGCTCCTCCAGCTAGGAATTTGGGGGCGGACGGGGGTCTTCTTCCCTGTCCTCCCCTGGCGCCCCCGCCCTCCCTCTCCACAGTGAGTGGTCCCCAGCTTGGGGGTCTGAGATAGCCCGCTGCATGGTGTAAAACAGCCCCAATTCCTCGTCTTTCCACCGGCCAGAAATTTCGCAGAGGAAAATGCCTTCCCGTTGAACGTGTTCTAGTCCTCTGGTTCGTTTCTCCTCCATTTGGGGACGGTTGGTGCCACGGGCCTGTTGTCAGGGCGTATTGTCTGCGTGGGCAAACGGGTTTGGTGGTTGTGTGCCCCCGGGAAGAATTAGAGAGATTCGTGCTGCCCTGGGAAGTTCAGACCCCCAAGCCGGCGGTTTGCAGACCTTGTCGTACGCGACACCCCTGAAAGTACATGGTAAACATCTGTGATGAAACTTGCCGTGGTGTCCGCAGCAATTACTGTCGTTTACCCTACTGTTAGAAAAATCCCATTTGTCTTACTCCGTTTTAAAATACTTAGCCCTGTCCGGAAAACTGGCCTTTGTGCTCAGGGCTTTTGGCGAGCACATTTTGCAGGAAACGAGAGGGTAACGGCTGCACGGCGCCCCCCCCCCCCCCCCGTTTTTTTTGGAGAAGCGAATGACTTCATTTAATATTTTGTTAATGGCGGGTTCATCTTTTGCTTTATTACAACTGAATTATCAATAGTTCTGTCTTTATTTCTGAGACAAAGCTGGCTGTCTTGTAATTATATTTATTAGGATTATATTCATACAGTAGACTAATTTAGAGTAGACTCTCACAGTGTTCGAGATGAATATTGGCGTGCTTTATTTTTTCCTCTAGGCATATCGTTTGCTTAAGAATTTGACTTTTAGCGATTTGGTGGTAATCAACTCCAGTTTCAGTAACTAATCTTTAATAGGGTTTCTCACCCTGGCCCTGTTGACATTTGCGGCCAGGTAATTATTATGGGGAGCTGTCCTGTGCATTGTGAGAAGTTCAGCATCCCTAGCATCTATCTATTAGATGCCAATAAGACCCCACTCCCACCCACCCCCCACTTAATGACAGTTTAAAAAAAAAAAAAAAAAAAAAAAAACAAAGTCTCCAGATAGTGCCAGTTTGTTCCCTAGAGGGAAAAATCATTCCCTGTTAAAAACAACTGGTCTTAAAGCAATCTGATTTTCTAACCGAAATAACTCACTTGTATTCTCCACAAACCAGCTGCTCTGCTTGACTCCTACTTTTTTAATAGATAAAAATGCCAAAATTTCCAAATTCATTGTTTCTTATCCTAAAAAATCTTTGTCATTCACATTCCATTTTAATTGCCACCAATCCTATTTACTGTGCCCCTGGTTATGCCTTCTGTGGGACTTCTGTCATTGTTTCTCATATAATCATGCCACTGATATTTACTGTTTAAAAAAAATGCCTGAAGCATTCACACTACACATATTCTAAAAGTAGAAAAAAAAACTGTGCACTTATTAAAATTTCAAGTTATGCAAAAGAATACATGATAGAAAAAAAAGAAAATCTCCCCACACTCATTACTCTTCTAATATATCTTGAAACTCATATCAGCACACAGAGATCTGTAATTCCACAACTGAGAGGCGTAAAATTGTAACTATTTTGTCGTGATTCTTCTTTTGGTACCCCATGCCCATCTTCACGTCTCTTTTTGTTGGCTCCTTTTTTTTTCATAACGTTAAAGAAATTTCGGGTACTTAGTATTAGACACTGCCAAATGCTAAGAATAGACAAGTTCCCCTTAGAGTTCACAAAATAAGGTTCTTTTGCCCTCAGACATGTGTCCCTCCCCCCACATACCCCAAAATATTTAGATCTCACCTCACATTCTATGTCATGCTCTGTGCCACCCTTTTACAAATCAAAGAATGAACTCTTACTTTCCACCTCCCTTTTATTCTTCAACATGCTGACCTGCACCTCACTGCATGTAACCAGCCCTTGTTCTTCAGCTACATCCAGCTGTTGTCCTGCTGTACTTTTTGTTAATATTGTACCTGCCAAAATAAAGGAGAGTTGCTTATTACCCATGGGACACCAGTTCCGTTTTCTCAGCATGTCGTTCGAGGAGCCCTGTGGGGCTGATCCTGTCTGTCTCTCCTGCTTGATCTTAGCTGCTTCTCAATGTCTCCTCTATGCTCTAGGCATACCAAAGTACTTGCAAGTTTCTCCAAATAAAATCCACAATCTCTGAAACCTTTTCTAGCAAGTATAACTATTAATTTCTCCTTAAGTGCTTCAACAGCATTGTACATCACTTCTGTGAAACCCTTAGAGTGTTTTCTCATTGCTCGTGTTTACTTTATTATTTTTTTTTGAAATATACATGACAGAAATATATACAACATTTTAGCCATTTTTAAGTGTACGGTTCTTTGGCATTAAGTACATTCACATCAATCTGTAACCATCATCATCATCTACCAGTAGAACTTTCTCATCTTCCTAAACTGAAACCTTTTTGTCCTCAGCTTTCTTGATCTGGGATTAATAAAATAGGCTCTGAAAGTTCTTGGAAGCCCTCAAAACTGTAAAGATTTGTGTCAGGTGGGGCATTTTTATAAGTGAAAGATCCAGAACTTTTTTTTTTTAGTTTCTAAATAGGTTTGTTCTTTCTGTGTGAGTCAGAATCCATTCAGGAAAACAGAAACCAATCTGAGTATTTAACGTGGGGGGATTTAATGAGGGAATTGGTTACACTGGTGATAGAAAAACTAAGACGACAAAGCAGCTTAAGTGAGCCAACTCAGAGAATAGCAGCAGAAGGAAGCCACTCTGATAATCAGGAAAACTAGGAGATGTGAAGCAGTCCAGGGGCTGGATTCTCTCTCTGGAAGATGGAAGGTAGACTTTTCTGGTGAGGGAGCAGTAATCCCAGAGGAGATTCTACTGAGGCAAAGAGGGAATGGGAGGAAAACAACATGGCTTCTTCCAACTGCCCTCCGGTCTCCCACCAGTGCTTCCCATTGTTTGAACACAGCCAGAAGCCAGCTGACATAGAGCCTAGGAAACACTGCCTGTGTGGGGTCAGGTTTCCTATCACACAGCACGGGAGGGGGGGAAGAGATTTGGAAGCACGCAGAATCAGAATTGACACACCTGAAAGGTTCAGAGCCACTGATCCGATTCACTGTATATTACTAAGACAGTATAAATATTTATAAAACAACTGTGATCATAACATTTCTTTTTGCCTACTGAATACCTGTCATTCAGTCAGATTGTTACTCTGTCATCTGTTATTTATTCAGGTTGTGTTTCTTTTTTGTTTTTTGTTTGTTTGTTTTCATAAAAATATTTCATTGATGCAGTTTACAGCATTTTTGGATCCTTACCCATTCTGTCTTTTCAATTGTATCTCCCACCTGTTCTCCATCATATACGTGTGCTTCCTCCAAACTGGGCACATTTCCCTAACATGCTCTCCATGTGTGCTTTTCATGAGATTTTTTGGGATTTTCCCAACCATCCTTCAAGATTCACTTCTTTGTAACATATATAATTTTCCCCAAGTCTGGGCATACTTTCTCAATCCCCTATTCTCCCATAAAGTCCTATTTGTTTTACTACCTTTGCTTTGTATTACAGTTACTGTGTATGTATCTTCTGGGTCCTTTTAGGTAACTTGTTTATAGACAGAAACTTTGTTATTTGTGGATCTAATAATATAAAGCACTGTAAGTAAAGTCTTCCCAAGAATTGCTTACATTTTTAAATAATCATTAAATTAGTAATTTCTGGAAAGTTGTTAGAATATGTAAAGTAGATATTTTCAGGTAGGGGGATTTAGTATCTCTTACTTTCTTCCTCAGGCACCTCTTTCTTTAGCTTTCTCTCTCCATAAATAGGAAGAAGAAAAGGCAGACTCTTGGTATCTCAGTTCCTAAAATTTGGATTTATCTTCATTTTCTTTTCAAGTTAGATTTCTCCTTCAGTCTATTTAACTTGTTACTCATTACAACTTCCACTGAAAAGTAGGCCGAAGACAATATTTTTAAAAGGAAAACTCAGGCATGCTATCTTACCTATTTGTCCAGCTTTGTCAGTAAGTTTACATAAAGGATAGTTCTTTTATGTTAGAGATGTATTTAGGAGTAAAAGGAAATAATGACTGATGGTAATTGAGTAAGTTTTTGTATTATAGTAAGCCATTGTTGCTCACTATTTTGTATTTTCATTGTGACATTTGAGATTTGGAATAATTTATACCTAAAACTTCCTCCTATTATTATTGTTAGTCACATAGTGGTCATCATGGTCATCTGATGGAGGGGTGCCTGGGTGGCGCAGTCGTTAAGCTTCTGCCTTCAGCTCAGGTCGTGATCCTGGGGTCCTGAATTGGGCGCCCTGCTCAACGGGAAGTCTGCATCTCCTTCTACTCTGCCCCTCCCACCAATCATGCTTTCTCTCGCTTTCTTTCTGAAATGAATAAATGAAATGTGTAAGAATAAACTGGGGCACCTGAATGGCTCAGTGGTTGAGCATCTGCCTTTGGCTTAGCGCGTGATCCTGGGGTCCCAGGATCAACTCCTGCATCAGGCTCCTTGCAGGGAATCTGCTTCTCCCTCTGCTATGTCTCTGCCTCTCTCTCTCTCTCTGTGTCTCAATAATAAATTTTTTAAAAGTCTTTAAAATCATAACTCCACCATCCAAATCACATTAGTCTAGAATAATTCAGTCCACCTTCAGGACCACTTGGGCTATATGATTTCAGGATGCTGTGGGGATTTGGGTTTTTTTCTTACTCTTCGTGTAACCACCTGTAGATCCTGGAAAAACCATGTAATGTCTTCCGTGCTCAGTTTCCTCCTCTGCAAATTGAGGAAGCCCAAGGTCCATCTCAGGTCTAAATTTGTGATTCTTGGATAAATCTGCTTGCAGGAGGTGCTTGTGAGTAACTCTGGGAGGGTTCCTAGTGCCCTGTAGCCCAGTGAGAGAATCAAGCTCATATACTGAAGGGCCACCTAATGACTTCATGGGCTTTGATGTGGGTAGCTAGGTTTTAATTTTCTCTTAGAGCAACATTCCCTGGGGTAAAGTGTACTTTGCAATGGATTAATAACAACCACATCAGATATTTCGATTGCTAGAGGATATCTCATTTAGAAATCAGGTTTAAGTCATACTGTTTTAATAGCATTTGCTATCAGAACAAAATAAAAGACCCCAAAGGAATGTTTTTACTTGAGGTTTAAATTTATTGGAATGTCAGAAGTACCTAAGAGTTAAGGATCTGTAAATATTTAAAACAAGGTGAAATCACAATACCAAATCTAATCTCTTAAGTTTGAGTAGAAACCAAAAGGAACTAGCAAAATCCCTAGGAACACTGTCAGTATAAACTTAATCCTATGATCATGTCTAATAACTCACATTATAAGAGTTGGGGGAAATGCATCAGTTGTCAGTATAAGCACATAATCAATCTGCACATGAGAAAATGGATCATGTGGAGGATGCCAAAAAGTCTTTTTCCTTCTCTGGTAAACCAGTGATAATGCTACCAGAAACCAGGCTGCAGAAATAATAAGCCATTCTACCTGATTTTCCAGGATTTAGCTACCCACACCCCTTCGTCAGAGCTTTATACATTACTCTAGCTTTCTGTGATTATGGACCAAATATATTAAATCTTTTATTCACCTCTTATTTAATCTTCTGAAGGGCCCAGAAAAGTAGCAATTGCTTACTCTATGATACGATGGGAGAAACCGAGGTCCAAGAGTTTACGTGCGTCCTGTAAACTGCTTTTTCTTCAAATGCCAAAGAACAGTGAAGGAAGATAGTTCCTTGATCATAGATTTTTATTCATTTGTTCATTTATCCATGCATTTATTCTTTTGCCCATTTATTCAGGAACTTGTTCTATTTTTAACATACCCTACTCTAAGGAAAGCTTCATATAAATCCATCCCACCCACCTGTCTTTTTGCTGTATTTATTATATGTATATATTTTATTCATGTATTTACCAGTGATGGATATTTGGGTTTTATAGAACTTATTTAAACTTATAAAATTTTACAGCAGCCTTGCTTATAAGTTTTTATGTAACATGTTTGATTTCATTTGAGTAAATACTGAGATGTAGGATTGCTAAATTAGGTTTAAATGTACTATCTCTAGGCACCTGATTGGCTCAATTTGTAGAGCATGGGACTCTTGATCTTGGGTTCATGGATTCAAGCCCCTCATTGGGTAGAGGCTTACTTAATTTAAAAAAAAATTTTTTTAATGGATCTACTATCTCGCTATTTGTTTTCTATTTGTCTCATTTCTTTCTTGCTCCTTTTTCCCTACATTCTTTTGGATTCCTTTTAGTATTTCATTTTGTCTCCACTATTGGTTTATTAACTTTAGCTCTTTATTTTTCTAAAAAGTAAAACAAAATGCATCAAGTCTAATCTAAAATAGGAACTCTGTGGATGCCTGGGTGGCTCAGTCGTTTAAGTGTCTGCCTTCAGCTCAGGTCTTGATCTCGGGGTCCTGGGATGGAGCCGCACACGGATTCTCTGCTTAGCGGGAACCTGCCTTTCCCTCTCCTCCTGGCCCTCCCCGTCTTCTTGTGCTCTCTGTCTCAAATAAATTAAATCTTTAGAAACAAATAAATAACAAAATAGGAACTCTAGATTGCCCAAAGTAGGTATGTTTTTAAGAGCAGGGGATAAATATCTTAGATATTGCTATTTTAAGATACGTTGTAACTTTTAAACACTTTATAGAAGTAATCTAGTCTTTTTAACAAAGCCTCTTCTCAAGTGTATACTAAAGTGTAATGTCTTCTGATAAACCGCAAACTATCTGATCTGTGATAATTCCTTGCCTAGGGTAGCTAGCACAAATGACCATATTTTTCTGAGAAAGGTTAATTCTATCACTACCTTCTGTCTAGGGTGGAGTTTCTCAACTTTATTTCATTATTACACCCTTAAGGAATATTTTTAGACTTTTCCCCCCTAATCTCCCACATAATATTTTAATGTCACAAATATATTGTTCATATATTGTATGTACATCTATGATTTATGCATAAAAAGGGTGATGTTCTCTTTATTCCCTTGCCTCTCCTGTACCAGTTTTCATCCCCTTAGGGCTATGTTATTTTTGAGAATTTTTGATCTACAGAAAAGCAAATCCACTTTAAGTAATTTGATTTTACACCACCACCTGTTAGAAGTCTCAAGTGGTTAGGAATACATCTGGGGTGCTTAGTACTTTTGAAACTCTTATGAAAAGAAATTATCTTTAGTTTTAATTTTTAAACATGTAAAAAGCTCCCAACTGCCCCGATGCCAGAGTGATTCCAATGGTTCTTACACATTTTAAATGTCTATATTTGTCAAATCGTAGGAGCTGATCTATTCTAAATAATGTAACTGTCTAAAAGCAAACCATCATAGAAATGATTTCAGCTGACTATAGAATTACAAGGGTTTATATTGGGTTATTTGTGAAAAATAAAAAGTGGGGGGGGGGAATAGCAATCTACCTTTGATATAATTTCACATTTGAGGTCATTTCACACCTTCAGTAATGTAGATACTGAAGTAGTATATGAAATAAAAGATTTGTGGTTTCTAAATGTCTTCCCCTACTCAAAAACACAGTTTTTGTGTATTTCGTTTCTCCTTAAGGCATTAGTTAGCAAGCTGTTAGAAAACTGATTCATCAACTATAAGTAGAAAGTGGTGAGTTGATTTCCAGATCCCAGCTAGGCCATTTCCTCTTTTTTTTTTTTTTTTAAGATTTATTTATTTATTAAAGAGAGACATAGAGGGAGAAGCAGGCTCTTTGCTGGAGCCTAATTCAGGACTCGATCCCAGGATCATGACCTGAGCCAAAGGTAGCTGCCCAACTGCTGAGCCACCCAGGTGTTCCTAGGGCATTTCCTAAAATGTTTGGGGATGACAATTTTTTTGCCCTTTGCTTTTATAATCTTTATATATAATGGCTTCAGAGACCCTCTCATTAATTTTTTGCCTTGGAGGGCCTAAAGTTACAGTTCCGGGTGAAAAGAATAGAACCATATCATTTTAAAGATGGAAGAGACCTAAATAATTGCTTTAGTAAATACTTGAGTATTATACTAACACTGAGCTAAGTCTACTACAAGGGTAGGTGAAAGGGAATCTATTATCTGATAAAAGGAGTGAGTATGCACATACTGAGAGGATTAAAAAAAAGAGAGTCTCTGAGGAAGTAGTAGTTAACCCTAGACCTGAAGAATGAGTTGGAATTAAGCTAAGAAAATAAGCTACCCAAAGCAACGGGAATGGAGTATACAGTGGTCTTGATATCAGAGCCTTTGTGAATTTGAGGAATTAAAAGACCAGTTAGTCTGGGAGAGAGAGAATGGCATGAGAGAAGGGCTAAAGAAGAAACCAGGATGCAAAACAGGTAGAGCTTCATGTAACATATTAAGAATTTAGGATTACATTTTTTCATTGAATTGTGATTATTCACATACCTACCACAACATATAAAATCCAGTGGCATTCAGTATATTCACAATGTTTTACAAACATCACTATCTTAATTCCAGAACATTTCCATCATCCACAGAAGAAACCCCTGTTAATAGTTACTCCCATTTGCCCCGCTCACCCATCCTCTAACAACCACTAATTTATCTTTGTCTCTGTGGATTTCTGTATTTGGATTTTTCAAGTAAATGGAATTCTATAATTTGTGACCTTTTGTATCTGACTTTTAGAACTTTTGTTTTCAAGATTTGCCAGTTGAAGTAGTTACCTTTCGTGGCTGAATAATGTTCCATTGTGGAGATATTCCACATTTTGACTATTAAGAAAAAATACTATGAACATTCATTTACAAGTCTTGTTTGGATATACTGTTTCAATTCTCTTAGATATATACCTAAGAGTGGATTCACTTGATCATGTGGTAATTCCATGTTTAATGTTTCTGAGAATTTCCCAAGTGATTATCTAGTGATATTTGTACCATTTTACATTCCTACCAACAATGAATGAATTTCCAGTTTCGTCAGTCTTTGCCAGTACTCACTACTATCCTTCTTAATTCTGGCTATCCTAGTGGGTATGAGTTGGTATATTTCATTGTGGTTTTGATTTTATATTTCTCTAATCACTAATGAAGTTGAGCCTCTTCTCATGTGCTTAGTGGTTCTTTATATATTCTGGATTCCAGTTCAGTATCAGATAGATAGCTTGCAGATATTTTCTTCCATTTTGCCCATTGTCTTTTCACTTCCTTCAGAGTATCCTTGAAAGCACAAATGTTTTTAATTTTGATGAAGTTCAGTTTGTCTAATTTTTCTTTGGTTGATGGTTCTTTAGATATCCTAAGAAACCGTTACCTAATCCTACATCAAAAAGATTTATACCTGTGTTCTGTTCTAAGACTTTTGAAGTTTTTGCTCTTATATTTACATCTATGATCCTTTCTTAGTTAATTTTTATATTTGGTATGAGGTGTAACTTCATTTTTTTGGTCCAACTTCATTGTTTTGCATGTGGGTATCCAGTTCTCCCAGCATCAGTTGTTGAAAAGAGTAATATTTCCTCCATTAAGCTGACTTGGCACCGGTTTTGAAAATCAGTTGACCATAAATGTCTGGACTTTTGTGAATTCTGCCTCATTGATCTTTAAGTCTATCCTTATGCTAGTACCACATTACCTTGATTACTATTGCTTTACAGTAAGTTTTGGAGTGGGTAAGGGTAAGTCCACCAACTGTTTCATTTTCAAGATTGTTTTAAATACTCTGGGTCCCTTGTATTTCCCTGTGGATGTTAGGATCAGTTTATTAATTTCTACACAAAGGCAGCTAAGATTTTGATAGGGACTGTGTTGAATCTAAGAGTATTGACTTTGAAAAACATTAACTCTTCTAATCCATGAACAAGAGAGATTTATCTGTCTATTTAGTCTATCTCAGTGATATTTGTAGTTTTTTAGTATAATAATACACTTCTTTTGCTAAACTTATTTCTAAGTATTTTTGTTGCTATTGTAAATGAAATTGTTTTTATTTCTTTCTTGGATTGTTCATTGCAAGTATATAGAAGTGCAGCTGATTTTTGTCTATTCATCTTGTGTCTTGAAGCCTTACTGAAGTCATTAATTGGCGTTAATAATTTTTCTGTGTGTATGTGGAGTCCTTAACATTTTTTATATGTGACAGCATGTCATCTGCAAATGAGGACATTTGATTTTTTTTTTTTTCTCTTTCTGATGTGGATGCGTTTTACTTTAGTTTCTTTCCCAGTTGCCCAAACTAGAACTTCTAGTACAGTGTTAAAGAAATGGCAGGAGCAGGCATGCTCTTGTCCCTGATCTTAGGGACAAAGCTTTGATTCTTTAACCTTTGAGTATTGTGTTAGCTGTGGAAATTTCTTAAGTGCCTTTATCAGGTTGAAGAAATTCCCTTATATTCGTAATATTTTTATTATGAAAAGGTGTTGGATTTTGTCAAGTTGTTTTTCTACATCTGTTAAGATGATAACATGCTTTTGACCTTTATTCTATTAATACAATGTATGAGGTCAACTTTTCTGTTAATAGAATGTATTACACGGATTTGTTTCTGTTTTATTGAACCAGTCTTGCATTTCTGGCACAATTGCACTTGGTCATGGTGTATAACCACTTTTAAAAGTTACTGGACTTAGTTTGCTAGTTATTTTGTTGAGAATTATTACATCTGCTTTTTCACAAGGGATATTGATGTGTAGTTTTCTTGTGATGTCTTCGGTGTTAGTATCAGATTATTACCAAATTACCAAATGAAATGGGCAAGCTTCTCTCCTTTATTTTTTTTAAGAGTCAGTGAAACTTTTTTCAGTATTTGATAGAATTCACCAGTGAGGCCATTTGATCTTAGGCCTTTCTTTATGAAAACAGTCTACTACACTGCAGTCTGTAATTGATTGATTCCGATTTTGTTTCTTCTTGAGTCAGTTTAGTTAATGTCTTTCTAAATACTTGTTTAACCTGGGCTAAATTGTTGGCATACAACTGTTCATAGTATCCCTTGGTAATCCCTTTATAATTATTATTATAATCCCTTTATAATAAAAATATTTTCTACTTTCCTTTTGTTTTCTTTGACCCTTTGGTTATTTAGGAGAGTGTCGTTTAATTTCTACATATTCGTGAATTTCTTACTGATTTCTAATTTCAGTTTATTGTGGTCAGAGTGCATTCTCTCTATAATTTGTCTTATTTTATTGAGACTTTTCATGTCCTAAAGTGTGGTTTATCCTGGAGGATGTTCACGTGCACTTGAGAAGAATTTATATTCTGCTATTGTTGGGTGGACTACATTATAGATGTTGATTAGGTCTAGTTTATTTATAGTGATCAAGCCTTCTGTTACTGAGCTCTCTATTCATTAGCAAAAGTAGGATGTTGAAGTCTGTACCTTTTATTGTTGAATTGTTTAGTTCTTGTTCCACTTGTTAGTTTCAGCTTCATGTTTTTGGGGGCCTTCCTTGCCTGTAACATGCATATATGCTTGTAATTGTTATCTTTTTGATTGATTATTTTATCATTATCTTTGTCTCTACTAACAATATTTGTCTTATTTTGTCTGCTACTGGTATAGCCTCTCCAGCTCTTAGTTACTGTATGAATGGTATATCTTTTTCCATCCTTTTATTTTCAATCTGTTTGTGTCTTTGAATGTAAAATGTGTCTGCTGTCAAGAGCATGTAGTTGGATCATATTTTTCATTCTGTCTGTATCTTTTGATTGTTTAATCCATTACCACTTAATGTAATTACTGGTAAGATGAGGATTTTTGCCTGCCATTCTGTTATTTGTATTCTATATATGTTTTACTTGTTACTCTTCTCTGCCTTTTTTTTTTTTTTTACCATTTTAATTCCATTGTTGTTTCCTCTTTATTCCCCTTAATTTTTATTTTAGAGAGCACACAGTTGAGAGAGGGGCAGAGGGAGAGAGAATCCTCAAGCAGCCCCCCTGCTGAGCACAGAGCCCTGTGCCAGGCTCAGTCCCAGGCTCCTGAGATCATGGCTTGAGCTGAAATCAGGAATTGGACTCTAAAACCAATTGAGCTACCCAGGCATCACCCATTGTTGTTTCCTTTTATATTTTTTATTTTTGAGTTATTGTCTTAGTGATTACTTGGAAATTAGAAGTAACTTTTAAAACAATCTTGTTTGGATTAGTACCAACTTAATTTCAATAGTACATAAAAATTTTACTCCTGTATAACTCCATTGTTTTCCCCCTTCATTTTGCTTTTAAGATCATATAAATTAAATCTTTAAAATTATATGGTCACCAACCCAGATTTATACTTACTACTGTATACAGTTGTTACTTAAAGCAGAGGAGAGTTACAAACAAAAACTAATTTATACTGTTTTATATTTACCTGTACAGTTGTCTTTAGTAGTGTTCTTTTATTTTTTTTTTAACATAGATTTGTTTCACTGTCTAGTGGCCTTTCATTTTAGCCTAAAGGACTCCCTTTAATGTTTCTTAAAGGGCAAGTATGATAGCAATTTCTCTGGGCTTTGTTTTTTATTTTTAATCTAAGACTAGCTTAATGTCTCCATTTTGAAGGGGTTTTGCTGGTCTTGCTTGACCTTATTTGTTGTTTTTAGCGCTTTGTGTCATCACCTCCCTGCCTGTGGCCTCCATGGTTTCTAATGAGAAAAAAAAAAGCTATTAATCTTAGTGAATATCCCTTGTATGTGATGAGCTGTTTCCTCTCTGCTTTCCAGATTTCTGTCTTTTGATAGTTTGATTATGAGGTATCTAGATATGGATCTGTTTCAGTTTATCTACTTGCAGTTTATAGAGTTCCCTGGATAAATAATAGATTGTGTTTTCTAAAATTTTGATGTTTAATATTTGTGCATCATTTCTTCAAATATTCCCTCTGCATTTTCTTTCTCTCTTCTCCTTCTAAGACTTCAATTATGTTTATATTGGCACAAATGTGGTGTCTCACAGGTCTCGAAGACTTAACTTTTTCTGATACTTTTTGGTTTTGTTCCTTATGTTGGATAATGTCATTTGATCTCTGTCAGGTTCACTAATTCCTTCATCTGCCTCGTCACATCTGCTCTTGAGCTGCCCTCTAGAGACTTTTTCATTTTAGTTATTATATTTTTCTGTTTGTTTTTATTTTTGAGAAAGACAGAGAGATCACAAGCAGAGGGGAAGCACAGAAAGAGAAGCAGACTTCCCTCTGAGCAGGGAGCCTGACTCGGCACTCGATCCAGGATCCTGGGATCATGACCCGAGCCAAAGGCAGCCGCTTAACCAACTGAGCCATCTAGGAACCCAGTTACTATACTTTTCAACTCTGGAATTTCTGCCCTTTTTTTTTTTTTTTTTTTTTTTTGTATAATTTCTTATTTCTTTTTGATGAAACATTGCTCTCATAATTTTTTTTTTTTTTTTTTTAGATAGGATTAGTTTTCTTCTCTGAACTTCTTTAAAATAGCTGATTTTTGGGACACCCAGGTGACACAATCAGTTAAGCATCCAACTCTTGGTTTTGGCTCTTGAGATCAAGCCCTGCATCAGGCTCTGCATTCAGTGTAGAGTCTGCTAAAGTTTCTCTCTCTCTGTCCTTCTGCCCCTCCTCCCTCATTCACACACTCTCTCACACACTTGCTTTCAAATAAATTTTATAAAAAATAAAATAGCTATTTTTTTAAAGTTTTAACTCTAGTGTCTTGGCTTCCTTGGGAATGATTTCTTATTGGCCGCTTTTATTTCCCTTTGTATATGGGACATACTTCATGTTTCTCTGCATTTCTCATAAATTTTTGTTGAAAATAGGACATTTTAAATAATATAACATGACAACTCATAATCAGATTCTCCTGCCTCCCTCATATTTGTTACGGCTCTTTCTTGTTGTTTCAGCAGTTCTGGAACTAATTCTGTAAAGTCTTTTTGACTTTATGTAAAGTCTTTTTGACTTTTTTTTTTTTAGTTTATATCCTATGACTGAATGTTAATTTTTTTTTCTTTTTTTAATGCTTGGAGTCTGTAAGTCTCTAATTGTTTGCCAAGGGATTGTGTGTATGTTGCGGCATGCTTCAACATTCAGCTAAGCAGTTGGCAACTCTGCCTTAGCCTTTACTTCCCACTTAACTCAGAGCCTTACTGGTAAACCAGAGGTGAGGGCTTAGGGCCTTATCAGATCACTTCTGAGTGTGTGTGCTGCCCTACACTTGCACAAGTCCTTCTAAAATCCCAGAAATATATCCTAGCATTTCAGAGCCTGCTATGGACTGCTCCTACCCCAGCTTTTGTCTCTGTATTTTATCTTCTTTAGCTTGTTTGTCACATTCTTCATCAGAGGCAACTGTAGTATTAAGCAATTCCTGCTGATAGTTTTTTGGGTTTTTTTTTTTTTCTATATTTTTTTATTGGACTTCAAATTGTCAACATATAGTATAATACCCAGTGCTCATCCTGTCAGGTGCCCTCCCTCAGTGCCCGTCACCAAGTCACCCCATCCTCCACACACCTCCCCTTCCACTACCCCTTGTTTGTTTCCCCTTGTTTGTTTCCCAGAGTTAGGAGTCTCTTGTGTTCTGTCACACTCTCTGATATTTCCCACTCATTTTCTCTCCTTTCCCCTTTAATCCCTTTCACTATTTTTTTATATTCCCCGTATGAATGAGACCATATAATGTTTGTCCTTCTTGGATTGACTTCACTCAGCATAATATCCTCCAGTTCCATCCACGTTGAAGCAAATGGTGGGTATTCGTTGTTTCTAATGCCTGAGTAATACTCCATTGTATATATAGACCACATCTTCTTTACCCATTTTTCAATGGACACTGAGGATCCTTCCACAGTTTTGGCTATTATGGACATTCCTGCTATAAAGATTGGGGTGCAGGTGTCTCGGTCTTTCATCTTTCATCTTTTGCATCTGTATCTTTGGGATAAATCCCCAGCAGTTCAATTACTGGGTGGTAGGGTAGCTCTATTTTTAACTCTTTGAGGAACCTCCACAGTTTTCCAGAGTGGCTGCACCAGTTCACATTCCCACCAAGAATGCAAGAGGGTTCCCCTTTCTTCACATCCTCCCAACATTTGTTGTTTCCCGTCTTGTTAATTTTCACCATTCTCACTGGTGTGAAGTGGTATCTCATTGTGGTTTTGATTTGTATTTCCCTGATGGCAAGCGATGTGGAGCATTTTCTCATGTGCTTGTTGGCCATGTATATGTCTTCTTTGGTGAAATTTCTGTTCATGTCTTTTGCCCATTTCATGATTGGATAGTTTGTTTCTTTGCTGTTGAGTTTCATAAGTACTTTATAGATCTTGAATACTAGCCCTTTATTTGAAAGGTCATTTGCAAATATCTACTTCCATTCTGTAGGTTGTCTTTTAGTTTTGTTGACTGTTTCTTTTGCTGTGCAAAAGCTTCTTATCTTGATGAAGTCCCAATAGTTCATTTTTGCTTTTGTTTCCCTTGCCTACATAGATGTATCTTGCAAGAAGTTACTGTGGCCAAGTTCAAAAAGGGTATTGCCTGTGTTCTCTAGGATTTTGGTGCATTCTTGTCTCACTTTTTTTTTTTTTTTTTTTTTTTTTGGTCTCACATTTAGATCTTTCATCCATTTTGAGTTTATCATTGTACATGGTGTAAGAGAATGGTCGTTTCATTCTTCTGCATGTGGCTGTCCAATTTTCCCAGCACCATTTATTAAATAGACTGTCCTTTTTCCAGTGGATAGTCTTTCCTGCTTTGTCGAATATTAGTTGCCCCCATATTAGTTGAGGGCACATTTCTGGGTTTTCTATTCTGTTCCATTTATCTGTGTCTGTTTTTGTGCCATACCATACTGTCTTGATGATCACAGTTTTGTTGTACAGCTTGAAATCCGCCATTGTGATGCCCTCCGCTCTGGTTTTCTTTTTTAGTATTCCCCTGGCTATTCAGGGTCTTTTCTGATTCCACACAAATCTTAAGATGATTTGTTCCAACTCTCTGAAGAAAGTCCATGGTATTTTCATAAGGATCGCATTGAATGTGTAAATTGCCCTGGGTAGCATTGACATTTTCAAAATATTAATTCTTCAATCCATGAACATGGAATATTTTTCCATCTCTTTGTGTCTTCCTCAATTTCTTTCAGAAGTGTTCTGTAGTTTTTAGGGTATAGATCCTTTACCTCTTTGGTTAGGTTTATTCCTAGGTATCTTATGCTTTTGGGAGCGATTGTAAATGGGATTGACTCCTTAATTTCTTTCTTCAGTCTCATTGTTAATGTATAGAAATGCCACTGATTTCTGGGCATTGATTTTGTATCCTGCCACACTGCTGAATTGCTGTATGAGTTCTAGCAATCTTGGGGTGGAGTCTTTTGGGTTTTCTAGGTGCAGTATCATGTCATCTGCAAAGAGGGAGAGTTTGACATCTTCTTTGCCAATTTGAATGCTTTTATGTCTTTTTGTTGCCTGATTGCTGAGGGTAGGACTCCTAGTACTATGTTAAATAGCAGTGGTGAGAGCAGACATCCCTGTCTTGTTCTTGATCTTAGGGGAAAGGCTCCCAGTGTTTCCCCATTGAGAATGATATTTGCTGTGGGCTTATTGTAGATGGCTTTTAAGATGCTGAGGAATGTTCCCTCTATCCCTACACTCTGAAGTTTTGATCAGGAATGGATGCTGTATTCTGTCAAATGCTTTCTCTGCATCTGTTGAGAGGATAATATGGTTCTTGTTTTTTCTCTTGTTGATTGTTTTATGAGTGTTGAACCAGCCTTGCATCCCAGGGATAAATCCCACTTGGTCATGGTGAATAATCTTCTTAATGTCCTGTTGGATCCTATTGGCTAGTATCTCGTTGAGAATTTTTGCATCTGTGTTCATCAGGGATATTGGTCTATAATTCTCTTTTTTGGTGGGGTCTTTGGTTTTGGAATTAAGGTGATGTGGCCTATAAAACAAGTTTGGGAGTATTCTGTCCCTTTATCTTTCGGAACAGCTTTAGTACAATAAGTATTGTTTCTTCCTTAAGAGTTTGATAGAATTCCCCTTGGAAACCATTTGGACTGGACTTTTTTGTCTTGGGCAGTTTTTGGTGACTGCTTCAATTTCCTCCCTGGTTATTGGCCTGTTCAGGTTTTCTATTTCTTCCTGTTCCAGTTTTGGTAGTTTGCAGTTTTCCAGAAATGCGTCCATTTCTTCTAGATTGCCTAATTTAGTGGTGTATAGCTGCTCATAATACGTTTTTAAAATCATTTGTATTTCCTTAGTATTGGTTGTGATCTCTCCTTTTCCATTTGTGATTTTATTAATTAGAATCTTTTTTGTTTTTAATAAGGCTGTCTAAGGGTTTATCTGCTTTATTAATTCTTTTAAGGAACTGACTCCTGGTTTTGTTGATCTGTTCTACAGTTCTTCTGGTCTCTATTTCATTGAGTTCTGCTCGAATCTTTATTAACTCTCTTTTGCTTGGTGTAGGTTTTATTTACTGTTCTTTCTCCAATTCCTGTAGGTGCAAGGTTAGCTTGTGTATTTGAGGGGTTTTTTCCAAATTTTTAAGAGAAGCTTGTATTGCAATGTATTTCCCTCTTAGGACTGCTTTTGCTGTATCCCAAAGATTTTTAACAGTTGTATCTTCATTTTCATTAGTTTCTATGAATCTTTTTTTTTTCCATGAATGTTTTTAATTCTTCTCTAATTTCCTGGTTGAGCCTTTCATCTTTTAGCACGATGCTCTTTAACCTCTATGTGTTTTAGTTTCTTCCAAATTTCTTCTTGTGATTGAGTTCAAGTTTCAAAGCATTATGGTCTGAACATATATAGGGGACAATCCCAGTCTTTTGGTATCAGTTGAGACCTGATTTGTGACTATTCGCAATATGAATGTGGTCTATTCTGGAGAAAGTTCCATGTGCACTTGAAAAGAATGTGTATTCAGTTGCGTTCGGATGTCAAGTTCTATATATATCTGTGAAATCCATCTGGTCCAGTGTATCATTTAAAGCTCTTGTTTCTTTGGTGATGTTGTGCTTAGAAGATCTGTCATTTGCAGAGAGTGCCGTGTCGAAGTCTCCTATTATTAGTGTATTATTATCTAAGTATGTCTTTATTAAAAAAGAAAAGTATGTCTTTATTTTGGTTATTAACTGATTGATATGCTTGGCACCTCCCACATTAGGGGCATAAATATTCATGATTGTTAGGTTTTCATGTTGGGTGTACCCTTCAAGTATGATCTAGTGTCCCTCTTCATCTCTTACTCTATATTCTTTGGGATGAGCTTTAATTTATCTGATATAAGTTCTGCTACCCCAACTTTCTTTTGAGGACTATTTGAATGGTAAATGGTTCTCCAACCTTTCATTTTCAGGCTGTAAGTGTCCTTAGGTCTAAAATGAGTCTCTTGTAGACAGCATAGGTGGATCTTGCTTTTTTATCCAGTCCAAAACTCTGCGTCTTTCATGGGATCATTTAGCCCACTCAAGTTCAGAGTTACTGTTGAAAGATAAGAATTTAGTGTCATCATAATACCTATTCAGTCCCTGTTCTTGATTATTTCTTTGGGCTTCCTCTTTCTTTTACAGGATCCCCCTTAATATTTCTTGCAGAGCTGGTTTGGTGGTCACATATTCTTTCAGTTTCTGCCTATCTTGAAAGCTCTTTATCTTTCCTTCTATTTTGAATGAGAGCCTTGCTGGATAAAGTATTCTTGGCTGCATGTTCTTCTCATTTAGGACCCTGAATATATCCTGCCAGCCCTTTCTGGCCTGCCAGGTCTCTGTGGAGAGGTCTGCTGTTAATCTAATAGTTCTCCCCATAGAAGTTAGGGATCTCTTGTCTCTTGCTGCTTTAAGGATTTTCTCTTTATCTTTGGAATTTGCAAGTTTCACTATTAAATGTTGAGGTGTTTAATGATTTTTATTGATTGGGGGGGGGTATCTATCTCCTGGATCTGAATGCCTGTTTCCATCCCCAAATTAGGGAAGTTCTCAGCTATGATGTGTTCAAATATGTTTTCTGGTCCTCTGTCCCTTTCGGCGTCCTCTGGAACCCCAATTAAACGTAGATTTTTCCTTCTGAGGCTATCATTTATTTCCCTTAACCTTTCCTCGTCGTTGTCTTTTTCGCTTTTTTCCTCAGTTTCCTTCCTTGCCATCACCTTGTCTTCTGTGTCACTCACTCTTTCTTCTACGTCATTAGCCCTCGTTGTTGGGACCTCCAGTTTGGATTGCATCTCATTTAATTGATTTTTAATTTTGGCCTGATTAGATCTAAATTCTGCAGTCATGAAGTCTCTTGAATCCTTTATGCTTTTTTCCAGAAGCACCAGTAGATTTATAATTGTGCTTCTGAATTGGCTTTCTGACATTGAATTGCAATCCAAATTCTGTAACTCTGGTAGAGAGTAGTATTTCTGATTCATTCTTTTGTGGTGAGTCCTTTATAGTCATTTTGCTCAGTGCAGAGTAGTGTATGAGTGGGCTGCGTCAAGAATATCAACCACGGCCTAAGTAAATTTCACCCTAGATGATTCTTGTTAGAAGTGAAAACCCTTCTCTCTGTAGTGTTCCAGCTGTTCTCTCTCTTTAAATCTCAGGTCAAATTTGTAGGTTTTCAGGATGGTTTGAAAGTTATCTGGGTAAGTTGGTGGGGCCAGGTGAGTTGAGGACCCTACTCCTCCACCATCTTGCCTGCCTGCTGATAGTTTTAAGCAGACATCTTAAAGGAACAGGTTCTGTGCACTGGGTGAATTTTGATTCAATTCAAAGTCAAGCCATACAAGTGGAGGTTTCCAGGAAATTTTCACACAAATCAAATTCCAGCCCTCTCTGACCTCTCCATTCGCTGCTAGGCTGTATGAAAATCAACAGCCTGTAATCACATTTAAAACAAGTATACCACTCAGCTGGGGAGATGAGCATGAGAGTAGAGCAAGTTAAAATGCCACACTTTTCATTATTATGGATATTCTTCTTTTTTTCTTAAATACTCCCAAAACTTTGATTTTCAGAGCCCTGAAAAAGGTTTTTTTGTTTTTAATAATTTGTGCTAGTGTTCTCGTTGCTTTTATAAGGAGAGGATTTTTGGAGGTCCTTATATTGTCATTCCAGCTGAAGCTGCTCAGAATTTAGAAGTTTAAACTGAGTACTATGGGAAATGATTGAAGGACTTTACACAAGGAAGTAATTTCACCATATTTGATCCATTGTCAAGGCAAGTGTGGTGCCTTACAGATGAAGCACTGAGTCCCAGATGATATGTGATTCCTGCCCCCCTCCCCCCAATTCACAATGCAGATTTAACCGAATAGAAGAACCTGGTCTCCCAAAATCCCATCCAATGTACTTTCTATACGATCCTGCTGTTTTTAGTGGTGTGTTTAGGTAATCCCCAATAACACTAAGGAACAGAAGAAGGATAAGTTGCTACTTGAGACAGATGGAGAATTCAGGTGTATGCAGGTACCAAGCACTGATCAGTAAAATTGCTCCCTAAGTGTCCATTAGATGTAAATGCTACAGCTGTCAGTGAAAGTGTCTTGATCCCAAATGACATAAATTTAAAAATCAAAGGAGAACCCTTCTTTCCTTTAAAGCAGGTCTTCTGTTCATTTTTCTGTTAAACTGTTAAGCAATTAAGTGAAATGTACAAGTAAATAGCAACATTGGGAGAATGTGGGTTTTTTATAATCCATTAAGTTACTTTGTACCATCTGCCAGCCTGGTCAGTATGGAGGATATGGATTAGAAAAACATTTGTCATTTCTTTATTCATTCTCCAGTTATGTGTCAATACTTATTCCTTTGTGAGCATTACTGTGCATTCATTGTACTTCATCAATTTGTTTCTAGTTTAGCTAGAGTATCTTCCATCAAACCACCATCTATTCTGAGACTACTTTGTACTGCAGCATAAACCAGTGGTTGTGGGCAAGGCTGCAGAAGTACAGCATGTTGTACCTGAGGTTCCATATATGACAGGAAACTGCATTTCTACAGCATTTTGGAGAAAGTACAGAAGTTACTGAAATTACCTAACCTTCTGTTTTTCATTTAGGTTATTTACAACAGGAAAACCTCACTTCTACCTGCCAGACTTTTATTTTGGAAAGTTCAAATTTAAAAGAATATGCAGAACACTGTACAGATGAAGGTTTTATCCCAGCCTGCTTACTGGTGAGTGACTTGTTCCTTATGAGAAGTAGTTCCTCATTGACCAACATGAGAGACCATCAACAGCAGTCTTAACATCCGCTCATTAGCAGCATCAAAATTGGTAGAGATTTGATAATATCCATGCATGACTGGAAAGACCTAAAAACGACCAGCTCTTCTTTTCACACATTTATGCCCAAGCTGGCAACTTTGCTTCTAAGAATCAGTTTCAAAATGACAGTGATTTCTAATTAGTTTCACTGCTGTTTGTTTTAGGGCTCACTTGTTTTCTGCCTGCTATGAACTAAATATTTGCATCCCTCCAAAATTCATGTTGAAACCCTGACCACCAGTGTGATGGTATTTATAGGTAGAGACTTGGGAATTAATTAGGTTTAGATTAGGTCATGAGGTTGGGCTCCTTGTGATATGATTATTGCCTTTACAAGAAGTGGAAGAGAGAGAGTTTTCTCCTTGAAGAGGCACAGAGGAGATGCCATGTGAGCAAACAGCAAGAATGGAAATGTATAGAAGCCAGGAAGTTGGCCCTCACCAGTAACTAAATCGGCTAGTACCATGATCTGGGACTCCCCAGCCTTCAGAGTAAGAAATGTCTATTATTAAGCCACCTGTTCTGTAGTATCTTACAGCAATCTTTTTTTTCCTATATCTGGTTGCTTACTTCAGAGAAATGTAAAACAGGTGTTTTGTTATCCTGTCACCTCTTTTTAGAATATCAGTAGACCAACAGAGTATCATCTGGAATATAATGGACATAGTTAGGGGTCATGTTATTTGATATATTATTTTGCTAGTTTATTTTGAACATGTCTCCCTAGATTCATTTCAGCTGTTGTAGACAACATGCTTATCTGTGGAGGAAACTTGAAAAAAACCTACAAATCTATAAAACCTACACGTGGAGAATATCAAACATACTACATTCATTTAAGTTGTCATTTCTCCCCATTTTGGATCTATATATCCATTACAGTCAAAGTCCCCATAAGCATTTTTGTAGATAGCAACAAGGTGAACTCTAAATTTTATATGGAGAAGCAAAGGAACTAGGATAGCCCAAATAGTTCCAAAAAAGGGTATGTTGGAAGACTCACATTACTTGATTATAAGACTTACAACCTCTAGTAATCAAGATTGAGTGGCATTAGGGGAACGTAGACACTTAGATCACTGGAACAGAATAGAGCCCAGTGCAGACCCACACAAGACCCACACAAAACTGATTTTGACAAAAGTGAAAAGGCAGTTCAGTGGAGAAAGGGTAATTTTATCAACAAATGGAGATAGAAGAATTAGACTTCCAAATTTAAAAAAAATCCTCTACACATACCTCGTACGGAGACTAACCAAAATATATAATAGACCAAATGTGCAATGCAGAACTATAAGACTTTTTAAGAGAAAACACAAAATTTGTGTAAGCTTGGGTTTGATGATGAGTTTTAGATGTGATACCAAAAGCACTGACAATAAAAGGAAAAATTGGTAAACTTTGTAGCAATTAAAAATTTTGCTCTGCAGTAGACTTCAAAGAATTACAAGCCATAGGCTGGAAGAAAATGTTTATATTATCACATATGTGATAAAGGATTTGTACTCAGAGTACCTTGTAAAAAAAACTATTGAATTTTTTTTTAATAGGCAAGGATCTGGGATCCCTGGGTGGCTCAGCGGTTTGGCGCCTGCCTTTGGCCCAGGGCGCGATCCTGGAGATCCGGGATCGAATCCCACGTCAGGCTCCCGGTGCATGGAGCCTGCTTCTCCCTCTGCCTGTGTCTCTGCCTCTCTCTCTCACTGTGTGCCTATCATGAATAAATAAAAATTAAAAAAAAAAAAAATAGGCAAGGATCTGAAGACAGCAATAACCTTATGAAAAAAATGCTTAAAATCATTAGTCATTGGAAAAATGTAAATTAATACTCTAAGGAGATACCAGTATATACCTATTAGATTAACTAATGTAAACAATTTAAAACTGTCAGAACCTTAGCAGTAAGAATGCAAAGCAGCAGGAACTCACATTCATTGCTGATGAGAATGTAAAATCATACAACCACTTTGAAAAAACAGATTGACAATTGTTTATAAAATTAAACCTTCATTCCCCATGTGACCCAGTACTCATACACCCAGATATTTACCCAAGTGAATTGAAAAACATGTTCACACAAAAACCTGCACACTGATGTTTATCTGTGATGGTCAAAAACTGAACAGCATAAATGAATCTTAAATAAATTTCTCAGTTCTTCTAAATTAGCCATTCTCAACAAATAAGTAAAAGGTATTGTAGATAATGGGAGCCAGGTTTCTCTGGGAGAAAGAAGACACAAATAAGCATGAGAATGAAACCTGTGGCAGTGGTTTATAGCCGGAGATACCACTCTGAAGCCATATTTAGTATCGGTACAAATCTATACAGAGACATAGGTATGTTTGTATATGTGGATTAGCATGTCTGTGTGATTGTGTGGCTCTTTCTGCTGTGAGAGCCCAGCCGTGGTGGTACCCCAGTAGCTACATGCACGCTCAGCCCCCCGTATCTTCTCTCAGTTCTGGAGGCTGGGAAGTCCAAGATCAATTACCCTGATTCAGTTCCTGGTAACAGCATTCTTCCTGGCTTAATAGATGGCCACTTTCTCATTGTGTCCTGACATGAATTTTGGGGGATGCAATACTAGCCATCATTAATTATTAGCTACTAGAAATAAAGCATGGTATGATGACCAAGGTAGTATTAAGCAAATCCCCAAATTTCTCAGACTTAGTAAAGACTGAAGAGCAAAGTAGAAATCTTCGGGACAGAAAGGGCCACTGATCACCTGTCCTATGTTAGATGTTGTCTTAGACATGTTTCATGTATCTTTACTCAATCTTCACAACAAATGACTATGAATTGAGATTAAGTCCACTTTTACATATGAAAGTAAGCCTTCCAAATTCTAGATATGTCACACATATAATAGTTTTGAACTTGAAGCCAGAACTGTCTGTTCTAAAAACCCATCCTCCTCGTTCTGTTAATGACCTCAATCTTGAGGTAATAAAAACCTGCACTTCAGTAATGAACGTGTGAGAGGTTGGGAGTGAAAATAGGACAGTGCTGATCCTTGAGAAGGCTCTCTCTTATGTACAGTGTTTTTTCACTTTGTTTTTTGGCAAGTTCACATGGCTTTCAGGATAGAAAAGGCAAATTAGGAATGGGTCCTTATTGTTTTCATAGAGTTGGGTGACTAAAACTAAACAAACAAACAAACAAAAGAATTAGGTGACTGGATCCCTACCTCACAGCTGAAAACTGCTTTTCTGCCTTTGGACTATTTTAGCTAGAGAAACATAGTCACAGTGTCTTATTCAAACAGGCAAGATTCTTGACTTAGAGATTTGGTGCAACCCCTAACTTAAGTGACTTTTCATTTTTGATGACCTGTTCTTCATCAGAAAATCCAGATCTTTTATAACTTTCTATAGTGAAATATTTCACGGTGGGAAATTATTGGTAGTTTTGCACAATTTTTGTAATGCTTGATCTTTTTCTTTTCAGTCCTTGTTTGGAAAAAACTTGACAACAATTTTGAATGAATATGTAGCTATGAAAGCAAAAGGTAAGAATTCAGGGTCAGGGATTCTTTTCTGTTTTATACAGCATTTATCCAATTGTTTTAATTAGAAATAATTTGTAAAGATGCCTCTTAAAAGCCAAAAGAACACTTGTCTCTTATTTCCCAGTAAAACATATCTCAGCATATCTAATTACTTTACATTTATATTGATAAATGGCAAAAATCTGAATGCTAGTGAATATAACAAAATAATTTTCTTAAAAAATAATTCATACTCTAGGTATAAACTAGGTCTAAACTGATAAATAGGCATTACCATGTATTCTAGAATTTCAAGCCAATATTTTAAGTTCTTGGTAGTCTAAATCTCAACACAGGAACCAGTCATAAAATTCTGGTTTATATTAACTAGAATATAAAGTAATACTTGCCTAAGTTAATATTTTAGAGGGGGAATTAAAATTGTTTCCTTCATTCTCTAATATTCTATCAGAAAACTGAGAATTAGAGAAGCCAAATAACCTCCAAGATCACAGCACTAGAAACCATAGAAAATAGGACAGTGCTAATCCTTGAGAAGGATTCTTGCAGGAATATTTAGAGTGTAAATAACTTCAGAAACAATATGCTATTGCAATATAAAGGTTTAATCCCATCTTGATGTTGGGTAGCTTTCTCTGGTTAAGGGTTTTTTATTAAGTATATGGTAAAGATTTTAAATATCCTAGAAGTGTCCCATCACTCTGGGCTTGTAGAGCACATTCTAAAAAAATTTGAGTCCTCGGGTATTTTACCTGTAATTTTAATAACTGGTAGGGCTTCTGTTAAGGGATTGCTGAGCAATTGCACTGATTTGGACATAAAAATAGTGGTTGTAGAAAAATAATTTCCGTGTAGACTCAGAGAAGTTTGCATAACCTTTATGATGTTATAAGCCAGATTATTTTAATTAACTTTCAAATGTCCTATGATCTCAAATAAAATAGATTTAAAATAGTTTGTCTTTTGTTAGGGGGCCTGATTCAGTTAGTGGAGCTTGTGACTTGATTTCAGGAATTGCATCTTTAAAAACCTTTTTTTAAAAAATAAAACAGTTTGTCTTTCTTTAACACAAAGAAGATAGAAATATGATCTATAAAAGTTTCAGATCCTTTATAGATGTCCATTTCCCCTCATATTATATCTGATACTCACTGGCTTAAGAAGACCGTCTCATTTATATTTTTTGCAGGTCATTTTACACAATAGGCTTATTTCCTAGTTTCTTACATATGTCAACATCTGAGAGAAAAGTTTATTTTCCTCGTTGATTTTGTGTCCGAATTCAATGATGCATTTTCTTCAACAGTATTTATTAAGAAACTTTTCCTCTTATGATCTAGAAACGTCAAATGATGTCCCAGCAATTATGTCATCTCTGTGGAAGAAGTTAGACCACACACTTTCTCAGATCAGGTAATAAAAAGCCTGTATAGTAAGCTTATCAGAACATGCATGATGATTTTGGAATGCAAACACATATAGGAAGCTCTTTAGGTTTAAATCTTATGACCCAAACAGTGCATTTCTATGATACTGATCTAATTTTAAGTTTACTCTAGAGATTATTGATACTTGTTTACTTTTGATTAGAATAATTGGCATTAAATGCATACTTCAATAAAGTGTTTAGAAATAAGGAAATTGAGATTTACATAAGTTAAATGACATTCCCAAGTTCCCGTAGCAATTTAGAGGTAGATCTCTGGCTAGAATACAAAATTAATGCCAATCTTGTGTGAATTTCCTTACATAGTTGCATCTTCATTACTCATACAAAGAATTGATGAATTCATCCCTCATTGGTTCTTCCCCAATAAAGAAACAGGCTTGAATAATAATGCTACTTCTGGAATCTTCTAATTTTAGAATTTCCTCATGGTAGCAACGTCAACCTTTTACATAGGTCATGGCCTTGGAATGCCAAGGCATTCCTTTTGGCACCCTTAGAAGGATGTCAGCCTTCTTGGTATTAGTTATATCTCTCATTTAACTTTAGAGTCTAGTATGAAAACTGGAGTTCTTACCCTTCACCTCAGAGCTACAGATAAATACCCAACATAAATTCAACAGGGATTTGGGGTCCCTAGGTGGCTCAGTCAATTGAACATTGGTCTCTCGGTTTCAGCTCAGAGCATGATCTCAAGGTTGTGAGATCTAGCCCCATGTTGGGACTCTGCACTCAGCAGGGAATCTGCTTGGGATTCTTTCTCTCCTCCCTCTCGCTTGGCCCTTCCCATTCCTGCTCCCTCTCTCTATAAAATAAATAAATCTTAAAAAAAAAAAAAAAAATCAGGGGCTCCATTTCTTTCCTCAGTTTAAACTGCTGAAATGGTTCCAAATGCTTGCTATCTAACTCGGTACCATATCCTATTTCATAGTCTCACCTTTTTTCCCCTTTCTTGACTCATTCCTTCCTTTTCAAATAATTTTCAAAGACATTCACAATTTGGGGTGCCTTGGTGGCTCAGTCAGTTAAGCATCCAACTCTCAATTTCTGCTGAGGTCCTGATCTCAAGGTTGTGGGATCGAGCCCTGAATTGGGCTCTCCCCTCAGCAGGGAGAATGCTTGAGATTCTCTCTTTCTGCCCTCCCTCTGTTCACACACTCGCTCTCTCTAAATAAATAAATAAAATCATTTTAAAAAAATGTATTTTAATTAATACCTATAAATATTTATAAGTTAGATATCTTATTGACAAGGTACTACATAAAATCTTTCCAGGTTGGTTTGTGTGTTATTAAAAATGCTTATTCAGTTTAGTAAGTTTTGTTGTTCTTGTCATTGGAGACTTGTTTAATAGATCTCCCAGGATGATAGCAGTATCTGTGATTAGGTAACCAACTCATGATAAAAGGAGAATTCACCTTTATATATTTACCTTATATGGTGAATTATGTTTGCTTTTCTCTCTTGTTAGAGGCTGGATAAAATAGTTTTATAGTCATAAATTTGATAAAAGCAGGTTGTCCTTTGAAATTAATTTTGGGATTCTGAAGTATTTATGGAATCCTATGTGAAATCCAAAATTTCTCTGGGAAGGTTATCTCTAGTGATAGAAGGTAATTAAGAACGATAAAATTTTATATGTAGTTTTCTTAAATATATAGACTTCCTAAAGTCAAGTCAAATTCTTAATGGGATATCAGAGTTATGCATACTACACTAGATAGAAGCTTGATTGTTAACATTATATGTGTGTGAGTGTGTTTAGATGCCACTCTTCTAAAGCAAATAAGATTTGATTGCCCCTCAAAAAAAAGTGCTTGTCTTTTTTGTCTGAAAGATCTATTGCCTTTTAATTCGGCTTACTTCAGATCATACTGTTATTAGAGTGTATCTTGGCAGCAGAAATTTTTTAATGTCTAACTACTTTGTTTTATTTGTTAGGAGCATGCAAAGTTCCCCAGGGTTTGTTGCCAATCAGAGAGGTTGGTATTCAACTTTAAACTATAAATAATTTTCAGAATTGGGCACCTGGGTGGCTCAGTTGGTTAAGCGTCTGCCTTTGTCTCATGTCTCGATCCCCAGGGTCCTGGGATTGAATCCCATGACGGGGCTCCCTGCCTAGCAGAGAATCTGCTTCTCCCTCTCCCTCTACCCCTCCCCTCTGCTCATGTTCTCTCTCCCAGGTGCACTCTCTCTCAAATAAATAAAATCTTTAAAAAAAAGTTCAGAATTACTTCAAACTCACACTATCACATGAACATTTTAATTAACAGTACATTTGTACTGAGTATATTTTTGTTTAAACTACTGCTTTTTTAAGTACAGTTCTTGTCATAGGAAATAATTTCATTTATTATAATACATAAGCATTTGAAATGCACCCTGTTTTTCTCATTGGCTCTCATGTATTCACATCTCTTTAATTCTTACTACATAGGTTTGTTTCTTAATTTGTAGAGGTATCAAAATGAATTATTACAGAAGAAATATACTCGTAGATTCATAGAGTTTGTGTGTACAGATGACCCTTGAACCATACTGCTTTGAACGGTGTGGGACCACTTATTCATTGATTTTTTTTTTTCTGTAAATACAGTACAGGAGTGTAAATATATCTTCGCTTCCTATGATTTTTCTTAATAACATTTTTCTCTACGTTATTTTAAGGATACAATACAACATACAAAGTATGTGTTAATCAGCTGTTGGTTATTGGCATGACTTCTGGTCATCAGCAGGCTATTAAGTGTTTGGGGAGCCCTAAGTTCTACTTGGATTTTCAACTGTACAAAGGGTTGGTGCTCCTAACCCCTGGGCTATTCAAAGGTCAGCTGTACTCACAAGTTTGTTTCATAGGAAATTATCACATAAACTCACTTGGTACTTTCAAAGACTCTTTTTCAATCTATAGATTTCACATGTTAAAGAGTAGGACAAGTAGACTTGTTAAAATTACCAAAGTGCTCTAACGGCTCATTTTTTTAATGCCTCATATGTTTCAGTCCGAACAAGAAGTGGAATTGCAGAAATCAAGCGACAGAGGAGACTTGCAGCTCAAGCAGCTCCTATCAATTCAGAGCTGCTGACTTTAGCGTATCTTTCAGGACAATGTACTACTACTACTACTACTACTACTACTACTCCTTCAACAGCTACACAGGTTATACGGCCACCTGGCCAGATTTCAGCTCCCTTGAGGTCAAATTTTGTAGTGGTCAACCATTCACAGTCACAAGACATTATGGCCAGTAAGTTTAAATTTTTTTTCTCTGAAATTTTGTTTTTGTCAAATTGTATAAATAGATGATATGCTTTGCTGTCTTTATACTCGTATTATAAAATTATAGCAAAAAAAAAGACAAGAGTTCATATTTCTGTGAATCTGAGAGCCAGGAATAAACTTAGAGACCATCTGGTATATCTTGCTTTTTATATTCTTGTAACACAAGAATATAAAACTAGCAAATAGCTAGTTAATGACAGATTTTCTAATTTAATAGTTAAAAGTCACGTGCCAGCTCTCTCCCTTCTTAGATCCGTCTTCTCTCTCATCTCTGCAGCTAAATTCATTACCATCCGTTACCTCCTCCCTCATTTCCATCTTTTCCAATCTCATTTACACCTCTGGGTAAAAACAGTATACACACACCATAGTATATACTTAGTTTATACTTCTTATGCTTCATTCTGCCATGTTATTTTTTGTTGAGACTGTACTGTTCTTGTACTGTATTATAAAACCTTAAGTCATAGTACATATTACTCATCTTAATATAGTTTACAGTGCCTTGCACATAGTAAAGCATTCAGTATATGCTCAGTTTAATATAAAATAATAATCATTATGTAATGATACTTATTCCATTAATTCAAGCGTAGAAAACTATTCCATGTCTTTGACATATGCTTTGTTTTCTTGATATACAGCTGGAGAGGCTTTAAATATCATTCCTGGTCCTCAGGAAAAGAAAACTCAGGCCACTGTAATGTCTCCTGCTAGACGCAAAAGGTAAATGCTTTTTGAAAGGACAAGTTTCCAATAACCATTAAAATTAAAGAATTACACCACCATATTTATGTTGTGATTAAAATAACAATGATGGATTCAGTTCCTGGGACTATTTACTATTACACTCATTCAAAAATGTATTTCTTTTTCCAAATTTTAACCTTAAAATCAGGTTATATCTTATTATGAATGACTTACCACTTTTTCATAGCAAATCTGCTTTTTCCGTAGTAGTACATAAAAATACGTCTTAAAATTGGTGGTATCTCAGATTTTTTTTTTAATGAATTTTTTTTAAATAAATAGAATACTGGCATGTCCACAAACACATATTTCAAGTCTTAAAGTCAGAAATTTTTTCCAGGGAGTCTTTGAGATCAAAGCTCTTTCTGTACTTAGCTCTCTGTCTTTGTTTGAAGGATATTTCACAAAAAAGATGATAGTTTTTGGGGATCCCTGGGTGGCTCAGCGGTTTAGCACCTGCCTTCGGCTCAGGGTGTGATCCTGGAGTCCCAGGATCGAGTCCCACATCGGGCTCCCTGTGTGGAGCCCACCTCTCCCTCTGCCTCTCTCTCTCTCTCTGTCTCTCATGAATGAATAAATAAAACCTTTAAAAAAAAAAAAAGATGATAGTTTTTTTTTTTTTTTTTTTTTTAAGATGATAGTTTTTAAACGCTTTTTCCAATTTTCTAGCTACTGTGCCATGTGTATTTTTGTTAGAGTTTCTCTGTTGGTTGTCTCTCATTTAAGCCTAACCTCAGCCTCCTTTATTTTAATAGTAAAACAACTATAACAGTATCTAACATTTATAGGAAACTTGGTCTTAAAAAAAAAAGAAAGAAAGAAACATTGGTCTTTTTATAAAGTCTCTATACAGGGGCAGCTGGGTGGCTAGTTGATTAAGCATTCCGACTCTTGATTTCAGCTCACGTCATGATCTCAAGGTCATGAGATCGAGCCCCATGACAGGCTCCTTGCTGGGCCTGCTTAAGATTCTCTCTCAGCTAAGTGAAATAAGTCAATCAGAAAAAGATAATTTTCATATGATTTCACTCATATGTGGAATTTAAGAGGCAAAACCAGAGGATCATAGGGGAAGGGAGGGAAAAATAAAACAAGACGAAATCAGAGGGAGACAAACCATAAGAGACTCTTAATCATAGAAAACAAACAGGGTTGCTGGAGGGAAGGTGTGTTGGGGACGGGGTAACTAGGTGATGGGCATTAAGGAGGGCATGTGATAGAATGAGCACTGGGTATTGTATGCAAGTGATGAATCACTGAACTCTACCTCTGAAACTAATAATACACTATATGTTAATTGAATTTAAATTTAAAAATCAATGAAGAACAAAGATACTAAAAGTTAGGATAAAATGAAAAAACAAAAAAAAAAAGATCTCTTTTTCTCTCTTTACCCCTCTCCCCACCCCTAGCTGCTAGCTTGTGCATATGCTCACTCTCAAAAAAAAAAATTTTTTTTTTTTTTTTTAATAAATTTTAGGGCATCTGGGTGGCTCAGTGGTTGAGCGTCTGCCTCTGGCTCAGGTTGTGATCCCGAGGTCCGGGGATCGAGTCCCGCTTTGGGCTCCCCTCAGGGAGCCTCGTCTCCCTCTGCTTCTATCTCTGCCTTTCTCTGTGTCTCTCATGAATAAATAAGTAAATAAAATCTGAAAGAAAGAAAAGAAAGAAAGAAGAAAGAAAGAGAAAGAAGAAAGATTTTAAAAAATAGTCTTTACACATCTTCATTGTATTCAGTTCTTTCATAAACCCAGTAACGTGGGCAGCCCTGGTGGTGCAGCAGTTTAGTGCCGCTTGCAGCCCAGGGTGTGATCCCGGAGACCTGGGATCGAGTCCCACATCGGACTCCCTGCATGGAGCGTGCTTCTCCCTCTGCCTGTATCTCTGCCTCTCTCTCTCTCTTTCTCTCTCTCTGTCTCTCTCTATCTCTCATGAATAAATAAATAAGATCAACTTCATTATTGTTTTTTAAGATTTTATCTCATTATAAAGTAGGCAGAGTCAGAACTTAACCTTGCTGCAGACCACATAGTAGTAAAGCTGAACCTCAGATTCATTTCTTATTAATGCAGATATAGTAATGCTTTTCTACTCTAGCCATTTGTTCCTACCACAGAGAGGAAAAATACCCGTTTGTCCATGATCTTAAGATTTAAACCTGTATATGTAACTACCATTGAATCTATTTTTCATACCAATTAAAAAACAAGCTTTAAAATGTGTTTCAGTGAATCTCAAAGGAAAAGTAACACTTTGTCTGGGCCTCATTCAACAATACGGAATTTCCAAGATCCAAATGCATTTGCAGTAGAAAAAGTAAGTGACCTTATTAATAAGCTTTGCAGTTTGAGATATCCTGAGTTTTAAAATGTTGGTATTTGTGTGTGTGTGTATGTGTGTGTCATTTGTGTGTTAACAGTATTTCTATAAAACTGTGTAGTGGAATTGCCTTAGGATAGAGAGTAGTAAAATTTATGAGTAGGAGACCGTCCATTTAGGTAGCATGTGCAAATGCACAAGTGAAGCAATGATACGTTTAGGAAAGTATAAATACATTTTGGTGCTGGATTATGCAACATAATAGGGCATCTTACTAGAGTCAGATGATTAAAAACCTTATATGAAAAGCTAAAGAGTTTGGAACTGTATTTTGTAATCAGTTAAGAACTGGTGAAGGATCTGTGAAAACACTTGGGAAGCATGGTATTCAAGAATTAATATGGGGGGAGACACCATAACTTTGGAGTTCCCACCTAGATTTGTTAAAACTAGCTAGCTCCCATTAACTAGAAGCTCTACCCTATTCTTTTACTAACATTGACTTTCTTTTCTAGCAAATGGTTATTGAAAATGCACGGGAAAAAATATTAAGTAACAAATCTCTTCAAGAAAAGCTTGCAGAAAACATTAATAAATTTTTGACTAGGTAAGCTATGTGTGTTGATGATGCCTAATTGTTTTCACCTAATTGAGAACTATTGTAAAAATTTTTCTTTCCATGTTACAGCGACAACAATATTGCTCAAATACCTAAGCAAACAGACAGCAACCCTACGGAACCAGAGACTTCAATTGATGAACTCCTGGGACTTCAGGTATAGGTTAGGGTGTGTGTGTAGTATATATACTTATAGTTAAAATTGATGGTATCTTGGCTTCATTTCAAAACCATTGCCAAGGAGTGCCTTCCTCGCTCAGTTAGTATAGCATGGAACTCTTGATATTGGAGTTATAAGTTCCAGCCCCATGTTGTATATAGAGATTATTTTAAAAAGAATCTTGACCCCCCAAAAAACCTATTACCAACAAAGGTATAAAATTATTTAAGATAATAATCTTCTATAGAGATTTCCTTCCTTATCCAAATGTAAATGTAACCTATTTTTGAAAGTATTAGTGAATTTTCAAATAATCAGTTTAAACTATGTGATTTAAATGGAAAAAGTAATAAGACCTCTCCAACCCATCTAAAATCTCTTAATTCTTCCACATGTCAGCAGAACACTTTACTATAGCTGTACACAGTCAGTCATGGATATCTAAGTATTTGATACTATAAGATTCATGAGTGGATGTTTGTGTGCAGTAAGCAACAATACTGTACTATGTATGTATAAATTACATTTCTTTTATATTGTTGTGGACTATGTAATAATATGAGAAAACAATGAAATTGTATGTTAAAGATATATAATGAATCCAAGTAAAATGAACAAGATACTTTTAAAAGAAAAGTTTTTCAACAACAAAAAAAAGAAAAGTTATTAATAACTAAGTAAATTATGTGAAGTTTCTGCTAAGAGAAGGAAGATGAGACTGTAGTCACTGTTGCTATTCAGTGATGGTGAAGATGGAAGAGCAAAAGCTGGTAAAGGAAGGATTTAATAATTTATCTTTAATATTCATATGTTTTTTAAAAAATAAAGATGTGTCATGTGCAAATATCTCTCCTCAAGAGCAGCTGAGATTGTGACTGTAGCACATCCTTTGACTTGGGACTCTGAGACCGTAATCAATTCTTAATGCCATGCCCACCAAATGAATTCATTATAGCAGACTTGCTTTCAGATGAACAGTAGGTAAAACCACTGAATTTTTTTGGTAGGTTCCTTCAGAATGCTTTAAAAAAATTTTGAAACAGTTTCCCATAGTGAAGTCAGTAAATGTAACAAAATATAACAAGCTTTTTAAAGCAACTTTAAGTTATCTACCAGTACTTCTTTTTAAAAACTTCTCCTGTCTTAATGTTTAACAAATGAATAATACCCTATTGTAAAATAATGTATATTTAGGGAAAGTTAAAAATTAAGATTTAAGTAACTTTTTAAAAGAACAGCAAGACACAATGCCCAACTGAGTAGTAAAAACACCAGATTCACTGAGAAGTTGTATAAATAGGTGAAGTAGGAATTTTAAAATATTTACAAGTCTTTGTGACCTTGAAATAGGCAAGATTTCTTATACTACACAAGTCACTAACTGTTTAAAAAAAAAAAAGCTTCCTTAAAATTTACAATACCTGCTTGTTAAAATCATCATTAACGGGCAGCCCCGGTGGTGCAGCGGTTTAGCGCCGCCTGCAGCCTGGGGTGTGATCCTGGAGACCCGGGATTGATTGGGCTCCCTGCATGGAGCCTGCTTCTCCCTCTGCCTGTGTCTCTGCCTCTCTCTCTCTCTCTCTCTCTCTCTCTCTCTCTCTCTGAATAAATAAATCTTTAAAAAAATAATAAAAATAAAAATAAAATAAAATCATCATTAACAAAAAAATCAAAGGTCAAACCACCAACTTGGAGAAAATATTCATAATACATGTATCTGACAAAAAAAAGATAAACCACCCATTTTAAGAAATGGATAGAACACTGAGTGTTATATGTTGGCAAATTGAATTTAAATTTTAAAAAATTAAAAATAAAATTTTTTAAAGAAAATGTGTAGAAGACTGGAACAAACAATAGAAGATAGGAATGGCCAATAAAGTCATGAAAAGATAACATTATTTGTCATTTGGGAAATGAAAAGAATACAGTAAGATACCATTTCATACTCACTACAATGGCTGAAAGTTAAAAATCGGACAGTACCAGATGTTGACAAGGATGTGAAACAACGAGAACTCTGAAAAATTGCTAATGGAAGTTATGAAATAAATACAACCTGTTTGGAAATCTGATAGTTAACAAAGTTATATATACACATATACGTTTTCTTTATGACCTGGCAGTCACTAGGTTTTTACCCAAAAGAAATAAATATGTTCACATATGTTTACCAAGAGACCTATGCAAGAGTATTCATAACAGCTTTGTCCCTAATAGACAAATAATAAAAAGAAAGCAGATGTCCTTCAACAAAAAAGGAATAAACAAATTTTGACAGTCATAAAATAGAATACTGGTGAACAATAAAAAGGAATAAGCTACTGATACACATAACAACATAGGTGAATCTCAAACATATGTTCATCAAAGAAGATAGCTAAAAGAATACATATAGTGTGCTTCCATTTGTATAAAGTTCTAAAACAGGCAACACAGATTCATACTGATAGAAATCAGAAATTGTTGCCTGAGTGAGGATGAGGGAGTCATTTGCCAAAGGGAGGAATTCTCTAGAAAAGGAAATGGTGTGTATTGGTGAGTGATTTTCTTAGGTGGTGGAAATACTTGACTTTTTTTTTTTTTTAAGATTTTGTTTTTAAGTAATCTCTACACCCAACATGGGGCTCAAACTTACAACCCTGAAATCAAGACTTGCACACTTCCACCAACCAAGATAGCCAGGCACCCCATTTTACACTTAGTGTGGTGGTTACACAGCCCTTAAAATTATCAAAGCTCTTTGAACTGTGGACTTAGGATCTGTGCATTTTATTGTATGTAAATTATACTTTTGGTTATAAAAATACTTAGAAGATTGATTTGCAGTTGCCTTTGGAAATTTATCTCAGGGTTCTTTTGATCATAATTTTTAAAGCTGAGAATAAAATGATGTACTAGAAAAATGCATTTTGTCAACATTAACTTTAATAAGAATGTATCCACCATTTCATAATTTGATTACATTGTGTTCTCAACATTTACGTTACTATAAATTTTCAAGTTCCTGGATGTAGAAATACTTATTCAAGCTCTTGGACTCCTCCTGAATCACATTTCATCAAGAATTATTGATGTTCTCTGTACATCCTCATAAAGTGAATTGGCTCTTTAACTTCAAACAGGTTTTTCTTTTCATTTTATAGCCATTTTTATAAAAAATCCTAAGTTTTTAACACTTCATGAAAGTTCCACATTTGCTCCATATGAATTTCCTGTCCCATGGGATTCAGTGTATGTCTTACCAATCTTGAATATAACATTGCAGGATAATTTTATAATAACTAAAATTGAGAATTTTAAATCTCCAACCATTAGAATTTTTTCAAAAGGAAAAAATTTTATTGTTTTTATATCTGTATAAGATGATGGATGTTAACTAAACTTACTGTGCTCATCATTTCACAGTATATGTAGGTCAAGACATTACACTGTACACCATAAGCTTTGACAGTGCTGGATGTCGAGTTTAAAAAAGAACATTTACTTTTTTTAAGTAAGTGTGCTTTTACTTAAGTTATACACAGAAACATAACTGTAGTTTCTCTGTTCATTTTATTTTAAGGTTTGGGAATATATTCACCAAAACAGTCAACTCTAAGATGTGGAATTAAGAGGCATTCACTTTCTACTTTCTAGTGTTGCTTTATTTGTTTCAATGAATGAAGTGTTGTAATCAAAAGAAATTTTCGTGGAGAGAAATAATTATTTACAAAAAATGAGAGCTATCGTATGCCCTCCAATTATTTTGCTGGTATTTATACTGATTCACTTAGGATCACTCTTTTCTTTGCAGAGTGAAATCCATATGTCTGAGGAAGCTATACAGGATATATTAGAACAAACAGAATCAGATCCAGCATTTCAGGCCCTCTTTGATCTCTTTGACTATGGTAAGTAGACCATTTCTTTCAAGGCAGTTAAAAGAAAAAAGTTTCAATTTATTTGGCAGTTTAATCAGATCGAAGCAACATGCCCAGAGCATCTGAAAAAAATGTCCTGTTTTCATCAGAGCAAACGTACGGCTATGAAAAGGGGGGGCTGGTTTTTTTTTTTAACTAGCTATAAAAATGGAGAACCTTTTTTATTTTTTGTGGGTGTTTTTGCCAATCAACACAAAATACACATACATTATACTGAACACATTTGGATAATACTAAAGGAATACAGGAAATTGGCCATTGCCCTCAATTTTATGATCGTATGCAGTAGTTCTGAAAGTGGTGTTGTCTGCAAACCAGCGTACGTTATCTGAGAACATGTTAAAAATGCAAAATCTTGGGCTCTCCGGGTGATTCTGGTATAGGCTAAAGTTTAAGAACTAATTGTCTTTTGGAAAAAACTTTGATTTTGTAATGATATACAAGGCAAGATGTTAAAAACATCCAGAAGACCATAATTTTAACATAAAGTTTAACATTTGCTTGATCACTGTCAGGCTGTATTAACTGTATTAACTGATGCTTATTGTTATTTTGATCATTTAACCAACTGTTTCCCTGTTCCCTTTTTAACAGGTAAATCAAAGAATAATAAAAATATATCACAAGGTATTTCCAGTCAGCATCTGGAAACCAATTCCAGTGTAGTCTTAGCAGATGAAACTACTCTAGCAGTTAAAGGTTCTTTTGAAACAGAACTGTCTGGTAAGAATTTGGTTTTGTTAATATTCAATCCAAATCCTAATATCAGTCTCAAAATTTCAAAGGCAGAAAATATTGTTTAATTTGAAAGTTCAAATTACCACATAGGGTTTGTTTGGTTTTGTTTGGTTTTTAAGTTTTTTCATTAAAGAAAAAATTCCAAGCCTTCTATTAATTTAATTAAAAGGTGAATTTTTAGTACTCATTCTTTCATGATGCAATAGATTGTTGACACAATGTAGTATTAATAGTGCCCAGTTTGACAAAAATCTATTAACGTTTAACATAATTTTTTTTGTGGCACAAATCCAAATCCCTACTATGTAAGGCTGGTATGTGGTATTAGTCACTCAGCCTGGTAAGCTCAGCATCTATATCTCAATTATTCAGAAGAAATTATATACTGTAATGATAGGCTTGCAGTACGGGTTGTGTTTATTACTAAGTCAGTTTTTACATTTCTGCCTCCCATACCAATGAGGTAGCAGTGGATGACCAATATGGGACATAATTGACTCACAGTAACTACTTACTGACAGAGGGAGGGCAGTGAATGTGTTCATCTTATATCCTTTACATATTAGTTTTTTTAATTTTGTAAACCATAATACTTAATGCAGAAGTACACAATAAAAATATGCATAGCTCATTGAAATATAGCTAAGCAAATATCCTGTATAACCATCTCCCAAGTCAAAAAATAGAACACTGCCAGAACCATGAAAAGCTCTCGTCCTATCCCTTCCCAGCACTATACCCTCCATCTCTTTCCCTCAAAGGTAACCATTTATACTTGCATCTCACATGTGCTAAACTTGATGCCATTTTAGTACCACCTTTATATGTTCTGTTACTAACAAGCTGTGCCAAAATAATCTTTTCTGCTGTCTTCTTAAATGCCATTACCCTTCCAACTTTAGCATCATGTCTTCCAAAAACTAGTTTTAGAATATCTCAGGCTACATTCCCACTTTAAATCCTCTGCCTACACCCAAACCCAATCTTCTGATTCTTAAACTGGATTGTAGTGGTATTTTGTTTGGAAGATAATGCTTCAGTTAAGAACTCTACTATGTACAGAATAAAACTTGAAATCTCATTCTCAGTCTTAGCACTTCACTGAAACAGACTACACCTCAGTGCACATGGCATGGGTGTGATTTCTTCCCATCTCCCCACAGTATGATTTAAATGTGCTCTGAACCAAAGATGATTTTACCATTGTCATGTTAACAGAATCCTAGATGACAGACATTTTTCCAGATTTTTCCCTGTATTTTTCATATTATCAGTGTTCTCTGTCGTACACTGGGAGTGCTCTGTAGGTCAGTGCCGTGTTTCTGAAATGTCCTTTCTTATTCCAGCTATTGCAGTTCATTTGTTTTTCCAAGATCCCCTCTGATAATAGCCTCTCTGTGACACATAGTCACATCCATTAGGCAGAAAGTAGTGGCTTTTGCTCCTGTACTATTACAGTTTTTACAAGTTTTGTCATCTCTTTCTATGTCTGCTTCCCTTACTAGACTGATCTCCCCAAAGGCAGAGACTAGGTCATTCATCTTTGTATCCCAACACTAATGTGGTTGGTCTTTAATAAGTGTATATTGAAGATTCCAGATAGTAGACAGTAACATCAGGGGTTGATCATACAAAATGTACTTGCCTCATTTCACCTTGAAGAATATATCAAATAAAATAAGGTCAACAGGGACGTCTGAGTGGCTCAGTGGTTGAGCGTCTGTCTGCCTTAGGCTCAGGGTCGTGATCCTGGGGTCTTGGGATCGAGTCCCTCAGGAGCCTTCCTATGTCTCTGCCTCTCTGTCTGTGTCTCTTATGGATAAATAAATAAAATCTTATTAAAGAAAGAAAGTCAACAGAAATGGTACAAGTTGAAAAGCCAGCTATTTGGGGGGAAAATAAAAACAGCACATGTGGCACCAGGGTTTTTTACATACTGATAAACATTAGATGTTCTTAAAGCTATATACTTTTTCCTTCTTTGCATCATTTGTTTTCTAAGAGTTTTGAAAAACAATTTGGCACTTGTTTGAAAAGGCATCAGTAATTTTAAAAAAGAAAAAAGTAACTGTAAAGTTTAATACTCACAAAATGGGAGATAAACAGTTTTTCAAACTTCCACTTAACAGTGTGTCAAAGATTAGTTACTTCCTTGGCAAAACAGGTTTTATAGTAAACATGACTCCCTCAGAAACCAGTATGTACTCATCATTTCTTTTTTTTTTTTTTTTTTTTTTTTTTTGTACTCATCATTTCTACCATCTTTCTGTTTTGTAGGTGATCAGTCTGGGCAGCCCTCATTTTGTGCATCCTATCAAAATGAAGACCCCTCAAATGCTTTGAAGAATAGCAGCCACCATGATGAGCTTCGACAGGAAGCCCAGGAGCACTTTTCTCAGATAGGCTCTAGCATCCAGAAAAAGGCATTTAAAACAGTTGCACCTAATGGACAGAAGTGTAACCTTGACATTGCCTTTGAATCTGTGCCTCATTTAAATGACTTTAACCAAAGAGTAAATTCTGATGCTGAATGTAATCAACGTTGTGCTGAATTATACACACATCAGATGTCCACTGAAGGTGCCATGGCAATGGAAGTTGGAAAGAATTCTCTGTTGACGGATGTATCGCATGAGTCTCCCTTACAGCCTGATGAGTCTGGTATACCAATAACATCATTTGTTCCCCTTGGTGGTGAAACTAACAGTGAAAACTTAATTCTCTCTGGGAAGAGTTCTCAGCTTTTATCCCAAAATATTCCATTAAGTGGAAATACATCTAAAACCAATCAGTTTTGTGAAAGCTCTAACAACACAGCAAGACTTAAAACCAATCTCCCTGGTTCTAAGTCACCAGACCCTGGAGAAATGCAGAGTAAAACTGAGATTCACAGCATGCTGCCAGTTGCATCACAACAACATGCAGACTGCCAAGATAATTCTTCACTTCAAAGTAAAACATTACCTGTGTCAGTTGAAAGTTCAAGTTTAACTGTACCTGAACAAGTAGACATTCGTCTTGAAAATTCAGTGTCTTCGGTTAAACAACCATCTGATGATTCATCAACTCCCAAGTTAAAACCTACAGAAAAACAGGAAACTCAGCCCTTCAAGTCTGAGAAAGTTGCCATCGATTCACACGAACCTTCAACTTTAAAAGAAGATGGAGATAGTATTTTTCTGAATTTAGGTGAAAGTGGTAACCATGGGGATGTTACAGTGATTGCTCCAGAAGGTAATCCTGTGGAAGATAAGCATTCTCTTCCTTCAGAATCTGTGTGTTCTTCAGTGGGAGATTCTCAGCCTGAGTCCCAAAATACTAGTGATAAACCTGCTGTGGACAACTCGGCAGACATAGATGCATCAAATATTGTTTCTCTCAAAATTATTATTAGTGATGATCCATTTGTTTCCTCAGATACTGAACTAAACAGTGCAGTTTCTAGTATCAGTGGGGAAAACTTGCCAACTATAATATTGTCCTCTCCTACCAAGTCGCCTTCCAAAAATGCAGAATTAGTTAAATGCCTGTCTCCAGAAGAAACTGCATGTGCTGTCACATCTGCTGAAAGATTAGGGGATTCAGCATCAGTGGAACAGAGCCTTTTGGCCCTCAAACCTGAAGACTCTGTCATAAACAACACTCAGAATGAAGGCAGCGTCACTTTTTCAGCCAGTGTTACACCATGTGTTTCCAAGGATGGGGGCTACATACAGTTGATGCCAGCTACAAGCACGACTTTTGGCAATTCAAATAACATTCTCATAGCTACCTGTGTGACTGATCCAACAGCCTTAGGAACAACTGTAAGTCAGTCTAATGTGGTGGTGTTGCCTGGAAATTCTGCCCCTGTGAGTGCTCAGCCTCCCCTGCCCCAGTTACAGACACCACCAAGGTCAAACAGTGTGTTCACTATCAACCAGACTGTGTCACCCAGCTTTTCACAAGGTAACTAAGAACATAATATAAAATTCATTTCTTTGGAATGGCATCTCATTGCTCTTGTGTGTGCAGTTATTGACTAGGAGGAATTAAATCATGGATAGATAGTGTGAGAAAAGACTGAAATTTGTGATTATACCTTCTCTTTTCTCTCCCTAATTAATTTGGTCATACCTTCTTTAAATCTACTGATGAGTTATGAAATTCAAATACTGATGAGTTATGAAATTCTCAGTGATTCTTGAAGATGAACCTAATGATACGTTCATCTGCCTTTCCTTATATATTGGCTCCCAAGCTCCTTTCCCCCCACTTTTTAAAAAATATTATAGGTATATAATAAAAATCTGAATAAATACACACAATTAATTGGTAAGCCTGATGGATCTGCTTGAAGTGCTGGTTGAGAATTAGTAGAGGATGTGGGACTTGAGCTAAAGGTCAGAGAATGAACTAGCAGTTGGAGCGAAGGGAGGGAGTTGCCGAGTGTGGGTAGGTAGGTATTCGAGAGATTGAGGTGAGTGTCCATCTGACAGGAACAGTTAATGAGTGTCAGGAAAAGTCTGATTTAGGGCAGCCCCGGTGGCGCAGTGGTTTGGCACTGCCTGCAGCCTGGGGTGTGATCCTGGAGACCTGGGATCGAATCCCACATCGGGCTCCCTGCATGGAGCCTGCTTCTCCCTCTCCCTCTGCCTGTGTCTCTGCCTGTGTCTCTGCCTCTCTCTCTGTGTCTATGAATAAATAAATAAAATCTTTAAAAAAAGAAAAGCCTGATTTATGGGCAGTCATAAAATAGGATAGCCATAGGCTATAGATACTGTTGACTTCACCATCAAGTTTCTAATCAATTTTACTATTCCATCTAGCAGAATCAACATATAACATATAATCATATAATGTAATCTCCTGACTGTGAAGTCTTAATGCTTGCTCACGATATTTACCTTGAACAAATGCTATAAGATTACTTCAGATTGACTTTCTCTTAATTTGTTAGCTTTGCCCTTCTTCATAAAGTTTTCTGAGCATAAGATTCTAAGGTAAAGGGACTATAATTTTAGAGAATTTATTTTAAATAAATCAGAATTATTTCGGAGTCTTTTTTTATGAGATAGAATCTTACTGAGATTTTTTTTTTTTAAAGGATCTGCCATCATAATTGCTTCTCCTGTCCAACCTGTACTCCAAGGAATGGTGGGAATGATCCCTGTATCTGTGGTTGGACAGAACGGAAATACCTTCCCTGCCCCTCCTCAACAGGTAAAATTTCTGAACTGAAAATGGTGCAGTGACTTTTCAAACATAGTATAATTAATGGCTGCTTCTCTTCTAGGTCCTTCATATGCCTTTGGCAGCACCTGTATGCAGAAGTATCCCTCAATTCCCCATCCCTCCAAAATCTCAGAAGACTCAGGGACAAAGAAACAAGCCCTGTACAGGTACACTATTAAGTTCATTAATGTCAGTTTTATGTCTATATACTCATTTGTTTGCAGCAGTGCCACAGTATTTTCTTTTTGAATACCTGTTTGATTCCTAACAGGTGATTTCCAACCTTTGCTTAAAGTTGTTTTTTTCTTGGTAATTTAAATGAAAAGGCAAATGGGCAAAATAGAGTTCAGAAAGAAACCATATACTTATGAGAATTATTATGTGGTGGACGTAGCATCAGAAGTCAGGATAGGGAGGATCATTTAATAAATTTATTAGTTATTATATGTATTATAGGGAAAAAAAATTGATCCCTTCCTCATACGATATGCAAAGGTAAACTCGAAGATGATTAAAGACCTAAAAGAGTAAAGCAATATAATTAAACAATAAAAGAATGTAAGAGAATAACTTAGTGACAACAATGGTAAAAGGATTGCTTTTAAAAAATGAAAAAAAAACACATAAGTGGGAAAAGTTCATACCACTGACTATTCCAAAATTAAAGATTTCTGTTCCGACTAAAGACACTATATACAAAATAACACTAAATCTTCACTTAGGGGTTGCTCAGATTCCTGCCTCTGACTTCTCTATCTTCATGGATGACAAAATGCCCACATCGTCAACCTTCCCAACACCTCAGCCCTCAGAATTCTTGGACCTCTTCTAAGTCTTGATCTTCATGTCAACTAACCTCTCCCATACCTTCACCTTTAATATTTCCTTCCTTTTAGACCTTTGCAGTTTTTAAAGGCCAATAGCCCGTCCCAAAATACTCTCATTCCCAAACAGTGACTCTCTTCAACCAGTGAGGACTCCTCTTACTCAGATCCTCACTTTTCACCTGAACCTCTGTTTCCCTCCTGGATTCCCTTCTTTCTCTATCCAGGCTAGACCCACAAGGCACCACCTCAGCCACTCTTCCCAATGTGCACATTCTTCTACCATCCTGGTTTGCCTTCCAGCCTTAGATCTGTCCTAACATCCCTCTCTGCCTTTGTACCTGGGCTTTTCAGATTGCTCTAGAAGTGGAGCTGTTCACTACCACTTAAAAATTTCTCACCCTTACTACCACTTAGCAGTTATTTCAGATGTCTTCCTATCTTTCTTTCCCGTTCCCCCTTCCAACTCTGCCAGACTTGCACAACTCTTCTTATATCTGCCCAGTCCCCACCCTCCTCACTCTAGGCCAGTGATCTTCTCTCTCACCTGATCAATAAATAGGAAACTCCATTTTCTCGCATCACTCCCATTTGGTGTGTACCTGTTCTACGTCCAGAATCATTCTTTCCATTCTTTTCTTACAGAAATAACTCCCTCATTCTTTCTATGGTTAGTGCAGTCTACCTGCATCTTCTGTCTTCATTATATCCTAAATTTTTCTTGTTGGGATCCTTCCCTCTCTGGCTCTAAAGTTCATTGGGTTCATCTCGTCTGCCAACCCTTCATCCCCAACGCCTCCTGTCTTTCTGCATCCACATTATTGTTTTTTCTCCCGTTTCCACTAGAACTGTTTAAACTGAGATCATCGGTGACTCTGAGGTTTTCATTCTGGCCTTATTTCCCTCCAGCAGTTGACACTATTGGTGGCTTCTGGACCCAAAATAAATGATTGCACTCCAGCTTTCCTGACTCTGCCTAACTCAGAATCTTCAGATTCTCATATCTTCCTCCTCAAAGACCTTCTCTGCCTGCTTTTCTCCTCCTTGGTTGATGTCATCACTTGGTCCTCTTTGGCCCTTTGTGTGAATGCCCATCACTGTCTCCAAGGCCCTTGCTCTCTTATCTGGAATATTTACAGCCACCTAAAGAGAACTTCTGATGGCAGTTTTCTTTCTTCTCTAGTCCATCTTTCTACTCTACTGCCAGAGTGACTTTCTAAAGTATGTCTATTTATACATCTTCCCTATTTAAAACCGAAGGATTCTCTCTGAAACTTTTTGCATAATGCACAAGGTCCTTCATGATCTCCTCTGTGCCTTTCTCTCCAGCTTGGTATCTTGCTGCTCTCCCACATAAATTCCTAAGTCCATGAAAATTAAAATATGGATATTAAAAGTCCAGAGCTGGTGCTCTGCCTGACATAGGCTTGCAAACATGACAGTTAAATGGGCAGAATATCATAATAGTCGTATCTGGATTTAGATCCAGAGGGGATGGATGACCCCTGGGTGTACCTGGGGAGTACCCCTAGGTGCTATGTTGAACATTGTAATTCATGGAGCCAGAGACTAGATTCATAGTATTTGCCTGAAATTGAAGCAAGTCATTTGCTCCATGTCTGCATTTCCTCCGCAAAATGGATGAGTAACCATCTTGTCTTGTATATAAAATTAGAAGCTGCTTTTTAAACCCAGTATATGAGAATACTTTGTACATTGGTTGTCATTTAAAATTTTTCTCATGATGTGTGATACTGTGGTCTGTTCCGTTTTCTTTCAGAATTATATACTCTCTCGCAGGAATGTTTTTCTCTTCTAATTATTTCATTTATAATTCCAGGAAAGCAGGTAAATAATTTGGTGGATTCACCTAGTCATTTAGTTGGATGTCATACACAAAGGTGAGCATAAAAGTAGTTTCCATCGTAGATTTTTTGAATGTTCAGATTAAAAACATAAAGGATGTCTTCATGTTGCTAGAAAATATTTATTTGCAGAACTGAAGTGTTTGACAAGAGTTTCTCTATGTTGCTAAATTTTATTTATTTATTTTGCAGAACTGAAGTATCTGACAAGAATATGGCCACTGATCTTGGGAAAAAATTGGAAGAAATGACAGTTCCCTTCTCATTAGAGAGTATAGTTCCAACTAGCAAACCGTTTGAAAGCCACAGACGTGTGCTCTGTTTTGATAGCACTGCTCCTCCTGTGGCAATTACACAGGGCACACACCATAAGGTGGTGTCTCAAAACAAAGAAAGAAATGACATTTCATTTCCTAATCTTGAGTCACCCATTGTGTCCTCCACCTTAAAGCCCCCTTCTACTAATGCTCTCAAAAGGGAGAGAGAGAGACCTCCCTTGCCTAAGATTTTATCTAAATCAGAAACTGCCAATAGCCGACATACCACCATAAAAGAAACCCAGTCAGAAAAGAAGGTTTCACCCACAGAAACTGTACTTGAATCTTTCCATAAAGCAACAGCTAATAAGGAGAATGAATTATGCAGCGATGTTGAAAGGCAGAAAAATCCAGAAACTTCAAAACTGTCAAATGGGCAGCAAAATGGGGGTTTACGGAATGAGAAAACCGTAGTAGCTTCACTGCAAGAACTAACCAAAAAACAAGGCACGTCCTCAAATAGTAAAAATGTCATTGCAGTAGGTTCAGCTGTGAAGGATCCAAAACAAGAACAAAGTAAATGTGCCAGTTCTCTGATAACCCCACTAACCAAACATAGTACAGAAATGCTACCGGATGGTCAGTGGCACAGCCCTGTAAATAGGCTCCCCGATAGCTCTGATTTACCTGTGCCCCGGACATCTGGCTCAGGGGCAGGGGACAGACCAAAAGAAGACCCTAGAGATGGTATCAAGGTCCCCTCTAGTAGACGTTTTGGTGAAGACAGTAGCACGCCCAAGGTAACCGTCCCTCCTGTCAACCCAGACTTGCCTGCCTGCAGCCCTGCCAGTGAGACAGGGAGTGAGAACAGTGTAAGCATGGCTGCCCACACCTTAATGATTCTCTCCAGAGCAGCCATCTCCAGGACAGCTTCGACAACTCCTCTCAAAGACAATACACAGCAATTCAGAGCATCATCAAGGAGCACCACAAAAAAGCGGAAAATTGAGGAATTAGATGAACGTGAACGAACCTCTCGTACTTCTAATAAAAATCTTGCAAATTCATCACTCCCAATGAAAAAGAAGAAAATTAAGGCAAGTTTGAAAGTCTTAATTTCAAAACCACACCTTTGCCCTTCCTTCAGTGCTCACATTAGAGATCTCAGCATTTTTGCCACAGCTACCTAACCGAACACTCTGGTCAAAACAGCTTTGAGTCTTGCTTAACAAAATATATTCTGTAGCAGTGTGTCTCAGCCAGTGTGGTGCTCAGAATTTGTCTAGGTGAAATGAAGCTTTTGCAGAACAATTGCTAAGGCATTTATTGATGAACCTCTTTCTTGAGGAAAGGAGGTTTTTGTTTCTCTTGTGGTAGGACCCAAGTTTTTTGGGAGAATGACATAAGGCATGAAAGATTGGGAAGCCACTCCCATGTGTGGAATTAACAAGTAAAAAACAACTTTGCAACTCCTACCTCTTGGGTTTTTTTTCACATGTCCTGGCATCTCTTCCATTGGCTCTTACAGACTTTAATATGTTGGAGCATTGTAAAAATTAAATTTACCTGTTTTTTTCTTTGGGCAGAGTTATCTGTAGCAAGGCAATGCAGGGATAGCTTTGATAACCAAAACCCCTTTTCCCTAAACCTGTTTAGCCACTTAGTAAGTGAACTGAATAGAAAGATGTTTAAAAGGTTTTATAGCAAGTACAGTGTCAGGGAAAGAATCATGGTTTTGATGCCATGCAAGCCTGGGTTTGAATCCCGCATCTCCTGCTCATGGTTCTGATTGTAGGTAAGCCCAGAGCTTCTGGGGCTCAGCTGCATCCCTTGACATGAGACTACCACACTTCTAACCTGTTGGCTGGGAGGACTAACTGTAGTGTTCGTAGGACACCCGGAGTGTGCTAAGTGTTTGGAACTTGAACAGTACCTGAAAAAAACTTAGGAAAAGCTGCAGTTAGGAAAGCTGCTAAGGCTGGTGGTTTGGTGATTAATGACCACCTTCATAGAAAGCATGGTCTGTCTTATCTCAACATCCACAAACTCTGGGTTTATTTAATGTCTTTCACCCTAAACTAATGTTAAAGTACTTCTGAAGTATAATTTATTAACTTTGAATTTATAAAATGTGTTTCTACTCACTGTATAACTAAAAATTCCAACCAGCTAAAAGTTTTGGCAAAATTTTAGTAGTATAGGAAGAAGCTGTTATAAGGTTCTAAGTGAAAGTTTTTGGCCTTGTTTGAGTTCAATATGTTAACTTAGGTTTATTTTTTCTTTTTTTTTCTTTTCTTTTCTTTTTTTATTTCTTTTCTTTTTTATTTCTTTTCTTTTTCTTCTTTTTTCTTTATTCTTTTTTTCTTTTCTTTTTTTTTTTTTTTTTTTTTTTTTTTTTTTTTGACAGAAAAAGAAGCTACCCAGTTCATTTCCAGCTGGAATGGATGTGGACAAATTTTTGTTATCATTGCATTATGATGAGTAAACATTCTGAACATATAAGAACAGTAGCTGTTTAAAACTCGTATCCCTTAAACTATGAGTGTAGGGAATGAGATATTGACAGAACCTGAAAGCATGACCTGCACTTTCCTTGTACTGAAATTTCACTTTATATCTGAATCATGCTGTTTCTGAAACAGCTTCCTAGTTTGTAAATAGATTTACCTGGTATATTTTTTATTTTGGAAAAAACATTTGCAGAAATGTAAGTAAAGCCAATCTGCAAAACTGTATAGCTCTGACAATTATGTGTTGTAAATATTGTATAAATCTTGTTGAAATAGAGGTTAAATCAACTTAGTGTTCTTTACATTGTGTTTTTTGACTTCTTGTGATCCCTAACTCTAAGGCTTATTCATCTGGAATAGTTTCTCACTTTTTGGGGAGGGAAATGATGCTTTTCCTTATAAAAATTGCCTTCAGTAACTGCCCTCAATAGACCTATAAAAACCACAAAGTAGTACAAAGGTGATGACAACCCCATCTGGTGGTGAAGCTGGATCAGAAATGAACAATTTAGGTTTTTTCCTAGAGTGAATACTTAATACCCCTTCTTATAATTGCAGTAAAGATTATATTCCTGAAAATTTACACTTTAATGTGGTTTTTTTGGTCATTCTGGTCTCTTTGTTTTAAAGAGCGAATTTTGTAAACCATTTTTGAGTGTTCTGATCTTTTGTTTATAACTTTTAGGACCTTTTACAGAACTTTAATTGTTTAGGTGATTGAGCCATACAAAGTTTGTTTATGTAGTAGTTGAAATTTCTTGGTATGTATACACTTTTCCCTGTATACTGGGGATTTGAAGAATTGCACTAATTCATAGAATTTCATACATAGTAGTGACCAGTGCACATTTAATTTAAATCTTGTATTCTTTGTTAAAGCTTGTGTGGAAGATTATCTTCTGGTGTCCTTTTTAGAAAGCCATGTCCATCATAAGATGTAAAAAGAGAAATCATAGTTTATATTTTCATTTAGTTTCTCCTAAAGTGGGCTATGTTAAGTAACTGTATCTATACTTGGATATACTGCATTGTCTCTGTGCCCCCTAAAGGTCCTATGGGAGAATGAAAGAGGTGCCTTCTCTGTATCAGATACACACATCAGTTAAGTTGAAGAATTGGTTTAAATCTTTAAATGAGAACAGAAATTATCATTAATATCTAACCAATTGTGCCTAGATTAAAGTGTATTCTATTAAGTGCTTTCTGTTTGGTTAAATATTAGTATATCAAGGTTTTTTTCCACAGGTGTATATGTTGTTAAAGGGTCATTTCCCTCAGCCTTTTTTTTTTTTTTAAATACTGGGCATTTAAAAAACTAAATCCATTCTCTTCCTGTTTCTCAGTGTGGAAATCACGTCATAATTGCTGAACCTTACTACAGAAATATGTGTTGTTAAAAATTTCTATGATATTGCGGTGGCCTATTCCTAAGGAACTACATATCATACATTTAATGTTTATTTAACTCAGCTTGATACTGTACTACAGTTAGGTTTGAATAAATATTTTCACTAACTGCAAAAGTTTGAATTACTTTATATTGGAAATCATTCTCATGTAGATACCTTCATTAAATTTCTTTGTATGTTACCTTATCAGAAGTTCACATAGTGTTGGAAAACAGATTTTCTTCTCATTCAATTAATATGTGCTAAGTACTAAGAAGTCATATACAAAGTAAGTTCACTTTATTCAAGATTCTTAGGTCACTAGCCCAGAGCCACTCAATACAGTCCAAAACAACTTGTATACTTGCAGCTTTCATTCATGTTCAAGAGCAAATCCATAATCCCCTTTTACCTTATAAGTTCAAATGTCCTGGACATAATTGTAGTGTATACTCGGTAACGTATTCTAACCACCAGATGCCTGGTGACTGCATTTCAGGGTCAGAGTATTTACATCATAAACAGCTTGTGGCTGCTTTTAAAACTACATGTCAGGATCCACTCTTTGTCTTGGACATTATTTAGTGGTGAATGCCTTCAAGGTGTCAAATCTGGGAATTCTTGTAATTAAAATATTTGATTATTTTAGCCCTGAGTATTGTTGAAACCTTTCAGTAGTATATTGAAATGGTACATGAGAAAAGCATCCATCAGTACTCAGCCGAAGGCTAGATGTCATGACTCTTAAGAAGGAAAAGTAAGATTCAAGCTCCGATATAGAGTAATTGCAGATGCTTGTTATTATGTATTATGTGTTCTTTATTTCTCAGGCCACCATCTTTTGACCACTTTGACTTCTTGAAATTCTATCTTAGGTTTTGACTTTATTATTAGATGTTTTCTTTTAATAGACTTTCTTTTCTTTTTAAACATATTAGTTTATATATTAGTTAACAGTTGGCATACTTTTTTCCTAAATTTTTTTTTCTCCATACCTGAACTTAAACTGTGAATATAACTTCCTAATGCTTTTTTTCACTTCAAATAATATCAAGCATTTTCCATATAATATATATATTATAGAAAAAGAAAAACATTCCTATGACAACCATTAAGAGTCATTTTTTTTTTAAAGACTTTATTTATTTATTCATGAGAGACAGAGAGGGAGAGAGGCAGAAACACAGGCAGAGAGAGAAGCAGGCTCCATGGAGAGAGCCCAATGTGGGACTCAATCCTGGGTCTCCAGGGTCACGCTCTGGGCCGAAGGCAGCACTAAACCACTGATCCACCCAGGCTGCCCCAAGAATCATTTTAATTTATGACTAAAAAGCTTAGCAGTGTTTTTTTGCTGTTGTTAAATTTTCTGACAGATTTATGACAAAATGGTTGTTTATGTTATCAACTATTTCCTTGGGAAATAGTTTAGAGAAAGGAATTACCAAATTAAAAATTTAGTATATGTCTTTTTAAGTATCTCAGTACATTTTGCCAAATTCTTGCAGAAAATTATTTCAGTTTCCATCTGCCAGCAAACTGTCATTTCTGCCATAGTGTAGGTCTATCACTTACCAGAGATATGATGAAGGATGTCATCACTGGTTTCTAGGCTTTTATTTCTTGATTTATTAAAATTAGGAGTTAGCTCCCAACCCATATGAAATTTGTTTTGGTATCTGGTGTGAAACAAACATTTAACCACTTGACTAGGTATAATAGGTAAAATAAATAAATAAGGTTTTTCTCTTCACACACATCTTATTCTGTACTGACTCACAATTTCTTATTCACAATTCTAAAATCCAAAAAGTGCTGACAACCAATTTCCCCCCCTAAATTTAGCATCAAAAATTTTTAATGGTAAAACTGACCTGATCTGACATGAGGCTATGTGGATCTTTATCTCATTTGGTAGGGATATTCATGTTTTACTAGAAAAGTAGTAATGTGCTTATTAAAATAGTGTGCTGTTTGAGGTTCAGCTGAGAAGATGATATGTACATCATGTTATATTTAATCCTAAATATTCTGAATCATGAAACCCAGCTAACCATAAAGGTATGAGACCAAAGACTACGAACCTGTATTAAATCTATGCATATATACATATACTGTAGTATGTAGATTTTGCGCCACTGATTAAATCATTATAGCTTTGTGTCCATTGTGACTATTCTGATTCTTCCAAGTATTCACCCCTTCCATTCTTCCCAGTTAACTCTTTAGAATCACTAGTTTTATTTCAAATTAAAATTCTTTTGGAATATTCATCTGAAGAACCTTAACCCTTAGAAAATTAACTGCTACTGAAAGAAGTAAATGGTAAGGGCAATAGGGTGTGTGTGTATCCATACCTTTGTAGTTACCACTAGCCTTATAAATTTCTTGCAAATTGGGTATTTTGGTTTTTGTTGTAGTTTTAGAGAATTCTTCCATTGTTTTAACTGGTTATTTTTTAGTATAAAATTTTTATGGAAGTGTAACCTAGGAAAAATGCACCAACTGTTCACATAGTTCAGTGGACTATGTGACAGCTAAGCCACCCAGGCGCCCCAGTAACTTTTCTACAAGTACACACATCCACTTAATCACCCAGATCAAGACCAGCACATAATCAGTACCCTAGAATCCCCTCCTACTTCTGCTAGTAACTTCTTACCCCCAGGGTAATAATTATCCTGACTTCTACCACCATAATTCCAGCTTTTTTTTTTTAACATTGTATGAATGTATTCATGCAGTATTTAGTCCTTATTAACTTTTTTTGTTCAGCATTGCAAGATCCAATCATTTATGTAATTTGGATGTCATTTTCAATGCCACGTATTTTTTCATTGTGTTTATCCATGTTGTATTAATGCCCCAGTTAATCCAGTTTATAATCGATGAGTATTTTTAGTTTGGGGCTATTATGAATAGAACTGTGAATATATTTGTACATTTGGGGGATGAATGTATTATACTTTTCAGTTGGATATACACAGGAGTAGGGTTGCTGGCTCATAGGTTTGCATATAATCAACCTTACTTAGATTTTACAGTTGTCCAGAGTGGTTTTACCAATGATACTACTATCAACAGTGTACTCTACATCATTCTCTGTACTTGGTATTCACATTTTAGCCATTTTGGTAGTATATATTGGCATCATAAATGCAGTTTTACTTTAGTTCTTCTGATAGAACATACTTTAGTTCACTTCCTGAACACCATTTCAAATGCTTATTGGCCATTTGGATAGAGTCTCCTTTTGTAAACTATCTCTTCATGTCTTTTGGCCACTTTTGTATTGAGTTGTCTGCCTTTTTCTTACTGATATGTACATGTTCTTTCTGTGTTCTAGATACAACTCCTATTTCAGATGGATATTCGACGTCTGAATATCTTACCTTGTTTTTCTTCTTGCAGTTTTATTATTCAACCTTTTGTATTTTGATTGATCATCCAGTTAACCCAGCACCATTATTGAGACTTTCCTTTCCCAAATACATTGTTATATTACCATTGTCACAAGTTGATAAACTACCCGCATGTCATTTTGCTTCTGGACACCAATCTGTTCCATTGGTCTGCTTTTTTTTTTTTTTTTTGATTGAAGTATAATTAACATACAATGTTAGGTTAGTTTCAGGTATACAACATATTGATTTAACAGTTCTACACACGACTTGGTGCTCATCACAATAAGGGTAGTCACCGTCTATCACCAAACAGCATTATTACAGTATTAGTAACTGTATTCCCATTGCTATGCTTTTCATCTCCATGACTTATTTTATAACTGGAAGTGTACCCATTGGTCTATGTTTAAGGATGTGCCAGTAACACACCATCTTTCCTTTTTTTTTTTTGAAGATTTTTTAAATTTATGCAGGAGAGAGAGGCAAAGGGAGAAGCAGGCTCCATGCAGGGAGCCCGATGCAGGACTCGATCTAAACCATCTGTTTAGGTTTTATTTTATATTTGAACCACTTACTATAAGTAAGTCATTAGAGGCAATGTCTTTCCTAATGCTTTGTTTTTATTTACTAAGGATGTATCATCTCTAAATAGTTACTTGTTATTTTATAATTTCATTTATTACACTGATTAGCACTTCAAGTACAATTAATAATGATCAAAGTAGGCTTCCATGTCTTATTACTCATTTTAGTGAGAATGTGAAGTATAATGTTGCATTTAGTTTGCAGTGTTACAAGAATTTACATCAGGAGTATCTGTTCAGCTTAATTAGGTGCTCTTCTAACATCAATTAGATATTTTTATTAAATATCAATTTGTTTTTATATTAATGATCTTTATGTGTACTTTGCAGTCTTACTGATTCTCTAAATTTGATTTGTCATTTTATTTAAATGTTTACTTCTAATGAGATTGGTTTTAAGCTTATTCTAGTTTTTTCATTGAATTTGAGACTTTACATGTCTTTTTAGTTTATCCAAGTATTGGAATGACAATATATGTAGAGCATTTAGGTCAATGCCTGAAACATAAGCACTTTGACAACTAGCCACCTGTGCTGGTTTTTTGTCTGTTTTTTGCAACATATTATTTAGAATGGGAAATAACTATTCCTGAAACTAAATCACCATTAAATCATCTAAGCCTACAGGCTTTTGCAGCAGCAATTCAGGTTTTTTTTTTTCCCCCAGAAGTTCTTCTAGACTGATAGGTCTAATCAGGCTTTGAGCAATTTTCTGAATTAAATATATTTTTCCCCTAAATCTTGCTCATTCTCTTTAGAGACTAATTTTCTGATAAAATCACCTCTTTTATTTAGCAATTTTAACTTTATTTTATATTATTTATTTATATTAGCAAAAATAATTTTTCTGATTGATTTGTCATATATCCTTAATGTTTGTTCTTAGAGTTCTTTTTCATGTTTAACTTCTTAAATGGAATGAAGAGTTATCTGGCTTTTTTCCTTTTAAAACTATGTAAACATTTAATTAAGGCTATGAATTTAGTTCTGATTTGACTTTAAGACATCGAAATTTGGAAGATGGGGTAAGTACTTTCATTTTCCTTTTTTTTTTTTTTTTTAGGTATCAAAATTAAAGTAGCTTTTTAATTTTTTCCTTATGAATTTATTATTCCAGTAAATAGATTAGTTGATATTTCTGTAAATCTTGCATGGATGCCTAAAAACAAATACTCTGTTATTAAAGATACTAGAACTTTGCTTTTAACACTTTTGTCCTAAACCTTTACTTTCCCATTGTAATTATCTTGGCTATAGTTTCTGCTCCAGTTGTTGTGATATTACTGCTCAGAGGCATAGTAGTCATAACTGTCATAACTGCCTTTTTTTTTCAGCTTTATTGAATTAAAATTGGTGACTAAAATTGTTAAGATATCTAAAATGTATATCATGAATGGATTCACAATACATTGTGGAAAGATTCGTCCCATCAAGTCAATGAACATCCATCCCCTCACATATTTCTCTTCCTGGCTGTGTGTGACCTGTGAGTTCTCTCTTAGCACATTTCAGTTCTGTGATACAGTATTATCAACCATAGTCACCACATGATACATTAGACCCTCAAACTTCATCTTAGAGCTGAAACTTTGTATCCTTTTACAAAATCTCCTTATTTCCTCTACCACCACTCCCCATGTCCGAGCCCTGGCAACTGCTTTCCTACCTGAGGAGTTTGACCTTTTTTTTTTTTTTTTTTTTTTTTTTTTTTTTTTGGATTCCATACAGTATCTGTCTTTCTCTGGCTTATTTCACTAAGTATAATGCCTTCAAGATCTATCCATGTTGTTGCAAATGCAGAATGTCTGTCTTTCTCACAGCTGAATAATACTCCATTGCCTGTATTTACCACCACTTCTTCATCTTGTTCATTCGTCAGTTGCCACTTAGGTTGTTCCCCTGTCTTAGCTGCTCTGGATAATGCTGATGAACCTCTATTCATGGTTCTTTCTTTCTGTTGATGGTTTCTATGGCTGTGCAGAAGCTTTATAGTTTGATACAGGCCCATTTGTTTGCTTTTGCTTTTGTTTTTTGTTTTTAAGATTTTATTTGAGAGACACAGAGGCAGAGGGAGAAGCAGGCTCCTTGTAGGGAGTGTGATGTGGGACTTCTATCACAGGATCCCGGGATCAGCCACCCAGATGCTCCCTTGTTGCCTTTGCTTTTAGTATCAAATTTAAAAAAACAAACAAACAAACAAAAACATTCCCAATCCCATGTCAGGAAAGTCCTTTTCTTTTTTCTTTTTTTTTTAACTATTTTATTTATTTATCTCTTCTGAATAGGGGCTGCACTGAAGATTATATTTTTGAATTAAATCAGGATTAAATTAGGTTATTTCTTATAGCGTTTTTTTTTTATATATAGATTTTATTTATTCATGAGAGAGAGACAGACATAGGCAGAGGGAGAAGCAGGCTCCACGTAGGAAGCCTGATGTGGCACTGGATCCCCAGTCTCCAGGATCAGGCCCTGGGCTGAAGGCGGCACTAAACCGCTGAGCCACCCAGGCTGCCCCCAAAAAAGTCATTTTTTATATATTCTAGAAGCTTTATGGTTTTGGATCTTGAATTTCAGTTTTTAGTCCATTTGGAGTTCGTTAGTTTCACTTTTGCATGTGGCTGTCCAGTTTTCCCAGCACCATTTATTGAAGAGACCGTTCTTGCCCCATTTTATATTCTTGGCTCCTTTGTCCTAAACTGATTGATCATATGTTGCATGGATTTATTTCTAGGCCTTCTGTTCTCTTGCTCTGTGTATCTGTTTTATGCCAGTACTATACTGTTTTGATTATTATAGGTTTGTTTGAAGTCAGGAAGTGTGATTCCTGCAGCTTTGTTCTTTCTCAAAATCGCTTTGGCTGTTCAGGGTCTTTTGTAGTTCCATACAAATTTTAGGATTGTTTATTCTATTTCCATGAACAATGCCATTGAAATTTTGATAAGAATTGCATTGACTCTATAGAGTAGTATGGACATGTAAATAATATTTATTCTTCCAGTTCATCAGCATGGAATATCTTTCCATTTGATTCTTCTTTAGTTTCTTCCATAAAAATTTTAATAGCATTAGTGTATAGATCTTTCATCTCCTGATTAAATTTATTGCCAGATACTTTGGATAATATTATAAATGGGATCATATACTTAATGTCTCTGTTAGTAGATGGTTAGTAAATGCAGCTGACCTTTGTGTACTGATCTTATGTCCTACAACTTTACCAAATTCATTTATTAGCTTTAACATTTTGTTGGTCAAGACGTTAGGGTGTTTTATATATTGTATTATATCATCTGCAAGTAGAGACAGTTTTATTTCCTTTCTTATTTAGATGCTTTTTATCTCTTTTTCTTGCCTAATGCTTTGGCTAGGACTTCCACTTTATTGGTGAAAGTGGGTATTGTTGCCTTATTCTTGATCTTAGGGGGAACACCTTCAGCTTTTCACCTGTTATTGAAAGTATGTTAGCTGTTGGGGCTTATCATAGATGACCTTTATTTTGTTGAGGTACATTTTTTCTATAATCCTGTATGTTGGGAGTTGCTATCATGAATAGATTTAATTTTGTCAAATGTTTTTTCTCCATCTACAGAAATGATGTGATTTTTACATTTTATTTTGTTACATGATATATTAATGTGCTGTAGATTTTGGTTTGCTAATATGTTGTTCAGGCTTTTGCAGCTGTCCCCATCAGGGATACTAGCCTGTAGGACTTTTCTTTCTTGTAGTGTCCTTGCGCAGTTTTGGTATCAGGGTATGCTGTCCTCATAAATTGATCTTAGAAGTGTTCCCTCCTCTTCTGTTTACATGTTTGATGGAATTAACCAAGTGAGGCTGTCTGGTCCTACACTTCATTGTGAGGTTGTGATTACTGATTCAGTGTCCTTACTATTACTTGGTCTGTTCAGATGTTCTGTTTTTTCGTGATTCAATCTTGGTAGATTGTATGTTTCTAGAAATTTATCCATTTCTTCTGGGTTTTCTAATTTGTTGGTAATTCAGTGTAATCTCATTGTCCTGTGTCTTTGTGTGGTATTCATGTAATGTTTCCTCCTTCATTTATACTTTTACTTACTTGAGTTCTCTTATTTTTGTTCTGATTTTAGTATATGTGCTGTCAAAGGGAGTTCTCTCATTCTTGGTAAGTCTAACTAATGGTTTTTGTGTTTTTGCCTTTCAAAACAAAAAATCAGGGCAGCCCCGGTGGCGCAGCAGTTTAGCACCGCCTGCAGCCTGGGGTGTGATCCTGGAGACCTGGGATCAAGTCCCACATCGGGCTTCCTGCATGGAGCCTGCTTCTCCCTCCGTCTGTGTCTCTGCCCCTCTCTTTCCTCTCTCTGAATGAATAAATAAATCTTTGAAGAAAAAAAAATCAGCTCTTAACTCTGTTGATCTTTAATATTGTCCTTTTAGTCTCTATTTCATGTCCTTCTATTAACTTAGGGCTTGTTTGTTCTTCCTTTCCTAGTTCCTGGAGGTGTAGTTAGTGTGTTTGTGTTAGTGTCTTTGATTCCTAATGTGAACATTTATCACCGTGAACCTCCCTATTTTAATTGCTTTTACTGCATCCCATAGTTCTGGTATGTAGTATTTCCGTTTTCATTTGTGTCCATATTGTGTGTGTCCACATTTTTTTAAGATTTTATTTTTAAGTAATCTCTGTACCCAGCACACGGCTCAAACTCAATGAGCCCCTGAGATCAGGAGTCATATGCTCTGCAGACTGACCCAGCCAGGCACCCATGTCAAGATTTTTTGTCCTTCTCCTTTGATTTCTTCTCTGACCCATTGATTATTCAGTAGCATGTTTTTTAACCTCCATATATTTGTGAATTTTCCATTTTTTCTTCTTGTAATTGATTTCCAGTTTTATACCACTGTTAGAAAAGACTCTGGATAAGATTTCAATCACCTTAAACTTAGTAAAATTTCTTTTGTGGCCTAACCTGTGATCTGTCCTGGATGCTGTCCCTTGTGCACTTGAGAAGAATGTGTACTCTGCTGCTGTTGGATGGGATGTTCTGTAAATATCCAAGTCCATCTGGTCTAATGGGTTATTCAAGTCCAGTGTTTCCTTTTGATCTTCTGTGTGGAGGATCTCTCCATTGTTGAATATGGAACATAAGTCCCCTACAGTAGTGTTATCCGCCTATGTTCAGTGTGTATATATTTGAAATTGTTCAACCTCCTGTTGGATTGCCTCCCACCTCCTTTACATCTTACATAGTTTTTGTCTTAAAGCCTATTTTGCCCAATGCAAATGTAGGTACCCTACTTTCTTTGGCCCCCATACACTAGAAACCCTTCACTTTCTGTCTGTATGTCCTTGAAGCAGAAGTGAGTCTCCTGCAAGCAACACACAGTAAAGTCTGTCTTTATTTCTCCATTCTGGTACCCTGTGTCTTTTGATTGGAGAATTTTGTTCATTTGTATTTAAAGTTATTGTTTACAGGTATGGACTTTTATGGCCATTTTGATAATTCTCTGGCTGCTTTGTAATTCCTTTGTTTCCTTTTTCATCTCTTGTTCTCTGTGATTTGATCTTTTTGTGGTTGGCATCCTTAGATTCTTGTCTATCTTTTGTGTATCTATCATAGGTGTTTGTTTTGTGGTTACCATGAGGCTCAGAGAAGACAATTTATAAGTCTATTTTAAACTATAACTAACTTCAAATGCATACAAAAACCACACTTTCACACTCCCTTGCCACACTGGTTTTGATGTCACAATTTATATGTTTTTACCTTCAATACATCCATTGAAAATTTTTGTAGTTATTTTTAATATTTTTGTCTTTTAACTTTCATACTAGAATTGTAAGTGATTTGCCCATTGCCCACCACCATTACATTCGACTGTTTTGAACTTGACCATGTATTTGTCTTTGCCTGGGATGCTGACACTTTCAGATATCTCCTTGTTACTGATAAGCATTCTTTCCTTTCAGGTTGAAGAAGTCCCCTTAACATTTCTTATAAGACTGGCCTGGTGGTGATGAACTCCTTCAGCTCTTGCTTGTCTGGAAAACTTTCATTCAAATCTGAAGGACAACTTTGCTGGGTAAATTATTGGTTAGCATTTGTTTTTTTCCTTTGAGCACCTTGAATATATCCTCCTGTCTCTTCGGGCCTTCAGAGTTTGCTGAAACTCCACTAGTTTTACAGGGTTTGTGTGCCTTGTATAGGTAACAAGTCATTTTTCCTCTTTCTGCTTCTAAGATTCTTTGCTTGGCTTTAGCTTTTGACTAATTATAGTGTGGGGCTGTGTGATTCATCTTTTTTGGAACTCTGGGCGCCCCAAATCTTGATTTGTCTCCTAAGGTTAAAGTTTTAGCCATTATTTCTTTGAATAAGCTCTGTGCCCCCTCTGTCTTCTTCTGGAACCCCAATAATGCAAGTATTTGTCCACTTGATGTTGTCACGTAAGTGCTTTGAGTCACCTTCCTTCTGTCTCTTCTGATCAGATTAGATTCACCACCCTGATTTCACTGTTCTTTTCTTCCACGTGGTAAAGTCTGTCTCCTCCTTATGTTTTCAGCTCAATTACTATATTCTTCAGCTCTGATTTCTCTTTAGTCCTTTTATATTTTCTTTTTTGAAAGTCTCCCCTTGTTTATATTGTTCTCCTAACCCAGTGAGCATCTTTATGGCTGTTTTTTGTCAGATAAATAAGTTATATCTGTCTCATTAAGGTCTAGTTAAGTTTAATCTTTGTTCTTTTCTCTAGACAAATCCCTCTGTCTTCATTTTCCTTGACTCTCCTAGGTGGTTTCTGCCCATTAGATAAAACTGCCACATCTCATGGCCTTGACAGAGTCACATAGTGTGGAGATGAGCCTCCTCTGAGAGCCAGCTGAAGGTCTTTGTCGTCTGTTAATCTTCTGTGATTGCCCCTGCTGCCTGGTTTTCACTGGATCCTAGGGTATGCCAATACCTGGGACTGTCCCAGAGGAGAGAACTGCAGTTAGCATCTCCCCTCGATGCAGGCAGGACTGTCGGGCAGCAGCTGGGAAGGTTCATACTTATGGCCTTTCCGGAGAGAAAGTAGACAGCAGACTTTTTGCCAGCTGCCTCTGCACTGGAACTGGGAGTTGGGGAGCGGGGGTGGGGTGGGTGGGGGTGGGCTCCTGCCTCCAGTGATAATCGCTTCTCTGCTACAGTTCTTTGGGATCCAGGAGTGCAAGCCCTGTTGCTTATCAAAGCCAGGTCCAGGGACCCAATCTTTGGGAGGCAGCTACAAAAGGTAAGGCACCAGATGTATATACAAGCTATTTCTGGGAAGATATTGGCCATTTTTAACAGGTTCAAGTGAGAAGACAGAGGTGGGATCTGCTGGCTTCCCAGTCTCTAGGGAGGATCACAGCCCACTCCTACATACATGATCAATTCTGTCGTCCTCCATAAAGACCACTACTTTCTTTTTTCTCCTTGTCTTCAGGTTCTATAACTTTTTTAATAAAATAGTTCCTGTCCTATTTTAACACTTTCTGGCTTGACTAAGTAATTCGTGATACATGCTAACCTTCTCTTTTTACTTTATAATGGACTTTTTCACCTTTTATTTTCTATTCTAATTTATTGTAGAATTCATTTATATATTCTAACAGCATTTGTCTTTAGTCAGTAAAATAGGGGTAAAAACATATATATATATATACATATATATATATATATACACACTATATTTCCTTCCTCCCCAGCCAGTACTTTAAATTTAAAAATTAAGAAATTTTTACATCCTTAAATTCATAATTTTGATTCTTTCCATGTGCTGGTAATAAACTTGGTCATTTTTGGAGGAAACATTAGAGCATTTTATCTAATAAGCTCTTGCATGCCTAGATATTGCTAGTATATTTGTTTCATTAAAAATATATAGATGTTGATCACCTGTCTTCTAATATTTAATAAAACAGAAATAAAGATGTGGTCACCCATTTTTCTACCTAGATGTTTTCTCCAGAATCTTAGGATTCTGTTCATTAATTTTGCTAATGAAGTGCTCGCTTTGGCAGCACATATATTAATTTTGCTAATGAAATAAGTAAGGCCTTCAGAGTTTTTCTACTATAATTAATCCTTAGGAGTACCATGTGTTGTTTTTCTTTTTAAGAAATACCATTTATTAATTGGTTCTATATTTGTTTTACTCTCCCAGAATTGTCAGAGAGCTTTCCCATGTCACAGTTACTTCTGTTTGTCTTCAGTGAAGTATTCTAATGTATTTTGGGTTTCCTTCATGTGTCTTACCCACCTCCTATCCCAGTCAGGGCGGAAGCTTACTGAGCACAGCAGCAGTGGGACTGCATGGATCGGACACAGCTCGGCTACTTACCAAGCAACTTGGCATTGTAGTCCCCCTACCCTGTGCCTCAGTGTCCTCACTTGTACCTGAGAGGAAGGAATAGTGCCCACCTTCTTGAGTTCTTACAAGGCCCAAAGGACTCCATACAGATTAAAAGTCTCTAGGACAATACTTAGTGAATGAGCTACAAGTATTAGCTGTGATTACCATACAGATTTTTTAAGTATTCTGTCTGAATCTTAACATTATTTTTTTCCTTATATTGTCACATTTTGTTCCTTCTAAGATAAGGATCCACAAGAATCATTTGCCCAGAACTTGTGGACGCAGCGCCTGCCAACCATGTGGGTTCCCCAGATGAAATGCAGTTGGATACTTGTGCTGCATTCTGTCCTGTTACAGAAGTCTCTTCATTGTATAAATCCATTCAGTTGAGCAGTCCCCCCACCCTAACTTTTTCTCTCTGTGCTGCTCTAGTAACCAGAGGCCAAACCCCCAAACACTGCCTGCCAGTGTTCTGAGAAATGGTTCCCCCTCTAGCCCTGAGCACATGGGTATGTCCTATTTGTAGCAAACACTTTAAAGAGTCTACTCAACCTAAATTAGCTATATATAACATTTTGAACTTCTAAAGATTACAAGAGACTTAAAACAGGAAGAAAAACTTATAATTTCAGAAGGTTTGAGAACTGATCTTATCTGCTTATAAAAATATTAGAAAAAAATAGAAAATGAAACAGATTGAATAACCTGACCCAGGTGGTCAGTCATAATGATTACAGAATCCATGTAGTATTGTTGTGCTTTGGATGACACAAGTTGTCTACAGCTTCTGGATCAACAGGGCAGAAGCACCTCCTCCTCCATTGCAAATACTTGCAAGACCATATTCTCCCTGCTTCAAGGCATGAACCAAGTGAACGACAATCCTGGCTCCAGACATCCTAAGATTAAGAAAGCATTTGTGTTAATAAATTACAGAATACCTAACCAAAACATGTTGCAAACCCAAATTAACTTACAGAATTTAACTCCTTAAATGTAGGAGACATGCAAGAAGTTACAGCTTTTTAAAAAGCCAAAGCATAGATTTTAATCTTAAAATAGTGTTAGTTATTGGGTAACAAATGCGGCAGCTCTGTGTTCAGTGTTAGATCCTATCAGAAGTGGTGTTTGCCTTTCAAGGACAGGTGGGAAGGAAGCCAGTTCCACCAAGAGTAACAGGCGTTAGCATGAAATAGTTAAGGTTCAGACAAAACCACAATTAGGTATCCAGGAGCCTGGACAGAGCTATTGATGTCTACCTACCCAATCGGATGTCCCAGAGAAACAGCTCCTCCATTCATGTTTACTTTTTGGGGGTCCAGGTCCAGCATTTTGATGTTTGCTAGTACAACCAGGCTAAAGGCTTCGTTTACTTCCCACATCGTAATGTCCTCTTTCTTCAGTCCTGCATCTCTAAGAACCTAAAATTTTTTTTAACAATAGTCAAAACTTATTTTCATTGTTTTCTTGGAATTCTGCAATTTGGGTTTCTATTTCTCCTTGAGGCAAGAGATTTTTTTTTTTTTTAAAGATTTATGAATAATGAGAGACACAGAGAGGCAGAGACATAGGCAGAGGGAGAAGCAGGCTCCATGCAGGGAGCCTGATGTGGGACTCGATCCCAGGACCCTGGGATTACAACCTGAGCCAAAGGCAGAAACTTAACTGCTGAGCCACCCAGGTGTCCCGTGGCAAGAGATATTTAAATATGGAGTTTCTTAGTTTCCAGGAAGAAGAGCCTTTTATTTTCTGATTTTCATTTCTCATCTTACTGCACTGTGACCATAGAATGTACTTCTATTTTGCTACAACAGAAAGAACTAGATTTTCTTGAACCTTCCATGGATTATCTGTTTGGGGGTTTTAACTTGATAGCCTTAAGATTACTTGACTGTGTTGCTTAGTTGTAGATTTTTGATCTGTCAAATGAGAGAGGTGTATTAGTTTCTACTCTTAGTATGTTTTTTCCATACCTCCTAAGCTTATCCTTTACAAAAGTTGCTGTGGGGTTATATGAGCACAGACATTCTTAGCTATTATATCTTCATTACAAATTATCTCAGGTCTTTTATTCTGTTAGCTGACAGTTCCTCAGCTGTGCAGAAGGGTGTTATGGGGCTAATGGTTATTATCCTTATGAGATTATCTATAATATTGTTACTGTCTTTTTTCTTTAGAAATTATTGTTGTGAGCAACCATAAAATTAACCCAAAACTCTTCCTCGGCCCCCCCCCCCCCCCCCCCCCCCCCCGCTTCCTCTCTGCCTCCAGCAGGCTCAGCTTTCTAAGCTGCACAGCTCCAACTGCAAAAGACAGAACACGGTGCCCCAAGTGGCAACTTCTCTGGCTCTCAGTCCAGCCAGAGGCAGGATTGGAACTCTGCCTTCAGAACTGCACATCTCCCTCAGAAACTGGGTGATTCTGCTCCCTTCTGATCCTCTTTCCTGGTATTCCTCACTGCTTTCTGCTCTGCTGGATGCTGGTCTCAGAAGGTCCCTCCCAGGGCAAGGCCCTCTCCTTGCTGAAATCATGTCTTCAGCTCTGTCTCCTGTGACTCTGAAGCAACTTCCCTTAGAGACCAAGTGCCAGCCTGGAGGATGTAGGTGTTCTTCAAAATGTACTTTTTATCTGTTCCACTGAAGCAGTAGTTGGTAGGTTGCTCAAAATGTTTTCATTAGTTAATCTATTTGGGGGCACCTAGGTGGCTTAGTGGATTAAGCATCTGCCTTCAGTTCAGGTCATGACCTCAGGGTTCTGGGATCAAGCCCCAGGTTGGGCTCCCTGCTCAGCAGAGAGTCTGCTGCTCCCTCTGCTCCTCCCTCCACTCGTGTTCTCTCTCTCTCTCAAATAAATAAATCTTAAAAAAAAAAAAAAAAATGGGAAGATTTGATACCAAGCTATCTCTAGGCTTCAGCAGATGAAAATTCAACACCTAAACCCTACAGCTTTGCCATCGCGTTGGTGGTATAGTGGTGAGCATAGCTGCCTTCCTACAGCTTTGCCATCCGCACACCAGAAGCTGGCATGACAGTGACAGAGTACGGCCCCTCACTTTGTTCTCACCTTAGGTACAGCATACGCAGGTGCAACTGGAAAATCAATAGGTTCCACAGCAGCATCAGCAAATGCTTTATTTTAAAAAAAAAAAAAAGATCATTAAAATCTTCTGCAAGTGATATCTAACAGTTGTTATATATAATATGCAAAACTGCAAGCTTCCAAATCCCAGTAGATGTAAATGTATTTGTTCCTTTTCTAAGATTCTAAACTTTATAAAATTAGATCCATCATCTACACCATTGATTTTCATAAGTAGGAGGTTGGGAGAATTTGTCTCCCGGGACACAATTCCACTTAATGCAGCATCCAAGGTGTAGAGGCTGAGGGCACACCTTGGTGGGTTCAGTTCAGGTCATGATCCCCAACTTGGGCTCCTGAGTCAGCAAGAAGCCTACTTCTCCCTCCCTAATAAAATCTTGGGAGGATTTTTTTTTTTTTTAATTTTTATTTATTTATGATAGTCACAGAGAGAGAGAGAGAGGCAGAGACACAGGCAGAGGGAGAAGCAGGCTCCATGCACCGGGAGCCCGACGTGGGATTCGATCCCAGGGTCTCCAGGATCGCGCCCTGGGCCAAAGGCAGGCACTAAACCGCTGCGCCACCCAGGGATCCCTTTTTTTTTTTTTTAATGTGTAGAATAGCCTCAGGAACAAATTATTTGTTGCAAAATGCCAGAAATGCTGAGGTTAAGAAACCCAAGATCTCAACTAAAAATGAAGGGGTGGGAATCCCTGGGTGGTGCAGCGGTTTAGCGCCTGCCTTTGGCCCAGGGCGCGATCCTGGAGACCTGGGATCGAGTCCCATGTCGGGCTCCCGGTGCATGGAGCCTGCTTCTCCCTCTGCCTGCGTCTCTGCCTCTCTCTCTCTCTCTCTCTGTGTGACTATCATAAATAAATAAAAATTTAAAAAAAAATGAAGGGGTGCCTGTGTGGCTCAGGAGGTTAATAACATGTCTGACTTTCAACTCAGGTCTTGATCCCAAGGTAATGGGATTGCACGGGTTCCACACTTGGCAGCAAGTCTGTCTCTCTTCCCCTTTCTCTCAAATTTTTTTTAAAATATAAAGTTGTAAGGCTTTTAAAAGTAACAAAACTATAAGTCATTAAGAAAACCAGGAAGATACTACAGCTAAAAATATTTAAGGAGATTGAGAGTAAGGTCACATGGATAAATGCAAAAATACCTAGATTTCCTCTTCCTATACCCTCAATTTCATATTCTTAATTTACCTGGCTACCTTTTCCCTCCATGCCAGGGTAAAACATGTACCTGATATGCTCCTACTCATCATACAGAACAGGAAAAGATTCTTAAAGCTTACTCTTCTGTAAAATGAATTATAACAAATACTAAAGGAGCTTCTATCTCAAAATATCTATTTGTTACATTCTGTCACACAGTACAACCTCTAGATAGTAAGTAGCCAACTTCAACATTGCACATTACCAGCACAGAAACTCCATTTCAGGAAGCTTAAAGAGGTTTAGGAAGAAACAAGTTTCAAACATTTTCTACCTGCTACTCTTGCCAGCGGTTTCACCTTGAGCCTCCTGGCTGCATCTGCAGTCATCAGCACCACAGCCGCAGCACCATCATTCAGCGTGCTTGCGTTGGCAGCTGTTACTGTGCCTGAAAGCAGCAGCGAGCGTGAAGTCAAAAGCATACTTTCACACTGAATTCATTTGGTTCAACTTAAATTACTGCTTTGTGCATGAAAAATGACCAATACATATGGAGGTAATTACTGCTTTCAGGAAACATACATGTAGCTAACTATATATAATACAACTATAAAAGTCCATCTTGTATTAGTTTTCTAACAGATTGTTCAAAGCTAACCCAGAAACACATGCATGATGGCAGTAGGTAAATGCTGATTTACAAGTCTTCAAAGATAAAGACCAGTTCCTTATTTTTCTTCCACCGAGTCTAACTTTGCTTATCCACAATAGAGCAGATACCGCATCATAATCAGGTTCTTCTCTACAGTCACTGGAAGTTAAATGTCAAGAATACTAAAAATCATTAAACTATACATTTTAAATTTTACAGTATGTAAATTATGTCAACTAAGCTTTTATAAAATTAAAACCAAGACCAAGTTGCAGCTACAAGTAAACTTTTGGAAAAAAAAAAAAAAAAAAAAAAAACTTAATATGATGCTTGAAAAAATACTGATCCATCCCTATAGTTGGTATTTAGAAATTCAAATCAGGAAAGGCAGAAGAGTAACTTTGGATTATTATCACAACTGTATACAGCCAATTTTAAAAGGAAATTGAGGACCACCTCAAGGATTTCAGAAGCATTAATTGAGAACACTGGAATCCCATTTATGATAGCATCTAACAGTTAGTTACTTAGGACTTACTATATGCCAGACACTGGAAATAAAACAATGACAACACTGCTGTCACCTTATTCCTCAAGAATCTTACAGGGGGCACCTGGGTGGCTCAGTCCGGTAAGCATCTGCCTTGGGTTCAGGTCCAGGATTGAGCTGGCCTGAGCTGGGCTCCCTGCTCAGTGGGGAGTCTGTTTCTCCCTCTGCCCCTCCTCCTGCTCATGCTCTCTTGCTCGTTCATTTGCTCTCAAAATCTTTTTTTTTAAAAAGAATCTGATAGGGATTTAATGTATAAACACCTCATTTCACAAACTTTCAATATGAATTACATATGAAAAACAATTCTATATTCATCCTATAATCTCTTCCCTAGAATTTATATTATTGAAGGTATTAAACAACTTTAAATATTTTTGGATATGTTATTCTCACATGAGCCTGACATACTGAAAATGTTAAATAACATCTGGATGTTTTCTAGAGTTGCTGTTTTAAAATCCTTAGGCAGTTCCAAGACCAGAGATGGTATAACTTCATTTTTTGTCATGCTTCATTTCTTCATACTAACCATTTTCTTTCTGGAAAACTGTCTTTAGCTTTGGAACTTTGCTAAAGTCAACACGTTTATATTCTTCATCTTCTGTCACCAGTACATCTGGTTTGCCTACAACACAAGTGTTTTAAGTTATCACCACTCAGTGAGACACTCCCACACAAGGATGCACCACTCACCATCCCAAGTAAACCCTGCTCTAGAATCTATCACCTATAATCTCTATTAGTGACCTTAAAAAGTTTATTAAGTAGTTTAACACAGTTTAAATCTTTGATTCGGCCACATCCCATCCTCTGCTCTTCCCCCTTCTTTGATCACAGATCCCATCCATTTTCCCGACAGCAGGGCATCCCACCATTCGGAACCTAGTCAACATTTCTCAATGGGAATGAGACCATTGAGATTGTGGATTCTGCTGGAGTGGGTACAAAGAGCTCCTACTCTGAGCACTGCAGGGGCCACTGTAGATGGAGACAGGCTCAGAGCATGCAGCAAGGGGTACCCAGGTCCCATCCCTGGAGCCCCCATGCTGCTGCTTCCTGCCACACAGCCTTAGTTCTGGGAGGTGCCCTAGCCACTCTCTCTCTCACTTAAAAGGCTAATAAACTGTCTGTTGCTTATATCAGATTTCCATTCCATTTCTCAAACTGAAAACATTCTTAGTGGAACTTGCAGTTGAGTTGGAAGCTGGTATTACATTGGGTTGAACTGAATTCTAACTTAGCATTTCCCTATATGAACCATAAGCAAAAGTATCTTTGTCTTCAATTGAACAAAGATAAAAATGAACTAATTTAAAGCAAAATTTTTAGCAACCTGTGAAGTCTAAAAATTAAAATCTGTTTTGGAGCATCATCCCTCTACCTTTGGTTGTGACTGTGACCGGGATCACTTCACTTCCAAATCTTCCCGCCTCCCACGCCGCTTTACTCCTGGTGTAGGAGCTCAGCGCATACGTGTCCTGCTCTTCCCGTGTAATGTTCATCTTCTTCGCAGTGTTCTCAGCACAGTTTCCCTGAAAAAAGTTGGAATCCTTAAAATACAATTTACTTTGCATAACTTATAAAATACCTATTAACGTGCGTAATGTAAAATAGTGGTAAGTAGTTAAACAGTTTCTTAAAATACAACTCTTTCTGTACTAGGTCATTTTTCACTCATGTTTCATCTTTAGATACTTGAGTTAGCCTAGAAGTTGGTATTTCAAAGGCAAATAAAATCAAGCAGGATTGTTTACTGGAGGGCATTTCTCCTTAAAAATCAGTAATTACCATATGGATTTTATTGTAGACATCAGTGAGTCCATCTTTTACAATCAAATCTTCAAGCTTTACACCACCATATGGGGTGGCTCCTCTGCTCATGACGTAGGGGACATTGGACATGCTCTCCATCCCACCTGCCACCATCACATCCTGCTCAACAACAAAAACCATGTCAATTCAAACAAGCTTGTAAGCCAGTATACCCACTACCCAGCTATCACAAACAAGTGTCTGGACTTCATTCATCTGTTACATGGCAAATACTGGAAGTACCCTCTTTGATCCTGATGAAAAGAAATGGTCTCTAAAATCTGTAATGATAATTAAGAATCAAGTATTTCTGAGATTCCAGGATCCTTCATGTAGGACTGACCATTTCCTGATGTTCTTCTAACCCTTAGTGGCACTCAACACTGCTAAACATTTAATGTCTTCTAAAAGATGACAAGTATTTGTGTTTGCAGAAATATTCCTACTTCTTTGGTGGAGATACTCTTGACCACCTTTTCCCAGACCCTTGTGGCAACCTCCTACATGATCATCTGACATGCATCCTTGCTTCCACCCCAGCAGCGTCTACACACACACGCAAGTCATTTTGGCTGGGATGTTCAGCCTCCTCATTCCCCTCCTTGGAGGACTCCTCGGCCTTCTCACAGAAGGCTTCTCTCTCCTTCCAGTCAGGTCATCCACGACCTCTGCTATACTCACACACCCCTGCGCACTTTGACCCATCCACCAATATGTGAAACACCTGTTATTTCCACTAAAACTAACCAAAACGTGGCCACTGTGCGCTTTCCCTGAACACTTGCATCTTCTTGGAACACTTGCCCTTCCTTCTTTTTTGTTCCCCAATTACTGAGTAACACTTTTATTAGCACTCCGGCACTGCCCTAGAGCTCTATCTGTACGTCTCTTGTTACCAGAGAGCTCCTTTTAAGGCTAGAAACCTTGTCACGTTGATTTTGTCACTAGGGCCTGGCATATACAGACATTTAATGAGTATTAACCAATTAACCTGTGAGCACAAACCAACAAAAGGAATTTGCATAGAAGAGCTAATTTAAAACAAATAGTTTAATGTAAAACATTTAGCATTAAAGGCAAGTTTTTTCTCACAGCCTTTAATCAGGAATTAAGACCAATACAATTACCAAAGAAACCTAAATATTTTGCTGGTTTTGAAATCAGGAGATTCTCAATTAGTTCTCATGTAAAATACTGAATATTTCCTGGAGATGATGGCAATAATAAGTTACAGAAAATAAGGTAGCAATTATTCTTCAACACAAAATAAAAATGGCCACTTTCCAAAATAAAAGGTAATTAAATATTCAAAATATTTATTCTTAGTTTTCCTGTAAGTCAGGTAATTGTATACATGCAAATAAATACCAGCCGAAAGCATTTCAATGTAGTGCAAATAGCATTTGCTAGAAAAATCACAATAAATCAACTGAGACAAAACTGTCCTTCTCACTTTTCCAACCTGTAAACAATCTCCACTGATTTCCACTCGCTGTTGTGACAAGGGCTTAGTAACATCCCATGGTGGTGTTACCCTCTGTATAAACAAGCTCCCAACATTTACTAAGTGTGCAACTGGTACCACTTTTATGGAAAGCATTTGAAAATATAATCTGAAGATCTTCTGACTCAAGTTCTCCTTAGTTATTTTTCCAACAGATCAATTTGTACACGATGAGATTTTAACATTTTGTCCACTAGTGTCCAGGGAACGTCACATGGCAGGTGCTCAGCTCATGGGGCAGAGGGAGGATTTCCCACTAGTCTGGCTCTAGACTTGGTGTTCTTACCACTACACTGTCCTGCTTTAGACTTTTTGGTCAAGTATTTAGAAGTATTTACAAAGACAGAAGAATAGAGGTATGCATGACAGCATTACTGAAAACAGTGAAGGGGAGATAACCAGACGTCTATTCAGTCAGGCCCACATTATAAGCTATCGTGGTTCAACTCAGTACAACACTAACCTCCGTGCTGATGTAGAAAGACTTCCCAGACATTAAATGAGGTACAGGGCTCAAGCAACTTGCCCAAAGTTTCTCTGTTCTTAGTGGCAGAACACACAAGAGAGTGATGGACAGTGAGGCTAAAGAAGACTTACTCCTTTTATACTTTTCTGTAGCATGTCAGTATCTGCATGTGCATACATGGTTTATAATAAAGCATGGGCCACATTAGCCAGATAGCACTCTCTCCTTTCCCCCTCTGCCTTGCCTTATACCTGGAAACAAAGCAGGGGAGGAGTGAGAGCAGTGGCACACTTCGCTGTGGTTCAGGTGTGCATGAGCAGTAACCTGCATACACCCCACCCCAGGCCCTCGTGCAGCATACCCCTGAGAGGCGAGAAGGCACCAGATGGGGATGAAGACACCTGTTTTCTCATTTCAACCCTGTAACTGTCAGCAGTGTCTCAGCCTCACTCCACCCAAGTGAGAAAGGAAGGGCTTGGGTCTGATCAACTCTCAGTCCGTGAATCTGCATCTGCTCTCCTCACACCACAGCACATACATGCTGAGTGAGCAGCCACCTCCTGCTTGACCTCAGGCCAAGATGAGAGTGAATCATCGAAGCCAGTGGAAAGCACGATCTAACAAATGAACATGGGTGCTTAGATAGGTCATCATGTCTGGACGCGGTCAGTCATCGAATTTCAGGGTCAGCCTTATTCTTATCTATGATGAACACTCTTCTGGCAAATACAAAATTTGTTTTGAGTCTCCCAGAATCTCAGAAAAGACCAAATAAAGGGTCACCTGAAGACCAAAACGATTCTCTAACCAAGACAAGCTAACATTTGGCCTCCTCCCCAACAGAAGAAACTCAGACACTCCTGACCATCAGAAACAACACAGCAGCTGCACTGAGGAGAAAGATTATCACTTCTAAAGCACAAATGCTCTCAGATTTTTAGTGTGTCTTTAACACTGTGTATTATTTTAGTTATAATATGGGAAAGAAGTTCTTCTTACCTGATGCCCACACATGAGACTCTGAGAGGCCATCATGATGGCCTTCATTCCGGAGGCACAGACTTTGTTTACAGTGGTGCACGGGGTAGAAATAGGTAAGCCTAAAACCAACACAAGTCAGTCCGGAAAAGCGAAGATACTCTTCAAACACAACTCTAGGATGTAGATTAGTACAACAGAGCAGGTCAGCCTCTAATCACAACATCCTCACTCCCGCCAATTTCAGTCTGCATCATGTTATGCATTTAACATTGTATTTAAGCTGAACAGCCTCCATTTTGCTCTCCCAAACATTTTACATATAAAAGCAAAGATGTATCCCCAGTACCTGCGCCCAGCGCCGCTTGCCTCGTTGGGGCCTGTCCCTCGCCTCCTTGTAGGACATTCCCCATGTAGGCTTCCTTCACTTCTTCTTTTGGAATCCCTTTGATTACAAAAACAAAACCGCGTTTCCATGTTTTATTCAATTTAAATGTAATTAGTGATTATCTAATAAGGTACATGATATTACACAGCAGGAACAGTTTCTTCTTGTCAGCTTTGAGTTTCATCCTAAACATAATACAAGGATTTCTTTACAAGGAAGTTTAGAAATACAGGCACTGAGTGTCTCTAAGTGTTATATATATAATAAGTGCAAAACAAGTATAACAAACAACAACAACAAGCCAGAAAAGCAAAGTAGCTACTGACCTGCCTTTTCAATGACTCCCTGAATTGCAATGGAACCAAGTTTAGTGGCCGGCAGGGAGGAAAGGCTGCCCAAAAAGGATCCAATGGGTGTTCTTGCAGCACTTACTATGACCACCTCCTGGCAAGACAGAAGTCAGTAAAACTCATTACATTTAAATATTGTATCCAACCCATCTTTCATTAAATACACATAATTCAGATACATAGTAGTCCCCCAAGCTTATCCCTGGGGAATATGTTCGGAGACGCCCAATGGGTGCAAGAAACCGCAGAGAGAACTGAACGCCATAGTTTGTCTTCTCTACACATACACACCCAAAATGAAGCCAGGCTCAGAAGACCAGCGGCAGTAACTCATCAAACAGAAGTTATAACAATATGCTGTAACACAAGCTATGAGAATGTGGTCTCTCAACATTGTGTGCTGGACTCGCCCTGGCAAGGGCCATATGAGATGATGACATGTCTACGTGACAAGATGAAGGCGAGTGACGGACACAGACTGTGTCAGCACTGGGTTACCACAGACGCTGACCATGGCCAAGTGGAGCATGAAGAAGGGGGAGGAACCACGTTATTACCTAAGACACAGACATCTTGATGAATGACCATTTACTCCATGAAGATTAATCTCACTATGGGAGCAGCAGGAAGACTCATCAGCTCACTGGTGCTGCGTTATGATTTCAGATCCAACAGAAAACCTCAGACAAACCAACTCTAAAATACACCTAGATCCTTCCCAACTGTCCTCAGGCGGTTTAAAAGTAGAAGCTGAAATTTCACTTCTACTCTGCAGTGAAAATATAAGACATGATCACTTGACCCGTGTTCACTGCTCAGTCAACAACCCCAACCAAACGACATCCTTCCCGAAGGCAACTCTGGGCGAGGAGCCCAGGCCCACATACTGCGTGGGGCAGCACCCCTTAAAAGGACATGTGGAGCCACTGTTTCTTAAATGATTAATAACAGCAATATGAACTTTAAAAAGAAGCAGACAAAAGCTCTCGTAAACAGCATCAAACTCTCATTTTAACAACTCTCTCACACTTGCCTTCCACATTCTCCTACTAAGCTCAGAGATAAATATGAGAGCTGCTCCTTCCATTCTGACAGAAGGCTATTACTAAGTCATCCAAGGGACCCATAGGATCCAGGGCAGCCCTAAGAAAGCACCCAGAAACAGACAACGGTCCTCCCTGTCTTATCCCCAGCCTGGACTGGCCCCTTCCTCCTAGTATCTTCCACGTGGCCTCTGCAGTGTCCTACACCCAATGATGAGGGTCCCGGAATGTCAAGAAGGATACCGCACAGTTAGAAGTTTGTTCTGCAGGAGACACTGGCAAGCAGCAGCAGAAACTGAGCAGGACGCCAGACAGAGATCTCTTCACTGGCATTTGGGAGTTTAATTTAGGATTTCAACAGTGAGCCATTCTAACCCCACAGCATCCCAGGGGGACCCCATATCTATGCACATATAAGAATATACATTTTTAAGACTATACTTCTCTTTAAATTCTTGAAATTTTAAAGCACAATTTAAACATACTTACATTCAAAGTGGGTTTTGACACGTAACTTCGCTCCACGTATCTGACTGCCTGTAATGTAAAGATTTGTAAAGTTACAACATAAAAAATTCTAATTTACATCTCTCAGTGGTGGAGTTCCGGTGATTTCTTTCTGCTTCCTTATATTTTTATTTCCACGTTCTTCACAGCATATGTCTCTGTTATAATCATTAAAAAAAAAAATCACTGTTTTGGAATATACTTTTCTGATTAGCTCCTCACTGCAAATTTTGTTTTAACTTCTGATAACTTCATAAAGTTTAAAATCCTTAAGCCTTTTTAAAGTTTTATAAAATGTAGTTTTAAGTTAAATTGTAAGTTCTACATTTATTTTAGACTACCCCAAGAAAATGTCCTTATTGCTCAAAAAATATTTAAATAAAACTTGCTATTTCCTTCATCTACTTCTAACGAATGGATCTGATTCATCTGAAGCAAACCCACCTCATATAAATATGGTCTGTATTACCAAATATGTTATTTTTTAAGAAAGAAAACTGCAAGTAACTTGCCCCTACATCTCAATTCTTTCCACACTGCTCTTAGAAATAAATGCCAAGAACAAGTAGAGATAATACAAGTCACAGTTCAGAGACCTGACTGATCTCAAACTGGACAATTCACAGAATGAAAAATTAATTTTTTATCCTCTGAAGTCAGAAAGCTTAATAAATATTCAAATATGACCACTCGTATTTAGAACCTAATCTCGTTGATAGTTATCAATGGCCAATTGTATCTCAAAGCAATCAGCAGCCTACAAATATCTAAAAGTTGGTCTTAGTGCAAACAACCAGTTAAAGCTTCAACTTAGAAGAGTACAAAAAGAACACAGATGTGACAGAGAAGCTACAGCAGAGAGAGAACCACAACCACCACAAGGTATCCTCCCCGAACTGCTTTGTAAAGTGAGTAGATGAGAACGGATACATGCATATGGCAGCTTGGAGACAGAATGTTTTACTGGGGCGGGAGGAGCACAGAATTTCAGACAATCGTTTTTCCAGTGTTAAAATGACAGAGTCACTTTTATGTAGAAAGCTGATATCAACAATTCTGCTATAATGGGCAGCCCAGGTGGCTCAGCAGTTTAGCACCACCTTCAGCCCAGGGCGTGATCCTGGGTACATCCTCTCCCCGGTACGTCCCACCTCGGAGCGCCGCACTACCACCAGCGAGGACACGGGGGTGAGGACACAGGGAGGACACGGGGCGCATAAGCCACAATCCTAGGACTCGCTCTCCATCTGCCCTGAGACCAGGTACTCTAGGGCAGACGCTGCCAACTCTGCATCCAAACAGCCGCCACCTCCCTCCCTGCTCCATCTCCACCACAGCCTCGGAAGCCCAGCCACCTCTCCTGCTAGTGTCACAGCCACTTGACGCTGATCCGCGGTCTATCCAGTTTTTAAAACATCAATCAAATCTCATCACTGCCCTGGTCAGTCCTTCGGTGGCTTTCCATCGCTCCCGGAATGACACCCATACCCTTTCCTTTATTCCACAACAACCTGCTCCTAACTTCTTCCCAAACTCACCTCACTCTTGCTCTGTGAGTCCGCTCCCTCCTCAGCCCGGTCCCCATCCCCCCCACCCCAGATGCGCCAGGAACAGCCCATCCTTGTTCTCCTTGTTCACGCAGAGGCGCTAAGGAGCCCTTCCCTCGGTGTTGTCCGCGACCATGCGACCAGCCAGCCCGCCAGCCCGGGCACGGGCACGTCTGCCTCCCTCCTCCCTTCTGCAGGCTCACCTCCCGCAGCGTGAACAGCGTGAACAGCGTGAACAGCGCGGCTCCGTCTCTGTCCCTCTCTCCTTCTCCCGACCTCCACTGAGCTCCTGCTTCCCGGGAGCAGGGCTGCCCTTCCTCGCTCACGGCCCGCCCCAGCCGGGCTGCCTGAGGATCCCCGGAGCAGAGGAAACGCCGGGTCGGGCAGGCCGCGGGCACGGAGCGTCCTCGTAGGCAGCGGCCCAACACGACCAGCGGGGTCGGGGCGGCTGGGCTGGGCCGCACCAGGGCCCCAGGAAGCTCACCCGCCCGGCAGCCTCCACAGCAGCCTGGGCGCTCGCTGGCGCTTTCCAGAATATGCACTTTTGTGACCCGGTGACCTGTCTCCACACCTGTCTCCGAGAAGAGACAGTGGTTACTCACGGTCGCTCTCCCCGGGACGGCGGCAGATACGGAACAAATATTTGAACAAAATCTGACGCTCGCCAACAAGCGTGAAGAACAGCATCACATGGAGGGTCAGGGCTTCGTGAGGCAGAGAAAGGGCCGCAGAGCTACCAGGGAGGGCCTCTCCACACGGGGGTCAGGAGCCGGGGTCAGGAACGGCTCCGGCGTGCTAAGGGCAGCCCTGGGGCATCTGGAAGGGCGCAACTGAGGCCCTGACAGACACACCTGGCACATGGGGAGGACCCGGCGGGGGAAGACATGGGGCGGGAAGGACATGGGAGGAGGACACGGGGCGGTCAGGACACATGGGACACATGGGAAGACATGGGGCGAGGAGGACACGGGGAGGAGGACTCGGGGGAGAAGGACACGGGGGAGAAGGACACGGGGTGAGGAGGACACGGGGTGAGGAGGACACGGGGCGAGGAGGACACAGGGGAGGAGGACACCGGGGGAGGAGGACACGGGGCGGTGAGGACTCGGGGCGAGGACACCAGGGGAGGACACAAGGCAGTGAGGACTCGGGGCGAGGAGGACACGGGGCAGTGAGGACACGTGGGAGGACACGGGGCAAGGAGGGCATGGGAGGAGGACTCAGGGCAAGGAGGACATGGGGAGGAGGACACGGGGCAAGGAGGACATGGGAGGAGGACTCGGGGCGAGGAGGACATGGGGGAGGAGGACACGGGACAAGGAGGACACGGGGGGAAGGAGGACACAGGGAGGAGGACACAGGGGAGGACACGGGGCAAGGAGGACATGGGAGGAGGACTCAGGGCAAGGAGGACATGGGGGAGGAGGACACGGGGCAAGGAGGACATGGGAGGAGGACTCGGGGCGAGGAGGACATGGGAGGAGGACTCGGGGCGAGGAGGACATGGGGGAGGAGGACACGGGACAAGGAGGACACGGGGGGAAGGAGGACACGGGTAGGAGGACACAGGGGAGGACACGGGGCAAGGAGGACATGGGAGGAGGACTCAGGGCAAGGAGGACATGGGGGAGGAGAACTCAGGGGAGGAGGACTTGGGGCAGTGAGGACTCGGGGCGAGGACACAGGGGAGGAGGACACCAGGGGAGGACACGGGGCAGTGAAGACTCAGGGCAAGGAGGACACGGGGGGTAAGGACACATGGGAGGACACGGGACAAGGAGGACACGGGAGGAGGACTCAGGGCAAGGAGGACACAGGGGGAGGAGGACTCGAGGCGAGGAGGACACGGGGGGGAAGGAGGATACGGGGAGGAGGACTCGGGGCGGTGAGGACAGAGGGAGGACGACACGGGGGAGGAGAACTCAGGGGAGGAGGACTCGGGGCGAGGAGGACACGGGGGGCGGTTGGAGGACACAGGGTGGTGAGGACAGAGGGAGGAGGACACGGGGCGAGGAGCACAGCCAGTGGGGCCCCACGAGCAGGAGTCTGTGTAGTGGTTTGGGCAATGACAAGCCAGCCAGGGCTCTGCCACCGAGGAAGACTGTGCACAGAGCACAGGGCAGGGGGCCGGCCGGGCAGACGCAGGGAGGAGCCCGGGGAGGAGCACAGGGGCAGCAGCCAGGCGTGGGTTTGCAGCGTGCGGTCAGGCAGAACCAGCCAGCGGCCCCCAACATTCATAGTTTACAGGTAAGGAGAAGAAAGCAATTTGACGTCCTAACCCACAGTGCCTTAGGATATAATTTTATTTATAAATTGGTCTCTAGAGTAGGAATCAAGATGAGGTCATCAGGGTGGCTTAATCCAGGATGACTGATGTCCTTATCAAAAGAGGGGGGAAAAATTTAAGATTTTATTTATTTGACACAGAGAGAAAGAGAGAAAACAAGCAGGGGGAGTGGCAGGGCACTTCATCCCAGTGCCCTGAGATCCTGACCGGAGCCAAAGGTAGACGCTTAACCCACTGAGCCACCCAAATGCCCCAAAAAGATAAAGTTTTAACACCGAGAAAGAAAGAGAAGCACAGAAGAAAGATGAAGAGAAGACGGGGGAGATTGCCACGTGCAGATGGAGCGCAGGAACGACATCTCCAAACCAAGGAACTCCCAAAGACCGCCAGCAAAGCACCAGAAGCAAGGACGAGGCAAGGGGGGGGGGATTTCCCTCCAGGATTCGGAGGGTGTGGGGTCCTGCCAACACCATGATTTCAGATTTCCTGGCCTCCAGAACATTGTTGAAACATTTTTGTTGTTTAAAGCTGCCCAATTTGTAGTATCTTGTTGAAAATCTCACCTCCCCTGGCTTTTCAGAAGACACTACATCCCCCGGCTTTTCTTCCATGACACCATCCTCTCTTCACTCACCTTTGTGTTCTACGCACCCAGACTGTCCTGACGCTGCGTCTCCCAAGGGCCTCACGCCAAGCCCTCCCCACCCGCTGTCGGTGAGCTCGTCAATGCCCATGGATGCCATTCTCATCTGCACTGCTGATTCCCAAATCTCAATTTCCTCCAGTTCTTAGTGATCAAACTGGCAACTCCAAACTCAAGGCCAAAATACAACTCATCACTTTCTGCTGCCACATCTGTTCCTCTGAAAACCATTACTACCCATCTAAACAGCAGGCCAAGGCCCCCAGATTATACCCAACTCCTTCTCACTAAGCCCCTTTTAGCCAATCAGTCATTAAAGTCAACAGATTCTAACCTCCAGGCTATCTCTGGCACCTTCCACATCAGATCGCTATCACTACCTGCTGGCTTGCCACAACTCTATACTGGCTGGTATAAGGACTGAGGTGCAAAAATCCACAGGGTGAAAGGGAATGAGAAGGAAGCAAAACAGTGAGGGTATCCATCAGGATCCAACCGGGAAAATAAAAACCATTCTACTTGAAATATAATTTAATGCAGAGATTAAATATACAGATGATAGAAAAGCTATGAACAACAGAGGCAGGCAGTACAGATTAGCAACAGGAACGCATTAGCACACATAGGGTGTTGGGACACAGGGAAGCAGGAGGTTACCAAAGCCAAGAGGTCAGGCTCACCTTGCAGAAGTAAGAATCAAAGGAGCCACAGACAGGATCAGAAATACCATCTAAGGGCAGACAGAAAAAAATTATCCTGGCTTCTCCCTTACAATCTCCCATCCAGAAACCAGCTGATAGACGCTGTGATGTTTGCGCCTGCAAGGGTCAGCCCCACAGCAACACGCACAGAGGGAAAGGAATCTGGCAGCAAACGGGCTGAGGACTGGCAAATTGCAGGGAAGTATTTTAAAGTCTGAGTATTAAAACAATAATTTGGAGTCAAAAACAGCGAAACAGGTGTTTCAAGGGGGGGGGGATGGTCAATAGTATCAAATGCAGTGTAAGGTCAAGAGGAAAGAAAAAAACCACGGGTACTCTTCAAATGAGGGGCACAGAAGTCTAATTCCAGAGGCTTAAAAAGAAAGGATATTAAAAAAGAAAAAAAAGTGGTTACAGCTGGGAAAGGCAAGCTCTGATAAATTAGTTCATTACTTTGCTAACCAAAAGGGAAACTTTGTATTCGAAGGTAAACATCAAAGAGCCAGTGTAATGGGTGAAGGTCAAGTTCCATTCAACAAACTGGCACTAACTATTGAAAATCTTGTTACAACAGGTTTCCAGTAAACAATTGCTTATTTCAAATAATGACCAATGCTGATTCTAGAATTCAAAAAAATGAGCACCATAAATCATACACTGTAAAACCTACAGCTCCATTCTACTAAGCAATATGTGCTTGATTGTAAGATCTTTTTTTTTTTAATTTATTTATGATAGTCACAGAGAGAGAGAGAGAGAGAGAGAGAGAGGCAGAGACATAGGCAGAGGGAGAAGCAGGCTCCATGCACCGGGAGCCCGACGTGGGATTCGATCCGGGTCTCCAGGATCACGCCCTGGGCCAAAGGCAGGCGCTAAACCGCTGCGCCACCCAGGGATCCCTGACCGTAAGATCTTAATTAAACTATAAATTACAAGGATTCTGGGGTGGCTCAGCAGTTGAGTGTCTGCCTTTGGCTCAGGGTGTGATCTGGGGTCCTAGGATGGAGTCCCACTTCAGGCTCCCCAGAGGGAGTCTGCTTCTCCCTCCATGTCTCTGCCTCTCTGTGTCTTTCATGAATAAATAAATAAAACCTTTTTAAAAAGAGGGTTCTGTATCTGTTTTGGTTTTTTGTTTTTTTGTTTTTGTTTTTTTTAAGAGAATTGAGTTCGCCTAATAGGCCTGGTCAACACTGGTTGAAACCCAGGTTAACCTAACTACATTTTTCCTGACTTCCCAAATCAGTACATGAAATAACAAATCTGCTGATCAAGAACTGATCCGGGTACATTTCCCGGCACTTCCCCTCTGCCACTAGGTTACAGGTGGAAAAAGAACTCTTTCCTGTAAACCCCGCCTCCTGACTTCTCTCTTAGCTCACTCACCCAGGATTATTTTTAATGTTTTTTAAGATTTTATTTATTTATTTATTCATAGAGACACACAGAGAGAGAGAGAGGCAGAGACCCAGGCAGAGGGAGAAGCAGGCCCCACGCAGGGAGCCCGACGCAGGACTCGATCCCGGGTCTCCAGGATCACACCCTGGGCTGCAGGCGGCGCTAAACCGCTGCACCACCAGGGCTACTACCCCCCACCGCCCCAGGATTATTTTTAGAGTCTTCCTTCTCCCTTGGCTCCTCACATCCACTCCCTGCTTGTCAAGTTCTACATTTATTCTTTCACAAATCTCCTGCATAACGCTGCTCCCCTTTATACCCTCAGCACACAGCTCTGGTTACTTCACGCCAGAACAATGTTTCTTTCCCGCACTTCCATCCTCCCCGACTTCTGGTTATGACAAAACCCAAAACATCAACCGTCTGCCCTGACTTGGGTCGAGCCCAAAGTCTTGCAACAATGGCTGGATTTCAAAATGCCCGGCCCAAACCAACCTGGCAAACTCGCCTCACCAGCCGCGCCCTGGCGTTCTCTACTACTCCCGAGGTTTTGCCAGGTGGTAAATCCAAGATGCAGGTTCCCATGCTTTGACACTGCCCTTCTCAAGGCCCTCGCACCCGGTTCCCTAAACACAGGACGAGAAGGGCGAGGGGGAAGCACACCTCAGGGCGCCCTCAGGCCGTAACGCCATAGGATACAGTCTGCTCCTGGAGTGGGGCGGAGCCGCTCACTCTCCCCCTAAGTGTGCAGCGGCACCAGAGCAGGTGCGTATGTCCATTCTCCCTTAGGGCCTCAGCCCAGCAGGCGCGATGGAGCCCGCTGCAAGAACACAAGCACATTTCGGAGAAAGCCCGGTGCAGCGGTACGGCCCAGGCCGCGGTCAAGCAGGGCCGGGCCCGGCTCCGCGCAACCCTCGCCAAGGCGTGCGGAAGCGGCGGAGACCCCGCCGACGCCGGGGACGCACAGGAGCCAGGTGGCGGCGCGTCGTGCGCGTGTGCGTGCGCGTGCGCCGCGTCGGTGGGCTGCCCGGGCGCGGGTCCCGAGGCCTAAGCCGGGGGCCCCGCGCGCCGCAGGCAGGGGCTCTCCCAGGCGGGGGCCGGCAAGCCGCGGCCTGGGCCCTGGCCCCCCTCACCTGCAGCGGCCTCCGGAGCAGGGGGCTGCGCCCGCAGGCGCCACCGCGCAGAAGGGCCGCCAGCACAGCCATGACCGAAGGGCGCGGAGACAAGCCTCAGAGGGCGGAAAGCGCCGGCGCGCGCAGCCAAAGCCCCGCCCCGCGGCCCCGCCCCGCCCCCTCCTCCAATAGCAGCCGCGGACGGCGACGGCGCGCGCGCCCATTGGCCGGCGGGCGGGGCGGCGGGGGGCGGGGCCACAGAGGACAGACGCGGCCCCAGGCGCTGGCCCCGACCCCCGCCGGCACCTGCCCGGCTGCCAGGCCCTTTACCCCACTTCTGACCTTGCCGGGCCGGCGGTGGAGGTGTCACCGGGCGTTCTGCGCTGGCGGAGCTGCTTCTCCCGCTCAGACCCACCCGGCTCATCCAAATACGATTGAGCAACCCAGTTAGCGTTTCATGTGTGGTGAGACACTTTTGCGATTGTGTTTCAGTAGGAGGAATAGGATACATGTTAATAGCTGACTTTACGGAGCAATTAATAAGAATCACTCTTTTTTTTTTTTTTTAAGTATAGTTTTTTTTTTTAATTTATTTATTTATTTATTTATGATAGTCACAGAGAGAGAGAGAGAGGCAGCGACACAGGCAGAGGGAGAAGCAGGCTCCATGCACCCACCGGGAGCCTGATGTGGGATTCGATCTCGGGTCTCCAGGGTCACGCCCTGGGCCAAAGGCAGGCGCCAAACCGCTGCGCCACCCAGGGATCCCCAGAATCACTCTTTTTACTAAAAGATTCTATTTATTTGAGACAGAGAGAGAAGACGAACAGGGGTGTGGGGGGCAGACAGGGAGGGAGAAGCGGCCTCCCCGAGGAGCAAGGAGCCCCATGGGGGGCTGGATGCCAGGACCCTGGGATCATGACTGAGCCGAAGGCAGACGCCTCACCGACCGACCCCACAGGCGCCCCAAGAGTTTCTTTTTATTTTTTAAGTAATCTCTATGCACAACCTGGGGCTGGAACTCAGACCTAGAAATCAAAAGTCACATGCTGGGGAATCCCTGGGTGGCCCAGTGGTTTAGCACCTGCCTTTGGTCCAAGGGCGTGATCCTGGAGTCCTGGGATGGAGTCCCACGTCGGGCTCCCGGTGCATGGAGCCTGCTTCTCCCTCTGCCTGTGTCTCTGCCTCTCCCTCTCCTCTGTGTCTTTCATGAAAAAATAAATAAATAATCTTCAAAAAAAAAAAAAAAGGTCACATGCTTCACCTACTGAACCAGACAGGTGCCCACACGTTAAGAATTACATTAATCCTGGGGCGTCTCGCTGGCCCAGATGGTTAAGCATAGGACCTCGATTTCAGATCAGGTCATCTCCAGGGTGATGAGATCCAGCCCGGGGTCAGGCTCTTCACTCCACACACTCTGCTTGGGATTCTCTCTCCCTTCCCCTCTGCCCCTCCCACTCGTGCTCTCTCTCTCTCAAAAATAATTAACTAATTTTTTTTAGGTATTATAGTAATCTTCACACACACAAAAAAAAAAACAACCATGAATTAGATGCTGCAGCATCCACCCCTTAACTAATGAGCTAACGGAAGTATTAAGAAGTTAACTTTTTATTCACCATTGCACACTGTGGTAGAGCCGGAGTCTGAACTGATCATCTTTACATTTCATCCCTTTCCTGTGCCTTTTCCCAGAGAACCACGGAAATGTTAGCTATGATTATTTTCCTCACGTTTGGGGAACCCGTTCCTTAACCTTGAATCTCTGTATCTTGAACATTATTTTCTTTTACGTTGATTGTCATATGGAAGATAAGGAGTAACCGCGTACAAAGTGAACACCTCAACTTACCCCAAGCCCATGTTTTTCCTGAAGTAAAATTCTTAACCTTCATTACATTTTGTTGATACTATGTTTTGTTGGCAGCTGAGGGAGATGGTGTTTTTGAAGGACGGCCAGCCCTGGAGTTAGCCCACCCCACAAGCTCCTCTATCAAGGTAACTTATGCTTATGCCTCCAGCCAGAGGTGAGATCTGTGTTCGCTTCCCTGGAATTCACAGAGGATACTCACTGCCTGGACCAGTCACTGTGGCAGAATTGAAGTTGTGTGGCTTCCAGGCAGAAATATGGACAAAAAAACCTTCAGATGATTCCAGTTCCCAGCCTTCAACCCTTCCAGGCAAAAGCCCAGACATGATGGAGCAGACATGGGCTTCCCTTGTGTGCTCTATCTGAATCTGGAAACCGTGAAAGAAATTAAATGGTTGTTTTTGTTTTAAACTATAATGTTTGTGGTCTTTTTTAACAAAGCAATACATATGCACAGCACCCCTAACTTTAACTTCCCAGGTACCCCAGGTTGTCCCTTAAAGTTTGTTTGATGCCTTCATCTACCAGAGCCTCTATATTCACAGTCATCAAGTCCTACTACCTTCCTTTGAATGTCACACTCAATGCTTTCTCTCTCGCTGACCCTCCTCCAGGCCAAGTACATACCTTTCCATACCTATTGCTTCAATAGCTACTGAAAGAAAATATTATAATATCTATCCATGTTTAAACTGTGTGTGTAAGACCCAAAATAGATAATATGTGCATATTATATAAATATATAAAATATATATAAAAATGTATGTTTATGTATATATATATATATATATATATATATATATATATATATATATACACACACACACACACACATACATATCAAATAAATAGATATCACCAGTTGTGAGAGGTCAAAACTGGTGAGTCCAGGAGGGGATCAAACAGTGAAGGATGAGCAGGATATAATACTAGTTACTTCTGCAGTTCTTAGTACAGGACAGTTCTTTCACAGTGCACTTCATTTAATCCTCTCAAAAACCCAGTGAGTTAGGGAGTGTTACTATCCACATTTTATAAGTAAGGAAATTCAGATACAAAAGTATCAAAATTTGTCCAAGGTCACAGAGCAAGTAGTGACCAAGCACCAGTTTGAACCTAGGCAGTCTGGGTCTGGATCTAAGGTCTTAACCTCTATCCTAGTTTTGCCTTAGGAGAGACTTGCCCTAGAAGAACAGGGGCAGGACACCTGGGTCCCAGTTGTGGTTTTGACTCAGGTCATGACCTCAGGATTGTGAGACTGAGCCCTGAATCCCGTGTTAGCTCCAAGCTCAGTGGGGAGTTTGCTTGGCACTCTCCCTTTCCCTCTCTTCTTCCCCACACTCAGTCTCTCTTTCTCTCTCTCAAATAATAAATAAATAAATATTTACAAAAAAGAGAGCTGACTTCTGTGCTTAAAATAAAAAAAAAAATATTTGAGAAAAAGACAGAGAATGAGGGAGGAGAAGAGCAGAGAGGGAGGGTGAGATAGAATCCTCAAGCAGGCTCCCTGCCCAGTGCAGAGCCCAATGCAGGGCTTGATCCCAGGACCCTAAGATCATGACTTGAGCTGAAGCCAAGAGTTGGAAGCCCAATGGACTGAGCCACCAGGCGCCCCCAGGGGTCAGGTTTGATTGGACAATTGTGCCATCACAGGAAATACTGCCACTCTGTTGGATAGGACAGCTTCTAGAGATGTTCAAAGAGACTTGGGGCATTTGAAGGAGAAGGACAGCAAATTTACTCTTGAGTTACAGCAAACAGCTGCTTTTCAAAACTAAACTTTTAAAAAAAAAAAAAAAAAGGAGCTTGGGGCACCTAGCTGGCTCTGTTGCTGAAGCCCAACATGGGTTTTGAACTCACAACCCTGAGATCAAGAACTGAGCTAAAATCAAGAGTCAAACCCTTAACCAACTGAGCCACCCAGACATCCCAAGGCACAGCTTGTTTAAAAAAAAAAAAATCTAACCATAAGAAAATTCTGGATTTTTTACAGAAAATAGAAAACTCTCCTGCATCCAGAATAATTGTCACACTTGAGTGGTCTATACTTTGTGCAGCTTAGACTTCTAAATGAGTAAAAACTAATTCTGGTCTTCATCTACATTTGTCAAATAAATTTTAGTTGGGAACCAATTCAGGATGAAAGCCTAGAGTCGAGAGTGAGAGCAGAGAGGTAACTGTTGAAGGTGTTATGTGGACAGGTTTCCCAAGGAAAAAATCACGCACAGAGGAACTTAGTGATACTTGCACTTAGGTGGAGGGAGGAATGTAGAAAAAACAGTAGCTAAGAACCAGATTGTGCTGCCCTGTGCCGCCTCTCCGTCGTGATCCTTCTACCATCTGTGAGGTCCCCCGTTCGTGTGTAGATGTCAAGTCACAGTCATCTAGGGGGGAAGCAGAACAAAATAAACAGACAAAAGAACACTAGCTTTCTTATTCCAAAATATCACTGTTCCAGGTGAAAGAAAAAATTGAAAATCTGTATTTCCTACCCCCCACCCCAAATACTGGTTAAATAGGACCCAGAGGAGAAAGGCAGGTGCTGGAGAGGAAGTCAGAGAACCCACCAGGGGGTGTATATCCCTGAGACAGACCTTCATGCGGCCCAGCCACAAAGGGTGTGACAGCACAGTGAGTTCTGTGTTATGAGAGTAGATGTGAGTTCCCCGATGTCAGCCAGCTGGTCCCAAACAGGAGCCCACAGGAACACAGGATGAAGCAGTAGCCTCACAGAGCCCAGGGATCCACTAAGCCCTGACACAGCTAGATGGGTGACTTTCCTTTTGGAGCTGTGAAGAGCTTGGCACTCAGCTGAGCTGGAGCTGGTGATCCCTGAGGGCCCCACTCCTGGGACATTGGACCTCACCATACAAGTCAGGGTGGACCCGGCCCCCCTGGGTGTGAGTCAGACCAGGATGATGGGAATGCCCAAGACAGAACAGGGGAAGGGAACAATCTACAAAGCGGCAGACCTCAATTTATGAAGAGATAACTGAATTTGACTGAGTGTAGGTGAAAATGACTGGATTAAAATTTCTTCTGGAGGGCAGCCCGGGTGGCCCAGAGGTTTAGCGCCGCCTCCGGCCCAGGGTGTGATCCTGGAGCCCCGGGATCGAGTCCCACGTCGAGCTCCCTGCATGGAGCCTGCTTCTCCCTCTGCCTGTGCCTGTGTCTCTGGTACTCTCTCTGTGTCTCTCATGAATAAGTCAATTTTAAAAACTTTTTTTAAAAAATTTCTTCTGGAGATAGAAATGGAGCATTAAGATAAAAAACAGAACAAATGAAAAAACAGAACTAAGTCCAGTTTAGGAAAGAAACATAGTGTCTGAACACAGTTATATTAATAAAGAGCTATACCTTTCAGAGCGTCTGACTGAGGCTCGGCCCATAGAGCGTGGGACTCTTGATCTAGGGTAGTGAAGTGAGTTGGAGTCCCACATAGATGTAGAGTTTACCTAAAAAAAGAAAAAGATCTACATCTTTAGAAATGTAGTTCATCTTAGATGGTAAAGTTAATTATAGTTGTTAAAGAATGTAGCCAAAGGGCATTTGGGTGAACCAGTTGGTTAAGTGGCTGATTCTTGGACTCTCGATGTTGGCTCAAGTCATGATCTCGAGATCCTGGGGTTGAGCCACGGCTCTGTGACCATCAGGGAGTCTGCTTGAGATGTTCTCTTTTGCTCCTTCCCTGCTCTCTCTCTCAAATAAATAAATCTTTAAAAATAAAAAAATGTAGCCAATAGCCAATAACGCCACCTAGTGGCAGAAGTGTTAGGTGGCTACTTATGTCTTGGAAAATATACTACCAGTCTTGATAAAATAAAAATTTTTGGCCTCTTCCTCTCTGTAAAGGCCATAATTACAGCCATATCCCCCAGCGTGGTTTTCTAGAGGTAGGTGTTAGTTTTATGAAGGTTATAACAATATTTTCACATCAAGGAACAAATTATAAAATTAAAACATGTAAGAGATACATAGTGGAAAATGTGGATATAACATTCATAAAACAACAAGGATGTCATTATTCACATCAACAAGTCTTCCTATAATAGTTAATTTATGGGAATAACTCATTGCACTAGGTTGAATATTGTCACCCAAAGTTCTAACTCCCATACCTGTGAACCTGACTTTATTTAGAAATAGAATATTTTGCAGATGTAATGAGGTCATAACAGATTAGGTTGGGCCCTCAATTCGGTGATGGGGTCCCTGTAACAAGGGAGGACACAGGGAAGAAGACCATATGGAGATAGAAGCAGGCAGTGGAGTAGCACATCCAGAAACCAACCAGCACCAAGTTCTGGCAACCACCTGAAGCCAGGAGGGAGGCATGGAACGGATTCTCCCTTAGAACCTGCATAAGGAAGCAACCTGGCAACACATGGGTTTCAGATTTCCAGACGTCAGAATCATGAAAGAATAAATTTCCTCATTCTCAGCCACTCAGTCTGGAGTACTTTGTTACAGCAGCTGTGGGAAACTAATACACACCTCTGAGGTCCAACGAACATATGGAATTCCCTTATGTTTTCTTCACAAGCTCCACAAACCATCTCCTTCTTTGAAGTTCTGGGAAGTACAAAGTGTCAAGAGAGCTTCTTTCATGGACATGTGGAAATGTTTATATCCTGTTGTTTGAAGTAAATGTCTAGGCCCAAAGTGGCACCCCTCTTGCCTGGGGGAGCCATGTCAGGAAATCAAAACTTGGATTCTAACTTTTGAGTTCCTGTAGATGCTCCTGGACAGCTATCCAGCTGGCCAATCCTCAGCTGCCAAGACTCCAGTGATTTCCTTGTTCTCTTAAAGCCAGATATGCAAACCCAGTCAATCGACATGAGCCAAATACAGAGGTCCCTGACACGGTTCAACTTATGGTGTTCCAACTCCACAGTGGTGCGAAGGTGATGCACATCAGTATAAACTGCACTTGGCATGTGAAACGCTGATCTTCTTTGGCCAGGGGTCCATCCTGTCCCCTGATGCTGGGCAGCTCCCAGCCAGCCCTGCAACCCCTACGGTCAACAATTGATATACTGACAACCATTCTGTCACTTTCAACACAGCATTCAATAAATTACATGAACTTTCAACATTTTATTATGTTTTTTTTAATTTTTTAATTTATTTATGATAGAGAGAGAGAGAGAGGCAGAGACACAGGCAGAGGGAGAAGCAGGTTCCATGCACCAGGAGCCCGACGTGGGATTCGATCCCGGGTCTCCAGGATTGCGTCCTGGGCCAAAGGCAGGCGCCAAACTGCTGTGCCATCCAGGGATCCCTTATTATGTATTTTAAAAAAGATTTTATGTATTTATTTGACAGAGTGAGAGAGCACAAGGGCAGAGGGAGAAGGAGAAGCAGACTCCCCACTAAGCAGGGAACCCGATGGGGGAATCAATTCCAGGGCCCTGAGATCATGACCTGAGCCGAAGGCAGACACTTCACCAACTGAGCTGCCCAGATGCCCCTCAATGCTTCATTATAAAATGGGATGATTTTGCCCAACTAGAGGCTAACGCAAATTTAAGGTAGGCTACAGAAAGCTATGAAGTTAGGTAGATTAGGTGTGTTAGATGCATCCTCAGCTTAACAGTATTTTCTATTGCTTTTTAAAAAAATATATTTTGTTTATTTATTCACAAGAGACACACAAGAGGCAGAGACACAGGCAGAGGGAGAAGCAGGCTCCATGCAGGGAGCCCGACGTGGGACTCAATCCAGGGTCTCCAGGACCACGGGTTGGGCTGCAGGCGGCGCTAAACCACTGCGCCACCGGGGCTGCCCTACCTGAGATGGTTTAAGCACGACATAAAATGTTTTATATTCAGCAAACGCAGTAAAAGTAAGGGTAAACGAAGGTCGATTGTGGATATAAAACAGAAGTAGAATTAATAGTGGGTTGGGGAGGGAAGTGGTAGCAAATTCGATCAAGGTAACTAACTTGGGGGACTGAGTTAGCTCCTAAGTAGAGCAAGTTTGTGACATATGGTAAAATGTTCAAGAACAAGCCAGAAAGACCCGTTGCTCCTGGCAGGGAAAGCCTGGGCTGGACACAGTGTGGAGCACCCACATGCAGACGGTGGTGGAAGCAAGAGGAAGGGAGTGGAAGCTCATGTGGCTCCGCAAGAGGAGGGAATCCGAGGAAAAGTCTGAGGAGGAGCCAGGGAAGGAGAGCAGAGCTCGGAAAGTGTGAGATGAAGCCAGAATGCATCGGACACCAGGGCTTGAAATGAATTCACTAACTGGGAACTGCTGTGTGTGGAGTTTGAGACACAAAACAAATGCATGAAAGGAATAAACAAAGAGACAAACCAAGAAACAGATCCTTAACTACGGAGAACACACTGCTGGGCACCAGAGGAGGAGTGGGGGGCGGGCGGGGGGAACAGGTGCTGGGGATGGAGGAGCGCACCTGTCGCGATGAGCACCGGCTCCCCTGGGGAAGTGCTGAGTCACTACATTGTACACCTGAAACTAATATTACCCTGTATGTTAACTCACTGGAATTTACACTTTTTTTTTTTTTTATGATAGTCACAGAGAGAGAGAGAGAGAGAGAGAGAGAGAGAGAGAGAGAGAGAGGCAGAGACACAGGCAGAGGGAGAAGCAGGCTCCATGCACTGGGAGCCTGATGTGGGATTCGATCCCGGGTCTCCAGGATCGCGCCCTGGGCCAAAGGCAGGCGCCAAACCACTGCGCCACCCAGGGATCCCCTCACTGGAATTTAAATTTAAAAGTTGCAAGTGCTGTAAGGAGATCAAGTAAGAGGAAGATTGAAGAACCTTTGATGAAGCAACAGGGACGATGACGTTGGCACAGAACCAGTGCGGACCTACGGCAAGGAGCACGAAGTGGGAGACTGCGGGCGACACTTCCGAGATGTTTAGAAGAAAACAGAACAAACTGAGGTCACAGCGCCAGCGAGGTAGGGGACGGCGGCCTCGGCGGCCTCTCGAACGTGTCTGTTAGCGGGTCTCAGACCCACTGCGTGTCCGCGGCCCCGAGGCTTGCTGGGCCCTCCCAGCTCCCGCAGATGCGGGGAGCTCGACCTTGTGCTTTCCAAGTTCTCAAGCGGTAACGCTGCTGTCCAAGGACCGAAACTATACTAACCGCGGTTGTAGGCAAAGGAAGAAATAACCAGAGGCTGTTTGGAAGGTATAGCAGATACTTGGATTTGGGGAGCAAAACCCAGGAAGCAGGAGATGGAGTTTCAGTGAGAAAGTGAACGAGTCGTCCCGAGTGAGAAGCGAGGACAGGCAGGCGGGGGAAGATGTGCACCACCAGGCAAGCCTGGATGGGAGGGAAGGCAAGTTGCAGAAGTTCACGCCTGAAGGTCACATTTCCTCTGCTATTTTCTCAAAGCATCTGCTGAGAATGGTGGAGGTAGAGGACACCTGCAGCAGCCACAGGGAGATGGCCGCGTGAAGGTAATCCCAGATTCCACTTTTTTTTTTTTTTTAAGATTTTTTATTTATTTGAGAGAGAGAAAGAGATAGCAAGAGTGGAGGGAGGGGCAAAGGCAGAGAGAGAAGCAGACTCCCCTCGGGGTAAGTAGTCCCAGGACCCCAGGATCATGACCTGAGCCGAAGGCAGACGCTTCACCAACTGAGCCACCCAAATGCCCCATCTGCTCTTCCTCGGAGGCCCCGTACTTGTCTCAACAAGGAGTGATTTCCCAACCTGGCTTAGTGCAAATTCAGCTCTTTCCTCAGACCTCCTTATCCTCTCCATTCCCACTGCTAAGCTTCAAACATCAGCCACTATTGAGGAAACGTCCAAGCACCATCAGTCTGCCTCCGTAACCACAACGTAAGAGGAGAAACGCTGGATTTCTTGAATCAAGGAATGAAAACAGCAAACTCCCTAACATCCAGGGAAGCCACCTGTCATGCTTCAGGCTGGCAGCCAAAGAGGAGAGCAGATCTAAGTTTGGATCAGCACGTGTGACCTTAGATCATGACCAGGTCAGAGAGAAGCTGCTACGTACTCTTTCTACTCACTGTAGGACGTCATGATTTCTGATCATGATTTCTTAAAATTTACACCAAGAATTGCGTATATTTACATGGATGTCTTTTTAAAAAATCAGACATTCATAAAAGTTTATAAGTAAGAATCTAAGACTCCAGACTGTCCATGGGTCAAAACAGAAGTGTAATGGTATAGAAAGTCCATATTTGATTTTACAGCTTAGAATAAACAATTAGAAAATAAAGGCTCCTCATTCGAAGGTTAAAACATTGACCTCTGTTCAATCTACGCTATTCTCAAACACACATGCTCTCATTCACTGACCGCACATTTGAGTGCCTGCCGACAGCCTTCTTTTTGCATTGTTTTAGCAGGACTGGATCCAACTTTTGATATTTTGGGGAGTCTGAGAAAAAAAATTATATAAAATTACAAATTTGCCCTTTTTATTTTTTTTAATTTTTATTTATTTATGAGAGAGAGAGAGAGAGAGAGAGAGAGAGGCAGAGACACAGGCAGAGGGAGAAGCAGGCTCCACGCACCGGGAGCCTGACGTGGGACTCGATCCCCGGTCTCCAGGAACGCACCCTGGGCCAAAGGCAGGCGCCAAACCACTGCGCCACCCAGGGATCCCCAAATTTGCCCTTTTTAATTCGAACTTTTTCATGTTAAGTTGTATGAGTTCTTTATATAGTTTGGTTATTAACTGCATGTTGGATATGTCGTTTATGGGTATGTTCTCCCCATTCAATAGGTTGTCTTTTTGTTTTGTTGATGGAGTCCTTTACTTCATTTTGGTGTAGTCTCCAAGTTTAGTTTCAGGCCTCACATTTAGGTCTTTAATCCACTTAATTTTGTGTATGGTGTAAGAAAGTGGTCCAGTTTGAGGGCACCCGGGTGGCTCTGTCAGTTGGGCGTCCAACTTTTGATTACGGCTCAGGTCATGATCTTGGTCATGGTTGTCAGGCTCTGCATATGGAAGAGTCTGCTTGGGATTCTCTCTCCCCCTCTGCCCCCTCCACCCATCATGCTCTCTCTAATCTTTAAAAAAAAAAAAAAAAAAGTAGCCCATTTAGCCAACATTATTTATTGAAAAGACTGTCCCTTCCCCATTGCATATTCTTGCCTCCCTCGTCATAGATTAATTGGTATTCAAGGCATAGGTTTATTTCTGAGCTCTTCATCCCCATCTGTTGATTTACATGCACATTTCTGTGCCAGTAACACACACTTCTCACATCCAGGCTGTGTTGTTCCATCCATCGGGCACAGACAGAAGAGATTCACCATAATTCCCAAGGGTCCTAGGGTTTTCAGAGTGGTACATGAGCACTGGCTTCAACTTGAAGTCACCAGCTACATCGGCCCCTGACAAGAGTCAGCCTGTCCTTTAGCTTTGAGGTACTGATTCTGCTCTGTAGCTCTGAAAGTCCTGGATGGCACCTTCTTCCAGGAGGCCAGTCCATCCACATGGAAAATCTGTTAAGTGTAGCCACCTTCGGTAATGCTCTTAGCTGGAACGTCTGGAGAACTTACTGCCATACCTTGCACTTTGATGTTATGGACACAGCTTTTCCTTAAACCTCATGAACCAACCTCCGTTTGCTTCAGGTGTTTGCAGCTTCTTCTGTCACAGCCTTCATGGAATCGAAGAGTTGGGGGCTTGCCCTGGGTTAGGCTTTGGCTTAAAGGAGTTATGGCCTCTTTGATCTTCTATCCAGACCACTAGAACGTTCTCTGTATTGACAATAAGGCTGTTTGGCTTTCTTATCATTATTGCATTCACTGGAGTAGCACTTTTAATTTTCTTCAAGAACTTTTTCTTTGCATTCACAACTTGACTGTTTGGCACAAGAGGCCTAGCTCTTGGCCTGTCTCCGTTTTCGACACGCCCTCCTCACTGAGCTTAATCAATTCTAGCTTCTGGTTTATTTATTTATGATAGTCACAGAGAGAGAGAGGCAGAGACACAGGCAGAGGGAGAAGCAGGCTCCATGCACCGGGAGCCCGATGTGGGATTCGATCCCGGGTCTCCAGGATCGCGCCCTGGGCCAAGGGCAGGCGCCAAACCGCTGCGCCACCCAGGGATCCCTAGCTTCTGGTTTAAAGTGAAAGATTGGCGACTCTTCCTTTCCCTTTCATACTGAGATGCCGCTGTGCGACTACTAACTGGTCCGCTTTCAACAACATTGTGTCTCAGGCAGAGGGAGACCCAAGGAGAGGGAGGTGAGGAAACAGTTGGTGGAGTCGCAACACACACATTTATTGATGCAATATGCCGTCTTCACATGGGGGCAGCTCAGACACCTGAAACCACCACAGAAGTACCATCAAAGATCCCTCGTCACTGTAACAGATAGGATGAATGTTTCAAATATTGCAAAAATTACCCAAATGTGACCCAGACACAACATGAGCAAACGCTATTGGAAAATCAATCCAGTTGTCACAAACGTCCAACACGTAAAATCCTTTTCTGCAGAGTGTAGTGAGGAGGTGCGAGGTGTAGCCCACAGAGGATTCCCAGGGCCCGACCAGGACTTGGGAGAGGCCCAGCAATGAGTGGCCCAGAAGCTCAAGGTTAGTGGGAAGTCTATCTCTAGGGTTAGGTGAATACTATACGGAGACCAGACTTTTCCAAATTAACCCCCCTGCCCCACCCCACACCCTGCTCAAGTCCCAAGCTGAGCTCAGGGTTGAGTCGGAGTCCATAGACTTAATGACATCCATCTGCCCCAAAGTCCCACGTTGAAGCCTAATCCCCAGTGGGATGGTATTGGGAGGTGGGGCCCTGGCTTTGATAAGGTTAGGAGCTTCATGAAGGAGATTAGTGCCCTTACAAGAGACCCTGGCACCTCTCTCAGCCCTCTCTCCTCCATGTGAGGACGCAACCAGAAGTCAGCAGCTGCACGGTGGAAGAGGTTCAAGACCAAAACCACCTGTGGTGGCACCTTCATCTTTGACTTCCAGCCTCTGGAACGGGGCGAAACAAATTTCTGTTGCTTATAAGCCACCCAGTTTCTATGGTACTTCCATGAAAGACACTGTCCACAACCTTATTACTAAACTTTCTCTAGCTTTGAAATTTAACTATTTCACAAATTTTCCAAAAAACACAAAACATGAAATAATTATATATATTACTTTTATCTGACATATAAAATTCATATTGTGGTTATGACCTGGCCTATCTAACCTGATGGAAGGAATGCATTAATCACGTTCAGGTCTGAAATATCTTATCTTTTCCAGGCATGATAACCTTAGGCTGCTATCACCATTGGGAAAGCTACACTTCTGATAGCTTTCATCATCTAAAAGAAATCTAAAAGAAATAAGTGGATTACTTTTCATGTTTGATTTCTAAGGCTAAGATTTACTGTTTCACCATGAAATGTGTAAATATACTTATTACACAAATTTAACTCTCAAAAATTACTTAAGAGTAGAACATGAACATTTTCTGGATAGGTGAAGGCTTTTATATTACATTTTTATTTTGCAAGAAAATAAATTATACAACTTAAAAAATAAAATCCAAAAATTAAGCAGTTCATTAAAATATTTCAGCCTACTGCATACAGAAACTGCTACCATTTAAAATTGTACAGCATTATCATCTCAGTATGTAGTGGCACACATTCAAAATCGTATATACCATACGAAGATAGATTACAACTTAGGAACGCAAATTTGTTCAACACTCCAGACAACATATATAGTGTAGATGACAGGAAAGCTCTCAAGTAATGTTGATTTCACAAACATGACCTTGGAAGAGTTTATAAGATAGCATCCCAGTCATTTACATGAAAATAGAAAAACCGGCTTGAGTTTAAGATAGCAAATCTTTCTGGAAAACTAACAAATCTTTCACTCAAATTGAATTTTTAAAATTTGCCCTGTGAGCTGGGCCAATGACATCCTACTGCAAATAATGCAAAATACTTTGTAACTACTCTGGTCATATTTTGTATTAAATTCAATAAAAAGTAAAAACAAGAAAGCTAACATTTCATTTTTGGAAATTGTTAACATTTTATGCACAAAATAAGAGACTTAAATAAACACGCTGACAATGCAGGGACCCCACCAATAAATGTAAAAATTGGAAGACTTCATAATTTATTTCAAGATCCTCATTAAATCATTGAACACTAATGTCCTAATAGTTTTCTCATTGAAAGTATTAAAATTGTTCTCTTTTAAGTTTTGCTTCATGTCTACTTACTCTGGCAATGAGAGGACAAAAAGGTTAACATTTTCCAGATGGCTCCATCTTTAAATTAGAAAAGGAGTGTTCACAGTTTAAATTAACCTGTGACATATCCCATTGCCCTACTCCTGGTGGCCTAGATTCTTCTCCCTTAACTATGTCAGGCTTCGTCCCTGCTCAGACAGTACCACTTTTAAGTGCAATCAGAGAAAAGGGACTTAATAAAGGATACTAACTGTGATTCTGTACTTTTAAGCTCATTGCTGGTACGGTTTTTTTCAGATTTTTTTTTTTAATTAGCAAATCTATCATCAAAACGTATTTAAAGAAAACTTAACAATGGTATAGGCACCTCGTCAACTAAACTGTTTTCATAAACACCAAAAATTAGTTAAACTTTTGTATACATAACAAAAAAAAAAAAAGATGAAAACTGTAAGTCTACAGTATTTGCTGCTGTTCAATTTCCCAAAATATAATTAGGACATAATTAGGTATTAAAAAATTTATAAAATTTAATAGAAAACTTTGCTATGGATTTAGTTACCCACTTTTGCATTAAATTCTCTTTATAAATCAAAACATCATGGCTCTCATTCTCAAATTAAATGACCAAAAAGATGAGAAATTCCAAACATGTTCTGGGAACAATTATGGTTTAAAGCAACAAATCTGAAACTTTAAAAAATGACCTCTAATTCTCCTTTCCATGGTCTTCCCTGGGCATTCTTATATGGGAAAAGCAAATATGCCCAATCCTAAACTATTTGTTAAATGTAAGGGCCACAATTATTACAAAATTATTTTTTAAAATTTCAAACATATCCATCGTCCACAATCATCAATTTAGTTTAATTCTCCATAATACACTTGGTCTAATAATGGACACATTATTAGAGCTAAGTGTAAGATTTTAAATTAGATACAACATTCCAATTTCCTATGTTTCAGAACAGGTATATGAATATATACCAGTGACACCTTCAATGTTCTGAATTTGTTCTCCTTCCTTCCAGCAGACAGCTCACAATGCCTCTTGGCTTGGGACTGGGGATGGATTCCAGGGAATGTTCCTGAAAGCACTCTGCATGATACTGTCCACCGTACACTTTTCAAAGCTCAGCATTCCAATTCCTACCATTTCCAAAATCATAGGTTTAAAGTATTACTTGGTATCAAACAAGATAGAAAATGCGAGAAACTTGGAACATGCAGTGTAATGAATAAAAATCCATGTAGAGCCACTCCTTCCCAACAGGGAATACGTTCCTCTGCTAAGTTGCTGTGTCCTCAAGGCCTGAACTCTGCATTACTCTGGGTGTTCAGTTGTCAGCAACTAGTTAAGTTGCTACTTTGGATCGACTGAAACAAATAAGGTAAGTGTTGCCCTCTGAACATTTAAAAATGTTTATTTTTTAAAATATATAAATATATATGTACATATATTTGGCAAGTTTACTGCTCATATTAAGACTGAAACAATTTTGCTTATGCTTTTCGGGTCTTACGTTGCGGTTTTTCTCTTCCCTTGGTAATGGACAATCACTACTTTTTACAACAGAATGTCTTCCTTTCCAGAAACCTGAGGCTATAAATCCCTAATCATGAAATGTTAAAATTCCAAAATATCTCTATGCTCAGGATCAAGAGGTCAGTTACGTAACTATATTATATAAGAGTAGATTTCTGCCTTGTTTTCAATAAATTTGGCATAGTAAGTATTAGGTGTACAAACGTTAAGTGTGTAAGTGAACACACTTTGTTTTGCCATTTTTGACTGTGCAGTTGAAATGACCTATCTCCATACATTTTTTTTAAACAATTGAAGCAACAAATTAATATAAGCTTCAGTTTTTCAAAACAAGCTCTCCAGCCATGTAAGATTTTAAATCTCCTTATTTAACGACAAACATCTAAACTAGCAGTCTCCTGCTTAAAGAAAGCCAACATTTCTAAGTTGGAAAAATTCAGTATCATTTTCAGGTCACCATTAAATCCTGTCACTTTACTGGAGAGGGTGTGAATAGTGTGATACTGTTAAAATACTTATCTTCTCACCTACATCTGCGCCACCCCCCCAATATTGTATAGACCAGCTCCCTCTTTTGATCAAAAGAAACCAAGAGTGCTATTTCTAGTTTTAATTGCATTTTTAAAAAAACAAAACATAACAGCATTATTCAGTGCACGAATATCTGAAGATCCTTCCTTGTGCAAGTACATTTTTGTAAGAGAGAAAAAAAAGAGGAAAAGAGGAAAGCAACAAGAACCCCGCCCTCACCCTTCCCGACTATTTCTTCTGGTGGGTATAAATCAAATTTACTTTTACAAGTTCATCATGGGCTCTTCATGAATGCAAGTTTCTCCACAAAACAGCATGCTGTTACAGAGTGTGCAACATGAAGGGAATGCCATCATGCTAACTAATGTGACTGGCAAAATATAGTTGTTTTGTCAGATAAGGCAGAGATTTTAATATTTATGTAATCAAAGTCCAAATAAACTTTCCTCCAGCACAAACTGTTACAACTTTCTGCCCAAGCACTCTGAAATCTGGGTTCTTAATGTTGTCCATAATATTCAAGATTATGCCATGTATATGAAAGTGTTGATGTCAGACTCGTCTCTCCTGATGTATTTGTGCTCTATTAGCCACTCTATTTGCTCTTTTATCATTTTCTTTTGTGGCAAAAACATGTTTTTCAAAATTTCTACTAATTCAGTCTGCAGCTGAGCATTACTAATTTTCTTTCTCATCTTCATTATTTGTATGATAGCTTCCTAAAAGAAAAAGAAAAATGAAAGACCATTAATATATTAAATCTTAAGTAGAACAAAACATAATTTTCTATGTATTTCATTCTCTTTTCAACATCTATTCAAAAGATTCATTACTAGTTATCTTCACACCAGGAGCTTTTACTTAAATTACCTTTTTTTACTCACTGTAAAAGAAAATCTGATTGCAAAGATTTTGAGGAAAAGCAAAATTACCCATAACTGCTTTGTAGAAAACCACACCTATTGTTCTGGGATACTTTCTTCCACACTATCCATATTTTAAAAATTTATCTTATATGTGAACTCAGTATGTATATAATCAGATATTGTGTTAAACATCAATCAAGATATAACAAACCCCTTACCCACCCTTTTCCATTGTCCACAGAGTTATTTCTTGGGGTAGCCACATGTCAGTTGGTGTCTATTTTTAAAAATCAGTAATTACTACTCTTTACTTATTTATCAGAATAATAAATTATATTTGCAATAAACATTACTTCCAGTTTATTGATTCAATTAAACATTCTGACTTCCTAAAGCAGTAAGCACTGTTTGCCTAAATCAATTTTATAAATATTTCCTTGGTGATTCAATTACTATTAAGCTTGTAAAAGGGATAATTAGAAAATTATTAAATATTCTTTTCTCTTTTGCTATTCCAGTATAAGCTCTGTCCTTAGCAAAGCAAAGGGATCCGTCTGCCTTGGTGGAGATTAGAATTTGTTAAAAAAGAAATGTGAAGGGGCGCTTGGGTGGCTCAGTGGGTTAAGAGTCTGCCCTTGGCTCTCATGATCCCAGGGTCCTGGGATTGAGTCCCACATCAAGCTCTGTACTCAGCGGGCACTCTACTCCTCCCTCTTCCTCTGCCTGCTGCTCCCCCTGCTTGTGCTCTCTTGCTCTGTCAAATGAATAAATTAAAACATCTTAAAAAGAAATGTGAAAACAAAATGAGGGGTAATATTGGCTTTTAACATTCACAGTGAAGTTTTGCTGCAAAGCAATAACAGACTGGGGGGCCAGACACGGTTTGGCAAGACAGAAGAATCTTCCACGTCCCCCACAGAGACATGAGGATCCCACCCCTGTCATTAGGAGTCCTTCCATTCTCACTGTATTCAGATGCCAGGCTCTTGAGGACAGGGGCTTAGTTCAAGGGTCCAGATAGAAAGGAGGAAGGGGGAAAGCCGTTAGGCACATGGAGATCCCGGGAGCCAGGAAGGAGGAATGACGTAAATGTCTCAAGCTCTCCTCTCCCAGCTTTGGCAGAGCTGAGGAGGAGACTGTGCTTGAGAAGTGTTGAGAAGTGAAGAGAACAGCACCGGGGCACTGGCCCTGGCCTGCACCTTCTAGCTGGACGTCACTGGAAGAGGAGCATGACAAGATGCCTAGAACACGCACTCCTGCACCTTCTCAGTTCCCACATGATGCAGACAGGGTGTCGAGCTCACAGACCCCCATAGGCCTTAAGTGCTGGGCAACGGTAATCCCGCAGGACATGACAGTGACAGGGTGCCAAGTGGACCAAGGGGCCACATGGGAGATGTGGCAGGGTCTTGGAGAGTTGAAGAGCTCAGTAAGAACAGAGGACAGGCAGTCAGAGCAGGGAAGAGCCCCTGTAGTCCTTACCAACTGGAAAAAGAATGAACCAGAGCTCATCTGCTAAGACATCAGCAGGAGACAGCAACAGGAAGTCAGTCCCACAGGTGACAGATACAGCATCCCACCAAAAAGCAAGGACCCAGGACATTGTCATGACAACAGGATGATCCCTTCACTGTCACTATGAGGTCCAGTGAGTTCCTCTCACCCTCGATCCACCCAGATGCATCTGAGCAGGGATGGCTGGAGGAAGATCAGGGGAAACAAGCAAGGCTGAGCACGACCTAAAGGGACAGGCTGCCTTACTAGCCTGGACACAGTTATCCAGTTTAAGACAATGTAAAAAAATTAAATTTCCTCTGCATATCCTGTAAAATGACTATAACTGCTCAACACTAATCCATCGGGGATTTATCCTGGTGTAGCCAGAAACTAGGACCGTATCCTGATTTTTCACCCCAAACAAAAAACTCCCCCGAATCTTATTGAATAATCCATTCCCTTTTGCAGGGTCCATGGAAATTATTTCCTTCATTCCAAAGTTTGTCTATACATATAGAGTAGGTTCAATTCTGAGTTATTTTCAACTCATGTGCCCATTATACTGTTTTATTTTTGTAGATATTTTAGTAAGTGTTCATAGTTCACAAAGGGAGTTCCACCAACACCTTAATCTTTTTTTTAAGGATCTCAAACACTCTCATTTATTTATTCTTTTTAAACTTTATTTGTTTGTTTGTTTGTTTATTTGAGATAGAGTAAGTGTGAGAGAGAGCACGAGCAGGAGGAGCAGAGGGACAGGGAGAAGCAGACCCCATGCTGAATGCAGAGCCCAAGGTGGGGCTTGATCTCACAACTCTGAGATCATGACTTGAGCCAAAATCAAGAGTTTAGACACTCAACCAAATGAGCCAGGTTGGTGCCCCTTTCTCTTAAGTTTTTAAAATTTATTTATTGCTAAATAGAAAAGAAACTGGTTTTCATCCATCTTTTTCTACTTTATCATACTCTATGCTCTAGAAGTAATAAAAAATTTTAATCTTTTCTTCTCACTTGTTTTATACTTTTTATTGAATTGGCCACAGTTTCAAATAATATTAAATAAAAACAGTGAAAGTGAGAACTTAGTTTTAATAAGAATACTTCTAAAGTTAATATGGTCACACATCAGTTGCAATAGGTGTTCTTTCTCACGTCAAAAGGGACCACAATCCTAGCTTTAAACTGTTTTTAAAAGTAGAGGTGTCAGGCTGGCTCAATCAGAGGCACATGAGATTCTTGATCTTGGGGTCGGTCATGAGATCGAGCCCTATACTGGGTGTGGATTGCTAAAAATAAATAAATAAATAAAACTTAAAAAACAGTTTAAAAAAATATTCCCTAATTTCACATTACAATGGACTTATAAGTCTTAAAATTAAGCAAAAATTTAAATACTTCAGTCTTAGAATTGTCAGTTATTGTGGACACACAGTCAGTTGTAATCAAAGGAAGATACAGCTTGATGCCAAGGTTCTGCCCAACCAATGGAATCTACCAGAGGCTACCATGATGTACAGACCTCGCTTTCAGCAACTGAGAGAATGCCAGCAATGCAATTCTTAAATTTCAGTAAAATGAAAATTAGCTCTTCATCATAGTTTGAATACCTACATGCTTTTAAATAAAAAAAAAAAAATTGAAGGTAAAAAACAAATTAAAAAATATATATACACATTCTGTCTTAGAACAAACCTGGGTTCTAAGTATTCTTAGTTGAACTATTCCTTCATTCTCTTCTTCTCTCATCCTTTCTGTAGTGAGCTGCAAGCGTCCAATCAAGTTGATTTTACCCCTTTTCTGAACTTTTGCATTTTTTCTATAAAAAACATTGAATCAAATATTTTACAGTAGAAGGCCTTTTAACATCATATTATAGCAACAATGTCTGAGAAAAAAGATTTAGAAATATTCTAAAGATTACGACCCAGAACTATTGAAAGGAAAAGTAACAAATAATTGACATACAGCTTTATTTAAAATGAACCATATAATTTCCCCTGAACACAACAAAGGCTCAGTTGTTAACGTATGGGTGACAATACTCCTGTAATAACAACTAATATAATTTATACTGCCATGAAAGTGCTTAGATAGCTGAAGATATATAGACTATTATTCAGCATTATCTAAGTGGATTTTGGGGGAATAAAGCCTCTTTAGAGTGCAATATAATCACACAATAAATGTATCCTGGACAAAAAAGTAAAGAAGTAAGCATCTCCAGTTCATTATTATGTTTAATAAATAACTAAATGGCATAACCATAGAGTGATGTTTTAAATATAATGTAAGGAAAATACTGTGCTAACAATAAAATACCAAAATTCAAACAAGGTATTTTTATTTTACATCAACCAATGTTGACCTTACATTAGACTGAACTCCTGGTTCACTGAGAAGAGGGTGCCTTCCGTAAAGTCTTTGGGGGAGTTGACTTGAGGTTCATACAATAAAACTTGCCGCTTGAGCTTTGGGAAAGCTACTAAAGACTATGAAGAATAAAGAGAAAATGATTAACATCTAGAAACGTTATGGAGTATGAAGACCAATTCTCCAACATGACGAAAAGAGGTGAGAACAAATTATGAGCACAAAAATCATAATTCAACTTTTATTTGGTAGCTCAATGAATAAAAGAATGTACATGTATCATGAGAAAAGATCAAGGAGAGAAGACGTGGTTACGAGAAAGGAAGCAATAAATGTCTCTTTACAGTAAGACAAGACACCAGAGGGATGGTTTATATGCCATTACAGCAAACCCAACTTGCTGTTTACACACCAGCCACTTCCCTCTAGAAAATTATTATTCTGGAACTTTCAAGAAGTCTGCAGAATGGGGGTAAAATGTAGCTAAAGCAGGAGACTAACAAGTACATTTTATAAGCCTTCAAAAGGACCAAAGTTTCCTAATTCTCACATTTTTGGTCATCATAAAATCTTTGAACACATCCTCAGTATGAGATCTGTGGTCACACTCCTCACAGGTAATGTTTAAACATTAACTCAATCTTTCTCTACTTTTTTTCTTTTTTGTCTTTCACATCTTGGTAACTTGCTTATTTTCAATTTCTTTTTTACCATGAATACCTCATTGGTGCATTAATCCCTCACTAGTGTATTTTTCTTGGTTAAAAGTCATTTTCAGAGTGTTATGAATTCATAAATTATAAGCAAGCCATCAAATATTTTCTGCCTTGTGACTGGATACAACTTAAAAAAAAACAAAACATAAAACAAACCCATAAAGTCCTTCTAAGCTCAGCATCAGGGAGTTCAGTTGCAAGTTTTAGATTTTCAAAGCTGATTTTCTCTCTAGGTCTTTGGTTCCATGCAAACAACACAGCCAGCTGAAACGTTGTTACCTCCAAGTCGTATTGACCTACTTCATTCTTAAATGTTATCTGTAACAGACAAAATAATATAAAGATGAGACTCTCTTCAGGATTACCATCTCTCTAGTATACTATCCCTCACATGAGATAAACATGAAAAAGACTGCTAGCTGTCTACCAATATCCATCCTTATGTGGTAATCAAAATTTTAGCAAACCTTAATGACTACCCAGAATAAAGGTTCAAATCCCAGCTCTCCCGGGGGCAAAATGTGGTCATGTGACCAGTTCTGTCCAATGAGATGCGAGTGGAAATGATGGGGAACCTTCTACAAGTTGCTCCTGAAGTAGTACATTCTCATCTTTCCCTTCCTGTTGGGCTGGAAAAGAGCCACAGAGGGGATCGTATTGGATCTGCAGACAAAAGCAATACCCTAGCTGATACAACCAGAAGCCCACGTCCCTACAACTCCAAGGACTGGATCCAGTAGATCTGTTCACACTTGACCTGTGAGACAAAGAAAGATCTCTCTCGTTTAAGCAAATCATATTTAGAGTCCTGGTACTTTCAGTTAAAACAACAGCAGAACTAACACACCATCTACTTACAATTCCATTTGACATGAGATGATGCCAATGTAATTTTCTACCACTGTGATTTTTTTTGTAGAATTCTTCTACTTCAGGTATCAAATCCTCCAGTTCAGTAGGAAGTGAGACAAAGACTTTCTCAGAGCTCCTTGACCAGGCACCAGCATTCAGAATTTTTATATTAACTGAATCAGCTACAGGCAAGAATATCAGAAAATATGAAGTAACCAATCTTGAAAATGGATAAAATTAAAAAGATATAAATATGTACATACTGGGTAAGCTTTGGTGAAAAATAAAACCCTAAAGGATTTTGCTAGAAGAGTCCTTTTAAAAAAAATTATTTTTTTAAAGATTTTTTTATTCATGAGAGACAGAGAGGCAGAGACATAGGCAGAGGGAGAAGCAGGCTCCATGCAGGGAGCCCGATGTGGGATTCGACCCTGGGACTCCAGGATCACTCCCTGAGCCAAAGGCAGACTCTCCACTGAGCCACCCACGCATCCCTAAAAAAAAAAAAATTAAGGATCAGAGGGGCACCTGGCTGGCTCAGTCAGGGGAGTATGTGACTCCTGATCTCTGGGTCATTGAGTCTGAACCCCACATTGGCTATAGATATTACTTAAATAAAAATAAAACTTAAAAAGGGGGGGAGGGTAGTTTTCAGTCAGTTAAGCATTTGACTCTTGGGTCTCAGAGCTCAGGTCTTTTTTTTTTTTTAGATTTTATTTATTTACTCATGAGAGACACAGAGAGAGAGAGAGGCAGAGACATAGGTAGAGGGAGAAGCAGGCTCCATGCAGGGAGCCCGATGTAGGACTCAATCCCGGGACTCCAGGATCATACCCTGAACTGAAGACAGACACTGAATCGCTGAGCCACCCAGGCATCCCTCAGCTCAGGTCTTGATCTCAAGGTTGTGGGTTCAAGCCCCCTAGTGGGCTCCATGCTGGATATAGAGCCTACTTAAAAAAATAAACAAACTGGGGTATCTGGGTGGCTCAGTCCGATAAGCATCTGCCTTCAGCTCAGGTCATGATCCTGGGGCCCTAGGATCCAGATCCAGCCCCATGTCAGGCTCTCTGCTCAGTGGGGGGTGGGGGTGGGGAGGTGTCTAGTCTGCTCCTCCCTCTCGGTCTACCTGCCAAATATTCTTAAAAATTAAGAATAAATACAATACATAAATAAATAAAGATAAAATCTTAAAAAAGAAGCAATTTAGTCTCTTCATGTGACTGGATCTGAAACATGTAAAGCACAGGCAACTGAGCATCCAACTCTTGGTTTCAGGTCAGGTCATGATCTCAGGGTCATAAAATTGCGCCCCATGTTGGGATCTGTGCTCAGTGCAGAGTCTGTTTGAGGGTCTCTCTCCCTCTCCCTCTGCCCTTCTTGCTCATGTTCTCTCTCTCAAATAAATAAATAAATCTCAAAAAATAAAATAATAATAAAAAATATACACATAAGAAGGATTAGCAAATCTAAATTCTGTTAAATTCTGTTTTGCTGGATGTCTTCAAGGAATGTGGACTCTGTAACATCTTTGTATCTGTTACTGCTATGGCTCATTTTTAATATATTGGAAAATAAAGATATTTTCTTTAAAAAGGTTATACACACACACATAATTATAAAACAATACCTGGTAAAGCCAATTTATTATTTTTGTGCATTTCCTTAAAAGCTTGGTTCAAATCTTCAGATACTTTTATGTCCTGAAACATTCTAGCAAGCTTGTTTACATAATCTGCTGGCATACCAACTTCCTATGAAAAGCAAAGACAAAAGAGGTAATGAACAATAATATAATCTGATATACTATTAGCTTTTAATGGAAAACTAAGTCTCAGATGCCTTAATATAAAATCATTCCCCTTTTATTTATTAGAATATTTATATTCTATACTATTAAATTTGATTCTTAAAAACTAAACAAGGTCACCCCAGCTTTCTCTGCATGATTCCAGTAGACATCAATCAGTCACTGCAGCGTAGTTCAATAATACCAATCCCTCAACAACACAAGTTAACTCTCAGTTATCACCAAATATGAAATGTGAGGAATGTATAAAGTACAAAATCTACTTCTCATCAGTGACCAGTCATAACACTTTTTTCAAGATCTGTTAGTTATCTGTTTATTCAGTTTATCCACAGAAAGCAAAACATACAGTTTTGTAGCATCCTTGCCTTCCAGTGATAAATCCACTTAACATTTTATAAAAATGGATAATCAAGAGTCCTAAGTGGCAAATGACGATAATAAAAGCATACGAAGGAAATAAAAATAAAGCTGGAAATGAAAATAATCTAATAGAACATAAACGGCACATTGAGGTTGTAATGTTGATACTGTCAACAATGAAGACTCTAAATATACAGGAATAGGAACTTAAGGCAAATTATCTAAGGTAAGTTTACTGAAGGTAAATTATCAATATAAGTGAGAAAACAGGACGCCTGGATGGCTCAGCGGTTGAGCATCTGCCTTCGACTCAGAGTGTGATCCCAGAGTCCGAGATCAAGTCCCACATCAGGCTCCTTGCAGGAAGCCTTCTTCTCCCTCTGCCTCTCTGTGTCTCTCATGAATAAATAAAAAGTCTTTAAAAAACAACAAACATAAGTGAGAAATGAGTAGTAACAAAACAAAAACAATCAAGAAGCCCCAAAAGAAGCAACACCAGCAAAAACTTTCACAACACTGAGAGCTCAAAAAACAACAGGCTGGAAGCCGACGACCCAAACTGACAGAGAGTATCACAACTCTCCCAAGGCACAGGGAAGATGCTGACACCGAATTCTAAGTCACAAGACGAGAAGGCCAGGGCTTGTCAAACTACTCTTCATGTACAGGACAGTCTTCCTGAGATACAACTCATCTACCATAACACTCACTCTTTCAAAGTATACAATTAAGTAGGTTTTGGTGTATTTACAGAGTCTCTGTGGACTGGCCATTGTGAACATTTTGTTTTAGTGGAATCATATACTACGTGGTCTTTTGTAAATTCTTCCACTAAATTCTTCCACTTAACATATTTTCAAAGTTTACTCATGTTGTAGCGTGTGTCAGCACTGCTTTTCTCTTGACTACTAAATATCCCATTATATGATTAAACCATATTTTGTTCATCCCTTCACCAGCTGATTGACAATTTGGGTTGTTTTCACTTTGTGGCTCTTATTAATAATGCTGCTGTAAACATTCACAGACAAGGTTCATTTCTCTTGAGAAGAATTACTTAGGAGGAGAATTGCTGGGTTGATTCTTTTTTTTTTTTTTAAATATTTATTTATTTATTATTTAGGATAGACATAGAGAGAGAGAGAGGCAGAGACACAGGAGGAGGGAGAAGCAGGCTCCATGCCAGGAGCCTGACGTGGGACTCGATCCCGGGACTCCAGGATCGCACCCTGGGCCAAAGGCAGGTGCTAAACCGCTGAGCCACCCAGGGATCCCCTGCTGGGTTGATTCTATGTCTAACTTCTAAGAACTGCCAAATTGTTTTCCCTGGTGGCTACATGATCAATTTCTCCTCTCCCTGCCACACTTGTTTTCTTTTTCTTTTTAGCCACCACAGTGAGAGTAAAGGAGAATGGGAGGAAAGCAGGAATAAAGTAAGTTATCTCACTGTGGTTTTTTTTTTTAAAGGTATTATTTATTTATTCATGAGAGAGAGAGAGAGAGAGAGAGAGAGAGAGAGAGGGACAGAGACATAGGCAGAGAGAGAAGCAGGCTCCCCATGGGGAGCTTGATGTGGGACTCGATCCTCATACTCCAGGATCACGCCTTGAGCTGAAGGCAGACGCCCAAGCACTAAGCCACCCAGGTGTCCCTCTCACTGTGGTTTTGATTTGCGTTTCCCTAATGACTAATGATGTCCAACACCTTTGATACATGCATTGGCCATGTAAATATCTCCTGGAAAGAAATGTCTATTTTAATATTTCACCCATTTTAAACTCAGGAGTCTTTTTACTGTTGAGTTGTAAGAGTTCTTTATGTGAGAGCAGCCCTCGGCAGCCCGGGGGGGCGGGCGGCTCAGCCCGTCCAGGGGCCGCGTGAGGCATAGGCGCCACGAGGGGCCGCCCGGAGGACCCCCCGCCCCCCGCCGACCTTGTGCTCTGCTCCCCAGGCCGGCGGCTCCGGAGGGCTCGGGGTGGCCCGGGTGTCGGACGCGAGCAGGGCCGCGGCGGCCGGAGCTTGCCGCGCAGGTTGAAAGCTACAGGTAGCAGCCGTGGAAGCTGGAATATTCTGATGCTGGTTATTTTTACTGACCTACAGCAACTCTGCGGCCTAAGCATCACTGGCGAGGGAAACTCAACATGTGCGGAAATCCGAGAGGAGGTTGAGCCCTTGCCCGGCACAGAGGCTCCCTCCTCCTCCTACGGACCTCAACCCCCGCTGCCCACCTCGAGGCTTCCTTAGGGACCTGTCGTGGTTGGATAGAAGCTTATCCCACGCCCGTGAGACGGCAGACGTCGTGGCCACCGTCCTTACGAACACATCATTCCCCGTTTGGGGCTGCCTCGAACCCTCCAGTCGGACAACGGGCCCGCCTTCATATCCAGCATAACCCGGCAAGTGGCTGAAAGTCTCAACATCTCCTGGCAACTACACATCCCTTACCATCCGCAGGCATCGGGCCCTCCTGAGAGCTCATGCTGACTCACTCACCCCGACCCCGAACGACCTTGAGGACGATGAGATTCCTCCCCAGAAACTGCTCCCAGGTGACCAGGTTCTCCACAGGAGTAGCAGCCCCGGCCCCTTGCAAACGCAGTGGACGGGACCCCACACCGTCATCCTCACTACCCCAATTGTGGCTAAATTCCTGGGCCACCAGCCACGGGTACACATCAACAACCTTAAACAGGCCCCCGCCGACAGTAAATGGGCCTCCCAGATGGTGGGCCCCACCAAGCTCCGCTTGGTTAAGTCTCCTCCTAATACTCCTCCTGAGCCCCCCGATGCAGGCGGAGTCATGTGACTGCATGAGGGGCTCGGGTACCTCGCGCTACTTCTCGGCTTATACCTCTATGCCAAAATCTTGCTACCAGGGAAAAACGCCAACCCTCTGCACGTCGCCCTATGCCCCGGGAAGGACCTTTTGGACCTCTGAGCTGTCTCAAACCTTTCGATCCCCCTGCACTAAGTACCCCAAATCTGGAAAAGTCTGCTGGACCTATTTGGCCCAAATAGGACTCTCTGATGGGGGAGGGGTCCAGGACCAGGCCTCCCGCAACCACTCCCTCCAGAGAGTACGGCAACTCCTGTACAAGCACAACCCGAATATAAAGGGATCCATCTCGACTCCTCACGGGGAGCACCCTCCACCAAACCGCTCACCCTAACCCTCCTAAATTCCAGTTAAAACCTCTGGAAAAATGTTTCTGGAGGACAAGATTGCTGGATCTGCTTTCCTTTTTCTTCCCTCACTAACATCATCGGGATCCCGATTCCTAATCCTGGCCTATACCCAATTTCTCCAATAAAACGGTCCACATTGGATCTATCGGTGCTCCCATACCGATCCTGAACCCCATCTCCTCCACCCGTCATACCACCAGCAATATCTCCACTCTCCCCTACTGCGCCCCCTCGGGAATCTTTCTCTCCTGCCCCACAGGATTCTTGTTGCTTAACCGCCAATGACTCTTTAAACTGCACTCTGATCCTTCCATCTCTGACCACAGGCATCTATTCCTCTGAACAACTCTCCTCTCAAGTATTCCCTACCCCTACCCCTCGAGAAAAACGGCTGTTTTTCTCCCCTTCTTAATAGGGGCAGGACTAACAACTGGGGGGGCAACTGGGGGGCGAGACTGGGAACCTCCATTAACTTCTATTACGAGCTCTCCCAGGCACTCAATGAAGACATGGAATGTATAGCCAACTCCCTCACCGCCCTACAGACTCAAGTCACCAGCTTAGCTGCCGTCACCCTGCAGAACCGACGGGCCCTGGACCTCCTCACCGCCGAAAAAGGGGGACCATGCCTGTACCTGAACAAGGAGTGATGCTATTATGTCAACCAGTAGGGCATAGTCACCTCCAAAGTCAAGGAGCTCAGAGATCAGATCCGAGCAAGGTGTCAAGATGACTCTATTTGGGGCTTAAAGCCTCAAGCCTGGGTGACCTAGCCTCTCCCCTTGGCAGGGCCCCTCTATATACTCCTCCTGTTAATCTTAATCGGTCCCTGCCTTACACGTTATGTACAAGAGCGCCTGGGACAAATGACCAGAATATCAGTTAACCAACTCCTCCTACAGCCCTATTGCCGCCTGCCCACTTCCGATGGCCTCTACGACGGCACCCCACTGCCTGCAGGAAGTAGCCAGAGCAAAGTCAACGCCCCCTGACACCAGTATATAAAAGAGGCCAGAATGATGGGCCAGCTGGGAAGTCGGGGCACCGAAATGGTGGACCTTCCACCAACCCTCTCTAAGATGACAGACTTTCTTGCCACCCTCACAATGGGCCTTCTGGGCACCATCGGGAGACCGACACTTCCATTTGGGAAGTGCCAATCATCTACTCCTCGCCCCGTGTGCCCTGAGCACTACGTACCTTACAGATATGAACTCAGACCCATGCCTTGGCGATGATCCGACACACTTCCCCCCGCCCCATGCTCACTAACCACCACATGCCTCGCCTTTTTTGGGCACAAGCCAGGGCCCTACCCTGACCCAATAAAAGAACATCACCAATTCCTTCCCAGTGTGACTTCCCCGACTCACTCCTCCCCCCCTCAACGCGTGTCATGGAACCTCGCCCGAGGGTGCTTGCAATAAAGCTCGTCTGGGATCCAAAAAAAAAAAAAAAGAGTTCTTTATGTATTCTAGATACAATACTGGACATATGAATTGCAAATATTTTTCTAACTACCTCAGGTTTTTACAAAGAAATAGTACTTTAGTTCTAAAAGATTCTATCCTTTGAATTACAGTGTCCTAAATACTCATTTTACAATTTTCTTCCCATGTGTGAGTTCTTAATGTTTTAGAAATTTCTCAGTTACAAAACAATTTTTCCCACTGACTGTTAGCATTAAGATCATGTTGCACACTGTCAGTTTGCAGAGTAATTTTTACTATCCTATACTATCCTACAAATCAGAGCAATCTATGTGTATTTTGAAATATATATAAATGAAAGACATATAGAGCACATATAACTACATATATGATCTTATATATGAATATAATATTATGTATCTTAACATCATATAAATAAAACACATTCATTTTATTTTTTTAAAGACATTTTAATATAACTCAAATCCCATTAAAGTGAACTGACAGGAGCAGACTTAAAATAGATATGAGAATCTAGTCATAATCAATTAGCACTGATTATTTAATAAATAAGCCATCATCTTTTATGTACTGGTTCTTTTAGCTACATAAAGGTCTTTATTTACAAGCACCCTTAAGCATTTGGTACTAAAAACACCTTAATGCAATTATCTATCCACAGCCCATTTAATAAGGCCAGTTCAAATGGAAGCGGAAATATATCAGAAGAAAAGCAATAGCAAGGGTGTTTCATTAAAAGTCTTTATTAAGAAAATATACTTTATTAAATATCACTTTATTTCGTATTCTTGATGCCATGTTCTTATAAAACGTCCCCTACTTCTTTGACACTAGTATCACCAAAATGTATTATTGAAGAACACATAAGAATCATGTGCTATATTAAGGAAAACAAGTATTAAAAAATGTACTTACTCTTAGCCACTCTACCATATTCTCTTCGATTTCACTATCAGCAGAGATGTCTAATATAAGACGTCGTGTCAAATGAGCTTTGTGGTATCTCATAAAAACATCCTTATTTTGTACGTATTTAAGTACCAACAGCTGCACAGAAAACAATGCTACTTTCAATTCATGCATATTCTTGGCCATCTCTCTGAGACCTTTCCATAACCCCAATGTTAAAATCCCAAAATTTACCGAAGCCTACAGAGTTAGAAGCCTGCTGAACCACCCAACTCTGAAAAATGACTCGCCCCAATATCCTACTTTACTACTTTAAAAGTTAGCACATTTGAGACTGTAATCAAATCACCTTTTAGTTCCTATAAACATTAATTTTATGGATTTAATAAATAATGTAATAAAACTTTACATGAAAATTAAGGGTTATTCCCAAAATTTCTCTTCTCCATAGCCTTCTCACTGTGATCTGACACTAATCTTCTAAGCCTTTTGTCTATCTTTTCTATCTTTACTTCTTTATCTTTTTCCTCTTTGCATTCCTGGGCTTATAGCATATTACGCTAACACCCAGGAGACAGAAATGCAAGGTACTAACTACACTCACTCATTCCAAGTTATCTATATCTAGCTCTCACAAAGAAAGAAGTGACAAACTTCCAGACTCTCTACTGTCATTTCCCCTTCTTTGTCCTTTAATGGGAGCCAGCATTGAATACCTTTAAAAGAATCAAGCAAGGGAAAGAATTAAACACTATTTCCCTTTTCTAGAAGCTACAAAATAAAAATTTCCAAGAAGAGAAATAACTGGCCTGGAGAGCTCTTACACTATCAAATTCCACAACATTCCACAACATGAACCGCGCTCACAGAAAGTCTCTTCAGCACCACACAAATTCCCAGTAACGTAATTACAATTTGTGAAACTTAAGAAAAAAAAATACATACCACTTCTTTAAGCTTTGCTTCAATCTCTTCAGATGTTAGTTTTTTGCTTAATGGGGTTTTTCTTAGCAACATGTCACAGTAGTTGGCAAGCAGCTCAGGGCATTTTGATTCAGGCTGAGTTTTTAACCCCACCCTAAAAAACAAATTCAAAGCAGTTGATGAAAACTGACTGATATCTGCACATATTTTTTTCTAAAGCAGATTTTTCACAAATTTCCTTTGTATAAATGCAGTGATGAGCGCTAAAAGAACGATGAACAGACGATGAGGGTGCACAGCTGAAGGAGACACTTTCTCTCAGGTTCCTGATGCTGAACCTGCAGGACCCTGGGAGTGAGGCCCACAGATATTCTGTGGGCCAGATATTCTGTGGCCAGGCAATGCCCTGCCCACTCTAGTGGCCTTGTCAATGATCTTTACAATTTTTATTCAGGTACTTACTTGCTAAATACTTTTGAAAAAACTGTAAGTCCTTGCATTTTATAAGTTAACATTTAAAACTTTTCATTAGTATGTCAAGAAAAAACTGTTCCTTTGCTCTCTGGAATGTAACCCACATAACCTACATCACAGTGATGTGATACCCGTCACCGATTTTATTTTTTAATTTTTATTTTTTTAAAAGATTTTACTTATTTATTCATGAGAGACACAGAGAGAGAGAGTCAGAGACACAGGCAGAGGGAGAAGCAGGCTTCATGCAGAGAGCCTGATGTGAGACTCGATCCTGGGACTCGACTCCAGGATCACGCCCTGAGCCAAAAGCAGGCGCTAAACTGTTGAGCCACCCAGGGATCCCCCATCACTCATTTTAGAAAACTGTACACAAACTTTTCTTAAACAATGAAGAACTCGTATCTCTATTTTATTTTGCCAACAAAATTTAAAAACCAGTGTACTTTTATGGTTGAAAGTCTTGCATATATTCTTTATCCTGCTTCTCTAAACTACAATGTGAATAAATTTAAATCCAACATTTTAGAATTTGTGTATATAAAATTTAAGTGTTATTTTCCCAGAATTGAGCTATTCACATTATTTTAAGTACACAACTTACCAAAACTTTTTTCCCTCCTACTTAATGAATCCAGAAATTACAACCAATTTTACTTCTACTCTTTATAACTGTATGTCTAGCCCTGAAGAATCTTATTCAGGTAAGTAAGTAGATCAGACTGCAAAGCTTTTTTTTTTTTCTTTTTAAGGATTTTATTTATTCATGAAACACAGAGAGAGAGGCAGAGACATAGGCAGAGGGAGAAGCCCTGCAGGGAGCATGATGCAGGACTCGATCCCAGGATCCTGGGATCACAACCTGAGCCATAGGCAGACGCTCCAACCACTGAGCAACCCAGTTGCCCGGAAAAAAGCTTTTCTGAACTCAACTCGTTGAGAACCTCCTGAGTAATTTGCTTAAAAAATACATACAGATCTAACAAAAAGGGGTTATTTTTAGTAATGCATCAAAGTAACTATCAATTGGGTGGAAAGCCAAGAACTGGGAAATCATGTGACCTCCAAAAGGATCTGGTACCTAATTATTAGAAATTCATTTTCTGACCTCAATCCCAATGTTTCAAAATATTCCTTTCTTATGCAGCTTGGAGGCTTTTCATGTTTTGAGGCAACACACCACAGTAAGAATAGAGAGAGGTGTGCTTTTCTTTGTAAAGCAGGGAAGATTAATGGTGGGAAGAAGTGGAAAGGGCAGATCATAATGATAGCTTCCACCAACGGCTTCAGCACAGAGGAGGCAGACTAGAGGCAGAGGACCAGCATCCACACTGGCAGACTTCAGGAAGGTTTTCTGCATCCAAGCTGAAGACCACTAACTTACTTCTCAAGAACCCCTCTATCTCTTCCAATCTATTGGCACTGTTACAAAGCTCGGCTCCTGCAGTAACTACTGCCCTAAGTTAAGGGTAGTGCTCTATTTATCTTCCTTCCTCCAATTCACTCTGCTGAAAAGTAGTTAGTTCATCAACGTTTCTTTGAAGGTAGTGTCATTTCCTCTTTGGTGGCTGTTTTAAAGCCTTGTTTGTTTGCAGTTTTTAGCTGTTTCATTGTGACATACTTGGGAATGGTTTCATCTGCGTTTATCCTGCTTGAGATTCAAAGAGATGCCTGAATCTAAGAGTTGCCATCTTGCAATAATTTTGAAAATTTCTGGTCAATCCCTCTTCAAATACTGCTGTGTCCCCCTTTTCTGTTCTCTGTGATTCCAATTACATCTTGCTACAGATATTCTGGCTTTCCCCAGTTAACAATTTCCACCTATTTGTCTATTAATATGTATTATTTGTTACTATTTCTTATTTTCTTATTTATTATTACTAAGATATAATTCACATATGATTTATGTCCATTAACACAATTCAATGTTTTTAAAGTATACCTACAGACTTGTGCAACCATCATAATGAAGTTTTGAAACATTTTCATGATCCCCAAAAGAAACCCTGTACGCATTAGCAGTCAAATGTCATTCTCCAGCTATCCCTCCCTGCCAGTGCCTGGCTACAAGTAATCTACCTTCTGCCTTTATGGATTTCCTTATTCTGAACATCTCAATAAAGGGAATCATACAATATGTGGTCTTTTGTGACCGACTTCTTTTCCTTAGCATGATGTTCTTAAGATTCATCATATCATAACATATACTGGTAGTTCATTCCTTTTTTATTGTGGTAAAATTTTACCATTTTAACTATTTTTAAGTTTACAGTGGCATTAAGTATATTCATAATGTTTTGCAAATATTACCAAATATCTGTGTGCAGAGCTTTTTCACTATCCTAAACAAAAACCCTACACCCATTAAACAATAAACTCCTACTCCCCTCACCCCCAGCTGATGTCTATTTTGTTTTTTATATCAATGAATTTGCCTATCCTAGATATCTCATATAAGTAGAAAGATACAAAATGTGTCCTTTTGTATATAGTTGATTTTACTTAGCATATTCCCAGGGTTTCATTCATATTGAAGCATGTAATAGAATTTCATGTTGTTTTATGGCTGGATAATATAGCATTGCATGAATATACCACATTTTGCTTACCCATTCATTAGACAATAGGCATTTGGGATTTTTCCTTTTGGGGGAGCTATTAAGAATAATGCTGCTACAAACATTTGTGTACAAATTTTTGAGTGGGTGTACATTTTTGTTTCTCTTGGCTATATACTCAGAAAAAGCATATAATGCAAGTCAACGGCCATTCATTATCAAAACTTTTAACAAGCTGGGATAAAAAGCAATCTAATTAAGGATATCTATGAAAAGCCCTCTGCTAACTTTGTACTTAGTGATAAAATATTAAAGGTCCCCCCCTCACCAAACTTGACAAAAAGGGCAGGGATGCCCACTCTAACTACTTTCATTCAACACTGTACTTAATAATCCTAACCAGTGTACCAAGGCAAGAAAAAGAAGCAAGTGGTATAAAGATCAGAAAGGAAGAAGTAAAGCTGTCTGTTTATGGATTACATGATTATTTATAGACAAGTCTTAAGAAATCTACAAACAACTATTAGAACTGATAGCTTTGACAAGGTAACAGGATATAAAATTAATACACAAAAATCAATTCTACTTCTATATTCTAGCAAAATACTGGAACATCAAGTGTTCATGGAAAAAAGAACAAATTATACTACTCGACTTACTACAGAACTATATTAATTAGGACTATGTAGTAATGGCCTACAGATACCCAAATAAATCAATGGAATAATATAGAGAGCCCAGAAATACACACATATTTTTTAGGTCATTTGATATTTGACAAAAGGCACCAAAGCAATGCAGTGGGGATGGAAAATATTTCCAATAAATGGTGATGAGAACACTTGCTATCCATATGGAAAAGAAAAAAAATCATTAAATTTAACCCCCTACTTATAAGTATTCATTAATTAAAGATGGATCTTAGAACTAAATGTGAAAGCTACAATTATAAAGCTTCTAGAAGACACAAAAGATTATCTTTGTGTCATATAGAAATCGAGGTTTTCTAGACAAAACCAAAAAGCAAGAACCATAAAAGAAAAGCAAGTACCTCTCAAAGAATCTATATACAGACTACCAAAGAACCTTTATAGCTCCCTAATAAAAAGGAATAATGCAATGGAAAAAAAAAACAGGCAAAAATGCAGAATTGATATTTTATAAAGGAAAATGTAAGAAGGCCAAATAGTACAGGAAAAAGTGCTCAGCAGCAACAGTCATGAAAGAAATGGAATTACAACCATAATGAGATCATCACTACATACTTCTAGAATGACTACAATTAAAATGACAACTCTAAATGTTGGTAAGAATGTGGATCAACCAACACTCCCTTGCTTTACTGGTGTGGGGGTAAAGCAGTACCAACAGCTGGGAAAAGAGGACCACTGTGATTCACAAAAACAATGGATGAAAGAAGCTTTACACACAAAAGTACGTATTGTAGGATTCCTTTTAGATCAAGTCCTCGATCAGGCAAAACTGATCTATGCTGAAATAATCACAACAGTGGCTACTCCGGAAGGAGGCGAGGTAGGATCACATGGGATGTGCATGGGGGATTTTCACTGTCATCTTCACAGGTCTGGGGCGGGGGGCACATCTGTGAAATCTCACAAAACCGTACACTTAGGATTTATACACACACCAGTGTGTAAATTTTATCTGAAAACCTAAACTGACACCAAATTCCATTCATGACTACATACTGAAGTGTTCAGGGAGTGAAAGTTACTGGTGCCTGAAACATCTTTTTTTTTTTTTTTAAAGATTTTATTTATTCGAGATTCAAAAAGATTAAGAACTTTTTCAAAAAAAAAAAAAACTTTTTCTACGTAAAAAAGTAAGATCAACATTTTTTGGTCACCATGGAGAGAATATGAAATTATAATTTGAGACTTTTTAATATTCAAAGGCAGCATTAAAAATCATAAAAGTAAAAAAAAAAAAGAATAGCAACAAAAATCAAATCTAATAGTTTTAGGGAGATAGGGCACTATGCATACCCAATAATGTATAATACACTCTGAAAAAGTTAAGAATTTTAAACATGATTTTTAAAAACTTACCCTTTCTGCTTCAAAGGTAATTCAAGTTTAAATATGGTAGCATCATTAACAACTGCTTTATATGCCTGCAAAGAATTTACAATGAAATGAACATTATTTTTAATATTTAAAATACAGTTCAATATTTTAATGGTGTCTGTGTCCTGATAGAAGTTTTTAAGTCATGACTTTAGCGTGCTCCCTCTCACATCAGGACTATCATTATTTTCACATGGAGGGTCTCAACAGTGCCTGACAACTACTCTGTGCACATACTCTCCCAGAACATCCTTCATACACTGCCTTTCCCTTCAGCCTCTTACACTTCCTCCCCTGTGAGACCTAGAGCTGAGAATGTGGCTCAGTATTGTTAATAAAAACTCCCCACTGAGTGGGTTGCCCGACATGGGACTTGATTCCAAGACTCTGGGGATCATGACCTAAGCCGAAGGCAGACGCTTCACTGACTTAGCCCCCCAGGTGTCTCCAAACATATCATTATTTAAATCTTAACATTTTCTCTTGCCTTTGCTCATCTCCAGCTCCTGTGTCACTTCTTTCTCTCAGCTAAACTCCTGGAAGAATTACCTAATGCATGGTCTCCACTTTTTCTACCACCACTCCTATTGGAAAAACTCTCCCAACCAGGCTTTCGTACCACTGCTCAATTTAATCATTCTTGCCAAAGTCACACACAACCTCCATGCTGCTGAAGACAAAGCTTAATCCCCACCTTAACGGACAAAACAGCATTTTAAACCAGCACATCACACCCTCCTCTGGAACTTGTCATCTACGATGATGTACTCTCCTGGTCATTCCACCCGTTATCCTCTCTCTGCATGAAAGCTGGTTCTTCATCTTTCTCCTAACAAAAATGACAGTGCCCCAGGCCAGTCCTTGGATCTTTTCTCTTTTCTTTTTTTTTTTTTTTTTTAAGGGTTTTATTTATTTATTCATGATAGTCACAGAGAGAGAGAGAGAGAGAGAGAGGCAGAGACACAGGCAGAGGGAGAAGCAGGCTCCATGCACCAGGAGCCCGACGTGGGACTCGATCCCGGGTCTCCAGGATCGCGCCCTGGGCCAAAGGCAGGCGCCAAACCGCTGCGCCATCCAGGGATCCCCTCTCTTTTCTATCTTTACTCAACACACTGGTGGTCATGGCCAGTGTCAGTGCTTTAAATGCCACCCATACGCTAAAGCTCCCAAATTTATTATTTCGGGTCTATTCTTTCCCTTACATGCCCAACTTGACATTGCCACATGGATGGTTTAATAAACATTTCGAAGTTAACAGTCCCAAACTGAGTTCCTAATCTCCTTACAGCCATCCCTCCGAAAACCTGCTTCTCCTTTGGTCTTCTGCATCTCAGCAAGCATGTGCTTCTTAGCAAAACAAAAAACTGTCATCCCCAACTGTCTCTTTTTAGCACATTTTACATCTGATTAATTAGTAAATTGTGTATAGTTTGTTGTCATAATCAGCATTCAACCAATTTTAAAGACCCCTACCCACTATCATTCTGGGCCAAGCCTCCATCATTACCTATAAATGAATTATTTAAATAGGTTCTTAGCCAATTTTCTTACTTCTTCTCTTGACCCCCTTTAGTCTTTTGTTTTTTTTTTTTTTTTCAGCAACCAAAGGATCCTGTAAAAATGCAAATCCTATCCATTCTGTTCAAAACCTTCCAATGACTTTCAATCCTACTCAGGGTGAAAACCAAACTCCTTCCACAGCTCAGTGTCTCACATGACCTGGCCTCCTATTACCTCTCAATCCACTCAGGCCACAGTGACCTTTTTCTCTCCTGTTCCTGGAATAGGATGGGTATATTCCTGCCTTACAGCTTTTGAATCTGCTGTCCCCTCTTCTCCCAGATAACCACATGATTTTATTTCCTAATCACTTTCAATGCTGATTCAAATGTCCCCTCCATGAAGGCTTTGCTGGCCACTCCATTTAATATTTCAAACTCACTGCCTCCATCCTCCCTTAACTTCTTTCCTACTCTCTCTCTACCTACAAACAGAGTGAGAAAAAAAAAAACCCTACTGGAGAAAGTTGATTGTCTTTATAGAGCTACAGAAAGGAAAAAAAAAAAATCTAACTTGGGAAATAAGAAAGGTAGATGAAGGTGAAAAAATGGATGGTAATTTTTAGAGATAGGTTTGTGATATTTATGATGTTTAAAAAGATAAAACCCGGGGATCCCTGGGTGGCTCAATGGTTTGGCACCTGCCTTTGGCCCAGGGCACGATCCTGGAGTCCCAGGATCGAGTCCCGCGTTAGGCTCCCGGCATGGAGCCTGCTTGTCCCTCCTCCTGTGTCTCTGCCTCTCTCTCTCGCTCTATCATAAATAAATAAATAAATCTTAAAAAAAAAAAAAAAAAAAAAAGATAAAACCCTGTGGCTCAGTTAAGCATCTGACTCTTTTTCAGCTCAGGTTGTAATCTCATGGTCCTGGAATTGAGTTCTGCGTTGGGCTCTGCACTCAGCAGGGAATCTGCTTGAGAGTCTCTCTTTCCTGCTTCCCATCCCCTATGTACACTTTCTCGCTTTAAATTAAAAACAAAAACAAAAACAAAAACAAACAAACAAACAAAACCTTAAAAAGATAAAACCCTAAGGATAATACTATGTTTTATTATTATCATACGAATAAGGACAGGAAAAAGGATAAGAGAAGCAGGATAAATGTGACATAATACCCCGGAGTCCTATGAAAAGAGGACAGAAGAATCTAAACACTACTTAGGGACAGGATGTGGGGGAAGGCAGGGTATCAAGAAAGTTCCAGAAGTGTACTTTGAGGTGGGTCTTAAAGGATAGATGAATAGATACTCAATTAAAAAAAAATTTTAAACATTCCCCCAAAAATGAGGAAGAGAACAATTTTCTTCTTCTTCTTTTTTTTTTTTTAAGATTTTATTTCTTTATTCATGAGAGACACACAGAGAGAGAGGCAGAGACACAGGCAGAGGGAGAAACAGGCTCATGCAGGGAGCCCAATGTGGGACTTGATCCTCCAACCCCGGATCAGGCCCTCAGCCAAAGGCAAACACTCAACCACTGAGCTACCCAGGCATCCCAAGAGCAATTTTCTAGCTAGATTCTAGTTCATAAGCATAACTAATTCTTATAAAAAACATATAACCAACCAAATATAATAAAAATGACTGTCCTCCACTGATAAAAAAAATCTGAGTTGTTAGGTTTTTAGTTTGTAATTTAGTAGCATGTTGCAAGCTTCTCTTTAAAAGTAAATTATGACAATAGTGTTAATATATAAGAATATATACCTTATCTCTTGCAGTAAGAAATCGCGGATCATCTTGAAAAGCTTCCTTGACGAGTTTACTAAATCTATTAAATAATGTAAGTAACTGCTCAACATATTTCTCAGAGTCCTAAAAATAAAATATTTTATACTCAATTGAGTTTTTAAAAAAGAAAATACCAAAAATGACAACATATAAACGTAATTTTAAGTAAGCACTATAGCTCTAAAATTTGGGAAATTCTCTGAAAAATTTTTTCTTGATATTCAACAGTGTTCCAACATTATTGTTTTGTCATCAATTGCTATTTTAAATATCCAGTCCCATATTTTAAAAACCCTGACATACATCCATTACTGCTATTGAGGAAACTTACAGTAGTAATAGTTTCAGCAGCTGCTACCATATCTGCCAGGCCAGCACTAATGATATGTTCCTCCAAGTCTTTCAACATTGGCTCTATCCCATTGGGAACTTTGTCCATCAATGAAAACATTAAATGTAATTCTGAAACGACAGAATGCATTCATGTAATCATCTCATCCATCAAACTAAATTTTCTCTTTGATTTGTATCTTGGGTCTAGAATGCCTAGGATGGTAAAAGTCTGGAGAAATATTAGTTGGAAACTGAGAACCTTAACAATATTCTGTGGGTACAATTAGTTTAAAGAGTTGTTATACCAAGTACTATAACCTACTGATTACCTTCTCTGTCTAGCCAAAATTATTTTTAAAAGAAACTCTAATTAAAAGTAATCACACATCACAAAATCTAACTCCTCTTAAAAAGCAAGTCATTTGACCTTCAACTCCATGGAATATTTTTTATTCAAAGAAGGACAAAAGTTTATGCAGAAGGGTAATATATTCCATAAAGTAGATACAATATTAAATACATAGCACCACATCATCAAGTGGCAAAAAAAAATCATATTAGACTATTCAAAGTAATGATTATAAAAGTGTATTTGAGATAACATAAAACTATTCAGAAGGAATTTTTCGGGGTATAAAAGCACCTTCTCATGTTTTGCCATTTAACTGATCTTCACAAAAATCTTATTGCACAGAACCGTTACCACTAAATAAGTCCTTTTGAAGGGAGTCCAACATGGATCAGTAATAACTATTTAGCTTGGCAAACAAAAATTCAAATATTTCGTTTATGCCCATGAGCTTTTTCACTACCAAACCACAACTGTATGAACCTAAGTGAACTGAAATACATACTTTAAATGAAACTAGAGATTAAATATGACCTTGCAAATATACACAATGAAATCCGGAGAGGAATACAATCAAAGTGTTAAAAGTTATTATCTCCATGTAGTAAGAATATAGGTTATTTCTACCATATTCCTTTTGGTTGTAATATATTTGCAACCTCCCAAAATATATCTTGATTAAGAAAACATGTCAGTAACAAGAAAGTACATTTGCAGAAATCTTAAATTGTAACATATTTTAGGGGAGAGGCACAAAGATCATTAACATGTGTATTACTTTCTACAAATATTCACCACAAAGTTCCACAAAAAGTCAACTACCTCATTCTATCCTCTCCCAGATGTTTATCATTTAAATTCGTCTTTAAAAGCAGAGCCTTACATCTGAGAACAAACTGAAATCCACTCCCATCCTCTACACACAAGTACTGATACCTAAGGGGGGAATGTTTAAAATCTAAGTTTGTAACTGTCTTTACAGTACTGCTGTGTCAAATATTTTATCATTTTCTTTAAGCACAGTTTGCTGTAACAAATATACCTATGTATAAAAGGATGATCTAACAGCAACTTATTAAAAGTTATCTGCTTCAAAGATACTTCTTAAAAGATTACGAGAACTTTATGAGATGTTTTACCTACTTTCAGTTTCATTTCGCTTGATCATGCCTTGGCACTCTGCTAAGATAGTCTCTTTAAAGGATGTCACCAGGGCATTTACACAGCATTCCATGAGCTGAAATATATAAAAAATTGGTCAAAGCTACTGTAAGCACAAACCTATTCCACCCCACTTTGCTTTTTAGCTCCATAAAACCATACTGTTCAACAATAGCAAGAAATTAAGTATAATGAAAGTAGATTTTACTTACTTTTAGTATAGGAACATCGAAGATGAATACTGTATACTAATTTACTAAGGTATATTTACCCCAAGAAAAAGGCTACAGAACTTATGTTCTCTTTAGAAATTTTAACAGAAGTCCCCAAGGAGAGGAGGAAAAAAAAAAAAACTGAAAAATATGCAAAACAAAATGAGAAAAATAAACTTGGATGAATTTCTATCTGGAGAGGACATGTGTTAAAATTAAATTCTAAAATTATAAATACAGTCATTCAACAAACCATCCCTGGATGCCTACTACGTGCAGGCACCAAAAGAAGTGGTTAGGAGAAAAAGAAAACTAAAATATAATCCCCGCTTTGGAGGAGGAGCACTATCTAATTAAGGATAAGGAAGAAAGGAAACATACACTAATATACAACTCAGTTTAAAAATAGATCTGCCCTACGACCCAGCAATTGCACTGCTGGGGAGTTACCCCAAAGATACAGATGCAGTGAAACGCCAGGACACCTGCACCCCGATGTTTATAGCAGCAATGTCCACAAAAGCCAAACTGTGGAAGGAGCCTCGGTGTCCATCGAAAGATGAATGGATAAAGAAGATGTGGTCTATGTATACAATAGAATATTACTCAGCCATTAGAAATGACAAATACCCACCATTTGCTTCAACGTGGATGGAACTGGAGGGTATTATGCTGAGTGAAATAAGTCAATCAGAGAAGGACAAACATTATATGGTCTCATTCATTTGGGGAATATAAAAAATAGTGAAAGAGAATAAAGGGGAAAGGAGAGAAAATGATTGGGAAATATCAGGGAGGGAGACAGAACATGAGAGACTCCTAACTCTGGGAAACGAACTAGGGGTGGTGGAAAGGGAGGTGGGCAGGGGGTGGGGGTGACTGCGTGACGGGCAGAGAGGGAGGCACTTGATGGGATGAGCACTGGGTGTTATTCTATATGTTGGCAAATTGAACACCAATAAAAAATAAATTTATAAAAATAAATAAATAAAATACAACTCAGTTAAGTGGCAGAACACACACACACACTTACATGCAACAAAAAAACAGGAACTACGTACTTCATTCTGAGGTAGTAAAAAAGGTCTCATCTACAAGATGAAATCTAAATTGAATCTTGAAAAATAATCACAAGTCCAAAATGGACTGAGTATTGTAGGAATAAGAAGCTGAATATAGCAGGGAATAAACAGAGACTGGAAGAGAAACTAGAAAGGGAGGCTGGAGCCAGATCATAAAGGACAATCTATGGTTTGGGATTTTATTCTATAGGTAGGGTAGGGAAGAAAGAATCAAAGGTTTTAAACAGAAGGTCAATGCAATGAACTTCTATTTCCCCCAACAGTAGACTGGTCAACACGGCTGTTGAAATATTCCAAGTAACATGGCCAGGGTCTGGTGTTCTAGGCGATCCTCAATATAGTCAACCCCATCCATCCCACCCCCCCACTGTCCCTCCGGTCATATAATTACATATTCTTCTTGCAGGCATCAAATAAAATGAATAGGTCGTGAGCACTAAAGCATGGCACACTAAGGCTGGTATTTATCTTAAAAAGTTCTTTGTTAAAAATTCTCCTTGGAATTGACATGATGCTGATAACAACTGAAGCTAAATTTGGGTAACGGGGATTCATTATATTATTCTGCCTACGTTTTCAATGTTTAAAAATTTCTGTAATAGAAGTTTTTTTCAGGTGCCTTTTTGAGAATGATGCTAACAACCAACTTACAACCCATGGATGTCAATTTTCTAAAAGAAACAATACACACAAAAAGTCGTTGAGGAAGTTCTGCCTTGCCAAGGTGGGAAGGTCTGTCCCAACTCCTGAGTCATCTCCTCCTGTACCAGCTCTGGAACATGATGGCCGAGCACTCCCGCCCGCGGCAGCGAGGCCAGACTGAGAACAGGTCAATCTAAGTACATAGAACTAAGGGGGAAGAGAGAGAACATGCAGTCGGAATGAGCCCCATGCCTGTCACTTCATCCCCAGTTTCTACTTCACTGAAAAGTCACACTTGAACGTAAAGTGTAGTAGTCCAACTTTTACAAATTCCAACAATCCAGCGTGTTTCCAACTGTTCTGAATTGTGTCAACGGCTATAACTGGCTTTAACAACACAGAACAGAAAAAAGAAGAGTGCATCATACATGATAACACTGAATAAGATTTCATAGAACGTTTTAGATATGTACAAATAAGCGCCGTGTCTACTAAGCCACAAAACAAAATGTCTTTCTTACTGTGGGTTACAGTGAGGATGAAAAGGAGGACAAGATAACTGAACAAAGTGAGCAGAATCTACTATGTGCTTAGATGACAGGAGCTAGGGAGTCTGTTGAGGCAGTTTCTAGTTTGAGAGAACTAATTCTAATTACTATCACAGGTATCTTTTAATGAGCACTTACTCTGTACCAAGCATTGTGCTAGTGCTTTGCATACATTATCCTATTTAATCACACAGCCACCTTATAAAGCAGATACTTAACACATAAGGAAACAAGCTCAGAGAGGCTAAGTGTTACACAGGTCACCAGGTCTTGTCAAGTGAGGCCAGGTTTGTGACTCCACAGTCTACAGTTTCTGTTACTAAGTAACAGAGCAAGCATATACTTAGTGATGGCTACATGCTGAGAACAGGCTTAAGTGCTGTAATGAAAAGAGAAGTATAAAACATGGTTTATACCTTCAATAATCTTACAGTCCAGCTAGGGACATGTAAGTATATATCTAAAACTTGCGTATAATTCCCATATAACAGAGGAACATTAAAAGAAATTCAACCTGCAAAGATGTGGAAATGCATCCATATTATATACTACCAACTTCACGAGGGCAGAGACTATGTTTGTCCATAGCTGTGTATTCATGGCCCCAGGCACAGCTATAATTTGCTACTAAATCTAGTGGTAGAAACAAGAGGTACAGTGGGAATTCAAGTAAGAGGAAACTAATGAATTTGCAGTGACTTTATCACAAGATGGACTATAAGGATTCTAAAGGATTTAAACAGGTAGAGGAAAAATAGAAAGTAAAACACTAAGAAAACAAGTTAAAAAATTCTTAAACATGAATCCAAGAAAAAAAATGAATAGAATATTAAGAATGAGGAAATATTTACTGGAGTAGAATGACTCTTGCTGGACAGTATTAAGTTAGAAAAATAGGTTAGGGCCAAATTATGGAGAGTGTTGAACATTAGATATAAGAAATAATGTTACTATGGTTTCTGAATAAAGAAGTAAAATAATGAAAGTGATGTTTATGAAAGATTAGACTGAACTCAAAAAAGAAGAAATATAAATGGTCTGTAATAATAAAGATGCTTAGCCTCAGTAATTTTTAAATGCACATAAAATATTTATTTATTTATTTATTTATTTATTTATTTATTTATTTATTTATTTATTTATTTATTTATTTATTTATTTATTTATTTATTTATTTATTTATTTATTTATGATAGTCACACAGAGAGAGAGAGAGAGGCCGAGACATACGCAGAGGGAGAAGCAGGCTCCATGCACCGGGAGCCCGACGTGGGATTCGATCCCGGGTCTCCAGGATTGCGCCCTGGGCCAAAGGCAGGCGCCAAACCGCTGCGCCACCCAGGGATCCCCCATAAAATTTTTTAAAAATCTAAACTAGGAGTTTGTCACAATTAATAGACTGACAAAACCCAGATTAGCAAAGATAAACAGGCACATTATTGATGAAAGTTAAGAATTACTACCTTTCTGAAGATCGGTTTGGTATTATTATGTAGCCATTTGTAAAAGGTGCATACCCCTGGCTTCAGCAATTTCATTTCTAGTAAATTCCATTCCAAGAGAATGTCACATGTGTACACAAAAATATTAAAGAGATAAAGGCATAGAAGGATGTCCTAGGAAATACTATTCATAAGAAATAAACTACATAATAACAATAATGAAAATGCCCATTATTAGAGAATACATTAGGTACATTTACTAAATATATATAATAAAATACATAGACATTGGAAATCATGTTATAATAAACTTCTGTGTTTTATAGGGCAAAATATGCATGATGTCATAAATTTCTTTTCAAAGATGGAAATAAGGAGGAAGGAAGGAAAGAAGGAAGGAAGGAAAGGGAAGAGGAAAGGAAAGAAAACAGGCAACAAGCAAACAGAACAAGATGAGGATCACGGCTAAAACCGGGGGCTGGGGTTCATTGTACAGTTTTCTCTACTTTTATAAATATTTGAAAACTTTCCTAACAAGGCTTTTCTTTTAAATAAGGAGATTAATTATGATATAAATCCCCAGGAGATGAAAAATCCTTTAGAGAACTATTCTATGTGGGCAGAAAGGGAAACTGCGAGGTGGTTTCTCCTTGTTGCAAATGAGTCTTATCTTATCAAGAAGGTCAGTTCCGTGAGGGCAGAGACCACGTTACTTCTCTTTCATATTTCTCTCCCATCATTTACCAAAATACTATGTACAGAATCAACCCTAAATATATACTTTTATTTGTAAAATACATCTCGAATGGAAAGGGTAGTGATAAACGATCTCTCTCACCTTGTATTCCCTTTCTGTCTCCTTTTGCTAGCTTCCGTGAAGAAAAAAACTTTTTTGCCACATGCCATCAACTCCTGTATTTTTGCCTGAGATGAGCACAACTTCTAAATCCAGAGAAATCTCTCCCCAGAGGTCTGCAAGGTGAAACACTTTAACTATCAATGTGCTTGATGTTTTACCTTCCTCTATAGCAAAACTCTTCAAAGATGATGCCTGCCATAAAACACAGCGGGCACTCAGTATCTGGGGAATGAATGGATGTATAGGTCTGTGAAGATGAAAGGCGGGACAGGGAGGCTAAGTGATGTAGTAGAGTCTTCTTTTACTGGTATTCAATTTGTACAATTAAATTCCACTTCACTGAAACTTATTACAAAGCAACAAGAATGGTTCTAATTTTTTGTTATTTAAATCTGTACAAGTAATAATTTGCTTTAGCTCAACTCTAAATAGGAAATGAACTAAAAACTATCCTAGGTTTCTCCACTTTAAGATTTTACTTTATTATTATAAGGTCTTCAGCCATATACGGATACCTGTAACGTTCTCAAGAATTAACTTAATCTATGCACGGTAGGTTATTCTCAAAATTAATTTCCCTTGGCCTTTCTAGCTTGGTTAATATTTCTTTATTTTATTTACCATTATACCTAGTGGTACTTCCTTCATTTCTCAACTACTTACATAGCAACCATATAGAGCAATGAAGACTCAGACTTACTCACCTTGACTTTTTCGAAATCACCCTTAATATACTAAAATACTAACAGTTAACAAATACTGTCTCTAATGTTTATAATCTGTGATTTGTGACCAGGGTACTAACTTAGCTTTTTTAATCAATGTTTCATGTGAACACTAAGATAGTTCCTAACTGTCTTAGAATCAGTCACGTTCCCCAAACCTGAGCTCTAACAGTAAAAACTACCATGACAGGCACAGTGTTTTACTAAACTCTGATAACACATGTTGGGTATTATACCATTTTACAGTTAAGAAAATAGATTACAAAGGCTGAATAACTTGCCAAAAAGCGCACTGCTTGTAAAATGACAACAAAGGAATTCAAATCCTCACCTGATTCCAACACATATGCCCCTAATAAAAGAATACACTCCTTCCCTGTCAATGCCTTGGTCTTTGTGAAGTGATGAAGACTTGCTACCACCAATCCATTCTCTAGTCCCTTACTCTGCTGTATAAACAACCTATTTTATTTTAGTGTCACTCTGAAGCCAGGAACCAAATCAGTATTATTACCCACAACTCACACAAGGCCTAACATATTTTAAGTGCATAATAAATATTAACTGAATGCCCCCAGGGAATGCCAAGGTAAGTAGGACAATCACCTAAAACACAAATAGTCATAGAAAAAGTTTTATTGGGATCCCTGGGTGGCGCAGCAGTTTAGCGCCTGCCTTTGGCCCAGGGCGCGATCCTGGAGACCCGGGATCGAATCCCATGTCAGGCTCCCGGTGCATGGAGCCTGCTTCTCCCTCTGCCTGTGTCTCTGCCTCTCTCTCTCTCTCTCTCTGTGCGACTATCATAAATAAAATTAAAAAAAAAAAAAAAAAGTTTTATTTTTTATTTATTTTTTTAAAAGATTTTATTTATTCATGAGAGACACACACAGAGAGAAAGATGCAGAGATACAGGCAGAGGGAGAAGCAGGCTCCACACAGGGAGCCTGATGTGGGACTCGATCCTGGGTCTCCAGGATCACACCCTGGGCTGACGGCAGCGCTAAACCGCTGAGCCACCTGGACTGCCGGATAAGGTTTTAAAGTTACTTCAGTTTAAATCTTTTTCTCACTTCTTTATTATTGTTTCACTTTCTTCTGTCAATCATGTCTCTCCAGCAGACAGCTCTGGAGCCTTTCTCCTAGTTTTATTTATTTATTTTTTTTATTTTTTATTATTTTTTTATTATTATTTTTTTTTCTTTCTCCTAGTTTTAAAAACACTCTGCTGCTCATGTGCTACAGGATCATCCACCGATAATCAAGCTTATTAGAACTGTGTGCGTAACTGGATCTGAGTGGGGCTCTATAGTGGTCCTATCACCAAAACCCAGCACCCTGGGCTCCCAGCTTCCAGCAGAACACTCAGCCACTCAGGACTCTTGCACTGGCTGACTTTTCAGGTTCTCCACTGAATTACAAGAATGTAAGGCTGCTTTAAGGGTTACCCTCTAGATAAATCAAATTCTACTATATTATACATGCTTCAGACACATACACAGACACTGAAGCGTGCCCGTACATGTGCACAAAGATGCATAAAGCATCTGATCCAAGCCTGGGCCCTCAGCTCAAGCTGGGCTCATTAAAACCTCGGAGCGAGACTCCTATCTTCTCTCAGGTCACAAACTGAAGGACAGTCTGGCAGCAACCATAGCCCCCACTTCAACAACAACAACAGAAACACTAACACTAAATCCAGATAGCCTTCATGTTAATGTGATCCTTGCACTTCCCACAGTGGATTTTAGATGACCTAATACATTTACCTTTTTTGTCTGAGATGTGTTCTTGCTCCTTACAACCAAGAGTGTGGACTACACATGTGTGAGTGCCATACACATATTCAAATTTATGTATCAGACTTTTTGATTCTTCCTTACACAGCTCCTACGTGCTTATTCACATTATACTTAGGAACTCAGGACCCAGAATTGGACTTAATTAGATGCCCAGCTTCACGATGTCCTGGCTGTCTGAGGTTAACCTCCTGCACTGTCTGACCCTCAGTTTCCTTACTTATAAAAGAGAAACAATGACAGCACCTATGTACTAGTTCTCCCTCCAAAAGACATCCTCAATCCCTCCACTGCCATCAACACCTCTCACTTATAGTTCATACTTCAAATACCCAACTACAACACAAATGCTCTTTCATAATATGAAAATTAGGTCATATCAGCTCTTTGCTTAAAACCCTTGAACAGCTGCCCATTGCACTGAGCTCTTGCTCCCTCTCCCCTCTATTTGGAGCACTCGCGTCCCCTCACCCACCACACTGTGGCCACACTAACCTTTTTCTATTCCTAAAACATGCTATGCTCATTCCTGATTCACAGCTTGTACACTCGCTCTTCCCTCCATCTGGAGAGCTTTCTCAGGATTTTTGCAAGACTATATCCCTATCATTTAGGTCTTAGCTCCAATATCACTCCCTGAAAAAGACTTTCCCTGACCATATTCCATAAAACAAAAGTGAGCAACACCAGCACCAATTCACTCTCTATAGCATGAGTCTAATCTGTAAAGAACCACTTACACTGGGACACTGAAAGGACTTGGCACATACTTCCCTGGGTGCTATTAAAAATATAATCAACTGCTTGTACAGCATAAAGATTTGAGAGACAAACAAGAGCTGAGACAGATTGAATGAAAAAAGTGAAACTCCACTATTTACAGATAAGATGCCACCAAAAAACTGTCAGAATAAACAAATTTGGTGAAGCTGCAAGATATAAAATCAATATACAAAAATCTGTTAATTTCTTTGCACTAATAACAAACTATCACAAAGAAAATAATCCCATTTACAACTGCATCAAAAAGAATAAATGCCTAGGAATAAATTTAACCAAGGAGGTGAAAGAACTGTATACTGAAAACCCTAACACACGGATGAAACAAACAGAACACACGAATAAACAGAAAGATGTCCGCTGGTCATGGAACAGAAGGGTAATAGCATTAAAATGTCCATACTAACAAAAACATACACACTCAATGCAATCTCCATCAAAAGTCCAATGGCATTTTCCACAGATAAAGAACAAACAATCCCACAACGTGTAGAGGACCACAAAAGACCCAGCAACAGTCAGAGCAACCCTAAGCAAGAAGAACAAAGCTGGAGGCATCACCTTCCTGATTTCAAACTGTATCACAAAGCTCTAGTGTAATCAAAACAGTGTGGTAACTGGCACAAAAGCCGACACAGAGATCAACAGAGCAGAACAGAGAACCCAGAAATAAAACCACACATATATGATCAATCAATTAGTTCAGAACAAAGGAGCCAAGAATACACAATGGGGGAGGACAGTCTCTTCAATAAACAGCGCTGGGGAGCAGTCCAGGTGGCTCAGCGGTTTAGCGCCCCTTCGGCTGAGGGCGTGATCCTGGAGACCCGGGATGGAGTCCCATGTCGGGCTCCCTGCAGGGAGCCTGCTTCTCCCTCTACCTGTGTCTCTGCCTCTCTCTCTCTCTCTCTCTCTCTCTCTCTCTCTGTGTCTCATGAATAAATAAAATCTTTAAAAAATTAAAATTAAAAAAATAAACGGCACTGGGAAAACTGAACAGCCACATGCAAAAGAATGAAACCGCACCACTACCCAGCACGATACTCAAAAATTAACTAAAATGGGGTAAAGACTTGAACATAACACCTGAAACCACAAAACTCCCAGAAGAAAACACGGGCTTAGGTAAGCTCCTTAACATAGGTCTTAGCGAGGATTCTTTTGAATATGATACCAAAAGCAAAAATAAACAAGTAGACTACATCAAACCAAAGAACTGCGGCCCAGCAAAGGAAACCACAAACACGATGAAGAGACAACCTAGTAACGGGAGAAAAAGCACTGCACATCATGTATCTATGAGGAGCTAATACCCAAAATAAACAAAGAACTCCTACAACTCAACAGCAAAAAATAAACAATCCAAATGAAAACTAGGCAGAAGATCTGCGCAGATGGTTTTCCAAAGAAGACACACAGATGGCCAACAGACATGGGAAAAGATGCTCAACATCACTCATCATCAGGGAAATGCAAACCAAAGCCACCTGAGCTATCATCTCCCACCTGTCAGAATGGCTAGGACCAAGAAGGCCAGAAATAACAAGTCTTGGCCAAGATATTGTGGAAAGGGAAGCCCTGTGCACTGCTGGTAGGAAGTAAAATGGTGCAGTTGCTGTGGAAAACAGTGCGGAGGTTCCTGGAAAAATTAAAAATAGAACTACCATATGATCCAGCAATTCCATACCCAGGTATTTATCCAAAGAAAATGAAACAGTAACTCCAAAAGATATATGCAGTCCCACGTAAACTGCAGCACCCGGCTCCACGCTGTGTGTAGAGCCTGCTTAATTTTCTCTCACCTCCTCTCCCTCTGCCCCTCCCCTGCTGCAGTGTATAAGCTCTCATTCTCTCTCTCTCTCAAAAACAAACAAACAAACAAACAAAAACTATGAGAGGAATATCCTGAGAGTAACTTTTATTGACTATACAGGATGTCAAAATCCCTTTGGGGTACAAATGTTTATTCATTAAAAAACGGGACCCTGCTTTCATTCCTAAAATAAGAGAATGGTTTAGTGTTAGGAACTCTGTCGATGTGATTTACTGAATTAGTTCAATGGAGGAAAATCCCATGTGCTCAAATCCACTGATGCTTCCCACAGTAAAAAGGTGTTCTTCATAACATGTTCCTTGTATTTTATTTTGATTTTAGCATTACAGGAAAGTTTCAAAAACAGCACAAAAGCCGACACAGAGATCAACAGAACAGAACAGAGAACCCAGAAATAAAACTACACATATATGGTCAATCAATTAGTTCTCAACAAAGGAGCCAAGAATACACAATGGGGAAGGAGTCTCTTCAATAAATGGTTCTGGGAAAATGGACGGCCATGTACAAAAGAATGAAACCGCACCACTATCCTGCACGATACTCAAAAATTAACTCAAAATGGAGTAAGACTTGAACATAACACCTGAAACCACAAAACTCCCAGAAGAAAACACGGGCTTATGTAAGCTCCTTAACATAGGACTTGGCAAGGATTCTTTTGAATATGATACCAAAAGCAAGGACAGAGAGGCAGAGACATAGTCAGAGGAAGCAGGTTTTCCCCCAGGGAGCCTGATGAGGGACTTGATCCCAGGACCCCAGGATCACACCCTGAGCCAAAGGTAGACACTCAACCACTGAGCCGCCCAGGTGCCCCTTCCCCTAATGGTAATGTCCTACACAGCACAGCTACAGTACAGCTACCCAAATTAGGGAAACAGTATGCTACTATGAATTAACTACAGATCTTATTAGAACATCACCAGTTTTTCTGCTACTGTCTCTTTTCCAGGATCTTAACAAACCCACACTGCATTCAGTTGGTGCTTAGACCTCCTACTCTCCCTTAGGCTATGGTAGTTCCTTGGTCTTTCTCTTTTTTCACCTTTTTGGTCTGTTATGATCTGGACACTTTCAAATAATACTAGTCAGTTATTGCCTAGACCGTCCTTCAATTGAATTGAAATTGTTTAATCTTAATAAAAAGAAATTATTTAATCTTTTCTCATTAGGAATAAGGTTATACATTTTTTGATGAGAATACCACAAGAATGCGGTATTTATTCTCCTCAGTGCACATATCAAGAGGTACATCACATCAGTATGTCCTGTTACTGGTGATGTTAACCTTGATTAAGATAGTGTCTTTTGGGCTTCTCCGTTGTAAACTATTTTTCCCTTAGTAAATATCTTGGGGAATATATTTTGAAACTATTAAAGTACGGCATTTTTTCTTACACTTTTGGCCATTAATTTTGATATTCATTAGCAAAGCCGGTCTGCAACAATTATTACTGTGATATCTGCCTAATAGTGATTGTCAATTTCCCTCCCTATTTATAAGGCAGAACTCTTCTGTAACAAGAAGTTTGAGTATTTTCCAAATGTTTGATGGCCAGTATAAGTCATATATCTGTGTCATCTGTATCTTTTCCCAACATTTTTATATCAGATTCTTATCCATTTTTGTTTAATTTTAAAGTTCTTTATATAGCAGGGATAATAGGCCTCTCTGTGTTACATATTACAAATATTTTTTCCCCAGTCAGTTCTCTTTTGACTGTTTATGGTTCTTTTTGCAATTTTAAAAATGTAGTCAAATTTACCAATCTTTCCTTTTGTTAGGTCTGATTTCTGGGTCATGTTAAAAAGCCATTCCCAAGGTTAAAGAAGAATTATTTTAGTACCTATATGATTAGATGTTTAGCATTTCAACTCTTGACCCATTTGGTGTTTGTTCTTCGGAATACTGTAATATACAAAATCATCTTTTTCCAAATGACTACTGAGTTGTCCCACCACCATATTTTAAGCCTATCTTTATTCCTAATGAATGAGATCTGACCTTTGTCACATAAAATCCTGGACTCTCTACTCCACCCCATTGATCCAGTATCCATTCATGTGCAATTACCACACTATTTAATAGAGGATGTTTTAATGTGTGGTAGGGCTTTCTCCGCATAGTTTTTTCTTTTCCAGTGTTTTCCTGGCTATTCTTACACGTTTATTTTTCCTTGTGAACTTTCATATCAACTTGTCTGAACTTTATTTTTTTTTGTCTGAACTTTATTAAATAGTTATTATTTTCATTAGCATTACAGTGAATTTATAAATTCATTTAGGGAAGAATGGTCATCTTTAGAAGCCACAGAATTTAAGAACAAGGGATGACTTTCCATCTGTTTAAGTCTACTTTTGTGTTTTTTGAATGTTTAAAAAGTTTTCCTTTTATAGATTTCATACATTTGTTAAATTTACCCCCAATATTTAATTTTGTTATTACTATAAGCGATATCTTCCTTAATATATCTTGTTTATTATTTATGTATAAGAAAACTATTGGTTTTTGTATGTTAAATTTATAATTATTGTAAAATTATTTGCTTTATTGTTTGAGTTAGTTTTATCATTGATTGTCTGGAGTTTTCCAAATATACTACCGTATCATCTCCAAACTGAGACTTTTACTACTGCTCATCCCTTCTTATGCTTCCAATTGATTTTTCTAACCTAACTGTAAAGGGTAAAACCACTTATACAATGTTAAATAGCAGAAATAGTGGGCATCCTTGCATTGTTTAAGATCTTAGTGGAAATGACTCTAGTGTTTCTCCATTAAAAATAACATACTGACTTTAGGAGTAAAGTATACACATTTTTAAAAAGATTTTATTTATTTGACAGAGAGATAGAGAGAGAGAGAGCACAAGCAGGGGGAGTGGCAGGCAGAGAGAGAGGAGAGGCACACTCCCTGCTGAGCAGGGAAGCCCTATGTGGGGCTCGATCCCAGGACCCCAGGATCATGACCCAAGCTGAAAGTAGATGCTTAACAGACTGAGACACCTAGGCACCCCAAGTATAACATTTCTGATAATATTCTCTATAACAGAAGAATAAATGAATAGTTTCTTAATAAAATGCATACATCAAAAACCCCAAAAAAACAAAAACAAAACAAAACAAAAACCCAAAAAACAAACTGTATACATCATGCCAAAATCCACACCATGCTTAATGAAGAAAATGTGGAAGCATTCCCATCAGAGACTGAAGACAAGGATTCCCCATTGTTAACATGTTTCCAAAATTAACTATTAATCGATTTAGTCTATTGAAGGAAATAGGAAACATTAATATTAGAAAGGCAGAAGCGTCATCATTTGCAATGATGTAATCAGCTGCTTGGAATACTCAAGATAACAAAAATAAAACTTTGAAAAATAATGAAAGAATCCAGTGAGCTGCTGCATACTATAGTAACATTACTTGAAATGTCCATCTGACCTTTATGAGGCATGGCCTCACAACTGGGTACTATCTAGATGAGATTTTCTCTACTATACATAATACTGGTCCAAAAACTTATTTTTCTGCATATATTAAAAACTAGTCAGGTTTAAAAAACTGAAATTGATTCATATTAACTAAACACAAGGAAGGTAACTGACTAACCATAATAATTTGCTAATTTACAGAGAAAAACATAAATGCCAAAAATACACATACTTCATCTTAAATTCTGGTGTGTATTATAGTGTGGCCCCATATGAAGTGACTGTAACAGTAAAATATGTTCTCTCTACATTGTAATTGTCAACCGTTAATAAGAAGAGTTTAAGAGGTAAGCACATAGCATTGCATGTTCTGATGGCTGATAATTCTTCTCAGAGAATTTAGGGCAATAAGTCTGTTCTGAATAGATTATAGTACGGAAAGTGATTTGTTTCTTACTAACTATTCAAATAATGCTGTTCATACTTTATAGCAGGACTTTATACAAACTACATAATAGTCACTGATGAATATTAAATCTATGTTGTTAAAAGTTAAGAGACTGGACAACCTTTGAAGAAAAAGATGGCAATAGTAATTTGGAGGGGGCCTGATGAATGATTTCTGAATTGCTGGTAATTCTTATTATGGTGATTTCACAGGTATGATCACTTTGTGACAATGCATACTTTAGATATCTGTGCACTTTTTCTGTATATATATTTTATACTTGAGTCAAGAGTTAATTTTTAAAAAGAAGCAGAAAACTGAAACAAAATAAAAACAAACCACACAAAAGACCACTTACATCCTCAATAAAGTATAGTTTCTTTGGAAGCATGTTGTATTGCACTTACGGTCTCTGTTGAAAACAGTAACAAAAAAACTCATCTTTGAACTCTAAAATCCTTCAGCTTGAGGAGATGCCCACACTATTTGGTAACTGTGGAAAGGCAAATTCACATCTTCTATTTTAACTTTTCCCATGTGTGTGGTTTGAAGTAGAATGGGAGGCTTACTTGTTCTCTACCAACTGTCATGTGTCTTTGATTATTTTCACCATTTTTATCCTCTTTTTCTGCTTTCTCTTATTCTTAGACATCTATAGTTGAATCTCTTCAAGCTTCACTTGCATATGATACAACTAAGCTGTATACACTAGAGAAGAAAAACAATTCTATCTTACTAAACTGCAACATCCCCATCCAGATGCTATGGCACATCAATCAACTCAAAACTCCTCACACTAACTCACCTTTTTCCCTCAGGACTGAGAAGTCCTCTCCCACCTGACCTCTCCGGAGCAGCGGAACTCCCCTAGGCTAAAGCCTCGGAAACACTACTGCTTCCTTTCCCTTTAATATCTAGCCCCACCCATAGGGCATCATCTTCCACCTCTGCGAAGTCTTTCTCTCTTATTACAAAAACCTCCCCATCACTCTTCTCTTCCTCATTCCAATTAATCTTTCATACTGTCACCAGATTAACCTCACTGAGGAAAAACTGTGAGCATGGCATACGTGCTGAAAAAACATGCAACAGTTTTCCCTGCATTCTGAAAAGAAGCCCAAGCCTGGCTTTCAATTTCTATAGAGAATTTCTATAAATATCCATGAAATTAGCCCCCTTTTCTGGCCAACATTAAAGTTATTTTAACCACTAAAAGAGGAAACATACTGTACATTATGAAAAGCAAGACAAATAAACAGAAAACCAAGGGAAAAAAAATCAATTCAACCTGTTTTCTGAACAAGACATAAACATAACTATCACTCGAGATGGAATAGCCAAAGAAAAGTCAGAAGCAAATAAATAAATCCATCCACAGTTGGAAAATGTTTAGTTATAGGCAAATGTCACCTCCTTGAATGTAAATCTAAATCTTGTTTCTAGGTTCCAAAGACTGAAGGGTAATTAGAGGAAATAATGATGCTATATTTGAGCAATTTCTAAGACTTTCCCCAAGCTTGATTCTTATTTTCCTTACTATAGCATGTTTGGGTCATTCTCCATAAGAAAACACTCAGGACAGATACTGTAGCAAGGCTACTATCTCTGATCAGGCTTTTTTTGTTGCTGTTTTTGAGTAACTTACAGTATAAAGAAAAACAAAGTAACAATATAAAGACTGATGTTCTCTTATCATTTTATCTCATGACAAGTTTGAAAACATCCTCCCATAACAAGAATAAATATTCCTTAGAAGTAATGATTTGATCCATACTCTGTAATTTAGTGTTCACAGCCACTTTACAGAACATAATCACTAACAAGAATCAACTGTATCTCTAGGGAGCATATTTTACTTGCAACATGAAAATCACTAAAATGGATAAATAGATACACATAAAACATAATACAAGAAGACTGTTTAAAAATTAAGTACATTAAATGTAGTAAAATCTGGAGTAGGGATGGCAAACAGATCTCATCTTGCACATTAGCTCAAAAGAATGAGTTCTGAAGAAGGTGCCTTCTGCAGCTGTGCTCTGGCATACCCAGGAAAGAGTATTAAATGCAATCAGTAATATAGTTCAGAGGCATGAGAAGGATGAGTAATAATACTTGTATCACATATTTGCCATCCCTGGACTACTGTACTTCAAATAATCTCCAAGAATACACAATCACACAATTACTTACTGCTTCCACAGAGTTACATTCCCGTCTTGTTTCTAAATAACGTAGTGCTCTTTTTTCTTCTTCTTTTAATTTAGCATCTGCCTGCCCAGAAGCAAAATAGCAATCATTTTTAAGAATATCAAGAGAATGGCTCAAATTATCACATATACTAAGTTCTGACTTACATATTTCATATAATTCTGTACACCATTTTGTTGTAAATACGAGGGTGCCTGTGTTCTATAAAATCTCTCTGTTGAATCCAAGTATGCCTTCTCAAAATTGTCCCTATAAATTTGAAGCTTATCCTCAGGATTAGAACAAAGGTTAACTGAAAAACAGAAAATAAAATTTTACTCTAAGTATGTTTCAAATCAGTAATTTGAGTACAATAAATGAAATAACAAATAGTGAGGAGTCATTATGTGCAAGGGATTGTGACAATGCTCAAGAGAACATATATCACAGAAGACAAAATCCTTCTCCATAAGAGACTTTAAAAAGGTAACAGCACAAAGCACTAAAGTGGCAAACAGTACAGACAACACAGGCTATTGTATTTCTGAAGAGAAAAGAGAATGACTTTCAGCTATATGGTCAAGAGACCATTCACAGACGAGATGGGATTTGAGATGGGTCTTAAGGAAAAACTAGAATTTACACAAAAGCTAGTCAAGTAAGTAAATATTCTCAAGTACAAAATCACCAGGGCAAGTCAAAGTAAAATGACCAGGTCGTCTGTGTGGACTGTAAGGTTAACAGAAAACAAGGTAGAATGGGAAGTTAGGAGTGGCTGTGGAGAGCCGAGGCTCTGGGGCTAAGTGACCTGAGTCACTAAATGGAGGATCACTAAATGGGTACGAAAAATACTAACAAAATAATACTTAAAAATTAACCTTGTGAATAGCATATGGATTAAATGATAGCAGTAAGATCACTGAAAGAACACTATTTCACAAGTCCAAAAGCAGAGTTTACATAGTAAAAGCTGGTGGTAGTTGAATAAGAAGGAATAAATTTCAACGACATGGCTAATGAAAGCCTAAAGACTTTGATACTGGGCTGCCCCGGTGGCACAGTGGTTTGGCACCGCCTGCAGCCTGGGGTGTGATCCTGGAGACCCAGGATCAAGTCCCACTTCAGGCTCCCTACATGGAGCGTGCTTCTCCCTCTGTCTGTGTCTCTGCCTCTCTTTCTCTGTGTCTATGAATAAATAAATAAAATCTTTAAAAAAATAAAATAAAGACTTTGATACCTAAAGAAATATGGGGACAACAGAGAAAGCCAATCAAAGATAGCTGAAGGTTCATTAATACAAAAAACTCTTACAGAGGAATACTTTGTGCCTACGTTTTATGTTCAGTGAAAATGGAGTGTCAACAATACAGTTAACTAAAGTATGATGACTGGGGCATGGGGTCTATGAAGCACTGTGAGAGGGACCTAACCTACTCTGGGAATTCGGAAAGACCTCTGTGAGGAAACAGGATGAGGAGGAGCTAGAAGTATAGTGGGAGCAGGATGAATATTCTCATATTCTGATATTCAGTTTGAATATCAGAATAGTTTAGCTGATTTAAAGAACAAATGAGAATATCATGAGAATATCATTCAGAAACTGAAAAGTTTAGAGAGGAACGCATACATAGAATAAACGTACTTCCTGAAAATATAAGTATAAAAACAATTACCTACCACCTTTTCTGGGCTATCAATTCAAATCTATATTTCTGTAATTTAAGTCACTAAAAGGATTAGATTTCACCAGCCAAGAAATGAGTAAGATGGAGAAAACCAATATTATCCACACGAATATGGGTTTTTCTATATTTCCCTGAAGAGATTAACACCTTCTGTAGGCTCTTAAAAGCATGTGGTGCTAAAAGTAGATATATGATAGCACACATGACTCTGATTGTGCTGTTCCATAATGGTCTCAGAATTTCCATAAAAAAATTATGATCATAAAAGTTCAGAACATACCATAGGATTCTCTTACTCCAATGACCAGTTGAGAATCAAATGCTTCTCCTAATCTTTCAGCATGTACCAGCTTCATTGCACTATCCTGGAGTCTGTTTTTTATATTTGAAAAGATTGACTCATTCCATGTATCAAGCATGAGCTAGGAAAAAAAGAAATATGCAATCATTTTGATTATTAATATACCACGTACCATACAGACTCACAAAAAATTTTAACTATAAACACTAAAAAAGGAAATAAAAAAACACATGATAAATGTTAAAGAACACGTTTCAAAATCAACATAATTGGATTTGCATTATAGCTCTGCTACTTATTTACTGGATTTCCCATCTATAAAATAGTAAAACAGTAACACAAATTTCAAGTGGTTATTGTAAAAATTAAATATAGCAATACATGGAAAAGGTTACCTCCTCTACAGTTACAAGGTTAAGTTGCAGAAATACTGCGCTTTGGAATGCTTCATATACATGTTTGTATAAACACATAATAAGTGCAAAAAGCAGCAAATGAAAACCTATTGGATACTGGACCTTAAAAAAAACATAAATCCATCTGACAGATGTTCCATTTAAGTGATGGCAACATTATATATATATATATATATATATCCATCCATATCCATATATATTATCATTCCAAGTAACTGTGTCAGATACAGAAAACATATTAATGACAACAGCACCAGCATCAATGATAATAACAGATATGTAACATTCACAGCATACTTAGCACTGCTCTGAGTACTTTTCACACACAACTTTAATCCTCAAAACCGATATATAGGTACTGTTATCTCCCTTTTTAGAAATGAGAATCTGGGGCATTGAAAGGAAAGCTAACTTTCCCACACTTATCCAGCTCATAAATGGTAGCACCAGGATGTGAATCCAACAGGTATGTTTCCAGAATCTATGCTCTTAATCATTAAGTGATGCTGATTCCTATAATCAGTAGGGAATGGTATAAATTAAAATAATAACAAAAACAAGAGAGGTCAAGATTATGGGACTGCAAATTTAAAAAGTATATAGAAGTAGTTTTTCTTTTTTGGAGAGAGGAATATAGTTTCTCACACTGCAGTTATTTCTACCACTGGAATCTAAATTCACAGCATCCCTATCCACATCAGCACAAAGATTACAAGGGGCAGGAACCCCTATGGCACTATTTGAACGGCTGACTTTATTCTATAGCCATCATAGCAAGTAACAAGTTGTTTAAAGCCCAAGAAGCACTTTTCACTTTTTTACTTTTCAAATCAATGATTCCATTTGATTCTCAAAAGCAAGAATACATATGAGAAATGACAGAGTTTAGGTCATTACTGATTGAAGAGTTGAAAAGAAAACCTGAGATTCTACTTTCAGAGCTGAGTTCTTTCCATTAAATCACGAAGGGTTACTGGACACAGAGCTTTTAACTAGAAACTATGCAAAAAATATGAAAATAAACACAGTACACAGTGAGTTTATGATAACCAGAATCAAGTAAAAAGATCATGAAAGTAACAACAATTTAGCCACAATTAAATACAAAGATATATATAAGATGGTAACCTAATGAGAGATTTTTGAAAGAAGAAAGAAGCAATTCATAGGAAGATAAAAGTACAAAGGAAGAGAAGTAAATAGAATACTGAAGATAAAACTAGGAAAAGGACAAAACAAGGTGCTAACACCTGAGGACATGGATCCACAACTTAACACCACAGGACATAATGAAAGGAAGTGCAGCTCAATACTGATGGAAGAAAGTTAGTAGAATTCAGTAAAACCCACCAAGAATCGAAAAGGAATTTATACATCAAGTAGAAGAACCCACTTAAAGTCTGATTTACTTTCGAAAGTTGTAGAATCACCCTCTTTCTAAAGTATATTAAGGAGGAACAATGTAAAAGTTAACTTACTTTTCGAACAATGCTGTCTTCCACAGTTGATTTTTTATTGCTGCCCTGTTTACCCATTAAAGTAATCTCCAATTGACAAAATGGCTTCGGTAAAATATCACACTGTGTAAAGAATTTTCGCCATTCAACAATGTATGCTTTTAGCAAAGCTGTATCATCTTGATGGCTCAGTACTCGCTGAAAAAAAAAAAAAGAATCATATGAATTTAAAATAAACACAGGTATTCTTATTGAAAGAATAATAGAACATATTCATGCTATAAAAGCAATGTCCACAATAGCCGAACTGTGGAAGGAGCCTCGGTGTCCATCGAAAGATGAATGGATAAAGAAGATGTGGTTTATGTATACAATAGAATATTACTCAGCCATTAGAAACGACAAATACCCACCATTTGCTTCGATGTGGATGGAACTGGAGGGTATTATGCTGAGTGAAATAAGTCAATCGGGGAAGGACAAACTTTATATGGTCTCATTCATTCGGGGAATATAAAAAAATAGTGAAAGGGAATAAAGGGGAAAGGAGAAAAATGAGTGGGAAATATCAGGGAGGGAGACAGAACATGAGAGACTCCTAACTCTGGGAAACGAACTAGGGGTGGTGGAAGGGGAGGTGGGCGGGGGGTGGGGGTGATTGCGTGTCAGGTACTGAGGTGGGCACTTGACGGGATGAGCGCTCGGTGTTATTCTGTATGTTGGCAAACTGAACACCAATAAAAAATAAATTTATGAAAAAAAATATTCATGCTATAAATATGAAATATTTTATTGTATAAACTATATTATATCGAAGAGAAATTAAAACATATATATCCAAGAAAAATAAAAACATGTTCATAAAGATTTACCATGGAAATCATTTTGCAAACACACATAAAATCATAATGTACATATGAAACTAATAAAATGGTTTATATCTATATCTTAATTAAAAAAACCCTAAAACCCTAAATCCTTAAGCTATCATCTCTTTATCCTCCCCTAAATACCATTCCCATTCATCCCTTCTCTGGCCCTAAGCAATCACTAATTTACTTTCACTATTTGCTTGTTCCAGACTTTTATATGAATGGAAACATGTAATATGTAGTCACTTATTTTATTTTTTTTTTAAAGATTTTACTCATCGATTTATTTTTCAAAGAGAAAGAGGGGGAAGGGAGCATACGTGCATGAGCAAGGGGAGGGGCAGAGGGAGAGAGAGAATATATATCAAGCGACTATATGCTTAGCACAGAGCCCCATCCAGGGTTTGATCCACACCCCAAGATCACAACCCTAGCTGAAATCAAGAGTTGGAAACCCAATTGACTGAGCCACCCAGTGCCCCCAACATAAGGCCTGAATTCATGACTTGAATTGAGATCAAGAGTTGGAAGCTTAACCAAACGAGCCACCCAAGCGCCCCTCAGATGCAGACATTGACTTCATTCAACAGTTTCAAGGGTCCGCCAAATCCTAGGATGTATCAATACTTTATTCCCTTTATAGCAGAATACTGTAACATTTTATAGATACACTACATTTTGTTTATCTATTTTCTCCATTGATGGACATCTGGGTTGTTTCCACCTATTGGCTATCATGAAAAATGCTGCTATAAATATCTATATCCTAAAAATCTTCATAAAAAACCTGTGCACAGGCACCAAAAAAAAAAAAAAAAAAAAAAAAGAAAGCACTCAAACAGTTTCAGAAATGAAATAGGAGATATTACAACTGATAACACAGAAATACAAAGGGCTAGGGCAGTTAGTAGAGCTTGCAACACTTGAACTCAGGGCTCTGAGTTCAAGCCCCACTTTGAGTGAGGAGACTAATTAAAAAAGAAAAAGACCCACAAGAGATACCTATCAACAATTTTATGTCAAAATATTGACAACATAGAAGAAATAGATAAATTCCACGAAACATACTGTCTACTAAGAGTAATTTATGAAGAAACAGAAAATAAGAAAAACCAATTACTACCAAGGGGATTAAATCAGTAATGAGAAACCTCTCAACAAACTAGTCTAGGACCAAAAGGCAATAATGGTGAATTCTATCCAACATTTGAAGAGAAGTAATACCAATCCTTTTCAAACTCTTCAAAAACATAGAAGAGGAGTGAACAAGTCCAAATGCATTTAATGAAGCCGGTAATATCCTGGTATCAAAACCTGACAAGGATAGCACAAAAGAAGAAAATTATAGGCCAACATCCCTAAAAAACATAGATGCAAAACTACTCCACAAAATATTAGAAAACTGAATTCAACAATACATTAAAAGATCATATACCATGATCAAGTGGGATTTATTACAGGAACACAAGGTTGGTTGTTTCAACATTCAAAAGTGAATCTATGTGAAATACCACATTAACAAATGGAGTATAGGGGCAGCCCCGGTGGCTCAGCGGTTTAGCGCCGCCTGCAGCCCAGGGTGTGATCCTGGAGACCCTAGATAGAGTCCCATGTCGGGCTCCCAGAATGGAGAGCTTCTCCCTCTGCCTGTGTCTCTGCCTCTCTCTCTCTCTCGCTCTCCTCTCTGTGTATTCTCATGAATAGATAAATAAAATCTTTAAAAAAAAAAAAAGAAAAACAAAAACAAATGGAGTATAAAAATCATATGATCATCTCAAATAGTGCAGAAAAAGTATTTGACAAAGTATATATTTATGCTAAAAACTCTTAAAAAGTGGGTATAAAGGGAATGTACCTCAACATAATAAAGGCAATATATGACAAACACACAACTAAAATCATACTCAATGGTGAAAAGCTAAAAGCTTTTCATAGAAGACCAGAAACAGGACAAAATGCTAATTCTCACCACTTGGTCACTATTTGCAGATAACATAACGTAGAGAAATCCATAAAGACTCCACCAAAACATTGTTAGAACAAACGAATTTAGTAAAGATGGATGATACAAAAATCACTATACAAAAATCTGTTGCATTTCTATACACTTAAATTGTCAGAAAGAGAAATTTAAAAAACCAATCCCATTTAAAATTGCATCAAAAAGATTAAATAGAGGCATCTGGGTGGCTCAAATATTGCCCTCGGCTTCAGTCATGATCTTGGTGTCCTGGGATCAAGCCCCATGTCGGGCTCCCTGCTCAGTGTGGAGTCTGCTTCTCCCTCTCTCTCCTTCTCCCTCTCTGCCCCACTCATGTTTGCTCACTCGCTCGCTCCCTCAAAAAAAAAAAAAAAAAAAAAAAAAAAAAGCCTAGGAATAAATTTAACCAAGGAGGTGAAAGAACTGTATACTGAAAACCCTAACACACGGATGAAACAAACAGAACACACGAATAAACAGAAAGATGTCCGCTGGTCATGGAACAGAAGGGTAATAGCATTAAAATGTCCATACTAACAAAAACATACACACTCAATGCAATCTCCATCAAAAGTCCAATGGCATTTTCCACAGATAAAGAACAAACAATCCCACAACGTGTAGAGGACCACAAAAGACCCAGCAACAGTCAGAGCAACCCTAAGCAAGAAGAACAAAGCTGGAGGCATCACCTTCCTGATTTCAAACTGTATCACAAAGCTCTAGTGTAATCAAAACAGTGTGGTAACTGGCACAAAAGCCGACACAGAGATCAACAGAGCAGAACAGAGAACCCAGAAATAAAACCACACATATATGATCAATCAATTAGTTCAGAACAAAGGAGCCAAGAATACACAATGGGGGAGGACAGTCTCTTCAATAAACAGCGCTGGGGAGCAGTCCAGGTGGCTCAGCGGTTTAGCGCCCCTTCGGCTGAGGGCGTGATCCTGGAGACCCGGGATGGAGTCCCATGTCGGGCTCCCTGCAGGGAGCCTGCTTCTCCCTCTACCTGTGTCTCTGCCTCTCTCTCTCTCTCTCTCTCTCTCTCTGTGTCTCATGAATAAATAAAATCTTTAAAAAATTAAAATTAAAAAAATAAACGGCACTGGGAAAACTGAACAGCCACATGCAAAAGAATGAAACCGCACCACTACCCAGCACGATACTCAAAAATTAACTCAAAATGGGGTAAAGACTTGAACATAACACCTGAAACCACAAAACTCCCAGAAGAAAACACGGGCTTAGGTAAGCTCCTTAACATAGGTCTTAGCGAGGATTCTTTTGAATATGATACCAAAAGCAAAAATAAACAAGTAGACTACATCAAACCAAAGAACTGCGGCCCAGCAAAGGAAACCACAAACACGATGAAGAGACAACCTAGTAACGGGAGAAAAAGCACTGCACATCATGTATCTATGAGGAGCTAATACCCAAAATAAACAAAGAACTCCTACAACTCAACAGCAAAAAATAAACAATCCAAATGAAAACTAGGCAGAAGATCTGCGCAGATGGTTTTCCAAAGAAGACACACAGATGGCCAACAGACATGGGAAAAGATGCTCAACATCACTCATCATCAGGGAAATGCAAACCAAAGCCACCTGAGCTATCATCTCCCACCTGTCAGAATGGCTAGGACCAAGAAGGCCAGAAATAACAAGTCTTGGCCAAGATATTGTGGAAAGGGAAGCCCTGTGCACTGCTGGTAGGAAGTAAAATGGTGCAGTTGCTGTGGAAAACAGTGCGGAGGTTCCTGGAAAAATTAAAAATAGAACTACCATATGATCCAGCAATTCCATACCCAGGTATTTATCCAAAGAAAATGAAACAGTAACTCCAAAAGATATATGCAGTCCCACGTAAACTGCAGCATTATTTATAATAGCCAAGACAGGAAACAACCTAAGTGTCCACTGATAGGTGAGTAAGATAAAGAAAATGTGGTTATATATACACAATGAACTATTACTTAGCCATTAGAAAAAAAATAAAGTCCTGCCATTTGCAGTAACATAGGTAGACCTTGAGGACATTATGCTAAGGGAAATAATACAGCAAAAGACAAGTATGAGGGACGCCTGGGTGGCTCAGCGATTGAGTGTGTGCCTTCAGCTCAGGATGTGATCCCAGAGTTCCAGGATTGAGTCCCACATCAGGCTCCTGCATGGAGCCTGCTTCTCTTCCCTCTGCTTATGTCTCTGCCTCTCTCTGTGTCTCTCATGAATAAATAAATAAAATCTTAAAAAAGAAAAAAAGAAAGACAAGTATAATTTCAGTTACATATGGAATTAAAAAAAAACAAACATAAGCTCACTGATACAGAGAACAGACTGGCAGTTATAAGAGGCAGGGAATAACATGTGGGACACAAATGGGTGAAAGAGCTATAGGTACATGTTTCCCGTTACAAAATAAGGCTAAGGAAGTAATACTGCATATGGGAACAACAGTTAACAATACTGTACTCAGTATTAGAAAGTTGATATGAGACCTTATAAGTTCTCATCACAAGAAAAAATTCCATAGCTATATGTAGTGATGGATGTTAACTAGACTTACTGTTAACAGTAAGTGATCATTTGACAATACATACATTGTGATCATGTATTGATCACATGATCATGCATCAAATGATCTATTGTGATCATTTCACAATATATACAAACATCAAATCATTATGATGTTCACCTAAAACTAATATTATATGCCAATGATACTTCAATTAAAAAAAAAACCTACTTACAAATGTTTATAGCAGCATTATTCAAAACAGAGTAGTAACAACCCAAACATCTACCAATGATGAACAGATTAAAAGAAGAATGTTGTATAGCCATATAATAGAATATTATTCAGCCATAAAGAGAAATGTAATATGGATAAACACTACAGTGTAGCTGAGCCTTGAAAACATTATCATAAATGAAAGAAGCCAGTCATAAAAGGCCACATACTGCATGATTCCATTTATAGGAAATGCACACAACAAACCAATGCATGGAAACAAAGACGATTGGTGGTTGCCAAGGTTTGTGGGGAGTGGGTAATGGGGGATTAACTGCTAATGGGTACAGTTTCTTTTTAGGGCGATGAAAATGTTACAGAATTAGTGGATGAAGGTTGCACAACTTCATGAATATACTAAACTCCACTGAAGTGTATACTTTAAGAGGGTGAATTTTCTGGTATGTAAATTATATCTCCATTTCTTTTTTTAAAAAAGATTTATTTATTTATTTTTATTTATGATAGACAGAGAGAGAGAGAGAGAGAGAGAGAGGCAGAGACACAGGAGGAGGAGAAGCAGGCTCCATGCCGGGAGCCCAACATGGGACTCGATCCCGGGACTCCAGGATCGCGCCCTGGGCCAAAGGCAGGCACCAAACCGCTGAGCCACCCAGGGATCCCCTATATCTCCATTTCTTAAAGGATGGCAGGGTCTATTTCTCCACCACTTGTTTGATGTGATTCTGTGACTTGTCTTGACCAAAAGAATGCAGATATGACACCCTGAGACTTCCGAACCAAGACCTGAGGAGGTCCTGAGGATTCCACTATCACCTCAAAGGTTGGTTTCCCCTAGAATGGGAAACTACCTAAGGGAGAAAGGCCAGGGTGGAAGCCAGCACCAAATACCAAGTATGTGAGAAAATTTCTGTTGGATCATCCAGTCCCTGCAAAGCCACAAGCTACCTGCTAACACATTAATAAACTTAGGAGAAATCAGGTGAGCCTAGCTCAAATTGCTATACAGAATTATGAGCAAAAAGAATTAAACAATTAATTAAATCAATTAAAACACACACACACACACACACACAAATTAAATACCCTAATAACCTGTCAAACATTGTACATTTATTTTTTTACTTTCCATTCTGTCATGTTAAATAATGCTATGAACATTTTAATGTAGATGGAAACCATCTCTCCTGTTTAAGAGATTTGGTCCTCCCTAACAAAATAAGCTCAATTAATCTAATAACTGACTAGTAAAATAACTCACAAAGCTAAATTTTCTTAAATGTTTAGAAATCAGGTGCCCCTGGGTGGCTCAGCAGGTTAAGTGTCTGCCTTCACCTTGTGTCATGATCCCAGGATCCTGGGATCAAGACCCAAGTTGGGCTCCCTGCTTAGCTAGTAGTTTGCTTCTCCCTCTGCCTCTGCCTGCCACTCCTCCACCTGTGTACTCTCTGTCTCTCTCTCAAATAAATAAAATCTTAAAAAAAAGAAAAGTTTAGAAATCAAATAACCATGTTTGGCATTACTATCCCTACAATTTAATTTTTTAAGATTATATTTATTGGGGAGGAGAGGGACAAAAGTAAGGAGAGGGAGAAGCAGACTCCCCACTGAGCAGGGAGGGAGCCCAACACAGGCTCAATTACAGGACCCCAGGATCATGACCTGAGTTGAAGGTAGATGCTCAACGGACTGAGCCACCCAGGTGCCCCCTTTCTCTACAATTTACAAGCTCTGAATTAGTGACATTGAACCTGACCCTCAGAGTCTTTTTTTTTTTTTTTAAGATTTTATTTATTTATTCATGAGAGACACAGAGAGAGGCAGAGACACAGGCAGAGAGAGAAGCAGGCTCCATGCAGGGAGCCCGATGTGGGACTCAATCCCTGGTCTCCAGGATCACACCCCGGGCCGCAGGCAGCGCCAAACCACTGCGCCACCAGGGCTGCCCTGACCCTCAGAGTCTTGCAAAGGTTTACATACCAGACTTCACTGGGTCACATTACAGTGAAACACATAGTTTTGTGAAGTGTATTTTTTAACATTTGTTAACAGTATCTAAGACGATTCTTTAGGAGCTCATTTCCAGAAACTAAAGAATAAAGCTCTATTCATTTGAAAGAAACATAATGGTATTATCACCATAAATCATAAACAAGCTAATATGCTTTCCAATATAATATTTCTAAGTGAGTTCTAGAAACGTATACTTTTTTTTTTTTTTTTTTTTTTTTAAATTTTATTTATTTATGATAGTCACAGAGAGAGAGAGAGAGACAGAGAGAGACACAGGCAGAGGGAGAAGCAGGCTCCATGCACCGGGAGCCCGACGTGGGACTCGATCCCGGGTCTCCAGGATCGCGCCCTGGGCCAAAGGCAGGCGCCAAACCGCTGCGCCACCCAGGGTTCCCCAAGAAACGTATACTTTTGATTAAATTGTGATACTGAGAGCACTGGGGTAGCTCAGTGGTTAAGCATCTACCTTTGGCTCAGGTTGTGATTGTGGGATCAAGTCCTACTTCAGACTCCCTGCGGGGAGTCTGCTTCCCCTTCTGCCTATATCTCTACCTCTTTCTCTGTCTCAAGAATAAATAAAAATTTTTTTAAAAAATTGTGATACTGGGATCCCTGGGTGGCGCAGCGGTTTAGCGCCTGCCTTTGGCTCAGGGCGCGATCCTGGAGACCCGGGATCGAATCCCACGTCGGGTTCCCGGTGCATGGAGCCTGCTTCTCCCTCTGCCTGTGTCTCTGCCTCTCTCTCTCTCTGTGACTATCATAAATAAATTATAAATAAATAAATAAATAAATAAATAAATAAATAAATAAATAAATAAATAGATAGATAGTGATACTGAAATATTTATTTTTCTAAGCAAAGCCTGAAAATATCATTTATATTCATTTAAAGATAATTTCCTATAATACTATATTTGGATTTTTTTTTTTTTTTAGATTTTATTTATTTATTCATGAGAGGGGGAGAGAGAGAGAGAGACACAGAGAGAGAGAGAGGAGAGAGAGGCAGAAACACAGGCAGAGGGAGAAGCAGGCTCCATGCTGGGAACCCGACATGGGACTCAATCCCGGGTCTCCAGGATCACACCCTGGGCTGAAGTTGGCGTTAAACTGCTGAGCCACCAGGCTACTCTAGATTTTTTTTTTTAATTCTTTTATTTATTTGAGAGATCGAGCAACTGTGCACAAGAGAGAGTATGAGAGGGGGAAGGGCAGAGGGAAAAGCAGACACCCTGCTGAGCACGGAGCCCAATGTGGGGGGGGGGGGGGGGTTTGACCCCAGTACCTTTAGATCGTGACCTCAGCCGTAGGCAGATGCTTACCTGATTGAGTCACTCAGGTGCCCCAAAACTATACTTTTTACAAAATCATTTATCAGGGGCACCTGGGTGGCTTGATTCAACACCCGACTCAGTTTCGGCTCATATCATGATCTCAGGGTCTCAAGACCGAGCCCCGTGTTGGGCTGCACTCAGTGCAAAGTCTGCTTGAGATTCTCTCATTCTCTATCTCCCACTGTCCCTCCTTTCTCCCTCCCTTCCTCTCTAATAAATAAATTTAAAAAAAATCATTTATCAAGATGACAGAATTAATGGTGGTATCAAAGCATTTCTTTTTGTAAGTAATACGCCATGTGACATGATTCTTTTAACATCGTGGCAGTGGCTATTAGAGTTAAATATATAATAATCATATACTTTATTCAGTACCTTCTTTTAAGTCATATGTAGAAAAAGACCATTTTTAATTTCCACTGTTAATCTGCTATTAGTATTTAACAAAATTTCTAACAGGCAACTTTGGCTAATGTTGTTTGAGACACTGACATAAAAATTCACCTAAAGAATAAAAAATTCTCTCTTGTTTTCAAACTTCATTTTATAGAAAGGAAAATAATTTCACGTCCTTAGGCCTATCTTCAAAGTGTTAAGAGTTGATTCAATAGAATATTTTACTTCTACATTAATTTTCCCCAGAAAACAAAGGTGTTAATAAAGACAAACAAAATTAGCTCTTGACCTAATGCCTAAATGAGCTCTGTCTTCATTTCAATGATATTAAAAACTTATACATATTATCAATCCAAGAGTGAATTTCAGCTCAACAGCAGCAATGTAAAGGGCAGTGCAAGGATTATATAGCTGAAGTAGTACTGGGATTGAAGAAAATTACTCTTAGCTTGAGAAGAATTAGTTATGAGAAAAAAAAAAACCAATTCATGTGTACTGACATGCAGCAAAAAACCAAACCAAACCAAACCAAAAAAACAGTGGTGGGACTTCTAAAGAATCTATAAAAAACTGAATTCTTGACAGAATCTTTTAATTTCAGATGATGATATACTACCTTGATAGAAACATCACTGAGGAGGAAAAAACAACCAATAACAATCACCTTATTAAAAAATGTAGTCAACATGGGGCACCTGGCTAGTAGAGCATGCTAGTAGAGCATGCAGCTCTTGATCTTGGGTTTGTGAGCTAGAGCCCCATGTTGGGTGGAAAGATTACCTAAATAAATAAAAAAATCTAATCAACAAATGTCAAAAGTCAATGTGATATTTTAAAATTATCCTTGGAAGTCCTACATTCAAAATCAGAAAATAGGATATTCTCTAAGTCTTAAACTTAATATAAAGATACAGAACTTACTGCCTGTGCTTGCTTGATAAACTCAAGAATATCTTCTTTTAAAGCCTGATGAATTTTTGCTGGACCTTTATCATCCCAGAGACAGACTGCATGCACATCCCTGTGAAGGTAAAGCAGGGAAACAAACATGAACACCAGTACAAGGACAAAGACAGAACTCACATCACGTTCTGTATGAATACAGTTCCCACAGACCATGCCGCACACAGCCCAGGGTAGATGAATCCATTCTAAGAACCACAGAATTCTAAGTTACCTAACACACACATTTTTTCTGATTTTTATTTTACTTTGTTATTGTTTTCCTCCTTAAATCTCTGCTACTAACTGTATTATCTTTAATTATAAAAGCATGCTCCCATCTTTAAATCTCATACCCCAAGTTGACTATCACCAATTTTTTTATGTTAAATATAAATTATTTTAATTCTTTATCACAATATATGTAAATTATTCTCTTAAAAAATTAGTCATTTAAATATAGCAAATCTCTTAGCTTCCCCTATATATTTATTTACACACAAATTACCACTTTATCTCCTTTATTTAAAAAGAAAACAAAAACAAAAGCTCTCCTAAACTGGTATACAAAAACTCTGAATTTATAAAGCTGACATTATAGAAATATATTTAATAGTAATATAACATGTTCAAAAAGTTAATTTCTTAATTACCACATTACAGAGTAGGTGAACTTAAAAGGATAGAGTTTTATTATCGAGGATTCTTTTATTCAAAAAATGTTCCCCAGTGACTCATTTAGTATCTAATGGAGCCACTGCTATAAAAAAATGTCAAAGAAATCAAAATAAGAGGTCTCCAGAATTGTAACATTCTAGCAATGGCCAAACAGCTTGTTCTATATCCAGATTCTCAAGGACATCATTATAACTCAAAGTTCTATCTGCATATTATTAATTTGAACTTGCTTTTGTCACCTGTTAAATTTAGCTTTCAGCTTAAGAGTGGTATCTAGAGCTCACTGCCTAGCATGCGGCAAACACACAAGTATTTGCTAAATAACAATATAATAAGGACCATCTGATTGCTTACTATGTGCTACTTACTATTCTAAGCTGTTTTAATTCATTTAACCATCACAGCAACTCTGAAGGCAGTACTATTTTTATCACCATTTTACAGATGGGGAGACTAAGGCAAATAAAGGTTAAAGAATGTTCCCAAGATTATACTTCTAGTGTACTAGCAGCATACGGTGAACCCATGAATAGATTATGGTAATACCCTACATTAATAAGTTAATAAATACCCTATGGTAAAACCTCTATGTTCTTCTCCCTAATCCTACTCTCTTCCACTCTTCCCAGAAGTAACCAAGACCAAATTTAGTATTATTTTTCGTTTTACAACAGACTATGAACTTCATAGAAATTGTAGCAAACAAGCAGGGATGCCTGGGTGGCTTAGTTAGTAAGCCTCTGACTCTTGAGCTGGGGCTGGAGCCTGCTTAAGATTCTCTCCCAGGGCACCTGGGTGGTTCAGTCAGTGAAGTGTCTGCCTTCAGCTCAGGTCATGATCCTGGAGTTCTGGGATTGAACCCCTTCCTCCCCATTCATGCTCTGTCACTATCTCTGTCTCTTTCTCTCAAATAAATAAATAGAATCTTAAAAAAAAAAAAAGATTCTCCCTCTCCCTCTCTCCCTTTCTCCGGCTCTTAAAAATAAAGGGGGTGGGGGGGAGAAATTGTATCAAACAACTGTTTTTTCGAATGAGTTTTCCCTCAACATTGCTCCTGGTATTTACCCACAATAGATGCATGTAGTCCTAGTTCATGCACTTTATCTGTTATATCAAATAGTATTTGAATATAAAGGGAAGGAGTAATATACGAAATTAAATCTGGATGGTTAAGAATACATTCTCTTGGAATATATAACCAAAGTGCTTTTTTCTTTCTTTTCTTTTTTCAAAGTGCTTTTTAAAAAGGACATGTAAGTGAAATTGTTTTTAACTACTTAACTGTATTAGAAAAATCAGGCAGGAAGTGGGAGAGGGATAAAGTAAAGGTTTTTCAAAGGTTTCAAGGCGACAGAGAGAAGTGGTGGGAGAAGGAGCAAGAAAGGGCAGCCTGGGTGGCTCAGTGGTTTGGCGTCTGCCTTCGGCCCAGGGCGTGATCCCGGAGACACAGGATCAAGTCCCGTGTCGGGCCCCCTGCATGGAGCCTGCTTCTCCCTCTGCCTGTGTCTCTGCCTCTCTCTCTCTCTCTCTCTGTTTCTCACGAATAAATAAATAATCTTAAAAAAAAAAAAAAAAAAGAACGAGCAAGAAGTAAAAAGCATTCCAAAGGTTTCAACTTCCTTGGGTACAAAGAAGATAAAATGGAAAGTGTGACTCTAGTATAGAAAACAACTATTTTACTTTTGACTAATAGTAACATTCTATGCCTCTGATGGAGAGTAAGAAACAGGAATGTAGCTGCCGCCATGGCGCCCGTGAAAAAGCTTGTGGCGAAGGGGGGTAAAAAAAAAGAAGCAAGTTCTGAAGTTTACCCTTGATTGCACCCACCCGGTAGAAGATGGAATCATGGATGCTGCCAATTTTGAGCAGTTTCTTCAAGAGAGAATCAAAGTGAATGGAAAAGCTGGGAATCTCGGTGGAGGGGTTGTAACCATCGAAAGAAGCAAGAGCAAAATTACTGTAACTTCTGAGGTGCCTTTTTCCAAAAGGTATTTGAAATATCTCACCAAAAAATATCTGAAGAAGAATAACCTCCGTGACTGGTTGTGCATAGTTGCTAACAGCAAAGAGAGTTACGAGTTGCGTTACTTCTAGATTAACCAGGACGAGGAAGAGGAGGAAGATGAGGATTAAAACTCATTTATCTCAAATATTTTGTATGAGTTCTTGAATAAAACTTGGAAACCCCCCCCAAAAAAAGAAAAAAAAAAAACAGGAATGTAACCATTAATGGAAGTGAACTTCCAGATTAAGAAAAATAAGGAAAACAAAAAAATGAACAAGAATATGTACTAAGTGATAAAGTTAGAGAAGCAATAAAACAAGAATATCAGTAGTAATACTAAACATGAATGTAATAAATTACCCCATTAGAAGACAGTATGCCTTTGAAAAGGACCACAGTGGATTATTGCACTTACATAAGGAACCTAGAACAGGAAAATCCATGGAGACCAACAACTCAGAGCTTCTGTGTAAGATGATGAAGATGTTCTAAAAAATGGATCATATTCATGTTTGCACAACACTGTGAATGTACCCAGTGCCAATGAAATGTAAAATAATGAACTGCTTAATGTGGTATATTTTATATAATGTACAATTTACCAAAAAAAATTTTTTTAAGAAAAAAAATAAAACCATGTCATAAGAGATAACAGGCAAACACAAACTAAAAAAAACCAGGGTGGCAATATTAGTATGATCTAAAGAGGAATTTAAGGTTGAAAGAACTAGAGAAAAATATTATGTAATGATAAAAAGCATTATTTAGCATTACATTATACAAAATAATCAGGAATATAAGAACTTGATACAAATACAATAGAATACTTAAAACATCCTTACTTGCCTTAGTGAGGATGCACTTAGCTAAATATTAAATTTGATTAACAGTGTGGCTCAGATTATTATGTTACTTTTCTTAAATAACTTGGAGTCTAGGGTTAGGCAGCTGCTGGTGCCCGTGCAGAGACTAAGAGGATCTTTCTCTTTCCACTTGGCTGTGTTAGCACATTAGACTCTTATCCCTGTGAGGATTAAAGGTGGAAAAGGAGGACTGAGCCAGGCACATTAGTTTAATTGATCTGAAAAGCAAAACCTTTCTCAGAAGGCCTCCTGTAAACCTATTTGCTGGAATTTTATCACATGGTGACCCAGACAGCAAGGGAAGCTGAAGAAGTGAGTATTAGAATACGCAGCCACGTGGAAAGTACACAAGGAACATAAAACCAGGAATGGGGTGTGGCTTGGCTAGTCAGAAGTGTCTATCACAAGATCTCTTAACATTTGAAAATCTAGAAAAAAATTAAGGACAAAGAAAAATTTTTTAAATACAATCAATAAATATTATTAGAGATTCTTATTTACAACTATCAAAAAGATTTTTTCGGGGCTCTTGGTTGGCTCAGTTGGTGAAACATTTGACTCTTAATCTCAGGGTCATGAGTTCAAGTGCCCCACATAGGGTACAGAGTTAACTTAAAAATGAAATCTTGGGATCCCTGGGTGGCACAGCGGTTTGGTGCCTGCCTTTGGCCCAGGGCGCGATCCTGGAGACCCGGGATTGAATCCCACGTCAGGCTCCCGGTGCATGGAGCCTGCTTCTCCCTCTGCCTGTGTCTCTGCCTCTCTCTCTCTCTCTCTCTGTGACTATCATAAATAAAATAAAATAAAATAAAAATGAAATCTTAAAAAAAAAATAATAATTTTTACCTAAGAGCATATGTACCCATATAAAAATTTTTTTAAGATTTTATTTATTTGTTCCTGAGAGAGAGAGAGAGAGAGAGGCAGAGATACAGGCAGAGGGAGAAGCAGGCTCCAAGCAGGGAACCCAATATGAGACTCGATTCCTGGACGAAGGGATCACCCCCTGGGCCTAGGCAGGCGCTAAACCACTGAGCCACCCAGGCGTCCCATAAAATTTTTTAAAGGTATTTTTATGGGCTATTTCTCTGATCATAATCTATAAACAAGAAGTGACCAAAAAAGACATCATTGTTAGAAATTAAGTTGCGGGCAGCCCGGTGGCTCAGCATTTTGGCGCCACCTTCAGCCCGGGGCGTGATCCTGGAGACCCGGGATCGAGTCCCACGTCAGGCTCCCTGTGTGGAGCCTGCTTCTCCCTCTGCCTCTCTCTCTCGCTCTCTCTCTCTCTCTCTGTGTGTATTCTCATGAATAAATAAATAAAATCTTAAAAAAAAAGAAGAAATTAAGTTGCTAGATAATGCATGGATTAAAGAAAATTTACTAACAATCGAGAGAGCAAAAGAAAAGCATTTTGTACTGTAAAACCTATGGTAGCAATAAAAGCAGTATTAAAAAAATGTATAGCCTTAAATGCTTTCATCTGAAACAAAAAGATCTAAGAATTCATCTTAAGAGAAATCAGGGGGGAAAAAAACCTAATATAATTCAAAGTAACCAGAAAAAAGACATTAATAAAGAAGCAAGTTATTGTGGCATCTGGGTGGCTAAATCAGTTAAGTGTCTGACTCTTGATCTTGGCTCAGGTCTTCATCTCAGGGTTGTGAGTTCAAGCCCACTTCAAAAAAAATGAATTATGGATCTGATAATGAAAGTAAATTGAATAAATATTATTCCTTCCAAAGAACTAATTTTTGCCTTTTCCTTTTCTCTGTTGCACCATTATTTTATATTTCATTAATCTGGCTTTTGTCTTTCCTTTCTTATACTTTTCTTAGTTTTAATGTGCTAAACTTTTCCCTCATTTCTTGAAATGAACACTCAGATCACTGACTTCCAACCTCTTTATTCTAACATACGAATTAAATGCTATAAGCTCCTTAGCATCTAAGCTTTGCTGAGGTGGATCAAACAAATGTTGATATGATGATCTCATCAAAGCAATTTTTTGAATTTGGTTATATGAAAAGAGCAATAAAATGCATCAACTCCTTAAAGACCAGATTAAAGAAAAATATGTAGGATTAGGGATGAGATATGAAATATATTCACATGTACAATATAAATATACTACTTATAATGCCATGGCAACAAATTTCAAAATCTAGAGGAAAAAGAAATGAAGTATGCCAAGAGACTCTTTGTCTTAGTCCCAATTTTATTTTTATTTTTTTAAAGATTTTATTTATTCATAGAGACGCAGAGAGAGAGAGGCAGAGACACAGGCAGAGGGAGAAGCAGGCACCATGCAGAGAGCCTGACGTGGGACTCGATCCAGGGTCTCCAGGATCACGCTCTGGGCTGCAGGCGGCGCTAAACCACTGCGCCACCGGGGCTGCCCTTATTTTTATTTTTTTAAAACACTTTTATTTATTCATTTGAGAGAGAGAGAGAGCGCGCACATGAGTGGCAGGGGAAGCAGAGGCAAGAGGGAGAAGCAGACTCCCCATTCAGCTGGGAGCCCAATGTGGGACTCGATCCCAGGACCTGGAGATCACGACCTAAGCCGAGGGCAGACGCTTAACCATCTGAGCCACCCAGGTGCCCACTCAGTCCCAATTTTAAATAGAAGGTTTCCAATGTTATTACTACTGAATGCTTTCTACTGCTAGAACACTTACAGATGACCTTTATCAGATCAAAGAACAACTTTTTATTTTTCTAATAATTTTTTTTTTAAAGAAAATGGAAGCCTGCTTTTATTGATGCACACATTGACGGACTTGCAATTGGAAGGGGCGGTGACGTTAACATGACACTGGTGGTTAACGCAACGGAAACATGAGGGCAGGAGATGGCTTTGCAGGGACATGATGCCTTCATAAGTTAGGGAAACAGACTGCTAGCTGGCTGCCCTTTCATTTCATGTTCTTCACAAACTCCTCTTCCTTTTTGATGGGAGGCCTTCAGCTCGGGGATGGCTTCTGCTATCATATTCTCTTCAAAAGGGGAGATCTTGCCAATGCCTAGATTCTTCTCGGTGCCCTTTTTCCCCAGCAGTAATGGTGTGGAGAAATAGGCACAGTCTGCTTCCTGGGATTTAACAAAGGAACATTCGACAACTCCTTCCTTCCCATTCATTGCATCCACAAGGGAGAAGACAAACCGAGCTCCAGCGTATGCCATGGACAGGGTGGCAGAGCCTGCTCCAGCTTTGGCCTTCACCACCTCCGTGCCGGCCTCCTAAATCCGCCCAGCGACGGCTGTCAGCTGGTCCTGGGGAAGGTCCACCTTGGGAGTGCACTGAGAGATCAGGGGGATGATGGTCTTCCCGGCATGACCGCCGATGACAGGAACATTGACTCGCGCGGGATCCAAACCCTTTAGTTCTGCAATGAAAGTGTTGGCCCTGACAATGTCCAGGGTCGTCACCCAGAAGATTTTATTGGGGTCGTAAGCTCCGTGTTTCTTGAAAATCTCCGTTGCAATTGGGATGGTGGAGTTGACCGGATTTGAAATGACGCAGATCATGGCCTCGGGGCAATGCTGGGCGCAGGCAGCAGTCAGGGTGGCCACAATTGAGGCATTGGTGTTGAACAGGTCATCCCGTGTCATGCCTGGTTTTCTTGGGACTCCGGCTGGAATAACCACCACATCGCAGCCTTTGACGCAATCTGGCAGCTGCTCAGGTCCAAGGTAGCCTTTCACAGTTGCTCTGGTCTCGATGTGGCTCAGATCTGCGGCCACTCCAGGTGTATGAGCAATATCGTAGAGGGTCAGGCGGCTCACTAAGGGGCTGCCCAATTCCTCTGGAAGCCCCAAGCACAGCTACTTTAGCATTGTTCTGGGCCGAGGTGCTGAAGCTGCGGCGGAGAGCGGCGCCAGCAGGGTGGGCGAGGGCAGAGAGCATGGTTGGTTGGAGCGGGCAGGGAGCCGAAGAGCAGGCGCAGAAGCCGGCGGCTGGCAGGTGACACCCTATTTTTCTAATTTTTAAAGAAACATTTATCTGTTTTTTCTTCTACTGAAATTATCTATTTCTAATATGATTTAGACTTTTTGTTTTCTAAATTCAGTTTTCATTTTATTTCCTCCTTACCAGTGTTGATTTCTTTACTTACCTTTGAAATTTGATTCAAGATTTTTTAAATTACCCTAAATGGTCATATGAGGATAACAAACTCAGTTTGGAGCACTGTGTTTGCGTTGTTCTGCTTCAGAGTTGGAACAATTTTTATCAGCTGAAATGTTTAGGTTTCCACTTTCTTATAGTTGTGGCTGGATGACGTCTGTCATTTTCCATTTATGTTCACGTTAAGGTGGGGATTCCTAGTTTAGGAGCGCTTCTTCTATTTTAATAAAGCTCAATTTCTTAATGACCAACGTTGATACCAGAAGAAATGGCACCTATTTCATCTCTGCTGGATCCTTAAGTCCTCTAAATCCTTACACCTGTCTGAAAACATGCTTGTCTTCATTCAACTTGATTACCAACTTGGCTAGAGAATACTAGGTTTGGAATAATTTCCCTTCAAATATTTAAAGAAATGTTTCACCAAACTCCTACATCCAATTTGGCCAATGAAAAGTGTAGGGGACAGTCTTCTTTGTTTGAGAGTTAACTTTTTCCTCACTGCAAGAAAACTAGGGTATTTTGTTAATCTTTGGAATTGTGAAACTCCTTCAGGATATGTCTTGGCATGTTTTCTATCACTTTCAATAATTAAGACTTGTGGGGATGGGTGGGAAGGGACAGAAATTTCCACCTGGGGAGTTTCCACCTTATATTTTTGGACTATACCTTCTCTCCTTCTGGTACAAGTTTACACAATTCTAGATCTACCTTCCATATCTCTTAATTTCTATTTTATCTTCCATACTTTCTTTTTTGCTCTACATCCAGGGAGAACTCTGCTTTTATTTTTTCCAATCACTGATGTGGTCTTCTTTTATGTTTCAGCTCTTTATCCTTTATTTCAAAGATCTCTTCTTTACTTGACTTTCATTTTCAGTTTAAGTTCTTTCATGTTCTTCCTCTCTAACATAGAGTTTTTAAAGAACTCTTTCTAAAGCTTGCATCCTCTGCTTCCTCTAACTCTGAGGTATGGCCATCCTCTAAGATGGCCCTTGATGACCCCAGTCTCTTGGTAATCACACCCGTGTACCATTTCCTCCTACTGTGTACAAGCACCTGTTTGAGTAATAGCACATGAACCCATGTGATGGTTTGCTACTACCACAACTATGGCAGAAATACCATGAATTCTGTCTCGGGAATACCCTCTCTCACTCTGGGGAAAGCAAGCTGCCACACTGTATACTGCCCTACGGAGGGCCCTACATGGTGACGAACCACACAGCTAGGGAAGAACACACCCCTACCAGCAATCCCGTAACCTGCAATGTCACTCAGCCCTGACTAACTCTAGGCCCACATGTGCTGCTGAGTTTCACTGCAAGCTCACCAGAGACCCTGAGTTACACCGCCCCATCAAGCTGCTCCCAGCTTTCTGACCCTCAAACTGTAACAGGGTAAAGCATGCAGTATTTCAAGCTGCTAACCTTGAGAGTAATTGGTTTGCAGTAATGGACAACTGATACATGGAGACATAGCAAAGAAGACAGACAGGAAGGCAGAAGACTCCTGTAATTGTTCAGATGAAATGGTGGTGGGGCAAGAAGCTGGGACGGAAAGGTCAATTCAAGAGATATTTAATAAAAATATATGAAACCTAGTAATGAACTGAATATGGGAGAATAAAAAAAATAAGACGCTGATGGTAGCTTCCAGGTTTTTGGTTTGAAGCTATGAGTTAACACATTTTTATCATTATAAATTTGGAATACTTAGAGAACTTAAGAGACAGATATGTATGAAAAACAACAGGCCCTTTGAGTTGGAAGTTCAACTCAGGAAAATAATCTGGATCACTTTTGTGGACAGGAGAACTCAAAGAATTTTTAAAAATGGAACTCTGAAAGAAACCAACATTTAGGGCAGCCTGGATGGCTCAGTGGTTTGGTGCCGCCTTCGGCCCAGGGCGTGATCCTGGAGACCTGGGATCGAGTCCCATGTCAGGCTCCCTGCATGGAGCCTGCTTCTCCCTCTGCCTGTGTCTCTGCCTCTCTTTCTTTCTCTCTCTCTGTGCTCTCATGAATGAATAAATAGAGTCTTAAAAAAAAAAAAAAAGAAACCAACATTTATGGAGTACACAAGAAGTCAGCTCACATGATGGTGATGAGGTAGATGAAAGAGGAGAAAGTATGTCCAAACCAACTTAGGAACAAGAAAAATATCATTTTTAGTAATTTTTTTTTAATTTTTATTTATTTATGATAGTCACACAGAGAGAGAGAGAAGCAGAGACACAGGCAGAGGGAGAAGCAGGGTCCATGCACCGGGAGCCCGACGTGGGATTCGATCCTGGGTCTCCAGGATCACGCCCCGGGCCAAAGGCAGGCGCTAAACCGCTGCGCCACCCAGGGATCCCCATTTTTAGTAATTTTTTTTAGATTTATTTATTTTAGAGAGAAAGTGACAGTATGTGAGCAGGAGGAGGGGCAGAGGAAGAGAGAGAGGAAGAATTCTCAAGCAGCTCCCCATTGAATGTGGAGCCTGATGCAGGGCTTGATTCCAAAGGATCCTGAGACGATGACCTGAGCCAAACCCAAGAGTTGGGATGCACAAATGACTGTACCACCCAGGCACCCACAGAAAAACATCTTTTGAGATCATTTATGGTGAAAGAGCACCTGGGTGTCTCAGTTGGATAAGTGTCTGTCTTTGGCTAAGGTCATGATCTTGGGGTCCTGGGACCGGGCCCCATGTCAGGTCCCCTGCTAAGCAAGGAATCGGCTTCCCCCTCTGCCCTTCCCCTTGCTCATGCAATATGATCTCTCTCTCTCTCTCTCTCTCTAATAATGTTTATTTATTTTTTTAAAAAAGAATTTTTTTTTTTTTTTTAAAAGAATTTATAGTGAAGATAAAATTTCTTAAAAATAAAGTCTTAGGCCTGGGTAGCTCAGTCAATTAAGTTCCCAACTCTTAATCTCAGCTCAGGTCTTGATCTCAGGGTTGTGGGTTTAAGCCTCATGGTGGGCTCTACAGTGGGTGTGGAGCCTACTGAAATACATAAATAAATAAAATAAAAATAAGGTCTCACAAGTTGAAAATGATTTATGATTTAATTCTAGCTTCAATTTCACTAACCAAAGTCAAACCAAAGTACGTATCTAGAGCAGCAGTTCTCAACTGAGAGAGATAACACCCCATAAAAGCTCACTTGGAAAAGTACCAGAGCTTTTTTTTTTTGTCTGTCTCACTAATGAAGGGTGAGGGTGTACAGGGAGTGTCCCCTACTAGAGTGTCTGAGGATGAAGGCTAGAGGTGATAAACATCCCACAATATGCTGAACAATCTTTTATAACCACCTAGAATGCCAGAAGTACTCTTCTTGAGAAAAAAGGATATATGAGGGGGGAAAAGGAGCAAGTTGTCAAGGGAGTTTAACAATAATATTTTAGTTCCTCAAATTTAGAAAGATATAAGCAACCTAAATGTTATCAATTTACATGATCAAATAGGCTAAACTTTGAAGTTTTTTAAAATATATTTTTTAAAGATTTATCTACTTTAGAGAGAGAGAAAGAGTGCAAGTGGGAGGAGGGGCAGAGGGAAAGGGAGAAGCAGGCTCCCCACAGAGCACAGAGCCTCACATGGGGCTCCATCCCAGGACCCTGAGATCATGATCTCAGACAAAACCAAGAGCCACACAAGTGCCCCTGGAATTTTAAAGGTTTTAATTAACGTAGGGTTTGCATTTTTGGTGATAATATGATAAGATATACAAGAATTGTTTAACCTAAAAGGGCTGTATATTGAGCTGCCTTGAGTAACTCCAAGGAGATCAAGAATATTTAAAAATGATGGGATGAGACCATTAACTAGAGCAAGTACAAAGGTACTCACTATTTCTGCTTAGAAATACATCTTAAGGGCCGCCTGGGTGGCTCAGTTGGTTAAGCGTTTGCCTTTGGCTCAGGTCATGATCCCAGGGTCCTGGGATCCAAATCCTGCATCCTTGCTCAGTGTGGAGCCTGCTTCTCCCTCTGCTTCTGCCTCCCTCCCTCCCTGTCTCTCATGAATAAATAAATCTTAAAAAAAAAAAAATACACTTTAAGCAGAGAACATCATGCTCTTCCCAGTCAGGAGTGCACAGAAAATAAGCATTATTCTAGATGATAAAATATTATCAACACAAATTGGCAAAAAACAAAACAAAAACCAAAAAAAAAAAAACCCCACCACATTCAACATAAAATAGTTGAATCAAATAATTTAAGAAAAATATAAGTAGGGGTACCTCAGTCGGTTAAGTGTCTGCCTTCAGCTCAGATCATGATCCCAGGGTCCTGGGATAGAGCCCTGCATCAGGCTCCCTGCTCAGTGGGGAGTCTGCTTCTCCCTCTCCCTCTGCCCCTTCCTCTGCCTGTGCATGCTCTGTCTCTCTTAAATAAATAAAATCTTTAAAAAAATAAAGAAAAATATAAGTATACATGAATGCTTTGTAATTCTAAAAGGACTTAGCTGTTTCTTATTGAACTTTACTTTTCAAAAGGCAGAACTATGCATATAAGCTAATTAATATGCAACAAGTTCTACACTACTTAGGGAAATTAGACTTTTCTTATGTGATAAAGAGAAAAACGAGCATAGCAGCTTAATGTGTGTGGATTATTCAGTCACACACCTACAACTCCCAACTCTAGTATTCCACTAGAGCACACACAGAAAAGTTAGAGCAAGTCTGAGACTGCTATCCTTAGGAAGACATGTTTGTAAGGCTGCCCCTTGGCTGGTTTCTGGGAACTTGGATTTTGCAGTTTCTGTTTCCTGATAAGAATCACCCATTGTACCTAAATACTTAGGCAAACAATCTGATTTATGTTGAACACCTGCTTGTCATCTAGAAGTGTGGAACTTCAGTTCATGTCAGGCAGAGGTTACCTAATGTGACTGCCCTAGACCTACACATGTGCTGTCACAATCAGTTGCTAGAGAATTAAATATCTACTGAGTAACTCCAATGGGAGCGGATGCCTGGACACTTGCACCTGGTATCCCCTGGATTTGTCACCCATATCTTTTTTGCATTTTACTGTAATAAATCATAGCCTCGAATACGACTATATGCTGAGCCTCCTGAGTATTCCTAGCAATCACCGAAGTTCAAGGTGTCAGAAGTAAGATTCACTAGGCCAGCTGGGACTTAATGAAAGACGATGAAAGCACCATGTGGTAAAAGGAAAAAGTGATTGAACAATGAACCGCTGCTGTCTGGGTGGCTATAAAATCATCTATGGTATGAAACAGCATCTGAGTTACATATGTTTTAAGAGAGAAGAGTTACCTAGGAAAGCTGAAAACAATATGACTCTAAGCCCTGGAGAGTTGGCTGACTCAATCCTCTGGCTGTGTCTGAGCCATGTGGACTCAAATGACAGGAGAAAAAGCACGGCCTGGGTGATACCGCTGGTTTTGTTCTTACCTCCAACAAGGAAGAGAAAAGGCCCAATGTTAAACTTTGGGTGAGCCAAAAATGTCAAATGTTGGCATTATTCTCCCACTGAGCCAGGAGGAAATAATAATTAAGTCGGATTCCAGGGTTAATAATTAAGTCGGATTCCAGGGTTGGGGAAAGCCTTAGATAAACCAGGGGAGGAGGGCAGCCCCGGTGGCCCAGTGGTTTAGCGCCGCCTTCAGCCCAGGGCCTGATCCTGGAGACCCAGGATCGAGTCCCATGTCAGGCTCCCTGCATGGAGCCTGCTTCTCCCTCTGCCTGTCTCTGTCTGTCTCTCTCTGTCTGTGTGTGTGTGTGTGTGTGTGTGTTTCTCATGAATAAATAAATTAAAAAAAAAAAAGGGGGGGAGGAAATGCTGGGGGTGGGGTGCTTCCAGGGAGAGGAAACCACTCCAGCTGTCTCTTCAGCCCCCGGGCTGTTGAAGCAATCCATCCAGGATCCCCCATAAACTGTAACATTAACGCTATCAATGCTGCTAGGGGGTTGAATACATTTATAATGGGAAGAAAGATGAGGTTAAAAAGATGGCTTTGTATTTTGTGGCAATGGTATCTGGATATATGATCCAAAAGGACGTAAAATGTTATATGCTTGTACTTTCAGAAGTACTACAGGGATTGTACCTATCAGGAAAGGTTGTCCCCCCAAAACTTAGTGGACACAATTTGCTTTGAGCTGCTGGTAAGGAGACTAGAATTTAAAGTGTTTGAATAAACAGAAAAAGTCTCCATAACAGGTGATATTTACTATTACTTTTACCTATTGGTATGTCCGAGAAAAGGGAGACAATATTAAATCAAAGGAAATCTTAAGACAGAAATTCACTTTTGGAGTTTTAAAAAGCAGTTTTTAGTTGCCACTGAGCTCCTGTGAAATCAGACGTCTGACCCTTAAAGGCTGATGATTTTCCAGCCTGATGTGCATGTTTTTCAGACTCTAAGACTGCTAAGATAAAAAGGGCTTAGAAAAGTCCTGCTTGTCACTTGGAACATGACTGTGTGTCTGTAGCCATGTTGGCTTTGCTGCTGCAGAAAAGTTGCTCTCTTTTTTCAAATCCTGAATTCACAGATCTTAATTGCCTGGATCTGATTCTGAGCTGAAACTTGATACTGTCTGCTACTGGTTGTTTCAAGCTCAACATAAGCTGTGCTGAACTAAAGCAAGCATATGCTCAGTGAACAGGATGCTAACGTGAGGACTGCTGCAAATTTCAGACACCCTTTGCAGAGCCATAAACTGAAGACATCATGGATTCTGGCTACAGGAAAGAGCTATTCTCTGATGGAGACACCTGAAGTTAAGCAGCTGACTGACTCTCTATACCCAATGCAGACACTAACTGCATTCCTAACTCGCAGTCACTGCCAAAAGCTGTCAGGGGGAGGACAGGACCCACTCCTCTTGACGTCCTCACAGCGATGCCTCACTGTGACTGACTTGTGTTCACTTTTCAACAATGGATTAATAACCTGATTCTACTTCTCTCACCCTCACCTCACCCTCCTTGTACATATACCTAAATAGAGCAATTTGGTTGTTGAACACAGCTGCCTCTAAAAATGAGATCTTTTCTAGGCTGCTCACTAGATAAATGATCAGGACAAAAGGTGTGGGAGGTGACAGAAACCCCCCTTTAAAAATGTTTGAGGGAATCCTGGGTGGCTCAGTTTAGCGCCTGCCTTTGGCCCAGGGCCTGATCCTAGAGTCCCAGGATCGAGTCCCATATCAGACTCCCTGCATGGAGCCTGCTTCTCCGTCTGCCTGTGTCTCTGCCTCTCTCTCTCTCTGCTGTGTTTCTCATGAATAAATAAATAAAATCTTTAAAAAAAAAAAAACAACAACAATCTAGTTACTGAGTCTACAATAGCTGCTCAGGTAGTTAACAGATAACATTTGTTGTCAATCCTATTGCAGGAGAAACCGTGTCCTGTATGATTCTACAAGTACTCTGGGAAGCCTGTGCCTGTTTTTCCCCAGACTTTATCCCATGTGGGATTCCTTTTTGCTGATTTTGCTTTGTATCCTTTTGCTGTAATAAACCACAGCTCTGAGTGTGATGGAATCCCTCTAACAAATCACTGAATGTAGAAGAGGCCTCGGACTAGTAATAATTGTAAACAGGTAAACAGTCCAGAGTCAGCATTCCATTTGGATATAGAAATGCACCTCCAAAATCTCCTTTATGTTAGCAAAAAGAGTTAATGGATTACTTACGAAAACAGATCAAACCACTGCTGTTTTGTAACAGATTCCTGGCGTAAAAGCTTCAAAACAATTGGGCGCATGAAATCCCATTTGTCTTCAAATTGAAGTGAACCTTTATTCTTAAAGAAAAAAAAAAAAAAGATAAGTAGTTTAATTTCAATGCAGTTAAATCAAAAGTGTCCGTTATTTTTATCTTTTAAGAGCTAACTAGAGAAATGCAAGTTTCAAAATTTAAAACAGTTTTCTGTAATGAAATCCCTATACACTTAATTTGGTTTCAAGAAATCATAGCAAGACACCATAAAAACAAAAATTAATTGTACAAATGTATAAAGAATTTGGCCTTGCCCAAGGAGAAGGTCTGGTCTTTGCCCTTGACTTCTGGTAGGTAATCTCTGCACTCTCGGAATGTGTGTCTGATACGAAGTTGTTGTTTGCCTCATAACCTTGGGTCAAACTGGATAATCTTACAAATGTGATTCAGGAAGGGAACTGGACATACCCATAAAGTCCCTAGGGTTGGAGCTGACCAATCCAGAAACACCACTGTAACTTTGGGAGGTGATTTTGGGTTAACCAAAATGGAGATTATCCACAAGCAATCCACCAGTCATGCCTACATAATGAAGCCCCAATAAAAACTCTGGACAAGGACATCTGGCTGGCTTAGTAAGTGAAGCAGATGACTTTTGATCTTGGGGTTGTGAGTTTGACCTCCACCTTGGGTTAACTTCCATAACTAGCAATATTCCATACATACTGTCACACGTTAAGGCCAAGAGAGAGATGCGATAGGACTACAGTGGAGAGGACAACAAAAGCACTGTTTGGAACCGTTCTAGACTCTGCCCTGTATGTCTCTTTCTTTGGCGAATCTTAATCTGTATCCTTTCTCCCTAATAAGTCACAATGATCTATAAGTGTGTAAGATCTAGGAGTCTTTTTAATGGATTACTGAACCTAAGGGTGGTTTTGGGAACCTCCAAACTTGTAGCTGGTATCAGAAGTGAGGGTGGTCTTTCTTCTGTATGGAGACTGTGCCTTCTAATTTTATAGTTGCCCTAAATTCCCCACAAAAAGTATACTGAGAGTCTATATAAACTCTGAAAACTGAGAAAACCACAAAACCAGAAAAATATCCATCCCTTTTTTTAATGCTAACAAAAACCCTGACACCAAACTGGTGAGAAGAGCACAAGAAATGGAAACTAGACAAATTCAACAAGGACATAGGTGCCAAAATCCTAAACAAATATTAGCAAGTTAAACAAGTAGTATATCAAAAGAATGATACTTTATAATCACATATGGTTTATCCCATGAATGTGAAGTGGTTGAATATTAAGAAAAAAGTGTTATCAACTCTTCACATTTATAAAAAGAGAGAAAGTATGTGTTCAGTCATTACTTCTGTGGCCACGTGACTAGCTTTCACCAATAAATTTCCACACAAGTCATTCATTTCCTAACATGTCTCTGAAACATTTCCAAACACACCTATGAAACTCGTTGTTTTTACTATATAACGTTGCTACAGATGCTGCTCACTTGTATCAGTTAAGGTTCTAGACTGACTACATGGACTCTGCCAACTCCCTAAAACTATAACCCAGAAGAGGTCTCTAAACATGTGGTCTAACAAGAAGCTACATCAGTATCACCAACTGTGGAAGTTTCACATATAAGTTTCTAAAACTTAACTGAGACCTATTGGATCAGAATCTCTTGAGTTTACAATCAGTATATTTAGCAAATTCATGATAAAAATATATAAAAATGTTAGAGGGCCCATGACCAAAAACAGGTTAAGAAGCACTAACACTGAATTCTTGTAAAATCAAGTGATACTTCTTACATCCATGGACAATTTTTTTTTTTCTTTTAAACATCTTAAGAAAGGCAAATGGTCACATGCAGGGCTGCATTTGAATGTGTCTGAAGTCTTGGAACCTTGACTACCCTATGTTCTCCTACAAATGGACCCTGAGAGCTTGTCTGGAGGTTCTAGCAGGGACGTACAGCTACTTGTATACCCTTGACCAAAGAACGGTCCTCCTCCATTGGGGCAGGTCATCCTCTTCAACCAAGTGTGCAGCTTCAGGAGGCACACATATGGAGTGGTGAGGGATGGAGGGGACACCCGCCTAGGCAGCCAGATCAGCTAAATCAACCCTGATCAATGAGGTGACAGCCGTCACAGCCAGATTGCACTCACATCCTATATCCATGAACACTGATGATCCTAAAAGTTACTAGACTGTCTTGCCCCAGGTACCTATTTTAATCACAATATTCTTATAATAAGCACCCACAAGTGATATTCACTCAAAATTTTACACTGGAATTAGCCGTCTTTGTCCCTTGAACACCTAGTTTGTTTTTACCTTAAAGACTTCAGTGAATCATGTAAGTAACCTTGCTCTTAAGTGTTGGCTATGGAAAAATTCAGAGTCAGATTTGTAATACTATGGCATAAAATTTGTGTATTAACTTTATGGCTGAATTCACTTTTTCTACTGTTCCCCCTGAGGGAAGAGCATGCAAATATGAAAGAACCATAGAATGTTTTCTTGACTATGACATGGAAAATCATTATATATCCTCTTAATTAGAGGATACTTTATAATGTCAACTAAGTCTATTTCCATTAGCAATTTTGGCAATTCATAAAATTAAACATGTATAAATCTTGCAATTAAAAATCAAAAAGGCACAGAAGACTGGAGTAAACAGGTGTTTGAAGTAACTTAAATACTGGTTAGACTCTGAAACCTATTAGCGATGGCAAAATAACAGGAAACACATTTTGGTTCTCCTGTTTGATGAAATACACAAGATTAACTTCAGAAACATTTTCCCCTAATACTGAACTAACGGAGGAATTTGAAAATTGAATGTTTTCTACTAATCTTTTATAGCCAAAAAAATGCTCACGCAATTCTCTGGCCTATTTTTCGTTAAACAGAAAAGCATATCATTAAATCATAATTAAGCAGGACACCAAATCTACTATCTACAGAAGAGTATGCCTTCTCAATAGGTGAAGAGTCTTTCAAATTATGAACTCTGATTTGTAAACACTTCCATTGGCTAACTGAAGCCCTCCTCATCTCTACTAATTTGCTACAAAGTCGCTTCTGCTTTCATTTTTACTCAGAGTAACAATAGGCTGAACTCACCAATGGTTAGTATATCTAAGACTATCTTGACCACTGGCTCTTTTTCACCAAGAGGATTTCAACATCTGCCATATCCCTGCCCCTCTATCCTTTACTCCTTTCAGCCCAACTCATCCCCTCGCAGGCTTTCTTCTTCTCAAACATACAACTGGGCTATAAGGAGGCCAGTGGGGAGCTGGCCACGAGGGATACCTGAAGGAGGCGTATTCCAGGCAGAGGAAGCAGTCACCCTTAAGACCCTAAGGGAGAAGCATGCTTGAGGCATTCAAGGCAGAGCAAAGTAAGGATGGACGAGAGAGTAAGCAGATGAAGTCAGGGAAGCAAAAGAGGTTTGGATCTTGCAGGACCTTGAAGGCTATTATAAAGACATTCGCTTCTATTATAAGTGAGATGAGGAACAAAGAAAAGATTCTGAGCAGGCAGGGACATGACTGATTTACATCTAAAAAACTTCCTGGGCAGCCCAGGTGGCTCAGCGGTTTAGTGCTGCCGTCAGGCCAGGGCCTGATCCTGGGGATCCAGGATTGAGTCCCACGTCAGGCTCCCTGCATGTAGCCTGCATCTCCCTCTGCCTGTCTCTGCCTCTCTCTTTCTCTCTTTCTCTGTGTCTCTCATGAATAAATAAATAAAAATCTAAAAAAATAAATAAATAAATAAATAAATAAAAAATAAATAAATAAATAAATAAATAAATAAATAAATAAATAACTTCCTGGCTGCAATGTTAAAAATACATTACGAGGGGCAAAAGCTAAAGCTGAGTGTAAGTTTCGGAGGCAAGGTGAGAGTGACAGTGACTTGGACCAGTATAGCAGCAAAGGCGGTAGTGAGTAGTAGTTACATTTTGTTTTAAAAGTGGCACTAAGTAGGGATTTCCCAATGCATCTGGGATGAAAGAACAGAGTAAAATATGACTCTAAGGCTTTTGTCTCATCTATCAAGACTCACAAAATGAAGTCCACTTTAGTAGCCCAGCCCATGTCACCAATCTAAACTTAAGTCTACCTGTACTTGTGGGAAAACCTCATTGCCAAGGAAACCTAACATCAATCACCATCCTCCAACTCTGTTTTAGTTAGCTTATTTTACTCTAGAAGAGGCCCTGCTTGCCTTATATGTTGCCAATGTTCTAATCAATCAGGCCCTGCTTCAGTACTGCCTCTTCTAACATTCTATAAAACTTGCCCTTGCCCCAAATCCTTCAGGAAGAGTGCTCCACAGGTTGTTAGACACTGTACTCCCTCAACCCATTGATCATCTTCCCTGGAATCAAGGACATCAAACTCATTACTGAATTCTTTCAGTTGTCATCTGACATGTCCAAGAAGCACGGCATTATCATCAACTGGAATGGAAAACACTGCACACAGAACAGACTAAGAAGGAAAGCCTTGGTGTTTGGTTTCAGACGGGTCACATTTGACAGATCTACTAAACAGCCCTTTGAAGATGTCGAATAGGCAGTTTCATAAGTAGCTTTACAACTTTAAAAAAAGGCCTAGTCAGGAAATTAAAATATGGAAGTCACTGGAGTACAGATAGGTTTTAAAACTCGTTACTGGACCAAGGCAGTGAACATAAGAGAGAAGATGACCCAGGCCCTAGGCATCCAACATTAAGAACTAGGAAAGGAGACAGAAGGAGCAACCACAGAGGTAGCAAGTAAATCAAGACTCCAGAATTCCAGAAACCAAGGGAACACAGTGTATCAAGAAAGGGGGAGTGATCAAGCTTAGCTCATGCTCCTGAAAGATTATGTAAGAGGACTACTGAAATAGCAATATGGAAGTCAGAGACTTCATATTAATCATATAAAAGCACTTTTCATAGAGCAGTAAGGACAAAAGCCTGACCGGAGTGGAATTAAGAAAAAGAAAGAAAAAACTGGAAAAGTACAGACAACTCTTGGCAGTTTTGGTGTAAAAGAGCACAGAAATGGCACGGGAGCTGAGGAGGGGAGAGGGAGTCAAAAAAATTTTTTAAGATGGGATAAAGTACTATTCTACTTTAGTTTTCATACTGATGAGCATATTCCTGGACATAGTATTGACGATGTGGGAAAACAGGAGGGAAACAGCTAGAGAATTAGAATTTAAATTTAATTTGCCTTGGGTAGGCAAGAGGGAAAGGGGCCTATAGTGCACAGGTGGAGGAAATGATCACACATTGAGAGGGGGAGGCAAAGCAGGCATGAGTAGATGTTGGTAGGAGGGGAGATGATAATGATGTAAGTGCCACTCTGCAAAATTCATTTTTGATTGCTTTGATTTCTCAGTGATATAAAAAAAAACAAAAAAAAAGGAAAAAAGCCTTGGAAGACGGGGTGGGAGGTGCCAGAATTCTGAGAAAAAAGATACGAAACAGATATCTAAGGAAGTAGAATAAATGACTATGGACGTGTGGTGGGGCTCACTTATAGACTCTGATCATGGACTTAATAGCACCGATGTGTCTTTTTTGCCTCCAACATTCACACAGGTGCTGCCACAGAAAGGTGGAGAGATGATTTTACAAGGGTTATGGTTTTCCCAAATGAAATTAGAGAGGAGCAAGGAAGTCAAAGTGTATTCAAGGGAGTGATTACAATGACTGGACAGAGAATAAGTGCTGGTAACACTGGGGGAGAAGACACCAGGATGGTAAGCAACAGAGACTCTGACTTCCAACCATGATGGAATAACAACAGCCAGACTTCCCCTCCTTCCTCAACAACTAGAGACCCAAAGGGGAGTACAAGACACTACTTCCTGAGAAAACCACTGTAGTTGAGCCCTGCAAATGCCTAACATACCACCTAGAGAGTTTCCAAGCCTCAGCACAGGCAAGAGAATCCAAACAGCCTGGAAGTTTCATTCAGGAGCCAGAGTTTGGAGAGGACAAGGTGACAAAACTTTGTGGTGCAGACAGAAAAAAGAGCTGTACAAGAAAGGGAGCTCAGGAAATATACAGAGAGGTCCCTCTGAGCCCTTGACTGAATTCTGACTTGCACAGGCATATAAGAAAACTATCAGAGACTGGAGAAAGGTCCATTAGAAAGGAGTAGACAGAACACTCAGCAGGGCTCATAATAGTTTGCATCCCTATCAGCCAGAGTAGAAATGCTCCTTAACGTTAGGGAGAGTCCTCAGAAAGGCACTGCAACTATAGTGGAGCCAAAGTACTCCTATGTGAATGTTGTTCTAGACCCACTCTAACAAAACTCAAAAGTAATAAGCTTCAAAAAGATCAAGCTGATTCCAAGTAACTTAATTGTGTCAAAGCCAAACCCAGAAATTTTTAAAGGATATTTGAAAAAGTCAGGCCCCCAAACATAAAACGCACAATGTCTAACATCTAATCAAAAATTACCAACCAAGCAAAGAAGGAAAATAGAACCCATCATCAAGAGAAAAACCCATCAACAGAAACTGACCCAGAAATGACATGAATGATAGTTTTAGTAGAGCATAACATTAAACCAGCTACTGTATATTTCACATGTTCAAGAAAATAGAGGAAAGCATGAACATCCTAGAAACAAAAGATTTCTAAAAATGAGTATCAGGGAGCTGTGGAACAACATCAAATGACCTAACTTACAGATAACCAGAGTCTTGGGGGGTGGGGGAGGGGGAGAGGATATCTGAAGAAATAAAAGCCAAAATGTTTCCTAATTTGAAAAAAACTATACACTCACAGATCTGGGGCACCTGGGTGGTTGAGCATCTGCCTTCCATTCAGGGCGTGATCCCGAGGTCTAGGGATCAAGTCCCACATCAGGCTCCTTACAAGGAGCCTGCTTCTCCCTCTGCCTATGTCTCTGTCTCTCTCATGAATAAATAAATAAAATATTAAAAAAAATAAACTCACAGATCTAAAACACTGAACAATAAGGTGGTAGAATCAATTAATTAGAAGCCCTAGTAGAGCTAGATTTCTGGATTAAGAACATTAATGTGAGTCAAAAAGATAGGAAGGGGTAATCAGAGTAGGCTGCCTGACACTGATGTTATAGAAGGGTGAAATTTTTAAAAACTTATTTTTATTGTTTTTGTTTAATCATTCCCTTACAATATTGTGTACTATTTCTTTCATTGCAAATATATGGCATTTAGCTAATCTGGGGTTAGTCAACAAATTTTTATTTATTTATTTATTTATTTATTTTTTTTAATTTTTATTTATTTATGATAGTCACACAGGGAGAGAGAGAGGCACCGGGAGCCCGATGTGGGATTCGATCCCGGGTCTCCAGGATCGCGCCCTGGGCCAAAGGCAGGCGCCAGACCGCTGAGCCACCCAGGGATCCCTCAACAAATTTTTTAAATGGTAACTGTGGGGCGCCTGGGTGGCTCAGAGGTTGAATGTCTACCTTCCACTCGGGCTGTGATCCTGGGGTCCTGCGATCAAGTCCACATTGGGCTCCCCTCAGGGAGCCTGCTTCTCCCTCTGCCTGTGTCTCTGCCTCTCTCTGTCTCTCATGAATAAATAAAATATTTTTTTAAAATGTAATAACTGTAATATAAAAGGATTTCCTTTTGCTTATCTCTAAATAGCTTCCTTTACATTTTGATGAGTAGTTTGAATATCTATTAACTGTAAATAAATTTCAGCTCAGCTATTTATAACTTCTATTATTTAACTTCAGTATAAGCTTCAACATAGCTCATTCCATCACTTTGATCATTTTACTTTATAATATCTGACTACTGGGATCCCTGGGTGGCGCAGTGGTTTAGCGCCTGCCTTTGGCCCAGGGCGCGATCCTGGAGACCCGGGATCGAATCCCACGTCAGGCTCCCGGTGCATGGAGCCTGCTTCTCCCTCTGCCTGTGTCTCTGCCTCTCTCTCTCTCTCTCTCTCTCTGTGACTATCATAAATAAATAAAAATTAAAAAAATTTAAAAAAAAAAAATATAATATCTGACTACTAATTATGTGTCAGGTACTATTTTAAATATTCACAAGTATTAATTCATTTAATCTTTATAACTACCCTTTGTATTTGGTGATTCTATTATTCTCACTTTATAGATTAAAAAATCTGTACACTACACCCTGAGATTAGGTTATAGACATTAAGTGGCAGAGTTGGGGTTCAAATCCGAGCAGTTTAGTTCTTTAGAGCCCCATCTTTTTAAGGTTTTATGATTTTTTTAAAGTAATCTGTACACCCAACATGGGGCTTGAACTCATGACCCAGTGATCAAGAATAGCATGCTCTTCTGCATGAGTCAGCCAGGTGCCCCTGCTAGAGCCTTATTCTTAACTACTCCTTGGATCTTTCCTGAAGAGTAAGAGAAGGCCTTACAACCTATGGGCCAGAATCCAACCGTGGAGTTAATTTCATTAACAACAACAAAAATTGCAAGGGCACCTGTGGCTCAGTAGTAGAGTAACTGTCTTGGGCTCAGGTGTGATCCCAGGGTCCTGGGATTGAGTCCCACATCAGGCTCCCCCACAGGGACCCTGCTCCTCTGTCTGCCTGTATCTCTGCCTCTCTCTGGTCTCTCTCATGAATAAATAAAGTCTTAAAAAATATTTAAAAAATAAAAGAAATAAAAGTGCAGGAAAAAATCTATGATTATAAAAAATCAGTGGCAATTATCTAAAAGCCACAAGGCAGAAACACCACTACATAAAAGACATATTTATCTTTAAATATGGTGCAGGAGAGAACACTTCTTCAAAAAAAGCTAAATATCTTTTTCCAGGGAAATGAGAAATTTCAAACTACACTTCCCTTTAAAATGTTTAGTTTTTTTATAGAGAAAAGAATTTTTAAACAAATTCTGATAGTGCCCCAATTTTTAGAAACGTAAACAACTAATTTTAAGGGGAAAAAAAAAAGTAACAGTACTGTGAGTCTGAACTTATTTGGGGGGCTTCTTCATCATTCATTTATTCATTCAACAAATATCTTGAGTGCCTCATGTACTTGAAGAATGATGCTAGTCATTGGGATTTTCAAAGGAAGATCTTCAAGAAACTCACATTCTAATACAGTTTTTTCTTAAATGGTGGTTAACAGACTCCTGGAAGGAGGATATATTTTTGAGGCTCAAACCTATAACAATAAATTCTTAATTTTGTTTTCAAAAATTAAATAAGATGCTAATATAAGTAGAGTCTGAATCGTGTGTATGACCTTATAACCAATCACTAACCATAAAGAAAACTTTTGATAAACTGTACAATATTAAAAATAAAAACTTTTGTTCCTGAAAAGATACCATTAAGGAAGTGAAAAAGCTACCCACAGAGAAGAAGTAGTTATTTCTAATACATATATCCAAGAAAGGCTCTTATCCAAAATACGTAAAAATTCCTAAAAATCAGTAAGAAAGGAAAAATAATCCAATCCCGTCCCCTGGCACAACACTAGAACAGACCCTCCACAGAGCCAGTATCTAAATGGCCAATAACTATATGAAAAAGCACATATCATTAATCATCAGAGAAATACATATTAAAGCCACAATGAACTATCACAACATACCACCAAAAAGGCTCAAAAAGAGAAGGACAATACCAAGTATAAAGAAAATTTAGAGAAATCAGAACTCTCATCCTTTTGCTGAGTGTAAACTAGTACAACTATTTTAGGAAACTATGTAGCAATATCTATAAAAGCTAAACATGTGTAATATGTGAAACAATTTCACTTCTGGGTATACTTCCAAATGAGCCACATACATATATCTACCAAAGACCTATACATCATATCTCTATACTCAATAGTAAAAAAATATAAACAACTCAAATGTCCATCAAAGCAGGATGGATAAAATGTGAAATATTCATAATAGGGGCATACTCCACAGCAACAAAAATTTAACATGTAGTAATATAGAGGAATCTCACACACATAATGGTGAGCAAAAAAGTCACAAGAGTGCACACTAATTCATATACAAAGCACATCTACAGTTACTTAGAAGTCAGCAAAGTGATTACCCTGGGGAGGGGGTTGCAATTTAGAGATTAGGACAAGGCAAGAGAGAGGGGCCTTTCAAGGGTACCTTTAACATTCTATTTCTAGATATGAGTGCTGACCATACAGGAATTTTGCTTTATAAAAAAATGTATCCAGCTATACATTTATGATTTATAGGCATTTCTATATATATAGGCCATATTGCAAATAAATCCTGCTTTAAAAATGGTCAACCTAGTGTTGCTCATTTAAACATTAGTTTTTAAATGTTGTATTTAATTAGTAACTATATTTTAATTGTCAAAGAATTCTGAGTTCAAGGAATTTATAGCTAGTTTTACATCTATACATATTAAAAATGTTATAATAGCTTCCTCTCTTCTTTCCTTCCTTCCTGAATAATTCAGGAAGGATGAATCTTATAGTGATGAGATTTCTCATTGTCAGAGAAGGAAGTTACTTATATGGAAAGAGAAAAGGATAGAAATGAGTTTACTGGAATTGGAAGGACTGGGATGAACTCACTGATTTTGATAATATATAGAAATTAGCTCCAGGGGGATCCCCGGGTGGCTCAGCGGTTTAGCGCCGCCTTCAGCCCAGGGCGTGATCCTGGAGTCCCGGGATCAAGTCCCACATCAGGCTCCCTGCATGAAGCCTGCTTCTCCCTCTGCCTGTGTCTCTGCCTCTCTCTCTCAATCTCTGTTGTGTCTCTCATGAATAAATAAATAAAATCTTTAAAAAAAAAAGAAAGAAAGAAAGAAATTAGCTCCGAGTGTGTATGTACGCATACATATGTGTACATGTGTGTCCTAGCTCAGCCCAATGGGAGGGCCTTGGAGAAGCAACACCCCAATAGCAATTAGCATACCTAGCATCCAGATCTTGATTTCTCAATACCATATTCCATGAAAAGGTTCCTTAGAGAAAATGTTAATTCCAAGGTTGGGGCAGAGATGATCCTGGAACACCTTTTTGTGTCAGAAAGTAAGAAAGTATTTAATCTAAGCAAAATAAATGACAGTAACAGATTATAACACATAAAATAAAACTCTTTGGATGGGGGGAAAATGTAGTCATTGGCTATTGGCATAATTACACTTAATCCTAAATGATCAGCTATAAAATCATTGAGGAAAAACTGAAATGGAGTCTAGCAAAAAGCCTCCACAATAGTCGATACAAGCAATTACACGATGAAGCCCTACACGGAGGCAAGGTGCTATTGGTGAGATGTTCATGAAGCAATTTTGAAAGAAAAGAATTATGACTTCGCCATTTACCAACTGTGTGACCTTGAGTAAGTTACTTATACCCTCTGTGCTTCAATGGATTTAAAAAAGCTATCTATGTGCAAGGGTTGTCACAGAATTTAGTAATACATATAAAATGTTGAGAAATGTGGATGAAATAATTAAATGTGATATTAAGTGCTGGCTATCATTACTACATTAGGACTCTTATCCTAACTACTTTGCTTCTAATTCTCCTACAGTATCAGGATTTGGTGGTAGTTAGACGTAGGAATGAGAGAAAAAGTTGAAAATGACTCAACAAGAGCAGTATTAAGGCACTAGGCTCTCAAATTACTTATCAGTAGAGCTCCCTTACTGGTACTCCCCAATGTAATTCAAAATACAAAGGATACTAAATTCTAAAAAATAGATTAGAGGGCAGCCTGGGTGGCTCAGCGGTTTAGAGCCACCTTTGGCCCAGGGCATGATCCTTGAGACCTGGGATGGAGTCTGTCAGGCTTCCTGCATGGAGCCTGCTTCTCCCTCTGCCTGTGTCTCTGCCTCTCTCTCTCTCATGGGTAAATAAAATCTTTAAAAAATAATAAAAATTTTAAAAATCATAAATAAAAATTTTTAAAATAAAAATGTTAAAATTTTAAAGATTCTAAAAATAATAATAATAAAAATTTTAAAAAATCAATATAACCACACACAGGTTGTCTTTTTTTCTCATTTTTTTAAGGGGAGTAGGGTACCGTAAACATGTGGGGTTTTTTTTTGCCTATTGGGTAATGCAACACAGCTCTCAGTTTTCTTACTTGACTGAGTAGCTGATAGGGCACTGACCATAGAAGAAATGCCAGGAGAGAATGCATTTGAGTTGAATGGTTTGGAAGTAGTACCTAAGTTCAATTTGGGATGTACTGTCCAATAAAAGCAAATGCTGAAGTTCCAACTCCTGGTCTGCATTTCTTTTTCCCTTTGTTCCCTGTTCCTCTTTATTTTAAATAATAAAAGTATACTTACTACTAAATTGTTCTTTACTTAAGGTTTCCCCTCAAAGCTGAAGAGGAAAAAAAAATCACTGTCAAGTTTCTCAGAAACAATTAGAGGAGAGATAGGATAAAAACAGTAAGGGGAAAAAAAAGGAAAGAAAGAAAAATAGGTGAAAAAAAGGCTTAGCTCCCTTTCGTACTCTAATCAATACAAAGAAATCAAGATCTCTTCATATTACATGTTGGTTACCGAGAACCAGGTAAAATACATTCAGCTATATCTAAAAAGTATTCCCTAATGGAATAATCAGTAATAAAGCAAATTGGTGGTCAAATCCTACAATCTTTTCTACAGCCACAGTGATCGTTTCAAAGAAAAACAAGCATGTTTTAGGAAAAAAGCAAATTACAGATGAAAAGTTTAATTTTGGGGGGGGTGCCTCGGTGGCTCAGTCGGTTAAGCGTCTGCCTTTGACTCAGGTCATGATCTCAGAGTTCTAGGATGGAGCCCCACATTGGGAGTCTGCTTCTCCCTCCCCCTCTGACAACACCCGTGTGTGCACTCTCTCTCTGTCAAATAAGTAAATAAAATCTTAAAAAAAAAGTTTAATTTTCTGTAATGTGTTCAGGGTTGGGGAGATATTATAGGACAGTAAGGAAAAATGCTATATAGATCTTTCTAGAATATGTTATTTTATTTTATTTTTTTTTAATTTTATTTATTTATTCATAGAGACACGGGGGGGGGGGGGGCAGAGGAACAGGCAGAGGGAGAAGCAGGCTCCATGCAGGGAGCCCGATGTGGGACTCGATCCAGGGTCCCCAGGATCATACCCCAGGCTGCAGGCGGCGCTAAACCGCTGCACCACCAGGGCTGCCCGAATATGTTATTTTAAAAGTTCTGTGCATTTCCTATTGAAATTCAAGAGTGGTTTTTCTTTTCTTTTTTTTTTTTTTAAAGATTTTATTTATTTATTCACAGAGAAAGAGAGAGAGAGGCAGAGACACAGGCAGAGGGAGAAGCAGGCATCATACAGAGAGCCTGACGTGGGACTCGATCCAGGGTCTCCAGGATCAGGCCCTGGGTTGCAGGCGGCGCTAAACCGCTGCGCCACTGGGGCTGCCCCAAGAGTGGTTTTTCAAACAGTGAGTTCATCTGCAATAATTCCATTTTATTTAATCCCAAGAAAAAGGCAGGTACATAATTGTGTGCACATATAAAATCTGGTACCATGCTAATAGTAATGCTTGAACACACAGAAGTCAAAAAAACAGAAAAGTCTACTATCTTGTGAAATATACTAAAATAGATTTTTAAATTACTTACTTTACAACAAAATAACACAAATGATGACCTATTGATTTGCCCTGAAATGTCCAGAAATCCCTATATAACATATAGGACAAAACATACCACAAACTATAGAAGCAATCACATAACAACAACTTATAACGATGTCAAATGTTGCATTTGGAGGTGCCTGGCTGGCTCAGTCAGTGGGACATGCGACCTTTGATCTCAGGCTTTGAGTTTGAGCCCCACACTGGGTGTATAGATTACAAAAAAAAAAAAAAACTAAAAAAAAAAAAGGTTGCATTTGGAAGAATTGTTACATTACTGTACATGTTCTTGTAATATCTTCATGATGACAAACATACAAAAAAAGTTAAAGGACAAGCTGAGGAAAGACAAGAAATAATGACATGGACACAATTAGTAGCAATTATTTTTATCACTTGCATGTTTTCATGCCCAAATATTCTGTGACACAGGGAGGTTATTTAAGATTTGTATTTGTTCCCTCTGTGAAGTTTCTAACCTATTATGAATTATATCCAATGATGGCATTCTAATTACTTTACAAAAGGAATTCAGTTTGTGTATTTTAGGTCTTCCATGTAAATCAAGAGGCTATTTGAATGTGTGGGCTCCTATATGGTCTATGAGCCACTAATGCTCCCACTTACGTGATTTTAAAACCACCTGTGAAATCCCCATTAATCAAGAGAACCACAAAACTCAAACATCTATTTGAATCCTTGCAATTCTTGCTATGTTCAGCCATACTACCCTTTTAAACATGTTCCTCAAATAAGCCAAGCTCACCACAGCACCTCAAGACCTTTGCCTAGAAGAGAATGCAGATCATTCAGGTCTAGTGTCAATGTCCCCTCACTAAGGCCCTCCTCAACCAAACTAAGAAAACTGTCTTTCCCCCATTCCTCTCTGCAGATCTACAGCCAAGGGCTTAAGCATATAGATTTAATTTGACTTTGAGATTGAAAATTTTAATTTAGACTTACAGAACTTTTTTAAAAGACCAGAAAATTAGAGATGGAGTTGAAATGTAATCAAGTGGCAGGGAAGAAAATTCAAAAGAACATAGCTGAAAGCAATATTTAGGGGAAAAAATCATTTCATTGTAAGTAAAATAGTGCCCCCATCTTCTGAACACTCTTGATTATACTGTTTCCATCATAGCTTGTTTCTACAAAACCTGCCCAAATGTGTCAGTATTTACACATCTGAATATAAGCTCCAAAGATTAGGGACCTTGTCTGTCATATTCACTACTGTATCACATTTAGAATAGTATCCAGCACAGAATAAATGCCTATGTATTTGTGGAATGAACTCCATTAACAAAGATCATATATCCCTGATATTATCTGGAAATACTACAGGTATTGTGACCAATGTTTTTAACCTGAGCTGTCACTTGTTCACAGAGCCTATCAGGCACTAAGTTTTACTCTATCTACTACTATATGCCAAAGCACAAGTAATGGCTTTCTGTCACAACTGGGTTCACCAGGACACGTAGCAAAATATCTAGCAAGAAACCCCTGCCTTTGTCTGTATGTCTTCTCCACCCTTCTTCTCTGCCCACCAGATGGAGGTCTAGTGTCCTCTTGAGACCACCTGCAGTATAAAATTTCCCTTTTCTAATCCACTGATAAATGGCTGATCTCTCAAAGTTTCTTCTAAACTGTCACGTTCTGGGCAGCCCAGGTGGCTCAGCAGTTTAGTGCCGCCTTCAGCCCAGGGTGTGATCCTGGAGACCTGGGATCGAGTCCCACGTCGGGCTCCCTGCATGGAGCCTGCTTCTCCCTCTGCCTGTGTCTCTGCCCCTGTGTGTGTGTGTGTGTGTGTGTGTGTGTGTGTGTGTCAGGTTCTGTCTATAGCAGTAATATACAGCACCTCCAGATTATGGCATTGTTCACTTATTTTCACAGAACATGAACAATGCTCACGTTTACATTTATCACAGATTTATAATAACTAATTTAGTTCACCAACACCCATAAGCTTGTATTCCTTGTCTCCCTAGGTCATGTCAAATGTAACCATGTCTCAAGAACAGAACAGGAATGAGGGCAGGTGGCTTGAGGGACCATGTGCCTCTTACATGCCCATTCAGAAGGGCAATTTCCCTGAACTCAATAAAAACTGACAAGTTAGGTTCTAAATCTCACTTATGTTCGAAAAGAAATTAAAAAGAATCATGCAGTTGTGTATCTTAACCCTTCACTGACAACATTTACCTCTCAGTAATCACGTCCATATAGTTCCTTGCCAAGCATGTTCCAGACTCCGTGCCTTTACGCTGGTGGTTCCTGTTTCCTCCACCTGCAGATCTTCTCCTAAATATGTTCATGGTTTGTGCCCTTGCTTCATTCACGTCTCAAGTCCAAGGTCATCTCCTCAGAGGCCTTCCCTGATTAGCCCATCAAAAATAACACCCATCTCTCTCTACCCTGACCCCAACGGTTTTTCTTTATAGCGTATCTGACCTATGTATTTGCTTATATGTTTTTTGTCTCTCTCTCCAACAGAAATATAAGCTATATAAGGCAAGAATTTGCCTAAATCACCAGCTGGAATTAGAAAATACTAAATACTTACTGAATGAATTTATTTGCCAGAGATTTACTGATTCCCATTAAGGTTTCAATGAATATGGGGTCTTTGGCACATATGCCCCTCATTCATGACCACCTCACAGTCAGATTTTGAATACACATAAAAGTAATGCTGAGTAACAGGTTTTATGTATAGAGTCGAGAATAAATTGAGGGCTTGACAGTATCTCTGCTCACATATTTTTCAAATATTCCTCACCATCTACAGAACTTTATTTCAAACTTCTTTGCCTGGTATTGAAGACCTTTCACAGCCCATGACTTTCCCTTGTACTCTTGTCTCCTAGTGTTTCCCATATTCTGGGTCACTGTACTCTGACAACTTCAAGAAACACCGTTCACAAGAAGCAGGCAGTCCTGCTTCCAGCACAGCCAAACTAATCTCTCTACTCCCACTGAAATCTACCCTAATCACCACCTACAAGTCTACCCAGTCTTCAAAATCAAGCTCCAGTGCTTGATCATTCCACCAGAAATGATTTCCTCAGTCTGTGAGGGACCACATAGCATTTGCTAAAACTCCTTAAATTCTTGCCTTAGAGAAAATCATTAGCACCTTTTAATCTCCTTTAGTATATGGTGAATTCCCAAAGACGACAGAGGTTTTACACATCCTTGTATTGTTCATCGTGAATAATAAGGATGTATCTAATGAAATCATTTTAATAATGAATTCTAGAGAGACTCTGAATCTCTCCTTTATTATTTCCATTTTCTTCCCTCTCAAAAAATAAAGTTTCCACTGAGAACAGACAGCAGCATGCTTCCTATTTCAGTTTCAAGTTGGGATTCTCTAATGGACTGGTTTTTATACTTCTATCCTCTTCTCTCTCCCTCTCTCTAGATCTAATTACAAGGGAACAGAACCAGAAATTCCTCCTTTTAACCAATTAACACCAGGTAGTAAGCATCTACAGTGCACAGAAATATCACTAGACTTCTCTCTCTTTTTTTTTTTTAAAGATTTATTTATTTATGATAGACAGAGAGACAGGCAGAGACACAGGAGGAGGGAGAAGCAGGCTCCATGCCGGGAGCCCGACGACGTGGGACTCGATCCTGGGGCTCCAGGATCGTGCCTTGGGCCAAAGGCAGGCACCAAACCGCTGAGCCACCCAGGGATCCCCTAAGACTTCTCTTTTTAGGCAATTATCACTCACTTATGAAGCACCTACCATGAGTGATCACCACAACTAATGGTTAAGGCATCAAAAGATTAATAAAATAAAGTCCCTGCAATAATGGGGCAATCGACCCTGAAGGGGAGTTAGATATGTAAATAGACTATGCAACTAATATGTAAGGCATAAAGCAAAAGAAAGAGATGCAGTGCTATGCCTGTGCAGAGTAGGCAACAATTTCAAATGAGGGAACTAAAAAGGGAGGAATTTGGGCTAATGGTCTTAATAATGAAATGGATTTTAACAGACCAATACTGAGATGGTGGTATACTAGTGAACCAACAAGGACCCAGTCAGGTAGAGGCAGGTGTGTGTGAGAGGCGGACAGAGGGGGAAGAAGAAAGGAGGGGGTAAGGGAGACAGAGAGATATTAGGGAGAAGACCCAACTGGAAGGATATCAAAGAATTTGAACTATCAAAGGTATCCAAGCAGGAAAGTGATATGGTCAGAACTGTGTTTTGGTCCAGAGCTCAGATTAGAGTTAAGAGATAAAAATAGTGAAATCATGGGAGTTCGGACTGCCCCAGAAACAGAAGTACAAAGATAGAATAGGGCTGAAGATTAACTCCTGAGAAACAATCACACTGGGGAGGAGAGGAGGGAGGTCAGTGAAAACACCAGTGATCTGAGAGATAGGACGTGACGGAGAGAATCTCATAAAAAATCAAAAGGGAGGTGGAGATGGTCATCACGGTATGGGAGAAAAATCTCATTTGGCAATCAGGAAGTTGCCACTGCTCTGGAGATTGGCAGCCTGCTTCACCATGAGCATCTGGGGGTACGGGGAGGGTAGAGACACAGTAAATTGGGGCAGAAGGTGAAGAACTCCACAGGCAGCCGTGGGGGCTGCCTTCCAGACAACCAGGGGAACCGAGGGCAAGAGGAAACAAGGCCACACAGGTCAGGTTTCTATAAGGAGATGTATGAACTTTCTGACCTCTCAGGAGTGAGAAGAAGGAGACTGAAACAGAAGAACAGAGCTGTTGCTGCCAGGTTCTGGGGAGAGTAGAGACTGAAGAGCACTGGAGGAAGAACACAGCAAGCACCTGGAGACTGAAGGGAACCAGAAGAATCTGTAGCACTGACCACAGAGTGAAGAAGGGCACTCAATCCACAGAACTGCGCACGGCAACAAGAAGTAAATGGGGGTTGAAATCTAGCAAAACAAGATTTAAACAACCGGTATTTGGAATAGGATACTCAGCTAGAAATGAAAAAAAAGAGCACATAGGCCTAGATACTGTAAAACAAAGGACACAGAATTACATGTTAAAAACAAACTTAAAGGAGTCATATTGAAAAATTTAGGAGATATAAACCCCCTCAATGATCAAGCAATTGGTCATTATTTACAACAAAATATACAACACAAATCTTTATATAATCAAAAGATTTCCAGAATCCAGCCATAATCTACCTGGTTTATATAGACAATACAATCATTATTATATCAAATTCCAATATTTAAAAAGTGGTTTTTATTGCTTTGCTCTCTGACTTGTAAGTTTCCTATCAAAGTTCTGAATCTTGTTATCTTTCGTAACACATTAGCTACCCTTCCAAACTGTCATCCACAAACTCAATGAACTTAACTCCACCCAAGTTACTGGCAAGTAGGAAGAAAACTTATTTTTTCAGCAGGACACTAAAGGCCTCCCTTCAGGGTTGATGATTTATCACTTTTTCTTCAGGTACAGCTGTTTATGATAATTAATCCAGTTCTAATTATATTCTCATCTAGCCCACGTTTCTCTATTTCGACCACAAGACATGATAATTCTGTCAAATATACTCTTGTGAAACCTAACTGCATAATGTCTAAGGCATTTCTCATACAAACCAGTCTGAGTCCTATCAAAAAAAGCAAATGAGGCTAATTTGGCCGCATCCCTGTCAGCTCTATCTTTATTCAAGGTATCCCCAGACTTGAATTTGAGTGATTCTATGAGTTATGTTATGGGTCTGTCCTGGTAGGGTCTCATTGCATTTCTCCAAGACAAACTTTCCACTTTTTAATTAGCTACTTACTTCTTTAAGTATGAATGAGACAACCCCCTCCCTATTCCCAATATGGAAAGAAAAAAGAAAAAAAGTTTTACTGGCCATCTTCAACATGTAAGCTTTTGATGGTATTGACAGAAAAATCAAACGTCTTTTGATTAATGTCCATTATAGGACGTTATTTACATGTATTTAAAATCACATACTATGTAAAATAAGATTCAGAAATTCTTTCTCTCCCTTTTCAACACCTCATAAAACAATTCCATCGAAAATTTTCCAGTGTATCTATGGCATCTGTCTTCATGCTCACTAGAGTGAATGAATCATTTACCTGATTTTTTCAAAGCATTATCACCTTCCTTTAATTTATAAAATTTGTCTGAGTTACAGAACTTTTTGAATCCTTGTGACCTTTTTCTTTTTTTTTTCCCTTGTGAACTCTTTAACCTAAGTCCTAAGTGCTCATTTTCTATACATTTGAGTGGTTTCTTTAATTCTATAGATGTGTGTTGGCTATGTATATTCATAATCTCCACGAGGTAAGCACTCACTAGTGTTTACCCAAGTAGCTTCAGATGTGCACCTTCTCCAAACAATCCTTTGTAAGGCTTCGTATGGAGTACAATACAGTGACTTGCTCCTTCCTGAGACAGAATTTTTGAGGGAAAAAGATCTTGCTTTACATCCAAGTAATCAAGTCAAAGAAAGAAAAAAAAAAAAATCACAACGAATCAGGAACCCAATTACTTTTCAAACGCTTCAATGAATAACATTAGCTACTGCTTATGTAAACATCTGAGAAGCTCCAACAGGAGTCTTTAGAAAGTAAACAAGTTTTCTCTCTGCATCTACTAGAACTTTGCTATCCTGTTCTAAATTCGTTTTCTCAGAGAAGCCACCGCGGTAGTAATCCTGGTTATTTACGGGGACTGTGTACTAACTCAGTGCCAGTCACTGTTTTAAGCATTTTACATACGTTAACATCGACCTTAACAATGCTCGTGAAATAGGTGCTACTGATGGTGCCATTTTACTGCTAAGGAAACCTAGGCACAGAGAAGTTAAGAAACTTGCCCAAAGTCACACAGCTTCTAAGTGGCAGATAGAGTTTCGTGCTAAGCCCCTCCTCCTTTTGAAAGAAGACAGACTGCCTGTTAAATTAGTAAAATTCGGTCTACTTTTCATAGAACAGTCCCATCAGTTAGGCAATTATCGGTAGTGGAAAGGAGTCCTACGTGAGGTTGCAGCCTACTTCTCTGTATTTTCCATTCTGTCTGTTGTCCCTGTGCCCTGCGTTCCTATTCCCCTCCCGGCTTTCTGCCCCTCTGGGCCTCCATCCCCGGGGCCACCCCACTGACACAGACACAAAACTAACTTTAACCCTGGTCTTGATCCGGTGGCGGCGCGGAGCTCTGAAAGGCTGGGAGCGCCTCCCCCGCATCACCGGACGGCGTGCTGCCCTCGGGCTGCGTGCGGGGTAGTTTCCCGAGGAAAAACAGAAGAAATAGGAACTCGGGCTTGGGAGCCACGAGGGAAGCACAGCGAGCACAGCGGGAGGGCGCGAGCGCGGGGGAAGGCACCGCGAGCTGCGCGCCCCGGAGTTGCGTGCGCCGGGACGAGGCCCACAGGCACGGGGAAGGCGGGGGCCAGTCGAGGCCGAGACCCCCTGGGCAGCGCCTCCTCGGGTTTCCGGTTCGCTCGCCTGGGACTCTCGCCGCAAGAAGCAGCGGAGCCCGCGGAGAGCTGCGGCCCAGCGGGTGAGCGCCCAGCATCTACTCGCGTCGGGGCCACGGTGGCTCCCGGGCCTCTGCCCACCCCGCACCGGGGCCACAGCGGCTCCCAGGCCCGGCCCCGGCCCCGTCCCCGTCCCCTGCCCTCCCTGCGCCGGGGCCCCTGCCCTCGGCCGGGCTCCCGTCCTCCCGGCTCCGGGGCCCCTGCCCCTGCCCCTGCCCCTGCCCGCCCCGCCCCTGCCCTCCCCGCGCCGGCCCCCGGCCTCCCCGCCCTCCCCGCCCCTGCTGGGCAGCCCCCGGCCTCCCCGCCCTCCCCGCGCCGGCCGGCGGGACGGACCGTCCGAGCCTCCCGGCCCCAAGGCCACAGACCCGCGTTCCGGCCGCCGGCGGCCACTTCCCCGACCTCCCCCGCGGCGGACAACCCCCGAGCCCTCCCACCCTTGGCCGCCGAACCCGAACCGAGCCTCCGCCGGAGAGCCAGCGCCGGCGGCCGCGGAGTCCGACCCGGGCTGGCCGGAGGGTCTTACCTTTAACAGATTCGACGTCGCCATGTTCCTTCAACTTCGCCTCTCGCGAGACGGCGCGAGATTTCGTGGCGCTCGGGGCCAGGCCCCAGGCGGAGGCCCGGCTGCCCAGCAGAGCCGAGCGGCCCGCGGGCCGGCACGGGGGGTGCACGGGGCGCCGCGGGGGCGTGCCCACAGCGCTGACCTCGTCCCGGGCACTGGAGCGGCCTCGCTCGTCCCCCTACATGGTCACCGGGGCTTGCCCACGCCAAAGAGCTCATGCAAACGCCCGGGGAGTCGGCAGCGGCGAGTGGGGAGGAGGCAGCAGGAGGCGACCTGACTTGCACGAGGAAGCATCGACGCCGCGAGCACCCCCGATCCTTCGGATTAGCCTTTGTGGTTCCACCCGCGGCGGCCACCCGCAACGAATTTAGCTCGGCTTAGGCCCGGCGGCTCGGGTTCCGCGGCAGCGTCACGTGACGCGGAGGGCGGGGGCGCGCTCGGGAGCGAGCCTAGGAGCCGGGCCGCCGCGGCGGGCGGGCGGGCGGGCGGCAGCGCCCCCCCTGCTGGCGGGACCGGAGAGCTTCCCTGCGCCCCGAACCGCTACCCCACCCCGGGCCCGGGCCCCGCGCGTGCAGGGGGCGCCGCCACCCCCACCCGAGGCGTGGACCCTGCGTGTGCAGCGAGCCGGTGTGCAGGGCGCGCCGCCACCCCCACCCGAGGCCCGGACCCCGGGTGTGCAGAGGAGACGCCTGTGACAGCTCGCTCGGCTTGGGTTCGGCAGCTGGGTCCGTAGGAACTGGCACATCGAAGGCGTCCAATAGATGTTTGCTGAATGACTGAATGAGTCACTGCACGCGCAGAAGTGACAACTATTAATATTTCCAACCCAGAGTGCCTGGCGCTGAAAATATCCATGCAAGGTTGTTCAGGCACTGAGTAGTAATGTTGGATTTCCTGAAGGCACATGATCCTAGAAGGTACTCACCATAAAACTCCAAGCTTTGGCCTTTTAGACCAGGAACCACTGGTTCGGGGAAGAGAATATAACTCGCGGTAGAACCTACACACAGTGTCCCTGGTTTTTATATCATACATGTTTACAAACAATATTCCTTCCTACATTCATAATATTTTAGGGGAAAAAGATAATAAGATCTATGGAGCAAAATGCAGCCAGGAAGAGGCATGAAGTTTGCAACGTTGCAGAGAGAGACCCAAGCAGGCCTCCCTGGGAAGATGCCATTTTGAGCAAAAACCTGAAGGAGGTGAGGGGCGAGGCCAGGCCCCGTGTGCAGGAGCATTCCAGACAGGGGATGGTGGGTTGGCAGGTTGCCCAGAGTGTGGCAAGAACAATGAGAAGGTTGGTGTGTGGACCGCAGAGACAGAGGAGAGCAGATCATTCAGGGCTTGGTGGACCCCCCATAAGTAAGCACTGGCTTTGGTTCTGGGTGAGATAGGCTATACTGCAGGCTTCCGAGCAGAGGAATGGCAGGATCAAACTCTCTCTACCCTGTAAATCGTAAACAGAAGCAGAAGGGTCATGTAGGAAGCTTCCCCAGTATCTCCTTACATAACACATGATCGTGCCACCTAGGTGTCCTCACTCTGCAAATGACTTCTTAGAGTGATCTAGGCATGATTCAACCATGACAGGATAATAGAACAAGGACTCAGATCCACTGGGCCTGGGATGTCCTGGCAGAATGATAAGGGAGGGCTTGTAGAGGTGACCTGACTGGTACAGTGATCTGGCCAAGGTCACACAGCTGGGTCAGAGAAAAGGCCTAGTCCACAATAAACTATGTAATCAGTTATCTTTGCCAGGGAAACTGGGTTTTATCTTCAACCCTAAGCCAACTCCACTGCGCAATTTAAGGTGTAAATTGATAACATTATAATCAACCTGATGCATCAGTAAGATGACAGGCTGATAAAGTAATTGCATTAATTAATGGCTGACACTGCCTAAGACTCCAATTAAGTATTTCATACTTGTTGGGCTGCCTGTTAAGTACTAGGCACCAAAATACAGGATTTAAATGAGCAGAGAAGACCCATGCCATCTTGAAGCTTATTGTCTAATAAAGGAGCTGGATGTTAAGTATAGTTACATCAAATATTATTTAATTGGGGGTGTCTAGCTGGCTCAGTTGGTGGAGTGTGTGACTCTTGATTTTAGGGTTGTGAATTCGAATCCCAGTTTGGGTGCAGAGAAATTACTTAAATCCTGCATTAAGGGCACCTGGGTGGCTCAGCAGTTGACCATCTGCCTTTGACTCAGGGCGTGATCCCAGAGTCCTGGGATCGAGTCCCACATCGGGCTCCTGTGGCCTGCTTTTCCCTCTGCCTGTGTCCTTTCCTCTCTCTCTCTGTGTCTCTCATGAATAAATAAATAAATTTTTAAAAAATATATATACTCTCGCAGTCCTTTTTAGACATAATAACTAAAAAGTCAAAGCCTGTGATTTGTAAGAAGCAAGAAACAAAAAGTTTTTTGCATGCAAAGATAGTATGTAACGTTTAACCAACATACAGCTTAATAAGAGAATTGGTGAAAACCTAGAGGGACAACAAACCTAGAGCGATTTACAAGATTTGAGGGGTGAGAGGAGAGAAACAGACCCAAGAGTTGGGGGATAGCCGTTGGGCTTCCCAGACCCCTGGAGAGCACACAGAAAAAGAGCCCACCTCAAGACTGCACCACTGCCTAACACCAAGAAGACGCATGGGGCCAGCCCTAGGCCTAACCCAGACATGAATCCAACCATGGCCCTGTGTCAGCTTCTATTCTTATTCCTAAGCCTGAAGATCCTTCTTTGCTCTGCCAGGGAATGTCACACATTACCAGAGCTAAGCCATCTGCTGGTAGCCTCTCAGGAAGGCTATGTCAGAGGGAGCCGCCTTCATACATCTTGTAAGACAGTTGTCTGTGCCTTCAGTCAGCGCTCAGCCCACGGCACTACTTTATACAGATGACTCCCTCTTCCGTGGCCCCGAACACTTCTCTTTTTTTTTTTTTTTTTAAGATTGTATGTATTTATTCCTGAGACACACACACAGAGGCAGAGACATAGGCAGAGGAGAAGCAGGCCCCATGCAGGGAGCCCGATGTGGGACTCAATCCCGGGTCTCCAGGATCACACCCCGGGCTGAAGGCAGCGCTAAACCGCTGAGCCACCCCGGCTGCCCTGAACACTTCTAAACTCCATTCCCACCTCCAGAAAGTGGGGCCTCAGGCAAGATGGGTGGCTGGGGCAGGGCGTGGGAAGGAGAGGAGAGCCCGGCTAGCAGCTGCGTAAGACAAAAGAGAACCACCCCGAGATTTCCACCCACAGGACCAGGTCAGGAGTGAAACTTCCACAGCTCACTTTATGCACATCACTCGTCTTGCAAATGTCTTCAACAACCCAGTCCCTTTCCCCACCCGTCATGCAGAAGCAATATAGTCACGACCTTGAATAAACCCTTCTATCTTTTCCATGCCTACACCCAGGGAGCTGAACATCACCAAAGAGCCCAAAACCAAGTCCAGTGGTTTCTCTTGAAACTCCCAGACTTAGGGGGGGCACCTGGGTGGCTCAGTGGTTGAGCATCTGCATTTGGCTCAGGTGGTGATCCCGGGGTCCTGGGACCAAGTCTCATATCGTGGTCTTCAGGGGAAGCCTACTTCTCCCTCTGCCTATGTCTCTGCCTCTCTCTGTGTGTCTCTCATGAATAAATAAATAAAATCTTAAAAAAAAAAAAAACAAACCTCCCAGACTTAGACCTCAGATGAGCACGTAACACAACCCAGTAATCCTGGCATGTTTGTCTCCAGTAGGTTTACTCTTCCATTCCATTCCCTCGTACACCTACTTCATTTCAAACCTCTTATTCCCCTGCCTCCTCCGTCCATACTTCACTGCAAACATAAATGGCATCTTTCTTTTCTCCTCCACCAAATCTTGAAACTACCATCCCTCCATTTGCAATTCTTTTCCCTGATCGAACTATATTGGCCAGGCATCTACGCCAACTCAGGACCAATGCTTCTTCCTGTATTCTGGGTCCTCCCTCAAGGGCTCCCTTCTCCCAGCACACTTCCACCTCTCTTGTATCGTCAATTGTTTTTCCACTATCCTATGTCATTCCCATCCCCATAAAAAAAAAAAAAAATCAGTTCATAAGCATTTTCCACCTTGAAAGAAAAGAATCCCTCCTCTGACTCTCTTGCCAATTCTAATGGTCATTGCCCTGATCTTACTGCTGGCACCTTTCAGTGGCGCTCTCCACTTCCCTGTCCTGAAGCACTCTCCTCACTTGGCCTCCATGACTGCCAAGTTCTCCTTTTTGTTTCCTATCGTCTGGTCTGTCTCTTACTGCATGGCTAGCCCCTTCCCTGCCACTTCACCTTGATGGTTGTAGTTCTTCTGGGCTTCATCTTGAACCCTCTTCTCTCCACACGTCTCCTTTAGTGATCTCATCAAGTCTCCTCATCTAAATATCACCTATAATGCTGAGAACTTTCAAATATATCTTTCCAGCTTTGAACCTCTCTCTTGGATTCCTGATTCATATACCCAACCACCTGTTGGTCATCTTCAGATCTCATAAACATCTCAAGTATGACACGTTGAGAGGTTGAACTTTACCTGAGCCCTATACTCCCAGAACACAGTGATGGTTAATCCCCTCAACATTTTGTTCTCCAGAAGTGGCTTCCTACAAAGAACCACCCTTCTCCATATACCTTAAACTGTCCATTCTTTTTAAGGATTCTCATAAAACTCACAGATGATGCCCTCATTTACCTGTGACAAGGCCAGACACAGGGCCTCAAATTCCTATTCTTTGTCTCATAATGATTAGCTGAACTGTTTATCACCTCCTGCAACTAGTCAGACATAGAGACAAATGATTTTCGTTCAGATGACTGGCTAAGACTCCCCCTGATTTATTAATGTACCCCAAACTGTCAGAGCACCCCATGAATAACTTATCTACACTTCCAGGCAAAACCATCCTGCTAAGGCACTCTGATCTTGGATCTGGCATGCTCTCCCCATTGCAATAGCCTGAAAAAGGTTAGCTTCCTTATTCGCCTGATGTCATTACCTTTGCCAATGAGCGAAACAGAACTTCTGATTCTTGTCTCTGTTCTCTGCCATTTCCATACCTTGACCTGGTCTGCACCTGCTCCTCTCTCACTGCCGCCCCTCCCCCCCAAGGCTTCTCTCACTCATTTTATTTATTTATTTTTTAAATATTTTATTTATTTATTCATGAGAAACACAGAGAGAAGGAGAGACAGAGACACAGGCAGAGGGAGAAGCAGGCTCCGTGCAGGGAGCCCAACATAGGACTCGATCCCAGCTCTCCGGGATCACGCCCTGGACTGAAGGCGGCGCTAAACCGCTGAGCCACCCGGGCTGCCCACTCGCTCAGTTTAAAGCACCTCCACCCAGGTGTTAGGGTCAAAAACCGAGCATCATTCTTCCTTCCTCCTTTCTCCCCACCCCCTACAATCAACGTATCAGCAAATCTTCTTAAGTCTGCTTCCCAACATATTCTGGATCTGTTCATTCCACTCCACATCCCCTGTCATTACATTATGACAAGCCAAGGCAACTTCAGCAGATCCTTAACTATGCTTCTCAAATCCGTGCTCTCAACAGGTGTTATAGGTTGGAGCCGGTGGAAGGATCACCCACCACTTGCTATGTTGTAAATCCACCAAATGATACATTAGAGAGCCTGGACCTAATTTGGACCACTGAAGGATTATTCATTTCAATAATGACTCTATTATTTAAGGATAACAGTCTATATATTCCTTGTGAGGAAAATGTTCATTGATCCTGTCATAACTATCTCCTTTGTAGGACATATAAATCAGTCAGCATTTTGCTCATTTAAGTATTTTTATCCTCACTGAAATCCCATTTTAACTCAGCAGAGACAAGAAATCCACAAACATCTATTTGAGGGCTTTTTTATTTTTTTAAATAAAGATTTATGTATTTATTTTAGTGGGGGAAAGGGCAGAGAGAGAACCTCAGGCAGACCCCCTGCTGAGCACAGAGCCTGATGTGGGGCTCAATCCCATGATCCTGAGATCATGACCTGAGCCGAAATCAAGAGTTGGATGCCTAACAGACTGAGCCATCCAAGTGCCCCCATTTGGGAGCTTTTAAAGTATTGGCCAATCCCTTTGAGCCATGAGGAACTAGTTCTATTTTTAAATTTCAGAAAAAGGATAATCCACAACCTTACTGAAAATTTTTGTGGCCTACTTACTAAAGAGAGAAGAGACTAGCATTGCATTATTGTAATACTGAAGTAAACATTTTATATCCCTAGGTATACTTTAAAATCCAAAATACAGATATTGGTGAGGAAAAATGAAGTAATTATTCTCTGCTTTAGGGATAAGAAAGTATTTTATAGCATGCCAAATATTAAAGAAAAAGGAACTTTCTATTAAACATAATGGAGGCTTAATAAATATGTCAGTCCAGCTATGGTCTTGTCTCACTCAGGAGTCAGGACCCTATTTAACAGTTTTATTGGATGAAATTTCCAGAAGACATGAAGATTGTGAAGATATCTAACATGTATAAAGGCAAAAATCATAATTTAAAATATCTCATGGCAAAAAAAAATTAAAAAATAAAAAAATAAAATATCTCAAATGGGGGTTCCTGGGTGGCTCCGTCAGTGAAGCATCTGCCTTTGGCTCGGGTCATGACCTCAGAGTCCTGGGATCGAGTCCCGTGTCGGTCTCCCTGCTCAGCAGGGAGTCTGCTTCTCCCTCTCCCTCTGACCCTCCCCCTGTTTGTGCTCTCTCTCTCTCTCTGTCAAAGAAATAAATAAATAAAATCTTTAAAAATAAAATAAAATATCTCAACTGGCTGGAATAATGGGCTAATGTGACAATATTTAGTAAAGAAAGGAGAAAAAACTAGTCTCATGATCAAAAGCCACATGAGTATGAGGGGTTAGGATGGCAGGCAAACATTGGTGTCTGTAAAAACACTTAAGTATTTTTTAACCTGTGGGTTCAAGATTCTTTAAAATATTCATGACCACTCCAGGGTCTTATTTTAATAAATTCTCACATTTTGGTACAAGCACCTTCATTTTAGCATTGTCAATAAGAGCAGAAAATATTTTTAAAAAAACATTAAAAAAATTAAAAAAACATAAAAATATGGCAATACATGAATGGTTAAATAAATCTTACAAATATGTAACAGAATATTATTTAGTTATTAAAACTCATAGAAGGCTATTTACATGGGAAAATATTCAGAATATGATACATGAAAATACAGGGTATTTTCAAAGTTCCACATAGGTACTAGAACTCTAACTTTGAAAAAACAAACAGACCCTACAGTTCTACTTCCTACTCTGAATAGGGGAAAAACTGGAAGAAAATATTCAAAATTTTACCAATGCTTGCCTGTGGATGATGGAAAATGAAATAATTTTTATTTATTCACTTAAGATATTTTAAAAGTAGGCTCCACAGCCGGCATGGAGCCCATTGTCAGACTTGAACTCATGACCCTGAGATCACGACCTGAGTTGAGATCAAGAGTCAGAGGTTAAACAACTGAACCACCCGGGTACCTCCATATTTAATTTTAAAATAACTCTATGATGCAGGGGTGCTTGGGTGGCTCAGTTGGTTAAGCCTCCAATTTTTGATTTTGGTTCAAGATCTTGGGGTCATGGGATTGAGTCCCACATTAGGCTCCAGGCTCAGCACAGTCAGCTTGTTTCTCTCCTTCTCTCTTGCTTGTGCATGCTCTCTCTCTCTCTTAAAGTGATGAATAAAATATTTTTTTAAAAAACTAAAAAATAAAAATTAAATATGATAATGCATGTTAAACAAAATATATTACACATATAAGCACTCAATACATGTAACAATTAGAGCTAATACATATAATACTATACGTAGTGCTCTTTGCGCTTCACAAACATGAATACTTTTAACACTGGAATTAATCCCCCCTTGTGGAGAACTTAAGTATCATTTAAACTTCACATCCAGGGGCACCTGGGTGGCTCAGTGGTTGAGCCTCTGCCCTGGGCTCAGGTCATGATCCCAGGGTCCTGGGATCGAGTCCCACATCATGCTCCTCGCAGGAAGCCTGCTTCTCCCTCTGCCTGTGTCTCTGCCTCTCTCTCTCTCTCTCTCTGTGTGTGTGTGTGTGTGTTTCTCTCATGAATAAATAAAATCTTAAAAAAAAAGAAAAGAAAAAACTTCACATCTGGCTCATACAAATGATCTGGTAGAAGGGAAAAACCAGTGATGCAGAAGATGGAAGGGGGGAGCTTACCAGAACCCTTGCCCTGATGAGGAGAGGGTATGGCCTTGGCTAGGAGCATGGACAGTCACACAGCCGCAGGATGGTCATGATGAGCTGTTGGAAGCTGATGAAATAGTTGGAAGTAGATGAGCTGTTGGAAGTGAGAGTTCTCTTCTGGTCACTCTGCCACTCAAGTTGAAAGCCTGACGATGTGGACATTGTGAGAAAAGAAGATAGGAAATTATTATTTACGATGGTGGGAGAATAAAGGGACTGAGGAAACGCATTCTGATTCCTAGGAAGCCCCAAAGACACACTTGAGACTACCAGTCCTGAATTTTATTTTGTTAAAGATTTTATTCATTTATTTGACAGAAAGAGAGCACAAGCCGAGGGAGCTGCAGAGGCAGAGGGAGAAGCAGACTCTCTGCTGAGCAGAGAGCCTGATGTGGGGCTCCATCCCAGGACCCTGAGATCCTGACCTGAGCTGAAGGCAGACACTTAACCGACTGAGCCTCCCTGGTCATGAATTTTAGTTGAGACTGCTCAGCATAGCTAAAGAAACTAAGACTCAGCAGGGGTAAGTGAAGTGCCCAAGGCCTCACATTCAGCAGCTCAGATGCAAGTTCTAAATAGGTGTAGAACAGGATGGAACAACACCTCAGGGTGTTGCTGAGGGCGGATGATGGAGGAAGTTGGGCATACTTGTATAAATATGATGTAAGCATGACGATGGACCATGGGATTGAAGCTGAGTTGGGACCATGAAGAACAGTGAAAAGTTAGAAGGATCAAAGTACTGGTCTAAGGATTGTAGCCAAGATACACTAGGGGACTGAGTTGACAGGAAACATGAGGAGGGGGCTGAAGGGTGAAATCAAGCTCAGGCTGTTAGCGGTTGCAATGACTGGTAATAACAAGGCTGTGCTATGATCCGGAGAAAGGATAGTTGAGGCAGGATGGAAGACAGGACCCTGGGAGAGAGGAGGTTAGGGAATTGAGAAGCTAGGCATCCCAGATGCTTCTGGCATCCTAGTCACATCCCTTAACCCGTTTCTGATTTCAGCAGCAGCTATGGTGGAGAACACTTCAGTCTTCCCCTGACAGCTTCCCACCTCTCCTCTCTGCTGTCACTTCAAGGTCTTCTGCCTGAGCCCAGGAGCCTCTAGGTTCACAGGCATGTGCAGCCAATGTGAGGAAGATAATGCTTCAGGGAACAACCTTCAACCAATAGGGTCAGGAGCCAGGCAGTAAGGGACCCAGCTTCCAGTCCTTTGAGAGACAATGTTGTCAATGGACTCAAGTCTCCTGTGTTCATGGTAGTGACCTTCATGCCACCCTTTACAAAGGATTTTCCATCTTCTCTGTCTCATTCTCCTCGCTCCCTAGTTCCTGATTCCTGGATTATCTCCCAAATAAACTACTGGTATGTCAAGTCCTTGTTTCAGAAGAAACCCTACTAAAACACCAGGGTATTCATAATCTTCTGTGTTAATATTGAAATCACTAAGAATTATGATAAGGGTCATGTTGGAGAGAACGATAGTCAGAACTTTAATTAAGGAGAAAGAGCATGACCTAGGGGGTCGATGTATTACTGTGACAAGGAGGGCTAACGGGTGGGTCGTCCATTGACACCCGACTCAAAACTGAGTGCTTCTAGGGAGAGAATGATTTGGAAGTGGCAGCAGGAAGCAAAGAAGACCAGCACACGGACTCCAGGCTGGTGGTACATCAGCCATCCTGTGAGAGATGCAGGAGAAGCAGTGACTTCGGGGGTGAATAAGAAAGTAAAGAGTTTGAGGATACAGAGGGTTTTACTGCCTGTCCAGAGGCTTGGAGGCTGGGGTAATGGGAGATGGAACCAGAGGGGGGTAAGTGCCAAGGGTAACTGAGGCATTGGGACTTCTTGTGGATATAGACATAACAAGGCTAACGGCATAATGAGATTGGTTTTAATGGGATAAGAGCAAATAGTGGGGGAGAGTCAGGCAGTAAGGTGGGATGGGCATCTTGCCAGAAACAGAGTTCTAGCATTCCCTCTTCTCTGTGACAGTTAAAAGTGTGGAAACTGGGGAGGGTCTTCCTACTCCATTCAAATTGAGAAGATTCTTGGGAATTCTCTCTCTCTCTTTTATTTAAAGATTTTTATGTAATCTCTACACCCAATGTGGGACTTGAACTCACAGCCCCAAGATCAAGAGTTGCACACTCCATCAACTGGGCCAACCAGGAGCCCTAGGAATTCTCTTGATCCTTATTAGAAGGGCAGGGAACCCAGGGAGAAACATGGGCTGAAGTACTGAGAATTCTGGAGAAAAATTTTTTAAAAAGATTTGCTTTATTTATTTGAGAGAGAGAGAGAGAGAGAGAGACAGTGAGAGAGAGAGCATGAGTGGGATGGAAGGGTACACCATTGAGCAGGGAGCCCAAACTGGGGCTTGATCCCAGGACCCTGAGATCATAAACTGACCCAAAGGCAAGACACAACCAACTGAGCCACCCAGGGCACCTCTGGGGAACAAATTTTAATATATAGTTTGAGGCTAATGTTCTCAAAACAACCGGTGAATTGTCACCTACTCTTTCCAGCTTCTTCATTAACAATCGTTTAACCAATGCCTGAAGCTTATGATTTAATTGTATTTTCTAGACAAGGATGAATTAAATAATATGAGGCTTATGATATTCTACTTATATAATAGAAAATAACCCCCAAATCCTGAAAAATAGAAAAAGAGTCTAAAGATGAAAAGTATTGCAGGGATGCCTGGGTGGCTCAGTGGTTGAGCGTCTGCCTTTTGCTCAGGGCATGTTCCCGGGGTTCCTGGATGGAGTCCCACATGGGGCTCCCCACAGGGAGTCTGCTTCTACTCCCTCTGCCTGTGTCTCTGCCTCTTTCTGTATGTCTTTCATGAATAAATAAATAATATCTTTTTTAAAAGAACAGTTTTGCAAAACAACACCATGAGGCCCCAGAATTGTCAATTCTTGAAAAACCAGTGATTGGGTATATGATTTCTGGAACCAACAGGTATTTTATTTTATTTTTTTGTTTATTTTTTAAATTTTTTTAATAATAAATTTATTTTTATTGGTGTTCAATTTGCCAACATACAGAATAACACCCAGTGCTCATCCCGTCAAGTGCCCCCCTCAGTGCCCGTCACCCATTCACCCTCCTCCCCTTCCACCACCCCTAGTTCGTTTCCCAGAGTTAGGAGTCTTTATGTTCTGTCTCCCTTTCTGATATTTCCTACCCACTTCTTCTCCCTTCCCTTCTATTCCCTTTCACTATTATTTATATTCCCCAAATGAATGAGAACATATAATGTTTGTCCTTCTCCGATTGACTTATTTCACTCAGCACCAACAGGTATTTTAACCAACTTGTTGGGTTGTATCCTATGAACGTTCTTGGAGTCGAATTATCTTCCACCATATCAGCTCGTGGCGGTGACTTGGGATTTAGTGCTCCTCTTGTCTGAAGGATGGTTTCACAGAAAAATTATCAACAGAAACATGCTTAAGGCATGTTTTGCTTGAACTGTGGGGTTGTGAGATTAAGTGAGATCAAGACCTTCACTTCGAGACCGGATTTTTCTTCTCTTCTCTGAGGCTGCCTCATCAAAGACTCAAACTCTAGATCTTTGCTCCTGTCCCATCTGCGGATCTCCCCTGCTTCACTCTCATGATATACCCTAACTCTTCTACATGTAGGAGAGGAGTGGTTAACCTGCAAATGAGTTCCAAGTTTTCTGACATTTCTGCTGGGCCTGTTTGTTTCAGTGCCCAAGTCAACCTCATCCTTGTCCCCTTCCTCTCCCACCGAACAGTTCACCAGCAGGTAGAAACCTTCCTCCTTGGAAAAAGAAGAGGAGTCAGAGGTCTTAACTCTGTATCCTGGCATCCACCAGGGAGTACTGTGGGATTTGCAGCCCCTGGGGTGGGGAGTGTTCAAAGCTCCATCTCATAGCCTCCCCTAGTGGTACATCAGTTAACTGCAGAGGCAGGATCCGCTGTCTCAGATGACCTTGACTTTGGGCTTAAGGGGGATTTCAAAGAACCTGGAAAAAACACACAGACACCCTGATACTTCTAATACTTGTTTCATTATCTATAATTACACAGACAACTATTCACTTTCCCAGTACCAGAAAAAACAAGCAACTTTATCTTGCCTAATTAGTGCTAAGTAGAAGCAGAAATTAGCAGCTGTTGGCCAATTATAACTTTTTTTTTCATGCTATCACTTGGAGACCTCACATCTTATTAGAATTTTATTTTAAAATTCTATAATAATAGAATTTTACTCAATAATAGAATTTTTACTCAAGCTACTATCATTCAAAAGCTTATCCAATTTATTTTTTAAATTGTTTAGACAATTTGCAAGATAAGGATGAATTATGAAAATAATATCTTAGCAATAGAATTTACAGACTTTCTACCCAAAACTCAATTTCCTAATTGAATGAAACCCAAAGTTAATTGTCAAAGTATTTTTCTGTGCTAAAACAATCCAGTCATTGTAACACAAAGGATGTGTCTGCTATATTTTGCTTAATAAATTACTTATGACTTATGAAATTAAAACATTCCCAGGCTTCACAACACTAGGCAATGAAGTCACATCAATATATTTTTCAAGTTTATTTATTTTAGTAATCTCTACACTCAATGCAGGGCTCAAACTCACAACCCTGAGATCAAGGGTCACATGTTCTACCGACTGAGCCAGCCAGGAGCCCTGGTGTCACATCAATATCAAAACCTAACTTTTGCCACTTCATGCACCAACCTCCATTTATGCCCTTCACTCTTTTGTTTTATTTTGTTAGTCTCCAGGGAATACTTCAAAATGTTCAGGATCAATGCTGGTTGTATTCAGCCTCACTAAGCTCCATCGTTTACAATGCATTGGTGATTTCAGGGGTCCCTGGGTGGCTCAGTCTTGAAGGGTTTGCCTAGGGCTCAGGTCATGATCCTGGGGTCCTGGGATCCTGCCCCGTGTTGGGCTCCCTTTTGGTGGGGAGCCTGCTTCTCCCTCTCCTTCTGCTGCTCTCCTTCTATGTTCTCTCTGTTTCAAATAATAAATAAATAAAATCTTTTAAAAAACTAAAACCTGGGACAATCTGGGTGACCCAGCGGTTTAGCGCCGCCCTCAGTCCAAGGCCTGATCCTGGGGACCTGGGATGGAGTCCCGCATTGGGCTTCCTGCATGGAGCCTGCTTCTCCCTCTGCCTGTGTCTCTGCCTTTCTTTCTCTCTCTCTGTCTCTCATGAATAAATAAATAAAATCTTAAAAAAAAAAACCAAAACCATAATGTATTGATGATTTCAGATAATACAGTTAGAAACTAATTATGCCAATGGACAACAAGCACAAGGGGACCAGTAGGGCATAAAATATTTATGGTATGGTAGTAAAGCTATGCTGGAGATTATGTCTTGAAAGGGAGGCCAAGTGTCTTCTTTTCTTCTCTTCTCTCTGAATAGAACTCACCCCCGCAATTGCCGATGGGGTGGCTGGAGTACAATAGCCCTTCTTCAACTCATGCAGCTTACAAGGTACTATAGCTGGAGTCCATCTGCTGGACATACACAACAATCAGCTCAGACTAGCAGGGAAACTTCTTACATTTACCTTTTATTTTTTTAAAGATTTTATTTATTATTTATTTATTTATTTATTTATTTATTTATTTATTTAAGATAGTAAGAGAGAAAGAAAGAGAGAGAGAGAGCTTTGGGGCCGGACAGAGGAAGAGGGAGAAGCCTACTTCCTGCTGAACAGTGAGTCTGATGCTTGGCTGGATCCCAGGATCCTGAGATCATGACCTGAGCTGAAGGCAGATGCCTAACTGACTGAGCCACCCAGGTGCCCATACATTTACCTTTGATATGGTTTCCCCTAAATTAATTTGTATATTCAATAAAATTCTGATAAAATACTTACATGATTTTTTTTTGTTTACAGAAACTTGACAAGCTGATTTAAAATGTATTTGGAAGAAACATGTAGAAGAACAGCAAAGAAAAAAATTTTTTTAAAAACAAAGGAGAAAGAAAAACAAAATATAAAAAACAAACAAATGAGGACTTGCCCAGCTACATAATAACCCATATTACATTTACTTTTTCAATGCTGATTTCTTTTATCTTTCAGAACACTTTTTCATCCTAAGAAATTTCACAAAAGTAGAAAAATATCACAATAGAACTCCATATGCCTACAGTATTAGATTCATACTGCTGCTGTAACGAATTATCATAAATTTAGTCACTTCAAACAGCACAGATTATTCCCTTACAGTTCTGGAGGTTGAAAGTCAAAAGTCAAGGTGTCAACGTAGCTGCATTTCTTCTGAAGGTTTCAGGAAGAATCTGTTCCTTACCTTTTCTACCTTCTAGCAGCTGCCTGCATTCTTTGGCAGGTGGTTCCCTCCTCCATCTAGCCAGCAAGCAGCAGAGCATTTTCTCTCTTTGACCCTGCTTCCCCTGCTTCTATTGGCACAGGGTCATCTTCTCTTTTTGGGTTTGACCCTCTTGCCTCCCTCTTATAAAGACTCTTGTGATTACATGAGGCTCACCTGGGTAATCCAGGATCATCTTCCCACTAATCAAGATCCTAAATCACACCTACAAAATTCTTTTTCATTCTGGAGATCAGGACATGGACATCTTTGGGAGATGGTCCATTATTTTATCTTCCATCCATACCAGCAATTCATGGTCACTCTTGTCTCATTTATACTTCCAATCTATTATTTTGAAACAAATCCCAGATAGACTGCCATCCACATTTTAATATGCATCTGTAAGCTGCAAGGATTCAATCTAAAAACATGACAATAGGGATGCCTGGGTGGCTCAGCGGTTGGGCAGCTGCCTTCAGCTCAAGTTGTGATCCTGGGATTCAGGATTGAGTCCCGCATCGGGTTCCTGCAAAGAGCCTGCCTCTCCTTCTGCCTATGTCTCTGCCTCTGTCTCTCTCTCTCTCTCTGTGTCTCTCATAAATAAATAAATAAATCTTAAAAAATAAATGAAAACACAACAATAAACTAATATTGTACTAAACAATCAACACACCATGTCTTGATATCATTATTTAATATTCCGTTTTCCCTGATGGCTACTGCTTTTTTACAGTTAAATCAATACAACCCAAACGGTTAATATTCTAACTTGTAAACTTCTGAGATTCCCCACTCTGATGAAAGGTGTGTTGTCCTAGCTCGCTGTCCATTGGCAACATTCAGTTGTCTATTCCCTTGGGGATTGCCTAAATTATAGGGAGCCACTTCACTCAAGGCCCAACTTCTACAACTTATCAACAAAAGAATAAAAGGCTGGGCCATCACCACCTAACTCTGTCTCAGAGTCAGCTTCCTGAAAAATCTGTCCTGTGACAGTTGCTACCAGGAAGAAGAGTTTCAACAGAGAAGCAGCTAAAATGGGGTTTTAGAGCTGAGTCACTTCTTACTATTATGATGAGGACACCATCTCAGATTGTTCACACTTTGTCCGGTGGTGAATTAATTAAGAAATGCTGGAAGGAAAGTCATTAGCTGGTGCACTATATAAGGTGTCTGAATAAGACAGGCCAAGTATAGGAAGGTAACGATAGTAACTATAAGAACAATGGTATTGGGTGGCTATCGCTAAGTACAAAAAAAAAGATGTTGAAAATCTGAGAGCGTTAATTGCCAGTTGCAAACTACACGTGAGACTCAGTCTCCCTGGTAACTTACACAGAGGCTGTCATCTCTTGACAGTGGGAAGGTAAAGAAAGCCAAATACCAGGCCCAGGACTTACTCATCAGAGTAGCTGAGCTCCAGAGAGACTTCAACTCTGACAAGACAGGTCTTCTATGCCACAGTCAGGGGCCTGATTGAAAAAGAAGGGGAAGGGATCCCTGGGTGGCGCAGCGGTTTGGCGCCTGCCTTTGGCCCAGGGTGCGATCCTGGAGACCCGGGATTGAATCCCACATTGGGCTCCCAATGCATGGAGCCTGCTTCTCTCTCTGCCTATGTCTCTGCCTCTCTCTCTCTCTCTCTCTCTCTGTGACTATCATAAATAAAAAAAAAAAAAAAAAAGAAAAGAAAAGAAAAGAAAAAGAAAAAGAAGGGGAAGCTGACCCATGGCCTGAGGATATCCAGTCCTCAGACATGATGGCCTACAGAATCTTGAATCATCAGACTTCCCTTCAACCTCTGAGACTGAGAACCCACCCCCTCCCATTAAGAACTTGCACTTGGCTTGTTGATGATGCAGAGATTTTTTTTCTTTCAGAAGGCAACATGTGCTTCCCCTCCAGGCCTGAACCAGGGTTAAGACACAATATAACCCAGTCAAGAATATACTGGGCCTGATAAGGGAGAAAAGAGACTACATCCCAAGAGAAACAGCAAGACTGCCTATACATGGTGGCAGGTCCTGGGGGACTGGGCATGCTACTAGCTTCTGAATGTGCTTAATCAATAGGCCAGAAATAGGGTGGATAAGGGATATATTATTGATTTGGGAGCATTTTCACAGGATCTTAGATTTAATGCTCTGACAAGAACCCCAGGAAATGGTACCAACTTTCTCATAGGTTGCCCTCCAGAAACAGAGAGGAAGTAATGTCAATACATGAAGTTGAAATGCTAGAACTGTTATGACCGATAGCAGAAGAAAGGGTTAAAATGCTCAGAGAAGTGAGCTTGCTGAAGTGGATGTACAATGTAGAGTGGAAAATTCTCCCAGTGGCAGTGCTTCAATGGAAGGCCTGGAGGATACATCATATACCAAGGCAAGAAGGAATGTCCTGGTAAGAGGGTCAGCTGTATCACTCACTAAGTGCAGGTATGGCTTTCCTCTGTAGGCTATGGCTGGTGGTAGGAGAGGTCCTACAGAACTGGCTTCCTGATAGGAACTGGGCTAATAGGAGTCTAAAACAACAAACACTAGGTGGCAACCCTTAACCATCAGAATGTGGACACACTTATAATGTACCTTAAAGTCAGGGGTGCCTGGTCAGCAGAGTTATTGAGATGGTTAATAGGACATGGTGTCCTTGAAGGTTTGTGTCAACTTGCCTGAGCCACCGGGTGCCCAAATATTTGGTCAAATATTTTTCTGGGTATTTCTGTGAGAGTAATTTTTGGATGAGATTGACATTTAAATCAGTAGACTTTGAGTAAAGGAGCTGGATTCCATCCAGTCAGCTGAAGGCCTGAATAAAACAGACTCACCTTCCCTGAGCAAGAGAACTGTCCAGCAGACTGACTTTGGATTTCCTCTACAACACTGACTCTTCTTGATTCTCCAGCAATGGCCTTCAGACTCAAGCAGGAATTTTGACTTTCCTGGGTCTCAAACCTCTCACCCCATCCTGCAGATTCTGGACTTGTCAGACCCCATAATTTTATGAGCTAATTTCTCATAATGAGTATCTTCAATGTATACATCTTATTGGTTTTCTGGAACTAATCCTTTGGGGAACCCTAATACAGTGGCTATGTTGCTAAAATGATGGACAGCCAGAGTGGTACATGTCAATGTATACTATCAAAAAAAAAAAAAAATCAAGGATGTATGATTACCCGGTTTTCACCCAGAATCTATTGACTTTCAAAGAAGTTGGATCCCCAGAAGAAAGGACCCCACAACATCTGGAGAAGTCTTTTCCCAAAGAGATCTACAGCCATTTAGTTCAGTAACTTTGCATTTAGGAAAGGTGAATACCCATTTGACACAGGATACAAGTTGACATAGACATTCAAAATCTGAAGTGTCATTGTGGTCCCACTGTTAGAATGGGTCCCAGGTAATAAATGATACACTTGACTAGTTTCAGCTCACAGTGGGTCCACTGCATCTACAGACTCACATAGTGGTCCTTTCCCCCTGGACTGCTGATGCATAATCGAAATAGACACACCTGGTAGCTGGCACACCATATTGGGAAATTAGCCTGAAAACTAAAAGCTAGCAAAATGGGGAAGGCCAAAGAGTCTCAGCCTTGGCCAAGAGAATAAATATTATATCTTGGGGGCACCTGGGTGGCTCATCGTTTAACTGTCTGCCTTTGACTGAGGTCATGGTCTCAGGGTCCTGGGATGGACTTCATGTGGGGCTTCCTGCTCTGCGGGGAGTCTGCTTCTCCGTCTCCCTCTGCCCCTCTGCCTGCTCATTCTCTCTCTGGCTTAAAATAAATAAATAAATAAATAAATAAATAATAAAATCTTTTATTTTTATTTTTTTTTAAATTTTTTTAAAATAAAATCTTTTTAAAATAAAAAATAAATATTATATTCTGAGGGCTATTCTTAAAGATTCTAGAATTCAGGGGTGATAATCCTCATCACATCTCCATGGAATTCACCAGTCTTGTCCTTATTTTGGAGGACAAGTAGATGACCAAACTCAACCAATTGCAGCACCAATAGCACCACATTGTAGCATTATCCTGTTCCAGATGTGCTATCCTTGCTGTTGGAGCTCAATAGTCCTGGGTAAATGACATAAGGCTTTTGATTTTATGAATACATTCTTTCTCACTTCATCAGAAAAGATGATCAGAAGCAGTTCTCATTCATATGGAACAGACAAGAGTGAAGAATTACAGTTTTGCCCTTACTTCCCCATCTTTTTTCATACTACAGTCCAAAGACATCCGGACTATGTTAGCATCCTGCATCCTGCATATTGATAAAGGATGTCCTTTATGAGAAATGACTGGCCAATATGCTGAAAGCCTTCATGACATGTATGTACTGCAGAGGTGCAAAAATAAATCCTAGGAGGATTCAAGAACCTGCCACAAGAGTAGAATTTTTGAGGGTCTGGTGATCAACTACATGCTGAGACATTCCATCTAAATTACAGAACAAACTGTTGCATCTTATCATGAAGTTGGAAGTACAAATCCTGGTGGGCTTCCTCACGTCCTGAAGACAACTTAGTCCACACCAGATAATACTTCTCTTACCCATATACCAGGTTTCCAGAAGAGGAAAGGACTCTACAAGTGGGTCCAAATTGTAGTGCAAGGATCCCTGCTGCTTGGACCAAAAATCAGCAGACCCTGTGTCATTAGTGGTTTCTAGGAAAGACACATTGTGGAGTCTCTGGTGAGACCCAATGGGAGAATCACAAGCAGCCCCTAGGGTTCCTGCTCAAAGTCATTCCATAGATAGCAGAGAATAATATGTATTTTTTAAAAAAAGATTTTATTTATTCACGAGAGACACAGAGAGAGAGAGGCAGAGACACAGGCAGAGGGAGAAATAGGCTCCCTCTGGGGAGCCTGATATGGACTCAATCCTAGGACCTTGGGCATGACCTGACCCGAAGGCAGACACTCAACCACTGAGCCACTCAGGTGCACTGAATTATATGCCTTTTTATTTTATTATTATTTTTAAGAGATTTTATTTATTCATTTGAGAGAGAGAGAATCTCAAGCAGACCCCCCACTGAGTACACAGCCTCTCACAGTGCTCAGTCTCACAACCCTGAAATCATGACTTGAGCCAAAATCACATGTAGCTTGTTAACTGACGGGTTACTCTGTCTATGCTTTGTTAAAAACAACTCTGGCATAAAGCTGGGCACTGGTAGAGGTGAAGAGCCTGACCACGAAGCACCAAATGACTATGTGGCCATGAGTCATGAGTCATGACCACCGAGCACAGCAACACTCCTTTATAAAAGATAGAAGGGGCTTATCCAAGATTGAGCACTGGGTTTGGTCCTGCAGGTCCCCTAGACAGGGACCAACCAGCCACCCACTGAAGAGTAATTACACTGAACTTTTTCCATCTTGGAAGGTGCAGAGATTTGTTCTTACTAGAACAGATACATATTCTGGATGGTTTTACCCTCACATCTGCAATGCTTTCAACTACAATGTCAATCCTGAACTCACAGGATGCCTTATCCAGCTGATGGCATCCCCCCATAGCACTGTGTCTGATCAAGAAACTAATTTCACAGCAAAGGAAGTACAGCAGGAGACCCATGCTTATGGAATTATTTGGTTTTACCACATTCTTTATCACTAGAAGCAGCTGGCCTATTGAAAGGTGAAAGAATTTACCGAAGACTCAGTTATAGAGCCATTTAGGAGATGGAACCTGGAAGTATGGGGTTCTGTCTTACATGGTACGGTATATGCTCTGGATCAGAGACCATTATATCCTGTGGGCTCCACTATAGCCTGAATACACGGGACTGGGAATCATGGAATAGAAATATGAGTTGTGGGACGCCTGGGTGGCTCAGTGGCTGAGCATCTGCCTTTGGCTCAGGGTGTGATCTCGGGATCCAGGATCAAGTCCTACATTGGACTCCCTGCGAGGAGCCTACTTCTCCCTCTGACTGTGTCTTTGCCTCTCTCTCTGTCTCTCATGAGTAAATAAACAAAACCTTTAAAAAAAAAAAAAAAAGGAGTTGGGTTTTTTAAAGACTTATTTATTGGGGCACCTGAGTGGCTCAGTGTCTGCCTTTGGCTCAGGTCATGACCCCAGGGTCCCAGGATCAAGTCTCACATCAGGTTCCCCACAGGTGTAGTGCCCAAGATTGCGAATCTGAGAAACCACCAAGGAGACGACACGGATGCAAACACACGAGGGTTTATTTACAAGCTCGAGCTTGGGTCCAAGTATACCCGACACAGAGGAGCAGGGACTTGGAACCCGAGGTGGGTTTCAGCTTAGTTTTATGGGCTGGTCTAGGGGACCTCCAGAAGGGCGGGAGGAATTTCTCAAGTTCTGTTTACATTCTGATGTGGGGCTTTCAAGGGCATTGAGCTCTGTTCTCATTCTGATATGGGGCTTCCTGCCACTGGCTTGGGCTCTGTTCTCATTCTAATATGGGGCTTTCTAGGACGTCAAGCTGTAAGCTGGGTTTGTTTGTTTGTTTGTTTGTTTTTCCTGTAACTGAAGTAATGTAAATTTTAGCTTTTATTCACAGGGGCCTGGGATGGCTGTACTTGTGCTAACGCTAAACTTAAAGTGGAATGGCCTTAATTTTCTCGGCCTCCACACAGGGAGTCTGCTTCTCCCTCTGCCTATGTATATGTCTCTGCCTCTGTGTGTCTCCCATGAATAAATAAATAAAATCTAAAAAAAAAAAAAAGATATATTTATTTATTTTTGAGAAAGAGAGAGAGGGTGTGAGAAAGCATGAACAGAGGGGGAGGGGTGGAGGGAGAGAATCCTTAAACAGACTCCCCACTGAGTTTGGAGCCTGGTGCAAGGCTCAATCCCAGGACCCATGAGATCACCACCTGAACTGAAATCAAGATTCAAATGCTTAACCAACTGAGCCACGCAGGCGCCAAAGAAATGAAAGTTTTTCTTACTGTCGTTTGAACTCATAGATTTAAAAATATTTAATGCTATTTTACTCCACTATTTTTCATTTTGATGCTCATATTGTCCCAGCTTCAGCCTTTTCAGGTTTGCTTCTATGTTCTTTCGGTATGTCCGTAGTATTCTTGCATCACTTCTTTTACCTTCTCGTGTGACAACATGTCCAAGCTTGTTGTGTTCATTTCTTGCCCCAGACCAAAAAGCAGCCATTTCTCCAAAGAGCGCTGGTGCCTTTTATTTTATTTTTAAAGATTTGATTTATTTATTTGAGAGAGAGGGAATGAGCAGGGAGGAGGGGCAGAGGGAGAGGGAGAAGCAGACTCCCTGCTGAGCAGGGAGCCCCATATAGGAGATATAGGACTCGATCCCAGGGCTCTAAGATCATGACCTGAGCCAAAGACAGATGCTTAACTGACTGAGCCATCCAGGTGCCACTGTTGCCTTTTATTTTAAAAGGGAAATAGTATTAAGAGACCAGTCTGGGTGTTGATGGATGTGGGAGGAGATTATAGCAAATGGGTTAGCCATTCTGACACCGTATTTTAAAACTTCACTAAATGATTCAGGCTGGCTTACTTGGGGCAGCATATGACTCTTGACTCTTGGTCTGGGAATTGAGAGTTTGAGCCCCATGTTGGGTGCAGAGATTACTTAAAATCTTAAAAAAAAAAAAAAAAAAAATTCAAGAATGCCTGGCTGGCTCACTCAGTTAAGCATGTGACTCTTGATCTCAGCTCAGTTCTTGATCTCAGGGTTGTGAGTTCAAACCATGTTGGGCTCCATGCTGGGCATGGAGCCCACTTAAAAAACCCAACTAAACTAATAAAAAACTTCTATAAATGAAAGTGTGGAATTAGCTCAACAACAGACACATAAGCTGTGAAACTGAAGTCTGGAGAAAGATTCTGAACAGACACAGAGAGAGCTAAAATATAAATAAGCAAGTCTTTTGTGATAAATATGTAAATTTAAGTATTTGGAGAAAGGAAGACATAACATTGAAATAATAGAATATTCAGAAAAAAATCCCTATGTCACACCATGCACAAATAAATTCCAACATATAAAAGTGTGAACATAAAAAGCAAAATATAGGACAGTGTTGTATAATTTTGGGCCAGGGAAGAATTTCCTAGTCAAGATATAAATCCTAGAAGTTCTAAAGAAAAATGAAAACTTTACAAAAAATAACATACACAAGCTATAACTGGCTTCAAGGGAATAATCTTAAAACACAAAACAAATAGAAATGGTCCTAAAAAATCAGTAAGAAAAATTCTAATAATCCAATTGAAAATTGGAAAAGGATATTAGTAGATAGTTCACCAAAAAAGAAATTCATGAATGCAGTTCAGTCTTAGAACAGAAAAATGCAAGTTAAAAAGAGAATATTAAAAAAAAATAAGTAAAATAAGGATGCCTTGGATGGCTCAGCGGTTGGGTGTCTGCCTTTGGCTCAAGGCATGATTCCAGAGTCCCGGGATCCAGTCTCCCATCCGGCTTCCTGCATGGAGCCTGCTTCTCCCTCTGCCTGTGTCTCTGCCTCGCTCTATTTGTGTCTCTCATGAATAAAATAAAATATTTTAAAAAATTAAAATAAAATGAGAATATTTTTGCCCATTATTTGTCAATATGTCAAATTTTTGGCCTTGTTTGATATTAATGAAGGATCTAAGGAAACAAGTGTTCTTATGGGCAGCCCGGGTGGCTCAGTGGTTTAGCACCTGCCTTTGGCCCAGAGTGTGATCCTGGAGACCCAGGATCGAGTCCCATGTTGGGCTCCCTGCATGGACCCTGCTTCTCCTGTGTCTCCTATGCCTGTGTCTCTGCCTCTCTCCTTCTGTGTGTCTCTCATGAATAAATAAATAAAATCTTTAAAAAAAGAAAAAAACACAAGTGTTCTTATAAACTCTTGTTGAAGATATCACTGACCTACCCTTTTTATTTTATTTTATTTTATTTTTTAAAGATTTTATTTATTTATTCATGACAGACACAGGGAGAGAGAGAGACAGAGACACAGGCAGAGGGAGAAGCAAGCTCCATGCAAGGAGCCTGATGTGGGACTCAATCCTGGGTCTCCAGGATCAGGCCCTGGGCCAAAGGCAGTGCTAAACCGCTGAGCCACCCAGGCTGCCCTGACCTACCCTTTTTAAAGGAAATTTGGCAAGATCTACTAAAAAACATATGTGTAATGACCTTTGACCCAGCACATTTCTGAGATTACATTACATAAAATTACTCACACATATTCCCAAAAAATATGTTCACTGACATATTTATTGTAACATTATTTATATTAGCAAAAATTTGGAAACAATCTAAACGTCTATTATTGAGACTGGTTAAATAAATCGTATTTCCCACTATATATGTCACTCTATGAGGCTGTCAAGATCAATGTGTATCAAAATGGAAGAGATTTCCAAAACCCTTTTATGTGCAAAGAGCAAGTTACAGAACAATGTTATAACTGATCTCATCTGTGTGGTCCCTCATCCACTATATGTGTATTATATGTGTAAATGCATAGGAAAAAGACAAGAAAGATAAACATAAAATTGTGAGTAGTGATTGTCTCTTACAGGGAAATGGAGTTGGAGACCTAAAAGGAAGTCTTCACTTTCCACTTTATGTCTATTATTAGCTATTTTTCTTTTCACAATATAGCTATATTATTACAAAGAGGAAATATGGGGACCCCTGGGTGTCTCAGTGGTTAAGCATCTGCCTTTGGCTCAGGTCGTGATCCCGGGGTCCTGGGATTGAGTCCTGCATTGGCTCCCCGCAGGGAGCCTGCTTCTCCCTCTGCCCGTGTCTCTGCCTCTCTGTGTCTCTCATGAATAAATAAAATCTTTAAAAAATGGGGAAATATGTTGAATATTGAAATAGTCATTTTTCAAATGATGAGTCTAAAGACAATTTTTCTCTCTTCTATTTTTCTTTTCTTTTTTTACGATTTTATTTATTTTTTTTTGAGAGAGAGAGAGAGAGAGGAGAGAGAAAGCATGAGTGGAGGGAGAGGGACAAGCAGACTCTTTGCTGAGCTTGGGCCTGACACGGGACTCAATCCTGAGATCACCACATGAACGAAACCAAGAGCCAGACGCTTAACTGACTGAGCCATTCAGGTGCCCCTCTTCTTTCTATTTTTCTGTATTTTCCAAATTTTGTACAATGAGCTAGTATTTTTTACATAATGGGGATTCTTTTATGCAAATAATGGAATTGGGGTGTCTGGCTGGGTCAGTAAGAAGAACATGCAATTCTTGATCTCAGGGTCATGGATTCAAGCCCCATGTCGGGCATAGAGCTTACTATAAAAATAAAAAAATAAATAATGGTAGTACCTTAAAAACATGCCAACTTAGGGAAGCCAGTCACAAAAGACCACATATTATTTGATTACAATTTTATCAAATGTCCAGTATAGGCAAATAGAGACACAATGTAGATTTAGTGATTATTTAAAACTGAGGTGGTATGAGGTGGGAGAGGTGTTGGGAGTGATAGCTGAAGGTATGGGGATTTCTTTTTGAGGTAACAAAAATATTCTAAAAGTGGTTTGTGGTGATGGTTGCATAACTTGAAGTATCTGAAAAACCATCTAATGATAGATCTGAAATGGGTGAATGGTGCCATATGTGAATTCTATGTCAATAAAGCTACTTCCCAAACGTCTTTTAAAAAACAATGCTACCGATTGATAACCAGTTTCACACATAAGAAGCCCAATCCTTTGACCCACGGTCCTTATCACACTGTGCACATGCACTAGACTGTTCTGGTGATGATTGTGTCTAGCATAGCTGTGAAGACACAATGGCTGCACTCATTTGAGCACCTGTCCATTTGGTCAGATGCATTGGTGAACGCCAGCCATCCCCAAGAACTCTATCATCTTCTGTTTGTCCTGCTGAAGCATTCTCCCCTGATTCTAAGATTCAGACCATTTCAAAGAGTCATGACCCTTATGATCTATAAGACTGCCATTATCAACAATCAGTTGCTGGCACACTCTGGAGATTAAAACTGGCTTCTTGGCAATTCGGTGGTTATAAGAATACTATTAAAAACAAAAATAAAAGATGACATTTATTGAGTGCTTACTATGTGCCAAGTGTTGCAAATATTTTACATGTGTAACTAGTTATATGTGCAGAAGCTATGAAATTTTTTTCTGTGTGATTAAACATATCAATTCAAAATTTAATAAGCTCTTGCTATGTGGAAGACCGAAGCATGACAAAGGCAAACTCAATTAGAAAAAGGTCACAAATTCTGTATTATCTGTTAAGGCATAATAAAAGACCATGATTCTTTTTTTTTTTTTTTTTTTTTTTTTAGATTTTATTTATTTATTCATGATAGTTACACAGAGAGAGACAGAGAGGCAGAGACACAGGCAGAGGGAGAAGCAGGCTCCATGCACCGGGAGCCCGACGTGGGACTCGATCCCGGGTCTCCAGGATCGCGCCCCAGGCCAAAGGCAGGCGCCAAACCGCTGCGCCACCCAGGGATCCCAAGACCATGATTCTTTTTCATAATTCTGAAACTCAAAAAGCTCTGATCTCAGTTGATGATGGGTTATTTATAGACATTTTTAGTGTAAATGTTCATACATTTTTCTGCACATATAGAAATGTTTGATTATGGGGTTCAGCCCCACACTTCACCAGGGTATTATGTAATATATATGGGATTTTAGATCTGATTCTTACTTTCATTTTATTTGTAAACACACACACAGACATTTAATTGCAGTTAAATAGCCGATTCTGTTTTGAAAACACCACTAAAGATGGTTCACTGAAGATGGATAATGTAACAGTCCTGTGACAACCATAGTTCTCATTCTCTTTATTCATTATTTAAAATCAAATAACACTAATAACATACTTCAAAAGAATGTATATCATACCTTTCTTTCGTTGGCTGTCATTCTAAAAAAAATGATTATAGCAAAGTACGTTTGTTTCTCTATGGAAGGTAGAAATCAAAACCATGAATATGGAATCCACATTTAATAGGATTAATTCAACATAATAACCATTAATTACCAGTCACCGAAGAGCACATCGATAAAACAATGTTTTAGGCACTATTTAAAAAAAAGACAATTTTTTTCCAGAGATAGAACAACAAGGAGCGCTAATTTAAAATATAATCTTTAAATTTTCTTCTCTTCATTTATTCTATATCATGATTATGTGTAGTAAGTGAACTAGAATCTGTAATGATTGGTATAGATTGTCACAGCTCAACACTCATGTGTCTACCTTCATCAGTAATTAGGATCATAGAAATACCGAGTCATGCAGCAGTTCATCCAAGTTGAGAATAGTTTATTAATTATTTTAAGATCAGGTAAAGATTGTCATTCAGAAAGTTTAGTGAAAACATTGGGATTTCAGAAAGATTTTGAAGCAGAGATGGCTATTTATCAGCTGTGGAATGTATTCGATTTTAAAATACAAAGGATCTAACCTGAAAGCTTTTATAGTCTTTCTGTCCTTTTTTTCTTCTTAAAGATTACAATTTTCCTTTGCATTTCCGACTGAATATTTCCAGGCAGTTACTGAGGAAAAAATGAATTAGCTTACGAAATGGGTCTTTAGTTTTTCAAATCCTTGTCACTGTCAGACCTAAGGAAATTATTTAAATTCAGTGCACTCTTTGAAGTCAATGGAAGCTTTGTACTTGATTGAACCAAAGGCAATATAAAATTAAAAGCACTCAAAAGGATTTTATTAATCCATAGATTCAGTTTTTGAACACTGTAAAGTTGGATAAATAGATTGGCAAAGTTATCTTCATAATAATAAAGGCTGCTTTGGTTGCCGCTAAAAAAAAAAAATCATGGAGTACTTTGAGGTTTTTGGAAACCTAGCATAAACTCTCAGAGAAATCTTGTTTGCTACTATTATGTATATAAAGGCCACATTTAAAAGCATTCTGTTTACAAAATCATTTTGGCTTAAGCTTGCCATTGATTAAAATTACCACATGCGCTGAAAGCGTTAACGCAACTCAAGATGAGAAGTATTTGTCAGGGACAAATGTGTTATATGATCAGATAGATGTTTTACTTCATTTTTATCATGTTTATTTAAAATATGTAGTAATTAGCTACGTCATCCATTAATTTTGTTATTTTAAATTCAAATAGACTTAAATTTAAATTAAGTACTTTTTAAATTAAATAATTTCAATTATATCTGATTCAACTATACCTGACTTCTAAGACACTTAGTCAAAATGTTTTGCCTGGAGCAAATATTTTCATTGTTTTGGCATCATTATCCACATTCTCCATAATTATGTGTAAGAAAATAGGTCAGTTATTTTATATATATATGTGTATATATATATATATAGATAAAAATATCTAGCTAAGGTTATACAGATGTTTGGCAATCTTGTGTAGGAACTCAGATCTTGCAGTTATTCATTTTAGTATTGTTGCACCACAAACAATTCTTCTATAACCTCAAAATGCTATGGCCCAGTTTTAGTATTTTGTGGATTCAGCTAGATCATATTTTCTCTTTGCTTTCCCCCTCCCCTGCTTTACCCCCGCCCTCGCCCCGCCATACACACACACGAGTGCATACCCACACCCTTGACATAGCACAGTAATGGAAAGTGCCCCAACTAGACTTCTGCTTTTGTGTGATCTTGGGGAAGTATCCACTTTTGGGGGCCTTGCATTTCCATTTGTTTCTTCTTCTTTTTTTAAAAAGATTTTATTTATTCATGAGAGACACAAAGAGAGAGAGAGAGAGAGAGAGAGAGGCAGAAACATAGGCAGAGGGAGAAGCAGGCTCTATGCAGGGAGCCTGATATGGGACTCAATCCCGGGACTCCAGGATCACACCCTGGGGTGAAGGCGGCACTAAACTGCTGAGCCACCCAGGCTGCCCCCATTTGTTTCTTCTGACCTTTTAGTTCTATTCTAAATCTTGGAACAAATCATACCCTTTAGCCCCAATATTAGTCTGACCCCAACGATAGTATTACAAAGGGTGTCCACTGAAAATTAAATCTTATTTTATATTTTAGCTGTTTAATAAACAAGTAGGCACAGGTGACTGTACTTTAAATTGTTAGCTACTCAGCTTTTGAGTTGGTGCCATTTTGGACCGATGGAAAATTGTAATGTAAGATTTAAAATTGTAGCAGTAAAAATAAATTACTTCACATTTTGGGGGGACAGCAATTCTTATCTGATCAGTTACAGTTTGAACCTCACTTGAATGGAATTAATACAAAGATATCAAGAAAATGGTGACAATATGACTTCAAAATCTTACAGTGATGTTATAATTTATATTCTTCTCTCCATAAGTGCTATTAAAAATACTTCCATGAACTGAGAAAATGTTCAAGTATTTAAAATATAATTAAATATCCACTTCAAAGATGCACAAAAACCACATTCAAACAGGACTTCTGATTGAATCAAGTCTCCTGGGATTTCTTTCCCTATCATTTCCACCTTGGAGGACGGGGTGTGGGGGGTGTGGGGGGGCTTCAGGGCAAGAGGGCAGAGGGCACACATGAAATGGAGCGATCCCCTAGGTTCATGAAAGCATGCACATTCTTCTGGTCTCTCTGCAGAATGTGGGGATGAAGAGAAAGACCACAGGAAAACAAAATTCTCATCCATCGTAAATGTAATAGGATGGCCATGAGCAGCTGATATCATGCTTGTATTTGCATAATGCTTTCTCTATTTACGAAGCTTTTTCACATATCCACTTGATTCTCAAAATAAGTTTTACAATTAAGAGCACTGATACACATGATGCTTAGTGAGGTTAAGTGACTCGCTCATGTTCAAATGGTACAGCAGAGGCAAGCTTAGGACACAGGTTTTTTGATTTCTAGTTAAATATTCTTTCTACCATTATCACTGTTTTCCAAACAAATGGAGCTCCTATTTTAACAGTAAAACGCATGATTCTAAAAAGGGGGCTGCATTTGGTGCCCCTTTGTGATTAGGAATGGTTAACAACAGAAATGTATGTTATAAAATACATGAGTTTGTGATCAAAATGTCCCTTCCAGGAGGAGAATTTAATCAATAAGATAAAAATTATAAAACTCAGAAGTCATTTTATGGCCTTAACTCATTATTATTATTCTATCTTTAATTTTATTGAAATATAATTTGAATGCTAAATATATCAAACATGTACCCAATCTTCCTTGTCCAGAAAAGTCTTTCCTATACTTTTCTTGTACCAGAAACGGGAAAATTAAGTAACTTACTTGGACAAAAAAGCAAATACTAAAAACATTCCATATTTACCTATACTGATAATTTTGACAATAGTTCAAGGTAAATTGCATTTACTTTCTTTGAAAATGTTGGCATATAAATAAACTTGTTTTTCTTGTCTAAATAAGGACAATATAGTATAACATCAAAACATTTGCTGATGAATGGTCCTTCATTTTTATTTTTATAAATATTTGCAATAAAATATTTTGCTTGGATCCTTAGATATTTTTACAAAACATAAAATTATCAAGAGCAATAAATCAGAGAACAAAAATGAGTATAAAACTTATTTCCTTACGTTCAGGCAAATTAAGGGAGCATAAATATTTCGAAGACTGGTTAAAAGCATGGTACCTTAAGCAGGAGTTGTTACTTAGTCCTAGTTGATGGGACCTCTGAGATTGTTTACTTTGAAAGCGAACTATGCACTTTTAAATCCACTTTACTATTCAGTATTAACAAAGTAACTTATGAGAATATAATTCCTGATCAAATGTTTTCGATCAGACTATATATGCACAAAAAACCCATTTCAAACTGTCAAGAAAAGTGAGTAATATTGAAATATGTGGACATTAAGGTCAGCTATATGCTAACAAAGAGAGAATGGGAGTAATTCTGTAGACACTCCAGTTTCAAGAAAAAGTTGTCTGCTCTGCCCGATAATTTAGCAAAATACCCAATCTGGTAGTGTGGCAAGTAAGCAGAGTGCTCTGAATTAACACTTCCTAAACAGCGTTAGCATGGGTTTGTAACTGTTGCTTAAATGCTTTCATTGCATCACTCTGAAGTTAATGTTGGTATTTATCCTGAGATGACGCCCAATCTGTTCACGTTAGTTCTGTGGCCTGTGTGAAGTCAGCAGAAACACTCTTTCCTGGGCTTTACTGCTTCCTCAGAAGAATGCACAGTATTCGGAACAAAACCACTTTTAACTCCTTCCCAGCCATCCTGAATACAAATTTCCCCCCTCTTAATAAGTTCATATATGTCTCTTGTCAAGATCGTAAAGGATTCCTCAACATTTGTGGCATCTTTTGCAGAGGTTTCTATATACTTCATACCGCAGTCTGCCGACAGTTTTTCGGCTTCTTCTCTCGTAACCTGACGTCGCGAAGCCAAGTCACACTTATGTCCCACCAGCAGAAATACAATCCGAAACGGCTGAACGTGCATTTTTGCTTCTTCTAGCCAATCTTTCACGTGTTCGAAAGATCGTCGGTTGGTAATGTCAAATACTAAAAATCCACCAACTGAGTTGCGGTAATAAGATCGAGTTATTGATCTGAAAAAGAAATAGAAAAACAGGTTGTAAAGGGACAAATTTTTCTGCTTCTCCTCTTTCAAACAATGTAGCACCATAATAAAATTTGAAGGTAACCTGGACCAGAATTTATAAATCAAATATGATGTGTCTTTTTAAAAAAGATTTTATTTATTTGAGAGGAGAGAGCAAGCAAGCAAGAGCAGGGAGAGAGGCAGAGGGAGAGGGAGAAGCAGACTCACCTCTGAGCAGGGAGCCCTACTCGGGGCTCAATCTCAGGACCCTGGCTGGGATCAAGACCCCAGCCAAAGGCAGATGCTTCACTGAGTGACCGAGCCATCGGGGTGCTCCCAAATATGAAGTGTCTTAAGTGGACAAAAATATTCTGAAACTAATAGGCAAGCCAGTTTCATCCACTGACAGAACATTTAAAGTGTAGTTATTTTTAGATAGACAAAAAGAACTTAAGTGGTATGTTATCTTGCACTTAGGACTGTTTTTATTTTCAACTATCTGCTTGAGTAATTATTACATTACTGTGATTAAAAATAGGAATATAGAAAGATATGGTGAAGAGCAGAGGTTGCCCAGCCAACCAGATCTTAAAAATCTCTCTTCCTGTTATTTAATGCAAGGAGCCCCTCTCTATCCATTGAAGAAGAAACGAGGGTGCACCTGTTATAATGTGAGTCACAGCTACAGTCCTGTGTGATACCTCTTCAAGAAACAGGAAATTGCTGGCACATGGGGTGTGAATCTGAGGTGTGCTAGGGATTCCATCTGTCCCTCTAGATCTAGTCTCTGCTCTTCTCTGGGCCTCAAAGCTTTCCCAAACTCCCTCACCCTTGGGCTTGCAGTGAGGTTCAGCCAATGGGAGCACCAGCTGGGTAGCAAAGAGGTCCAGCTACATACCCTCCTCTCCATCTCCACTCTTGGCTTCACAGCAGCTATGTTCCTGTTTCTGGTTGTGGTTCCCCTTGAATAGCACCTTTCTAATGGGTTCCACCAGGTTCAGGTAATCTCATTCTCTTCCCTCTGCTGGTCAGGTGGTGGATGGCTTCTCACTGTGGCTAACTTTGAATGCCTCACCATCCTTGATTGATGCTGTTCACCTTGCCCACATTTCTAGAAATAGTCACTTTGCTAAACTTTCAGTTAACCCTTCACATGTGCTATTTCCTGACTGAATCATGAGGCAAGGTGCTAAGGCCATACTGTTCTATATTTCTTGCCTTTACATGCATTATTTTTTCTACCCAGAATGTCTTCTACCCTCCTATTTCTCCTTCAAGAATCAGCTCAAAAATCATGTATAGGGATGCCTGGGTGGCTCAGCAGTTGAGCGTTTGCCTTCAGCTCAGAGTGTGATCCCAGGATCCAGGATTGAGTCCCACATCGGGTTCCCCATGAGAAGCCTGCTTCTGCCTCTGCCTGTGTCTCTGCATCTCTCTCTGTGTATGGGTCTTGCATGAATAAATAAATAAATCTTTTAAAAAAATCATGTATAGAGAAGCTTTCCCTGCCACTGACCTTTTGTCCTCTTAGGCAATCCTGTTATAACTCCATTGAGCCTCTGGCATACTGCCATTATGATTATATCCATTTTCACAATGTGCTGATTGGACCGGTTGGTATGTCTCCCATTCAATTCAAGACTCCTTGAGGGTCATTTTTCCTCTAGGTATCTGACAATACCTAATATCATATTACCTGGGAAATGATATATGTTGCTTAGTATTTGTTATATTGGATTGATTAGTCTTATTGGAGAGGGAAAGTGCTAAATGTTGTACGAGGCAGAGATTGCAAATGTCTGTTTCTAAGTTGTCAATGGTCTTGAGCATTGAGATGATCATTAAGTAAACTCATTTGACCACCCAAGATCTTTGTGGAAGGCCAGTAGGTCACCTGGTACTCTCTCCATCTGTTGCATTCCTTCATTATCTTTCCTGCTGAAATCACAAGCACCATTTGTTGTGGATGTGGGAAGAAAGTATTTCACCTCTTTTTTCTTTCCCTTTCATTTGCTTCCCTGCTTCTCCTCAGAATTTTTTTAAAGATTTATTTTAGAGAGAGAGAGGGAACACAGGGACAGGGGCTGATGGAGAGAATCCACAGAAGACTCCTCTGATACAGGCCTCCATATCATGAGCCTGAGATCATGACCTGAGCTGAAACCAAGAATGGGACGCTTAAAAGACTGGGCCACCCAGGCACCCTCTCCTGAGAATTCTTAGTAGAGACTGTCAAGTGACTATTGTTTTTTAAGATTTTATTTATTTATTCATAAAAGACACAGAGAGAAAGAGAGGCAGAGACACAAGTAGAGGGAGAAGCAGGCTCCATGCAGGGAGCATGACGTGGGACTCGATTCCAGAACTCCAGGATCACACCCTGGGCCGAAGGCGGCGCTAAACTGCAGAGCCACCCGGGCTGCCCTCAAGTGACTATTTTAGGAATGTTTTCTCAAGGACTACTGGATTACATAGCCACTGTTAGTAAGAAAAATCTCCCACTATCTTTCACAGGCTTCAAATAATGGGGTTCATTTAAGTTGCTTTAAAAAAACATTGAGGGATAATTTGTTATTGTTTTGCTACTTATCTTGATATGTGTGAATTCAGGCAGATGTGCAGTGCTGTAAGAGAAACGACATTAAGGCTGTTACTAGACTGAAAGCTTTAATTTACTCAGCACCAAGTCTGCATTACTTTGATTCCCCCTCCTATTTAATCTACCATGAGTTTAATTTACAAAAACATGCTTTTGTGGTTGAAAACTCAATGCTGAAACGCTCGTATATTAGGCAGAGCCATATCTCACACTGTAGAAAATGCCATGTTTTCTAGCCCTTTATATCTAATTTTGCAAACACATTTGGAATACAGTTGGCAAATTCTATAGAACAAAATTACAGCAAGGTATATGCCATGTACACTCTAAAACAGCCCTTATTAATAATAGATTAGCTGGAATAAAAGGTCTCAATATGACATCCGTCATTTTCTACGTAATAACCTGATCTTCAGTTTCTATATGTGGGTATGGATAAGAGGTTTAGAATTCTGATATGTTAGCCTTCCCATTCAGATATAGTTGTCCCAGGGGGTAGGTTTTCCCTAAAACAATTGGGCATCCCTGCTGTCAATTATTCAGGGGAAGAGACAAGCCTACAGCCTGAAAACTAGAATGTGAGAGTTAGGTCTTCTAGAAGGGGGTAAGGAACATTTAGCTTTTTCTGGGCCTGCTCTTTTGGGTCATACTTCGGTCTCTAGGAGTTCTTGGAAGTATCAGAAGAAGTAGGGTACAGATCCTGAGAGAACTATGTAGGTCAGCTTCCCTATAAGGAATTCCAGAGTTGGGCAGCCTGGGTGGCTCAGCAGTTTAGCGCCACCTTCAGCCTAGGGCATGATCCTGGAGACCCGGGATCGAGTCCCACGTTGGGCTCCCTATATGGAGCCTGCCTCTCCCTCTGCCTGTATCTCTGTCTCTCATGAGTAAATAAATAAAATCTTAAAAAAAAAAAATCCAGAGTTGATGATGAGTAACAATTCTTTTTTTTTCCCCAAGATGTGTGCGCGCGCGCGCGCACACACACACACACACACACACACACACACACACACAGGCAGAAACATAGCCAGAGAGAGAAGCAGGCTCCATGCAGGGAGCCTGATGTGGGACTTGATCCTGGGACTCCAGGATCGATCACTCTTTGGGCCGAAGGCAGATGCTCAACCGCTGAGCCACCTAGGCGTCCCAGTAATAATTCTTTATAAGCAACAACATCTTGCTGCAAATTACCTTACCTATTTCCTTTTGGGCTTTGAAAGTCTCACTGAATGAATGGATGATTTTAAAAAGGGGGGAAAAAATAGGGGAGGGAGAAATGGAAGGAAGGAGGGAAGAGAAGGAAAGGAGAGAGAAATAAATGAATGGATTCCAATCTGGTCTCAGGAATGTTATGGGAAAATTGAGAGTTATGAAGCTATTCTGTGGCATGACTGGAAAGGGGACCCAGCACCCCCTACATCCAACATGACACTGGTAAAATGGGGAAGATGAATCATGGCAGACAGTTTCAGGGATACAAGCTCTTAGTAGATCCTTGTTCCTCCCAAGTGAAAGATCTGGTTTTGTTTTTTCAGAGATTTTATTTTTGACTAATCTCTGCACTTAACGAAGGGCTCAAAGTCACAACCCAGAGATCAAGAGTTGCACACTCTCCTGACTGAGCCAGCTGGCACCCCAATCTAGTTTTGAGTATAAAAGAAACCTACTGCTTCTTTTACACTTTGTTTTTTTTTTTTTTAAATCTTTTTTAATTTTTTTTTATTTATGATAGGCACACAGTGAGAGAGAGAGAGGCAGAGACACAGGCAGAGGGAGAAGCAGGCTCCATGCACCAGGAGCCCGACGTGGGATTCGATCCCGGGTCTCCAGGATCGGGCCCTGGGCCAAAGGCAGGCGCTAAACTGCTGCGCCACCCAGGGATCCCTTCTTTTACACTTTGAAAGCTACACTATTAGCAACCCCTCCCCCATTTTCACAGAACAGACTCCTCAACATGCTAAAATTGCTCATTCTATAGGACCAGGAGGAGGTGGTTTCTGCTTTCCCCAGTGCCCATTCAAGATAATTCTCTTCCAACCCCTGTTGTAAAAACAAAAACCAAAAACTTCCCTGCTCCTTTGAGGCTTATGCCTTCTGGCTGGATCATCTGTTGTCATTCGCTAACTGCTGGGTCATCCTCTATAAGCTGAAGACTTCAGCACTTTGTTTTTCTTTCCATCTCAATTCCTGTCATTCTGCTCACTGATTTCAACATCCATTTGGATGGGCTGTCTGGTGTCATTTCTGTTACTTGATTTTTTTGTTTCTAATGAACTATCCTCTTCATTCTGCTTTTCTCATCTACTTTCTTTTCATCATCAGAAATTCACTACTTCCCAAACTGGAGATTTACATACTACTTTTTGATCAAGATCTCATAGCCTGCAGCATATTTTTAGTGATAATTTTTAAATTTTATCCAGATTTGTAATCTACTGAGTAATTCTACTACTTTCTATCCATTAATACCCTCCTATTTTTACCTCCATCCATACCGTAGTTCTAGGAGATATCAGTATAATTGTTTTCTTGGAAACATCTACATTCCCAAGCTCCTCCCCCACTGCTACACTCATCTGGGAAGACTGTATCTCTGGATCAGCCCAGCATGCTGCTGAATGTTTCTGGGGAAAATCACTCAACCAGGTAGGCTGGTGTCCCTATGAATTAATTATAACCAATCCCAAGTAGACACTCCACACTGCCAAGGAATACTGCTCTTAGCAGGAGAAACTCTTCTCCCTCTTCCCTCACACTTAGACTTCTACCATAGGATGAAACAGGATTTCCGTTTCAACCTTTTTCTCCTCACGAAAGAGAACTGGAGGAACACTTTACTCCTCTTATTGGACACCTCCATTGAAGGAAAAATGGTGGCCATTTGGTTAAAATCTGTTTCTCAGGCTGGTGGGCAGAATTAACTGTGTTCAAGGTTAGTACTCTTGCATATCATCCTTCTCCACCTCTTTCCACTTTCTGAATTCAGGATATTGGTTTGTTAATTGTGAAAGGCAGGCAGGTGCCATGTCTATGCTCACTACTGAATATGCAGTGATTCTTAAGTGCCTGGCACATAGTGGGCACTCAGTACAGTCTTAGGGAATAAGTGGTTGATTTGGTTAAACCACGACACAGCCATTGGGGAAAGGGGAGAAATGGCAGAGACAGTGAGGAAGTTTGAGGAAACAGATACTACTAGCAGTGCAAAAAAAGAAAGGTGCCCAATATTAAGATCTATTAGCAGTGTGTTATATTCTCACACCAAGGTCACTGAGATGTGATGAGCATGTTAGTGGCTAGAGAAGAATGGATAAATTAAATATAAATATAAATATAAATAAATATATATACCTAAATATATATCCCATGAAAATATAATAGTAATCTGTGAAGTTTCTTGGGGGAGGGGATCCCTTAATCCGAGGTATGCTATTAAAACCTCCCCAAAGACAAGTTGTGGTATCTTATGTCCCCCACCAAGAAGAAGAAAGCATAATACTTAATGGGCCTTTTTGGATTGTGGAGGACACTTGTATAATATTTGAATGTACTTCTCTGATCCATTAAATAGGAGACCCAAAAGGCTATATGCATGGTCCAAGCTACAATGCAAGCAGCTTTGCTACTTGGCTCATGGTCCACCAGATTAATGGTGCCTTCCAGAAGTACCTATAGCAGTACTGGGATGCTCTGTCAAGCCTGGAGAAGGTTCCACTGGACAATCACAGGAGTGGCATTTTGGAATAAAGGTAGGAGTGGCATTTGGAATAAAGGTATGCTCTTTGTCAAGAGCCACTATGCTTTTGAGAAAGTTCTTGGCTTACAACCTGGCTTTGACAGAGACTAAATGCCTGGAACACCAGTGACTGTGTAATCTGAGGGGTGATCAAGAGCTAGGTGTTTTCTGTTTGACCCAGCTGGAACTTTGTCAATAAGTGTAAGTCATAAACATAGCAAGATGGGAGTGGAACCTGAGGGGACCCACAGTAACAAGGCTCACACACCCAGAAAGCCTACTTTTGCAGGACCCTCTCAACCTGTGGCCCTATCTGGATTTCCCTATAACTAAAGATGAAAAAAAAACCCCTACAGATGGTTCTGCATAGCACACTGGCATTGGTCAGCCCCACTCAATTGTGAACTTGAAGGTTAGTGCAAAAGAGAGCCCCTCCCACCTGTGGACTTCTTGTACTTTTTCCAGAGAGAGAGATGGAAAGATGTAGGTAAGGATCGACACCAATTCATGAGCAGAAGCCAAGGGTTTGGCACAGTGGAGAAAGCAAGATTGGAGGACTGATAAGGAGGTCTGGGGAGAGGTATGCTGATGTGTCTAGGGCATGTGAATATTTGTATTCTATGTGACTATTCACCCCGAACTCCCTCCCCTCTGTGGAGGAGTTCCTAGTAACTGGTGAAACAAAATATCCTGGTGTAATTATTGGTCTGTATTTTTACCCCAGTTTGGACTCAAAGTGATCATGGCAGAGAGATGGAGGCTGTGATTGGGCTCAACAAGACTTTCTCTTCCCTGACTGTCACTGTTCAAGTTGGTTTTCCAGCAGCTGCTGACACTTGAGATATGGTATCTTTCTCTGGGGGCGGGGGGGGGGACCATCATGGAGGGGACACTGTAACACACATTTAATCTGGACTGAAAACTTGCTGTACCACCATCCATGGACTTATGGAATCCCTTATATACAGATGTGATATCCCACACTTTGCTGCAGACCAAAGATTTCATTTAGCAGAGGCAGAGACGGGGAAGTGGGCTGACGCCATCCAGGAGAAAATACCTTGTAAGATTTTGGCATGATTCAGGCTGCATGTGTTTTAAACAAGTGAGGGCTAGAGTAGGAGGTGGTTTCCTCATAAACAGATGCTGTGGTCTGGCAAACAAAGGGTGGAAGTGGGGTGATGGTGCCTCTCACAATTACACTTAATGAGTCACTACAATTTTTTGTTGCTTCTAATCCCTGTGACTCTGAACTCTGCTGATGGGAAGGTTTTACTATCCAAGGGAGGAATGATTTCACCAGAGAACCCTGTGATGCTTCTACTGAACTAGCTGAGACTGCCAATTGGTTATTTGGAGCTTCTTATGGCAGTGGGCGAATGGCAGCAAGGGAGCAACAAGATCATGAGGACCATCCTGGCTTCCTGTGGTTCTTGTTGCCCAGAGCTCCTGGGATCTTCTCAATCATTCCATGCCTGGTCTTTCTAGCTTCCGGTCAAGGCTCTGTGCCTCAGACACGCTTCCAGAAACATTCATTTTAGATTACGGTCCTCAAGCTGGTTTTGGTGCTGGCAACCACAGACCTGGCTGATAATAATCCCCATATGTTTTGTAAGAGAAGGACATAAAACACAAATATTTTATCATCTTCAACATAGTTTCATGAGGCCAAAATTCATTCTTTTTTGAAATTATTCTGGTAAAAACACATGAGATCCACCTCTTAATCTTTTTTTTTAAGATCTTATTTATTTATTTGAGAGAGAAAGCACGTGTATGAGTAGGGGGAGGGGCAGAGGGAGAAACAGACTCGCCACTGAGCAGAGAGCCAGAGAGCCGGGGCTAATCAGGACCCTGGGATCATGACCTGAGCCAAAGGCAGATTTTTGGCTGATTGAGCCACCCAGGTGCCCCATCACCTCTTAACAATTTTTAAAATGTAAGCACAATGCTGTATACCAAATCTCTAGAACTGTTTCATCTTGCATGACTGAAACTTCATGCCCAGTGAACAGCAACTCATTTCCTCCTCCTGGCTCCCAGCCCCTGGCAACCACTATTCTTTCTGATCCTCAGAGTCTGATCACTTTAGATACCTCACATCCATAGAATCACATAGTATTTGCCTTCAGTAACTGGCTATCTTCTTTTTTAAGATTTTATTTTTTGACACAGAGAGTATAAGCACAGGGAGTAGGGAGGGGAAGAGGGAGAAGCAGGCTCCACACTGAGCAGGGAGCCCAATTCGGGGCTCTGTCCCAGGACCCTGAGATCATGACCTGGGCCGAAGGCAGATGCTTCACCAACCGAGCCACCCAGGCGCCCCAGGTACCTAGCTACTTTCACTTAGCATAATGTCCTCAAGATTCAACCACGTTGTAACAGGTGACAGCATTTCCTTCCTTTTTATGGTTGAATAATCATTCAATTGTATGTATATACCACATTTTCTTTTAACTAATCATCTGCAAAGCCGGTTCTTATAGTATTTTTGCTTTAGGAAAGAAAAATGGCCAACTAATTTATGTTAATTTTCCTCTTAATTTTTTTTCCTAAAATAATATGTAGACAAGTGATATGGAGAGTACTAGGGTTCACTTACATTTACAAGGAATTCCTTAACTAGGAGCAATGCAATCAGGTGTGAATGATAAGCCTTGGGGAATTTGGAATTTTTGTGACCGAAATGACAGGATTACTGAGATTCTAAAAAGTGTAAAGTATCTCAAACAGTTATCTAGTTTCCTGGAGGAAACTGAAAACAAGATGCTGTTGTCAACAACAAAAGTCCACAGGTCTTGGAATGCACACGATTATTTATGTTCTATTTACTTATTATAAAATTTTATCTGAAAGTGGCAAGACCATCTAAATCGTACACGCTATTAATATGAGTTGTGGTGGATGTCCACAGGCGTTCTAAAAAAGCAACAAAATACAGAGCACTTGCTGACTTACTTGGGTAAAACGAACCAGATGATCGATCCATCCTGGAAATGCCCTTCTTGTGGCTTTGCCAACTGTAAAATAGGCATTTAGAGGATAGAAGTACTTTGATGCCAAAGGCTGACAGCAGCAAGCAGCCTACGAATGCATCAGCCTGGCGAGTGCTTCCCTCCATGACATTACATCGCTACTGCCCTTCTGGGAACCATCGTTGTGTTGATGCTGTATTTACCTGCCTCACTTGCCTTGTGATCCAAGTCCTTATGATTGCTTTCAAGAGACAAAAACACAAGTTTCTCCTCTTCTTTTATTATTAGTGACTCTAACAGCCCCTCTCTCTGCCCTGAGATTTCAAAGCTTGGAGCTCCTAACCTCGGATACCTTTCTCCGTACATACAAATGTTAAAGAGCTTTTTCTTTGGGCAATCCCAGAGTCTTTGCATAAAATATAAGTCTGGGCCTGCAGAGGCTATATATACATAACCGATGAAACCTAACGGGCCATATCCTCTCTCTGAATGTGAGTCCATTCCCATGACCACCTATTTTCCTTTTATGACAGATCATCACTTGATGATAGCGAGGCCTTCCCATCTCCTTGCATGCTCTCATCACCTTTCATCTTCCATTTTACTCCACAGCACTCAACACTGATCTCCTAGATTGTTTTTCTAGTATATTTGGTTCTAGCCTGACTCCCATCATTATATGACGAGCTCCATGAATGCAAGGATTGTTGTCAGTTTTTCTGGAATGCTGTAACCCTAGTGTCTAACACAGAACCAGGCATGATGAGTCCTACGGATACTTGTAAGGAATACATCAACAACTGAATAAGTTGATACTGTCAGACTGTGCCCAAGTAGCATGCAAATGCCAAGCAAATGGGAGAGTAACAGAGAAATACCAAAAAACTGTTCTTTCAATATTCATAGTAGGGATCTGTGAAGCTGAAAGAGAAATGGGCTGAGTAATTGCACATACTTATAAGCATATAGGTGAAATCATCTGCATTTTCTGAAGAATTACTGTTTAAAGTTGGTAGTAATTCAAATTGTACTTTGCAGGTGGATTATGGGAGGTAGAATAAGTTATGTGTGAAAATCGAAATAGTTTATCTGGAAATTAATGGGAACGGTTTCTGACTTTGCTAATTGTCTGCAAGGTGATAATGAATGGATGCTTGTTTTCTCTTTAGTATGTGACCAGAAATGTACAAAAGACTTCAGCACTCACTCCAACACTTTCTGGCATCCTCTGCCAAATTAAAATAAGATGATGATCATCTTCTCATGATTATTTTATTCTCCATATAATATAGTGCATCATGTGATCTAACACAATTAAAGAATATCTTGGGTTATAACTCTCCCACCATTTTTGTGACTTTCGTCTGGTTCCATTTGACTTCCTCTGTGCTGCTCTGTTTCACATACTTTTGTATACCTCTCCACATCTTAGAATTTATAATTGGTGTTTAGCCTTTTCTCATTTCATTCTATCTCTAAAATTATGCAGCTTTTATTTTCAAGTCATTTGAACAGATTATGCTCATGTTCTTTTCCTTTTTTTTTTTTTTAAGATTTTATGTATTATTTGAGAGAGAGAAGAACAGGGGAGGAGCAGAGGGAGAGGGACAAGCTAACTGCTTGAGTGGGGGGCCTGACACGGGGTTCGATCCCATGACCCTGAGATCAGGACCCAAGCCGAAACCAAGAGTTGGATGCTCAACCGACTGAGCCACCCCGGCATCCCTCTGTCTTTGTCTAAGTTCGTGATTTTATCTAAGTTACATGTGCACTTACCACACATCCTTATATCCCCCCAGGACCCAACTTGCCAGTATTATTACATCATAATTTTAGGTAGATCATTTCTTGGCATTCGTGTTGTTCTGATCATGGACATTCATCTCATTGCTGAGCCTGAACTACATTGTGACTTCTCATTTCCTGCACAACGTATTCTAAAGTTAATAATTACCTTGTGTATTCATAAAGATAGGCCAGGCTTGTCGTAATAACAAACCACCCACCTGCTGAAGGGAAGAATTGTAAAGAATCTGGGCTGATTTTTAAAACCACCATGTGCTACTTCTGCTCAAATCCACTGGCCACAATGAACCTCACGATTCTGTCTCTGTAAGAGAGAGGGGGAATCTATTCCTCCCATGTGTCCTAAAGAAAAGAAACATCCGATATCCACAACATCTTTTTCTTTTTGCTAAGCTGAATAATCCAATTCCAGGGGCGCCTGGTGGCTCAGTTGGTAAGTGTCTGCCTTCAACTTGGGTCATGATCTCAAGGTCCTGGGATCAAGCCCTGCATTGGGCTCTCTGCTCAGTGGGGTCTGCCCCTCCCCCCTGCTCATGCACTCAAACTCTCTCTCTCAAATAATTAAGCTCTTTAAGAAAAACAAGCAGGGGGCAGCCCAGGTGGTGCAGCGGTTTAGTGCTGCCTGCAGCCCGGGGTGTGATCCTGGAGACCCAGGATCAAGTCCCACATCGGGCTTCCTGCATGGAGCCTGCTTCTCCCTCTGCCTGTGTCTCTGCCTCTCTCTTCGCTCTCTCTGAATGAATAAATAAATGAATCTTTAAAAAAAAAAAAAGAAAGAAAAACAAGCAGGGTGATGGACACTGAGAAGGGCACTTGATGGGATGAGCACTAGGTTTTATACTGGCAAATTGAACTTCAATAAAAAATATATATACAAAACAAACAAACCAACAACATCCAATTCTAAACTCTCTGCCAATTTTGTTCTTTTAAGGAGTTCTCATTAGCATTTCTTTTTCATCTTGCCAAGAGGGTCTCCCCTCCAGCCATCTGCTCCAACAGTCCAGCTGGGCTGTCCCTGGCACCTGCAGCAGAGGGGACTGTCATCTTCCTGGGCATTACCTCTGCCTGTCTTCCGGCATAGCTTCCTCATCCCTGGATCCTCCGTGTTCTTCATTCCTGGCTCCCTCCTCTATGTGTGTGGGGAGCGCACATTCTCAAGCAGCTTCCTTACAGAGACACAGGGGGTACTATTTCGAAATCTTGCATGTGTGGTTTATTCTGCTCTCCCAGGTGAATGACGACTCAAAGAATGACTCAACTGAGTCAGACATAGAATTCTTCCAGAATTTTGCAGTCTCTCTGTTGCCTTCTACCTTCCACTGATGTTTTCAGGAAACCTGAAACCAACATGATTCCTGATTTTTCCCTCCCCACTGAAGGTCTTGTGGTGCCAGTGTTCTAGAATTTCACGACCACGTCCCTTAGACTCTGTCCACCTTTGTCTACTGTGCTAGGTCCTTCCCATCTGAAAACTCAGGTCCCTAAATCTTGGAAAATTTTCTTGAATTGCTTCATTGAGGATTTCTCCACTCTGTTTTTTCTCTTCTCTCTGGAACACCTGTTACTTGTGTGTCAAACCTTTTGGACTATCTTCTAATTTTTAATATAATCTTTCCCCTCTATTTTCTTTCTCTTTTGGAGTGTTTTTTTTTTCTATTGTGTTTCTAAAAGCTTGTCTGTTCTCAAAATATTCCTCTAAAAAATAGTACCCTGTTCTTCTTTCGATTGTAATATTTTCCCATTATCTCTATGAGGAAATTAAAGACAGTTTTATTTTGTTAACATTCCCTTCCCCTTTATTAAATTTGTTTCTCTGGTTGCTTTGGTCTCTGTTTTGGTCTCTAGGTTTTATGTACAGATCTCCCAATATTTCTTGCAATCTTTCATTGAGATCAAAAGCCCCACTTGCCAGAAAATCAGGCTAGATCACTTTAGTTGAGAGAACTCTGCAGTTGGTATCTTTTGTTGTTGTTGTTGTTTTTAAAAGGTTCTTATCTATTTATTTGAGAGAGAGAGAGAACAAAAAGTGGGAAGGGGCAGAGAGAGGAAGAGAGAGAGAGAAGCAGATTCCCCTCTGAGTAGGAAGTCTAACATGGGACTCAATCCCAGGACCCGGAGATCATGACCTGAGCTGAAGGCAGTCACTTAACCGACTGAATCCCCCAGGCGCCACTCATGGTAGTATCTTAAGCCTCTCCCTTTGGGCTAGTCAGATCCTTCAGAAATGATTTCACCAATGTTTGAAGGTTGCGGCCTGACTGCCAGCATTCTGAGAGCTGAGCAGGGGCAGAGGGAAAGGACTAGACCGTATTAGCATCCAACATACATGCATTCACTTAATGCCCTTACTTCTAATAAGGGAGCCCAACCTCAGTCATGCCTGGTTCTTCCAATTGGAGACTCTAATTCTTTTCCAAGAATAAATTTCCAGTTTTTGCCAATGTTGGGGGGACAGGACATCACCTGATGTGTGGGATGGTGGTGGGGATGTGAGAATCCAATCTTTCTTAACTAGACTGATAATCATCCTTATACTTTCAGAAGTATCTGATGCCAATCATTTCCTGAGTCATTGGGGCTGCATATATTGGGTTGGTTTTTAGCTTTTTTCCATCAATTGCTCAGAAGTTAGTTTATTTTTTTTAAGATTTTATTTGTTTATTCATGAGACACACACACAGAGAGAGAGAGAGAGAGGCAGAGACACAGGCAGAGGGAGAAGCAGGCTCCATGCAGGAAGCCTGATGTGGGACTCAATCCTGGGACTCCAGGATCACGCCCTGGGCTGAAGGCAGGTGCTCAACCGCTGAGCCACCCAGGCATCCCAGAAGTCAGTTTTCTTGAATCTGCCAATTCATTCACCATTCCTCCTCTGCTTTCCTGCTTCCAAAATTTTGTTGATGTTGTTTCCTTACCTACTCTTCTTGTTTGAGGGTCTATGGTTCCAAAACAAAACTATCTTCACTTTCGTGAGATTTCAAGAAAAGGGGCAAAAATAGGTACAGGTGTTCAATCTGCTGTTATTACTGGAAGCCACTTCTTTTTCCAATGTACTTAGTCCTTTTGTTATTTCTCCTACTACTCATACATCTTACATGTCCCAGCATCAAGAACCATCTTCTCTGGGACATGTCCTCTGAAACGAGCCCCCATCCTCCCTTTCTTCTGCCACTGGAACTTATCTTAGTACTTACAGTCCTTACTGCATTTATTTGATTATTATCTTTCTTGCCACAAGTCTGTGAGAAAGACATCTAATTATCTCCCAGGGTCTATTCTCTCTGTTTTCCTTTAGTGACAGAACCACCAGTTTTAGCTGGCACTAGCACTCATGTGGAGACTGTGCTCCCCAGCTCTCTTATAGTCAGCTATGGTCATGTCACCAAATCTAGATGAATGGGACACAAGAGGTTGTGTGTGCAGTCTGCGACCCATCTACTTGGAGAAGCCATTTGCAGTAGGGGTTCTCCTTCTTCCTGCTCGCTGGGAAATGGCAAAGACTGAAGAATCCTGAGGCAGAGCACCCTGACAGCCCAGAACCATTCACTCAGACTGTTGCAGGAGAAATGAAGTCCTGTATTATTTAAGGTGCCCTAATTGGTTAGTCTCTTAGTTATAGGAGCATAGTCTATACTCAGTAGAGAGACAGCATGGACCTTGAAAGTGAGATTATATCTCACTTATTTCTTTTTAAAATTTTTATTTATTCATTTTAGAGAGAGAGAGGTAGAGAGATCTCAAGCAGACTCTGCACTGAGCACGGAGCCTAATGTGGGATTCAATCCCAGGACCCTGAGATCATGATCTGAGCTGAAACCAAAAGTTGGATGCCTAACCCACTGAGCCACTCAGGTGTCCCTATATGTTACTTATTTTTGTATCTATTATTACATCTAGTGCTTGACATACAGTTAAGCTACATCAGTGCCAGGATTTCCACAAGTAAATCATCCTAGTTGATTTCAACTTCTTCAGAAAAAAAAATGGGACAGCATTAAGGACTGGAAAGCTACTCTGCAGCACGTATGAAATTTTAGGACACCAGAGCCAATGTTTGCTGGTAGCTTTGGCCAATACTCAACAGCTCTCCTTGTCTAACAAGGTGGGATGCTTCCTACAAGTCTGTCTGTCCACAGCAGCGGCAGGGCTGACTCCTGCCACAAAATGTAGCAGTGCAATCCCTGAGTACTGCATGGAGGGGAAGGAAGGGTCAGTGTGGGCACAAATGTTTGCTGTCAGTGATCACTATTGCTACTGTTGTGTCAAGCTATTTCCCCTTTGTTTTCTGAACATAGCAGTAAAATAATGGTTTGGGTGGAGAGGTTAATCAATGTGGGTGTAGAGAAGACAGGAGCAGGGGGAGACTGTGTGCAAACAGAATACTTTTCAGGACAGAAATTGCACAATATGCCAATAAAACTCTTCTCAATCATGACAGGAGGCATGGTGCAGAAGATAACTGAATACAGATGGAATTAAGAGAAAAGGGTCCTTGAGCAAAACTGCTGAGGAGCTATCTCTCTGGGGCAAGCTAAAGCCTTTCTGGACATTGACTGTATTATTGAAAGCTGAGGGGATGCCTGGGTGGTTCAGTGGTTGAGTGCCTGCCTTCCGCCCAGGGCGTGATCCTGGAGTCCCAGGATAAGCCCCACATCGGGCTACCTGCATGGAGCCTGCTTCTCCCTCTGCCTGCGTCTCTGCCTCTCTCCGTGTGTCTCTCATGAATAAATAAATAAAATCTTAAAAAAGGAAAAGAAAAGAAAAGAAAACTGAGACTGTTGTTATCAGATCACCTGTCTGTTCTTTCCTGGTCCTGTGGCTGCAATTATTTATATACTAAAGTGGCCAGCATGTGGATCTCAGTGTGGCTGACCCCTGCAGCTTTTTTTTTTTTTTTAACATTTTATTTGTTTATTTATTTGAGAGAGAAAGAGAGAGTGAGCTTTGCACACAAGCAGGGGAGTAGCAGAGGGAGAGGGATAAGCAGACCCCTTGCTGAGCAGAAAGCCAGACAACATGTCTCGATCCCAGGACCTTGAGATAGTGACCTGAGCCGAAGGCAGACACTTCACCGACTGAGCCAGACAACCCTCGGCAGCTTCTTTTACACTCCTGTTTCCCCACTTTCTCACTAATTTTCTTTGCTGCCAATGGTCCTCTGCTATACAACTAACCATATCTTCTCTTTCACTTTTAATTCTCTTTTCAGAGTCTACCCATCTATTCTACCAAATTGTTCTTAAATTTCACCTCATATTTGCTTTGTTAACATTGGTTTTCCTATACAAATCAAAACCACAGTGAGATACCACCTCACACCAGTGAGAATGGGGAAAATTAACAAGGCAGGAAACCACAAATGTTGGAGAGGATGCGGAGAAATGGGAACCCTCTTACACTGTTGGTGGGAATGTGAACTGGTGCAGCCACTCTGGAAAACTGTGTGGAGGTTCCTCAAAGAGTTAAAAATAGACCTGCCCTATGACCCAGCAATTGCACTGCTGGGAATTTACCCCAAAGATACAGATGCAATGAAACCCCGGGACACCTGCACCCCGATGTTCATAGCAGCAATGTCCACAATAGCCAAACTGTGGAAGGAGCCTCGGTGTCCATCGAAGATGAGTGGATAAAGATGTGGTTTATGTATACAATGGAATATTACTCAGCTATTAGAAATGACAAATACCCACCATTTGCTTCAACGTGGATGGAACTGGAGGGTATTATGCTGAGTGAAGTAAGTCAGTCGGAGAAGGACAAACATTATATGTTCTCATTCATTTGGGGAATATAAATAATAGTGAAAGGGAATATAAGGGAAGGGAGAAGAAATGTGTGGGAAATATCAGAAAGGGAGACAGAACGTAAAGACTCCTAACTCTGGGAAACGAACTAGGGTGGTAGAAGGGGAGGAGGGCGGGGGGTGGGAGTGAATGGGTGACGGGCACTGGGGGTTATTCTGTATGTTGGTAAATTGAACACCAATAAAAAATAAATTAAAAAAAAACATTGGTTTTCCTTTTCTTTTTTTTTTTTAAGATTTTATTCATTTATTCATGAGAGGCGCAGTGAGAGAGAGAGAGGCAGAGACACAGTCAGAGGGAGAAGCAGGCCCCATGCAGGGAGCCTGATGTGGGACTTGATCCCAGGTCCGCAGGATCAGGCCCTGGGCTAAAGGCAGCACTAAACCACTGAGCCACCAGGGCTGCCCAACATTTGCTTTCCTAAAGCCTTTCTATGGTAAAAAATCCAAAATTAAGAAGTTCCATCCACTCGCTCCTTTAACCTTTTTTCCAGTTTTTCTACTGATTCTACCTGGGAGATTTTGTGCTTAGAACAAGTGCTAAAGATACTGTAAAAGTGTGACAAGTGGCTAGAAGCCAGGCAAGAAGATCAACCTCTTAATTTTGAATGAGGCCACAAAACTTGAGGGACTCTCAAAAGCTACTGGATCTTTTCCTAAAATAGCAAGAGTTTTAAAAGAGAAACCTGATGAAAATCATACCCAGAAGCACCAGAAAAAGACATGGAGAATCACATGAATGAAGAAACCGTGGGAGCTTCTCAAATATATTCCTAAAATTTAAGGTATTGCCAATACTTTTTTTTTTTTTTTTAAGTATTGTTTCCTAAAATGCTCTACCTACCAACCTATCAGTTCCTAAAATGCTCTATGTAAAAGGACTCTGGGTTAGGGAAACACCGTACCTACCTTGGGTATTCACAATGTCTATAATTATAACTATATATTAAAAGCTCTGAGAAATCCTGCAACAGCCCAGCATTTCCCAAACTATTTGACCAAGGAAACTTCTCAAATTACACCTATTAACATCACTCTGAAAAACACTACACTGAAGAAAAACAAGAGGCAATGCCTAGAATTTAAGAAATTATAATCTTTCTTCAATATGCCAGGAAGTTCTTAACATCTATCTAACTCCTGTTTGGAGTATTCTTTCTTAGTCTCTTCTCCGAGAGGGTTCCATTTGGGCCACTCTTTTGCATTTTGAGGCAGGAATCTGTCACTAAAGCTGTCCCTAAGTTTTATCTATGTGGGGCTATAACACACTAAGTCCTACAAAAATAAAATACATTTAGAAAGACTAAGGGCACCTATGGGGCGCAGGTGATTGTGTGTTCGAGTCTTACTTACAGCTCAGGTCATGATCTCAGGGTCGTGAAATGAGCCCTGCATTGGGCTCTGTACTCTGCACAGAGTCTGCTTGGCTTTCCTTCTCCTTCTCCCTCTGCCCTGGTCTCTGCTCTCTCTCTCTCTATCTCTCAAATAAATAATCTTAGAAACAACAACAACAACTAAAAAATCAAAGAAAAACCACACTAACATTCTTAGTCCAGGAAGATAATTTAAGAAGAAACTATGACCAATCATCCAAAAATTAGAAAAAAAATTGGCCTGGCTGACTGAGTTGGAAGAGCACACAACTCTTGATCTCAGGGGCCATGAGTTTGAACCCCACATTGGGGGCAGAGGTTACTAAAACAAAAACAAATAAATTTAAAAAAATAAGCCTAGTGAAAGAGCACATTTTGCCAAGAAAAGTCATTGCTGACCTTTTGGGCGTGGCTTGACACAGACTTTCACACATGATTTCTGATGCACTCACCATGTTAGCGAGGTAGAAACAAGCCTAAGAGAAATGTCTGTTCTGTCACTTCAGTATTTTTTGGCACCGAGACTTTTTTTTTTTTTTTTTTTAAGATTTTACTTATTTATTCATGAGAGACACACAGAGCCATAGACAGAGGGAGAAGCAGGCTCCCTGCAGGGAGCCTGATGAGCTGGCACTGAGATATTTTTTATAGCTTCTTCATATCTTTGCTATTGAACCCAGTGGATGGTCTTACTGTCAGTAATAAAGTAATTTAACTTTAGCAAGTTGTTCCTAAGTTAAAAATGAATTGCTACCATAGGAAGGAACACAGAAAACCTTCACTATGTTTCAAGAACACTTCTGAGAATGCTGTTGAGATTTTAAGCCAAACTAAAATATGCCAGGTAGCAATCAACACAGAACCACTTACCTGTACTCTGAAACTCTTTCACAGCTTAAACTAGAAATACATTTGTAAATTTAAAACATACTTTGATCTTTGTTTCATGCTTTTCTGAAACTCTTGAAGGTCAAATCAGTACTTTATTACATAAAGTGATTCCTTTCAGAAAACAATGTTTTACCACCATTATAAGATGTTTCATGATAAGCCAGAGAGAGTGTGTGGGGTGGTAATTTTTAAAGTGAACTTCCCTGAATTATAATATTATCAGAATTGATTAAAACATTCTGACATTTAGAGATTTATTAAAATCATAAAGTATAGGCTTTGCAGGTACTTCGTTTTGGAAAGAATTAAAATACCTTATTAAAGCAATTTCTGAAAAAAAAAAAAAATAAAGCAATTTCTGCTGTTCCCTGGTGTGTGCATACCTCAGTATCAGTTGGGTGGCTCACCTTTTCCACTGCTTGACAGAGCAGACTAGAAGAAAGAAGATTCCTCTAAGTCAGTCAGGATTAGGTTAACTAAAGTTATTATTTTTTTTTAAAGATTTTATTTATTTATTCATGAGAGACACACACACACAGGGAGAGAGAGAGAGAGAGAGAGAGAGGCAGAGACACAGGCAGAGGGAGAAGCAGGCTCCTTGCAGGGAGCCTGATGTGGGACTTGATCCTGGGTCTCCAGGATCACGCCCTGGACTGAAGGTGGCACTTAAACCGCTGAGCCACCGGGGCTGCCCAAGTTATTATTTTTTAAGATTTTATTTATTTGAAAGACAGAGATAGTGACTGAGACAGCACAAGTGGGGGTAGTACTAGAGGCAGAGGGAGAAGCAGACTCCTCGCTGAGCAGGGAGTCCCATGTGGGGTTCAATCCCAGGATCCCAAAATCATGACATAAGTCAAAGGCAGATGCTTAACCAATTGAGCCACCCAGGCATCCCCAAGAAAGTTTAAAATCTTTAAACTTTTAAGTAACATGGCTATGAAAGGTTAATGTTCAGAAATCTGTATATGCTAGCCAAACTGCCTAATGATGGCTAGAAATTTCCTCTCTTTCTCACAGACTGAGCAAAGTGCTTTTCTTCAAGTGAAAACTACTGTGGTAATCTCTGTACTTTTTTTCCTACACCTTGTTTTGAAAGCTAAAATATGGGGCCTGTGCCAGAAGAGATGGTCATCCCTGTAGCATCAAGAGAGCATTTTCCACCCCTCACCAGCTACATCATCTATGATTCTGCCCTCAAAGAAGCATCAAGATGAGGCGGCATTCCCTCGGTAACTGGTCATCCTCCTTTAGAATATAAATACTCCCAGCAAGACCCTTATTAAGTTGTCTTCAAACATTAATAATCATGTGTCTGTCTCTGAAGCTAAGATAGACTATTAAGGGATGTGAGGGAGAACGGATGAATAGGTCAAGGTCTTGCTACCCAGAATATGGAAGGGAAGAAAAGTGGGGAAGCCCAAAGGGTCCCCAAGAATGCACCTTGCTTACTTTGTAATTTTGCCTACTGTTCACCCAAGACCTTGAGACCTCTGGGGAACAATATTTAGTTTAGCTCAGGAGGTACAGTCACCTTCATATACCAATAGGGCATTGAGGTTGTGGTTAAATTCATTGAGTTTTTGAAGAAAAAAGACATTAAGAAAGATAATTACAGATTTTGCAGATTACTAGCTAGTTTCTGGATTGTGTTGACTATATAGTCACTCAAAATGGGCTGAATTCCCTGAGGGGACAGGGCAGTAGTAGTCTTGACAGAATATGGGCGCCTGGGTGGCTCAGTTGGTTGCCTTGGTCTCAGGTCATGATCCCAGGGTCCTGGAATGGAGTCCTGCATTGGGCTTCCTGTTCAGCGGTGAGCCTGCTTCTCCCTCTGACCCCTCCCTCTGCTTGCCCTCTTTCTCATTCACTCTCTCTCAAATGAATAAACAAATCTTTAAAAAAATAATCTTTACAGAATAAGAATATGTCTGGCTACATGTGTCATCGCTTCACATCCTGCTACAGCTGGTAGAAATGATGCTGGCTCCTTCTCATATACCATGTTACCATGATACACCACAAAAGAAATACTTTGGGGGATGATTGCTCACTTCCTTCTGTGAATTTCTCTTTTCCAAAAAGTAGATCCTTGTAGATATATTTCCATTGTATGACACATGATCCATACCTAGTATATTTATATCTGTGTAATATGTATCTTAAACTTTATGAGAAAGCTGATTCGCTGTAGTCAATAAGGAGTAAATGAAATTGTCAAGCAGCCCATGAGACTATTTTCTTCCCAGAATCTGAGTAGAGGCTCAGACATGAGAGAACTGGGAGTTGGCAGAGTCAGAGAACCAGAGGGAAAACCCACAAAGGCTTGCTGTTGGGGTTCCCAGACTTCCAGACACCTGCATGTCCCATGAGCTTCTGTCATTCATGAGATCTGGGTCATTTATGATTTATCCCCTATTACCCAAACATATTTGGCTAGATTTCTGTTACTTACAACACAAGTAATTTTAACCAAGACATTATTTTATCTGATTACTCAACACAAATAGAGTGTTGATTTTATGGTTTCTAAAAACTTTGAACGACAGGAGACGACGGCAATGACTATGGCACTTAATTGCCAACAATTTCTGCTCTGAAACATATGCAGTTATGAACCTTTCAATCCAGGACCTAAAAATCTTTTTCTATTGAAGACTATGAACTGCAATAAAGAGGGTAGGAATCAAAAAACAAACCATTTTCGTGTAGGGATTTTAAAAGTTCTGTTAAGGGGCCCCTGGGTGGCTCAGTCGGTTAAGCATCTGGCTCTTGGTTTTGGCTCAGGTCATGATCTCTTGGGTCATGGGGTCGAGCCCTGTATTGGGCTCCTCTCTCAGTGGGGAGCCTGCCTGAGGGCTCTCTCTCTTCCTCTGCCCCTCCTCCCACTTGTGGGCATGCTCTCTCTCTCTCAAATAAATCAATCTTTAAAACCAATCAATAAATTAAAAAGTTCTTTCTCTTTTAAAGTTTTATTTATTTATTCATGAGAGACACACACACACACACAGAGAAGCAGAGACATAGGCAGAGGGAGAAGTAGGCTCCCCGCAAGTAGCCTGATGTGGGACTCCATCTCACATTCCAGGATCAGGACCTGAGCCGAAAGAAGACACTCAACCGCTGATTCATCCAGTAGTCCCCCCAAAAAAAGTTCTCTTAAGGAGAAATATAAAACTTTCATGTTGTTTGCCCTTAAAACAAACAAACAAACAAACAAACAAACAAACAAACAAAAACAGAACATAAATTAAGCTACTTTTCAACATTAAGTTCATATGAATGTTTTGAAGGGGCAGGGGAAGACAGGGACAGAAGGCAGCCAGGGAATAGATGAAGGGAAATGAGAGAGTAAGAGATGCACTAAGAAGGGAGGAGAGAAAAAGATGGAGGGTGGGAGGAAAGGGAAGAGGGAAAGACAGAGGAGTGGGGTAATAGAAAAATAAAAATCAGCAGCTGAAAGAGAGGCAGGACACAAAAGGAGGAGAAAGATACTCAGCAGAAGAGGAGTCAAAGGAGATAACACGGCAGACTGAAGGCTAGGGAGAGCCCCTGAATATTCACTGTGTTAGTTCGAGGCCACCCTCAGATTTTGGGGGGCCAGTGAAGGGCAGGGCTGTCCCTTAGATAGCACATATGAGTCACAGCCCTTTGCCAAGTTAATTAGCTGGCTGAGGAACCTCAGAAGGTCTTCCATTGCTCTACACCTCAACAGGTCAGGGATTCTGCTCAAAGGATGGGACTCCAGCAACTCATCACCAGAGCTTCTCTCAGGTTAGACTCCTCTGAACATGAGTTATCATAGATTTTTACATTTTAAAAATAGCCTGTCAAATAAACTTGAGACATGATGGTTTAATCAAAGTTAAACAGGCTTCCTTGCTGCAAGAGTTCTGAGAGCTTTTGATATCAATTTCTAAGAGAGTGTTACACGGAATACAGGGATTCCCAAATTTACCTGGTCACAGAATTCATTTTTAAAAAGAATCCCAAGGGCTAACTGTTCTGCAGGACACAGTTTGAGAAGCACTGCACCAGGAGGATACTATTCTCTTTATGTCTGAGCTTTATAATCACTGGCTATATCTATAACATATCAGAGATCAGACAACAAGAAATAAAAGGCAAAATCTGGTTTGAAGACTTGAAGTTTTCTATCCTTACAGCCAACATTGCCACTTCTTTATCTCATTTTATCTTCATGTTGCTTTAAGTGCTTTCTACGGGAAGTTTAAAATTTATATTCTTATATTTGATGCTCTCCAACCTTCTAGCACCTTCTAATATTTATCCTTATTGATGCTGTGTCATATGATATTCTTGCTTCCTTTCCTGCTAAACTTTGTCCACTGTGATGATTAAAATTTAAAAGTGGTGATTGCTAGTTTCCCTGCAAAGCCCACAATGCCAGATCCACCTTCCCTTCTTCATGGGCACATGGTAGCCCAGTCAAACTGGGGTCTTGTAACTAATTTCTTCTCAGTGTACTTCGAGCTGAAGTGATCTGTACCATAGTGGTCTCACTTGCTTATAAAGAATATTGCTTGGGGTGACTGGCTGTCTGGCTGTCTGGAGCAGTTGGTGGAATGTGTGACTCTTGATCTTGGGGTTGTAAGTACAAGACCCATATTAAGTATGGAGCCTACTTTTAAAAAAAGAGGGAACGTTGCTTGATTTAGAGCTTTTCTTTTTCCTTCCGATGTGTAGGAACACAGTGTTCACGAAGATGATGATATTTTAGGGTTGGCAGAAAATTAAAAAGAAAAGTATCTGAATGATGGCTCAGAGCAGAGTCCCTCCACCAACACAGACCAATTACCTTGAGACTCTTAGACACAGAGAAATAAATTTTATCTTTAATGAAGGCACTGTAATTTTGACTCTCTTTAATACAGTAATTTGACATTTACCCTCATTAACACACATAATAAAAACATTAAAATTTATGTGCTCATATGTATAAATTATTTTTGTAAACCTTTATCATTTTGATTTGGTTCCTCTTACTTTTTGCAAGTAATTCTTGTCTTCTAGCTGTGTTAATCTGAACATTGAAAATTAAAGCTTTATTTGTCATATCTCAAGTGGAGGGGGAAGAAAACTAAGGCTAAGTATGGACATAATTATCCACTCATTATTTTTTTTAATGCTTTCAAGCTATAGCCTAGTTGTCTAAAGCAGATTCCTTTTTGCTAATTTATATCTAATCAACAATAAGCCTTCAAATATAAAATTTCCCATGAATTCCTAATGATATGATATGACTAATATCTTTATGAACTAGAGTATCTTCTAAGAAATAAAATGTATAAGGAAATCTACTACTCAAAGAAGTATCAATTTTTTTTGCTAAAGATACAGAATGGCTTAACAAGGATTGTTTCAAATGTAATTTTATGGTGAAACATTCTGCTAAACAGAAAACCAAGTATTTGGACGTAGCTACTGAAATATGTATGTATTTATGAATATATCTTTGGTAAAGAGCCAGACAAAATAAAACATGACTCATTGTCAGTAAACATTCCCTAAATGTCCTTGTATTATTATGGGAGAGGTATTGTTTGGTTTTAATAATGTATATAAAACAAATTACTATTTACATGTGCTCAAAGGCATTAAAAAACAATGATCTATTTAGCAGGAAGAACTTTAAAGTCTAACAAATGAATTATCCTTTACCTTCTTGTCAATAAGTTGAGGGTCTACTTTTTAGGAAATAATACAGTAAGATTTTGCTACTTATGTTTCTTGTAGTTGCAACCCACTAGTTTTTAGAAGTTTAAGGCATAAAGAATATGTTTTTATTATATTCATTTTAAAAGGTAGAATAAGACCTATTGTAAATGCTTTTTTTTTTTTAAGATTTTATTTATTTATTCAAGAGAGACACAGAGAGAGAGAGAGAGAGAGAGGCAGAGACACAGGCAGAGGGAGAAGCAGGCTCCAAGCAGCCCGATGTGGACTGGATCCTGGGACTCCAGGATCACGGCCTGAGCCGAAGGCAGACAACTGCTGAGCCACCCAGGCATCCCTGGGCCACAAAGTATCTTGTTGCATTTGATTGAGATGACAAGTGAAGGAATTTACAATCAATCTTGCAATGGTAAAACTAGAAGGAATCTTAAGAGACCCTTATGACCCCATTTTACAGATGAGAATCACAAATGTGAAATTCCATTTTAACTAAAAGAGGATTCTTGAAAAGGAAAAATAAAATTCTTCAAGGAATTCTAGGTATTGTACAATTCAAAGCTTTAAGAGTAGCCTTTAACATCTCTCAGAAGGGCTGGCCTTACCATCTTTCCTCTTCATATAGAGGAGTAAATGAAGGTATAAGCAAGCTAAGCAGTTCACTTATCATCTGTCTGAATCCGTGTGCAGCTGGGAATGAAAGCCAGAACTTTAAAAGTTGGAACATCCTCACAGGAGTAGGCTGATCTCATTGGAAGGGACGCTGGCTAGGGCTGGTGAGGGGAAGCCATGTTTGGGAAGGCCCCTCATGGACTACTGCATTTCACAAACAGTACTTGCTGAAGATTGCGAAATGCTTGCTTAAGTGAGTTTCAGGTGACAATGCAGTCTTAAGAACAAACAAAACAAGCAACCCAAAACATCATGGTATATCAGATTTCCTACCTTCCTCTAAAAAAAAAAAAAAAAAAAGTGTTCCCAAATCCTAGGAATTTGAAATATGCTTTATTATGCGGTTCAGTCTCAAACACCCAGGAAATGCATACAAATTGCATTTAGTTTTTATTTATGTAACATGAGTTCTTTGCAAAATCCTTCCTTCGGGGTCTGAATGAACATATATAGAAGGAGACTCTTCATTTGGATCCCTCCTTCTCTATTCAAATCGCATTTTCTGATGCATGCTCACCCTGGAACGTTAAGCACCCATTACAGATAGCATAAAGAAAAAGTTCGTGACAAAATCTCAGTGTCTCTCTCTTCTCCACCAAACCACCAATGATGACAAACTTCTAAAGACAACTCAGCCCTTACTACACAAACAAGGAACCCCCCGCCCTCGTGCTGTGCCTGTGCCCCCGATAATCCATCCAGCTGCTCCCTAAGACACATTCCCACGGGTCACATGGCCCAGCGTTTCTGATGACCACATTCGGTGGGGCGAGGTGTTCCAACCATTACCGCATCCTCCTCCCTCTCCGAACGGGGCCCAATGAGCTCATGCAGCAGGCTGGGCTGGAGCTCCGGCTCGCTGGGACCCCACTTTGCAGTTCTCCCGGGCCGCATGGGGCAGAGGCGCGGGAGGGGAGCCCAGAGGGGCGGGCGGGGCGGGGTGTGCGCGGCGAGGGGCGCCGAGTTTGGGGAGCAGGCAGCAGGGGGAGGGGTGCTGAAGAGTTGGGGATCACAGCACCGGCAGACAGAGCCAGGGGCATGCAGAGCCGGGCAAGAGGGAGACGTCCTGGGGGGGGGGGCCTGCAGTGGGGGGTGTCCCAGCGTGGGGGGGGTCCCGCAGTCGGGGGGGGTCCTGCAGTGGGGGGTGTCTCGCAGTGAGGGAGGGTCCTGTCGTGGGGGGGGTCCCGCAGTGGGGGTGTCCTGAGTGGGGGGGGGGGCCCTGTTCAGGCGGGAAAGGCAAGGCGCAGGAAATGGGCGCCAAAGAAAGAAGTGAGAAATTGCGGAGGAGGAAGTCGTCCCTGGAAGAGGAGGGGCGAAGGGGAAGCGAGGGTGGCGGAGTGTTTGCACTTTGGAGAGGGCAGGGCCGGAGCCGCCTCCGAGCCGGGCGGGGCGGTCCCCCGGGGTCCCGGCGGCCCTACCTGAAGCGCTCCTGCCCCGCGGTGTCCCACAGCTGCAGCTTGATCCTCTTGCCCGGCTCGATCTCCAGCAGGCGCGAGAAGAAGTCCACGCCGACCGTGGGGTCGCAGGCGGGGGAGCGCAGCCCGGGGAAACGGCCCTGGGTGAAGCGGTGCAGGAGGCACGACTTGCCCACCGTGGAGTCCCCGATCACGATGAGGCGGAACTGGTAGATCCAGATGGTCTCCATGGCTCCCGCCCCCCGCGGGCTCGGGGCCGCCGCAGCCGCCCTCCCGCCGCCCCGCAAGTTTGGCGGCGGGAACTGTCCCTTCAGCACCGCCCGGCCGTCCGCCTGCCGGCTTCCAGCATCTTCCGGCGACTGCGGCCGCCGCCTGGTCCCCGCCCTCTCCGGAGGGAGGGGCGGGCCCCGGCCGGGGTGGGGGCGGGGCCTGGGGCCAGGGGGCGGGGCGGGGCGGGGGCCGCGGCGCGGGGCGGAGGGACGGGGGAGGGAGGGGCCCCGGGCTGGATGCGCGCGACTCCCGGCCCCGCCCCCGGGAACTCTCTCTCCCCCGACGCTCCCTGGGCGCCGCCGGGAAGGTGGGTGTGGCGAGGGGACGTGACGGCAGCGGCAGCCAATGACAATGAAGGAAGGGTTCCCCCTCCGCGAGGCTCAGCCAATGAAAAGTGAGAGTCGTTTTCCTGCGGGCGTGGGGCGGGCTGGCCAGAGTGGCGGGGCGCGTGCGAGTCGCGGAGGCCATGCCGCGGCCCCGTCCGCTGCGTTTCCTTCCGTGGACCAGAGCGGTCCCGGGCCGCTGCAGGTGCCCACGACGGCGTGCTGCTGTCTCGCTCCGCTCGGCGCCACCGCCGCCGCGCTCAAGGTGAAGGAGCGAAGAACAGAATCGAAATAAATTTGCAGAGCAAGTTCTGGATGCTTCTAGCAAGCGCTCTGACCATGGCTCCTGCTCCACCGGTACCGTCCTCACTCCTTGTGCCGCGGAATAGTGAGAAGAATGCCGGGGGCTGCTGCATCCTCTCCGGGTCTCCCAGCCCCGGGGAGGGGGGGTAGTGAAATGTGGAGATGCTCACGCTGGAGGGGTCTCTACCTCGCCAAGTCAGATCCGGGATCCAAATATAGATAAGCGCACCTGAATTCTGATGCGACCTTGCTGTTGCTTCATGCCTTTCTTCAAATCGGGGAATGGGGAATTTACGGTCTAGCTTTTGAAACTTAAAAACACTTTTAAAGTGTATTTTTGCCAAAATAAGAGTTTTCGACAACTACACTTTTTGTTTTTCATACCTATAACCGAACCTGCACAATTGTCGTTCATCCTTATCTTCCTCTCTTGTTTTGGAGACAAAGGTATCACTTTCAATATCACATTTAATCCCCATCACCCAAGGGATTTTGCCTTTTTTTCCCCAATAGTTGATCTTTTTATCACACTATGTATAGCTCTAATCGCTTGGGCTCCTCAGCCTATAAACATGCTCATGTAGTCACAAATCCTAAAGCCAGACAGAACTTTACCTTATGCTTCTTTAGATTTTCACTCCCACCATTATTCTCCTTTTCAGACTTTAGGAAAGAACCATCTGTACTCATTTTCCATCCACCAGTTAGTCTTCAACAGCAGCCTTCTCCATACTTAATGAAATTGCTTTTATGGGATCCCTGGGTGGCGCAGCGGTTTAGCGCCTGCCTTTGGCCCAGGGCGCGATCCTGGAGACCCGGGATCGAATCCCACGTCGGGCTCCCGGTGCATGGAGCCTGCTTCTCCCTCTGCCTGTGTCTCTGCCTCTCTCTCTCTCTCTCTCTGTGTGTGACTATCATAAATAAATAAAAATTAAAAAAAAAAATATCTTATTTTTAAGTAAACTATAAATCCAAGGTGAGACTTGAACTGACAATCTGGAGCTCAAGAGTCCCACACTCCACTGACTGAGCCACCAGGTGTCCCTCTGGAACTGCTTTTGGTAGGTTGTCAGGGACTTTTATTAAATCCCCTATGGGGCTGCCCCAACATCTATCTGTAGCTTTCATTCTTCACCTCCCGGTAGTTCTGGTTGATTATAATCTGTTGTTAAAAGCTGATTGGGTGTCGCAGCTCCTATCCAGAGTCCTCCTCTAGTCCTTCTCTAAGTAGGGATGGCCAATGTCAGAGTGCTGACCAATGAGACTTAAAGTAGGGCCTTTGGTAAAGCTTTTGCTTTTCTGATAAGGGTCCAGCAGCCATACTGCCCTTCACTTTTCCTCTTTTGCTTTTCCTTCCTACCTGAAAGGTTTAACAACCATCTTGCGACCATAGAGATGAAGGCTAGATGCTAAAGTCAGTGGTAGGAGACAGAGAAGAGCTTGAGTCCTTCATGGAATCATGGATCTGTTGTACCAACTCTGAACATCTTGTTGTTGAGACAAATAAATCAATCCCTGTTAAAGCCCTTGATGGATTTTCTGCAAGGATACCTGGATACTTTATTTCCTTTTTCTTTCGTCTGTTTCTTAAATATTAAGAGACCCATTTTTCCTTTCTTCCTCTCTTTTTTTTTTTTCTATTACTTTGAGCTGCTTCTTGGTGACCTCATCAACTCGTGACTTCAGTTACTCCTTTACCCACACCAGGTGTCCGCCCTCAACTTCTGCTCTGTCTTCGGACCCACATTTCCAACAACCTCTCCCCTTAGGTGTTGGATACACATTTCAAACTCAACACATCTGTGTTGGTTAGGATTCTTTGAAACAAACTTCCAGTTAGGGTGATATAAAAAGACAAATCCACTTATCATAAAGATACAGAGGTATTTTTACACAATCCACAGGCAGGAATGCAGATGGTATAAAGGGATTGGAACCAGGAAAGGGAAAGCTGTAAAGAAGCACAGTCAGTGTGGGTCTCTGTCTCTCTGATTATTTACTTCCTTTTAACATCTGCTTACTTTTTTAACTCTGCAAACCAGCTTTGTCTCCTGCTTGGTCCTTAGAGAAAATGATAGTTGTCTCGAGTTCCATCTTAGATATCTAGACACATACAGAGACCGATTTCCATTTTTCTCCAGAGACAATCTAGTTGGCCTGGTTTGGAACAGGTGTTTATACCAAAGATGTATGGCCAGCAAGACAGGAACATGTAGCAAGCCAGGCCCTTTGGATGGGGTATATGGGGTATTAGCAGTTCTGGAGAAAGGATTGGTCAGTGGCTTCCTTTTGTGTCAAAAATACAATCTTTATAATGTCCAAAAGTGAAATCATATTTCCTTTTTTTTTTTTTTTAAAGATTTTAGTATCTGAGAGAAAGAGCCATATAAGCAGGGGGAGCGGCAGCCAGAGGAGGGGGAGAAGCAGACTCCCGCTGAGCAGGAAGCTGGATGTGGGGCTCTATCCCAGGACCTGGAGATCATGACCTGAGCTGAGGGCAGACACTTAACTGACTGAGCCACGCAGGCGCCCTTGAAATCATATTTCTTGCTATGTTTTCCTTTCCTATATTTAACAGGTGGGTTAATGTCTTTAGTATCTATTCTAGCTCCCTAAATAAATGGGAGATGGTGGTACCGAATCTGGAGGCTAGTGGTTTGTGCTGTGTATATGGGAGGGATGGAATTGGTCTAAAGGCAGAGCTAGGGATAATCTAATATGTAGCATCCTGGACAAAACAAAAATGGAAAGTAGGCAGGTCAAGTGAAGCCTCTTACAGGGACTAGGTAGATAGAGCAGACCATAGCTACAAGTCAACTGGGAAACCAGCCCAAAGAAAGATTTGAATGAGAGCTCAGAAGCATAGTTAGATACTATTAGCCAGAGGAAGAGGCATGGGGCTATCTATAAGGTCCCTGGCCTCAGGAGAGATCTCACATAAGACTCCATAGGTCTAAGGTAGTTTAGACACTATGCTTAGTTGATTAAGCTAGAATAACAGCTGCACCCATCTTAGGCTCCTCTCTCTCTCTCTCTCTCCTTTGGCATATTCAGCCAATCATCAAATCCCAGGACTTTGACCTCAGCAGTATCTTTCAGATTTATGACCTTTTCTGAACTTCCCACTGTCATTGTCTTTGTTCAATCTCTTATCACTTCAGACTGTACTGCTCAGTGACCTCCATGTTAGTTTCCCAGGGCTGTTGTAACAAAATGCCACTAGCAGAATGGCTTAAAGTAACAGAAATTTATTGCCTCAGAGGCTAGAAGTCCAAGGTGTTCCAGGGTTGATTCCTTCTTTGGGCTGTGAGGTAGAATCTGTTCCAGGCCCTTGCCTAGCTCATGGTGGTTTGCTGGGCAGTCTTTAGCATTCTGTGGCATGAAGGTATATCATCCCAGTCCTCCATTATGACGTGGCTTTTTTCCTGTGTCTCTTCACAAAATTTTCCCACTGTACATGTCTGTGTCCACAGACCCCCCCCCCTTTAAAGATTTTATTTATTTATTCATGAGAGACACAGAGAGAGAGAGAGAGAGGCAGAGACACAAGCAGAAGGAGAAGCAGGCTCCATGCTGGGATCCCGACGTGGGATTCAATCCTGAGTCTCCAGGATTATGCTCTGGGCTGAAGGTGGCACTAAACCACTGAGCCACCCAGGCTGCCCACACATTTCCCCCTTTTTATGAGGACACCACTCATATTGGATCAGGGCCCACCATAGTGACCTCATTTTAGCTTCATCATCTGCAAAGACTGTTTCTAAATAAGGCACATTCTGAAGTATGAGACATTAGGACTTCTTTGCATCTTTTGTGAGGGATAGAATTCATTCCATGACGGCCTCCCATTTAGATCCACATTGCTTCTAGAATTATGACATTGAGTGCCTTTGGTGACTCATTCACCCCAGGATAAGGTCTGAATACCTAATCATGTAATACAGGTCCAGAGTGTGGCTTCTGTGATTTAGTCAATGACTCCTCTACATGATATGCTACTCAAGCCATACCTTTTACCCCCATGTTATTGTATCCTCTCCTTTTCACCATTCATTTGGTCAGCAAATTTTTTTTAAGATTTTATTTATTTATTCATGAGAGACGCAGGGAGAGAGACAGAGACAGAGGCAAAGGGAGAAGCAGACTCCATGCAGGGAGTCTGATGTGGGACTCGATCCCAGGGACTCCAGAATCACGCCCTGGGCCAAAGGGCTCAACCACTGAGCCACCCAGATGTCCCTGGTCAGCAAATTTCTATTCATCTTCCAGGCCCACAACAAATATTACCTCCCCTTTGTAATCTTTCTAAGCCACTCATATCCCCAAGGAAAATTGATTTTTCACTCATCGGTGTTCCCATAGCAGTTAAGCAAAGAGTACTCTGTACTTCTATGATATCTCATATCTTCTATAATATGTCTCATATTGAATTATGGCTATTGGTTTGACTAGGCTGGCTACATTGTATTCATTGTTATTTCCCCAGCACACAGAGCTGGCACATTGTGTTGCTCTATAAATGCTCACTGAGTGGAAATGAGCTGTTAACCATAATTCTCTATGATCCTGAGCTTCTGTACATGCATAGTCTGCATGGAACCAGTGAGCTGCATGATGAACTAAAATGATTTTATGATCCCTAAGATTTGCCTTTGACTAATCCATGAATACTTATAATTTTAAGTATATTTGGATTATGCTGAGTATAAATAATATTTTAATTAGAAGTGTTTGTAGAAGTTTAAGCTTAATAAATAAGTCACATAGGGAGGGCACATTTATTTAAGAAAGCTACTTAAACTTACTCAGGATATTCTGCTTTAATATGTATATATTTTTAAAGGAAAGTAAAAATATGAGAAATGCCAGAAAGGAGGATCTAGCCTTTTTGTTGTTTATTGACCAGGAGTCAGGGGACCTACATGGAGGTTCCCATGTTGCCGCTAACTATGGAGACTTTTTAAAGTCACTAAATCTCTCTGGTTCTGTTTCCTCATCTAGACACTAAAAACGTTGATCTACATCAGTGTTTTTCAAACTGGGGGCTATAAAATCAATTTGGGGGGTAACTGCCAGAATTCAAAACAAAACACCAGGGCAGCCCGGGTGGCTCAGCGGTGTAGCTCCGCCTTCGGCCTGGGGCGTGATCCTGGAGACCCAGGATCAAGTCCCACATCAGGCTCCTTGCATGGAGCCTGCTTCTCCCTCCGCCTGTGTCTCTGCCTCTCTCTCTGTCACTCATGAATAAATAAATACAATATTTTAAAAATACCAGAATATATCATATCTAATAAAGATGTTTGTTTTATGAGACTTTTGTTTCAGTAATGTATATGTCTGTGTGTGTACTTGCATGTAGGTGTGCTGGTTCAAGATGTAAAATTTCTTTTGAAACTAAAACATTTTCAAAGCTAGTGAGTGAGACAATCTCTAATGCATCTTCTGTTGTCCCCATGGTCTATATGAATGCTACACTGAACACTCAGACGTACTTTGTATATCATATACTCAGTTTGGGTGTTAGGGTTTATGGGTGAGACAACAGCAAGATCAACCTGTTCCTCTCTGAGTCTTCAGCACCTCAGTAAATGGAAGCATTGTACTTTAGTTGTTCACCAAACACCTGTGCTTATTTGTTTTGTTTCTTAAATCCCAAAATGAGTGAAATCTTATGGTATTTGTCTTTCTCTAATGACATATTTCACTGAGCATAATAATCTCTAGCTCTGTACATTGTTGTTGCAAATGGCAAGATTTCATTCTTTTTTATGACTGAGTAGTATTCCATTGCATGTGCGTGTACCACATCTTATCCATTCAACAGACAATGGACGTTTGAGCTCTTTCTATAATTCAGTTATTGTTGATAATGCTGCTATAAACACTGGGGTGCATGTGCCCCTTCAAGTCAGTATTTTTGTATCCTTTGGCTCAATACCTAGTAGTGCTGGATCATAGAGTTGTTCTATTTTTAACTTTTTTTTTTAAAGACTTTATTTATTTATTCATGGGAGACACAGACTGAGAGGCAGAGACACAGGCAGAGGAAGAAGCAGGCTTCATGCAGGGAGCCCGATGTGGGAGTCGATCCTGGGTCTCCAGGATCATGCCCTGGGCTGGAGGCGGTGCTAAACCGCTGAGCCCCCCGGGGCTGCTCTATTTTTAACTTTTTGAGGAACCTCCATACTGTTTTCCAGAGTGGTGCACCAGTTTGCATTCTCACCAACAAAGTAAGAGGGTTCCCCTTTCTCTGCATCCTCTCCAACACCTGTTATTAATTTTAGCCATTCTGACAGGTGTGCGGTCATATCTTATCGTGGTTTTGATTTGTATTTTGCTGATGAGTGATGTCAAGCATCTTTCATGTGTCTGTTGGCCATCTGCATGTCTTCTTTGGCCAAACATCTCATTCTTGATTCCACGCTTTCTCATTTCCCGCATAAGTATTCCATCAACAAATTCCATAGGTTATATATTCAAAATATATCTAGATTCTAACCATTTCTCACCACTTTCACCTCTGCCACCACGGTCTGAGCTGCCATCAGCTCTGGTCCGGATTACTGTAATGGATTTAGTTAGGTCTTGCCATGCTAGTACCATTTTTTATTTTAACCTGGCAGCTACAGTGATCCTGCAAGATGTAAGTCAGATCTTGTCACGTCTATGGTCAGGAACTAATGGCTTCTTATCTCACAGGAAAAGTCAAACTCCTTGATCTCTCATTCCCTCTTGGGCCTCATCTTCTATCTTCCCTTCATTACCTTTACAACATACTGGGTTCCTTGATGTTCCTCAAACATGAGAGGCAGGCTGCCACCTCAGCACCTTTGTTCCCACTATTCCCTCTGGAAGGGCTCTTTCATTTCATGACTTGCTCTTTCACCTCACTCAAGCTCCACTTGAAGATCTTCATGAAGCTTTCCTTCTCTACTATATGCAAAACTGTACCCCAACCCTCTTGTTTGCTTTATTTTTCTCCATAGCACTTATCATCACATAACTTGATATGCATTTTACTTATTGTCTGCCACCCCCAAGAGGGACTGTTTTATTCATGGTTGTATCCCAGTGCCTAGCACAGCACTTGGATTATAACAGACAATAAGCATTTGTCGAATAAATTTAAGGTTTCCTTAAGGTTACCTCTAGAAGACAAAATCAGGGTAATTTATAAAGGATATTTATTTTCTTTTTCAAGATTTTATTTTTAAGTAATCTACATCAAATATAGGGCTTGAACTTACAACCCTGAGATCAAGAGTTGCCTGTTTTACTGACTGATCCAGTCAGGTGCCTCTGATAAGGGGTCTTTAAATGGAAAAGATAGCAACAGGGATGCCTGTGTAGCTGAGTGGTTGAGAGTCTGCCTTTGGCGCAGGGCGTGATCTTGGAGTCCCCAGATTTAGTCCCACATCAGGCTCCCTGAATGGAGTCTGCTTCTCCCTCTGCCTGTGTCTCTGCCTCTGTGTGTGTGTGTGTCTCTCGTGAATAAATAAATACAATCTTAAAAAAAGTGACGTTTGATTTCAGATATGAAGACTGAAGACTTTGGATGGGATTTAAAAATATTTCTGGGTATGGAGAATACAAACAAGGTGTATCAGTTACAGTTTTGTATTTATAAATTAAGTGTTGTATAATCTTTTCCTACTAAGGATTAATTTTGATCATAAATTTGATGTCAAAACTAGCTATTTTCCTAAAAGTTCTACCAGGGAGTCATGATACAGTTGGCCGAAGGCTCCATATGAAGTGATTAACATCCTCACTACCCTCCATACCTCATTCTCAAAATCAGGGGCTGATTGCATTGGCACCAAAGTTCTGATTTGAACTGGTTAGCTAGTCTCATATAACTGTCTTAGGAGACTGTTCAAGACAAATAGACTTTTCCCAAGTTTATGAATAGAGTGAACTAAAATAATTGCATAAAATTAGAAGTCAATTTGAAGTATATGTTCATGCCATTCTCAATACCCTAAAAAATTATGATTTTCACAGTTCTTTTCTGAATAGGGCATTTCATCCAAAGTGAATCAGAAGTCAATTCACACTTTAAAAATATAATAATTTTCTCACATGTGTAGGCATTATTTTTATTTTGTTATATTTGTCCCTTGAAGGGCATGTGAATGGTAGAATTTATTCTATATACTCCTCTATACTTAAAAGATACGATTCTAGCCCTTGCATTAGTGAAGGCTTTTGCCATTTTTCAGTTGGACCAATGTCTAATTCTACTCTCAGCCTCCAATACAGTGAGCTCATATCAACTTCCAGGAATTTAAATGACCTGAGTAACATGGAAAGGGAAAAAAAGTACTGAATAGACAAAGTTTAAACCTGTGATGTCTGGGCGGGGTGGGAGGGATCCTCAATGACTACATTAGGTCATTAAGTGGAATGGAGACTCAAAGAAAAAGCTGAATTGTAGAAAGAGAGTTACAGTTCATATGCCTGCCTGAAGCAGTAGACTGCAGATATCTTACCTGCCAAAAGAGGAAGAACTGATCCAAATGATAACTGACATGTAAGAGTGATTTAAATATGTGTACACTCCAATAAACTATGTACATTCATTCAGACACAGCATGCATGTGAATCTCAGGGCTTTTGTGAGAAATATATATATATATGGGTGATGAATGAAAAATCTACTGGAATGGGTAGCTGCATTTTTTTCATGTTATCCCTCTGGAATGCTTGTTTGGACTTCTATATCAGTTAGTTGTAGTATTTTTTCTTTTTAAGATGTATTTATTTATTTGAAAGAGAGTGCGGGCTTGTACGCTTGCGTGTGATAGAGCAGGGGGAGGGGCAGAAAGAGAGAGAGAGAATCAGAGAGAGAGAATCCTAAAGCAGACTCCATGCTGAATGCAGAACTGGATTTAGGGCTTGATCCCAGGACCCTGAGATCGTGACCTGAGCTTAAACCAAGAGTCGTCTATTCAACCAACTGTGCCACCCAGGTAGCCCAGTTGGTTGTAGTCTTGTAACAGTGTCTATCTGTCTCTATTGCTTCAGAAGTTATTCAGGTTGACCAAACTCTGGTCAATTCTACCTGTATATATCTTTCAAATCTGTCTACACTTTGCCTTCCTCAATACTGTTGCCCTGACTTTGACCCTTCTTATCTCATACCAAAGTTGTTACAAACTCAATTCCTCTGGTTTTGTTCAACTCCAAAAGATCTTCAATAAGCTTTCTAACAGAATAATCTAATCATAGTACAGCTCAAACTATTTCAAATACCCCATGTATATACTTATACACATTGCTTAAAGAATAACATTTAAACTTTTGAGGATGGCATAACAGATATGCTTCAGTACCATTGGATTTTCCTTCATCTTCTATTTCCTGTTTGCTTTTTACATTTTTATGCTATACAGAGCTCTTGAAATGCCTTGGTCAGGCTCAACACCATATATTTTGCATTTATTAGTGTTAGCATTAGATTAGGCTATGAGTGACAGAAAACACAAAAATAACAAAATACCAATGGCTTAAATAAGATGGAAATTTATTTCTCCTTCATATAAAGGAAGTATGAAGTTGGGCTCTCTAGGACAAACAGGGCAGCTTTACAAAGGTAGGGACCTAGGCTCTATCGATACTGTTGTTCTGCCCTGCTCCGCATGTGGTTTTCACCCCCAAAGCCATCATAGAAGCACCAGCATCATATTCACATTCTTGAAAACCAGAAGGAGATGTTACGTGCTCATTGTCTCAGTGATTCTCAGTGAATTTCAGAACTTTAGTGAAAGCTATTTAAAAAGAGAATCTCTCTTTCAGTTGGATTTGGAGTTTTGAGGCTAGTGAATACAGCTTTCTTGCCATCATGAGGAGAGTGCCTGCCTGAGGGTGGAACCAACACAGAGGAAGCACAGCTCTTAAACCCAGAAAAGAAACTGGGTCCTTATGACATCTGATTCCTAGCATCAAGCTATAGCTAAAGCAAGATACACCCTTGGATTTTTATTTTTATTTTTTTAAAGGTTTATTTATTTGAGAAAGAGTATGTGTGCACACATGAGCAGAGAAGGGGCAGAGGGAGAGGGAGAGAAATCCTCAAGCAGACTCCCCACTGAGCCCTGAGCCCTTTGCAGGGCTAGATCCTAGGATCCTGAGATCATGACCTGAGCCAAAATCAAGAGTCAGACACTTAACTAACTGATTGAGCCACCCAGGTAGTCAAACATTTAACTGACTGAGTCACCTGGGTACCCCTGCCCTTGGATTTTTTTTTTTAATTTTTATTTATTTATGATAGTCAGAGAGAGAGAGAGAGAGAGGCAGAGACACAGGCAGAGGGAGAAGCAGGCTCCATGCACCGGGAGCCCGACATGGGATTCGATCCCGGGTCTCCAGGATCGGGCCCTGGGCCAAAGGCAGGCACCAAACCGCTGCGCCACCCAGGGATCCCTGCCCTTGGATTTTTAAATTTAAATTACATGTATGATCATAAATTTAGGACATTGTACCTAAGGTGGGTAAAGAAGAAAGTGAGGACAAAACTTGAAATGATAAATTGAAATGGTGGTAGTAGTGGTATTGATAGGTACTCAATGAGATGAAGATTGTGGGAGTGCACTCCTTGGGTAAAGAAGGTGGATGGGCAGTAAAGAGGTTGAGATGTTAGATTTGTGAATTTGGAAGTAGGTGGTACTATTTCTGGTGATGATATTCAGGACGTGACTCTGGAAAATAGATACCTCAGGTGGTATAGATGAATAATGTCTACAAAGAGGAGGAGGTCAAGAAAGTGAGAAGCCAGTGAGTTTGATTGTTTCATATCAATCCCCCTAGGTGTAGGCCAATGACATCATGTCTGAGTTTAATTTAGCAAGAACAGAATTGTCAGAGGCCAATGTCCACTTCTCTTCTGGTTTGGTCTTTCCTAGATATTAGCATGAACGGGGGGAATAACCCATTCAGTCAATCTTCCAGAAATATTATGTCTTACTTTGGATAAGTACTGTGTTCAATGTCATTCTCAATGACATGTACCTGGAGTGGAGTTCAAGGTAGATCCATAAATGTTAATAGTGATCTGGGCTAGGAATAGGATTGACAGCCTCTTTTGAGGGCAGAAAAGTCTTAGAAGGTCATGGAGGTAGGCCAGGGAATACTCTTGGGTAGAGCCTAGATTATCTCCAAGCAGTAGTTTCGAATTCATTCTAGTACAAAGATGCAATAGTCTTCAGACCCTAAAGTTCAATGTAATGAAGCATGACTTTAGGAGCTTAACCTGGAAAAATTTTACATTAGATAAAACTACGTGTCTGTCTCAATCATTTAAGATGAAAATCCATGTCGGCAACTCAAGGAGTTAACTTGTATAAGTTTATAATTGATAAGCAAATTAAACATTGATATCTGTCTTTTAAGGGTAAGAATTTGTTAGAACAGTTGACGTTTTAGAAGCATTTTTGTCTGAAAATAGCAGATCAGTTATAGCAAAAAAATTTTTTAAAATATTTTATTTAGCTGAGTGAAGTAAGTCAATCGGAGAAAGACAAACATTATATGTTCTCATTCATTTGGGGAATATAAATAATAGTTAAAAGGAATAAAAGGGAAGGGAGAAGAAATGTGTGGGAAATATCAGAAAGGGAGACAGCACATAAAGACTCCTAACTCTGGGAAACGAACTAGGGGTGGTAGAAGGGGAGGAGGGCGGGGGGTGGGAGTGAATGGGTGACGGGCACTGGGGATTATTCTGTATGTTGATAAATTGAACACCAATAAAAAATAAATTAAAAAAAATAAAAAAATAAGAAAATTTAAAAAATTTATTTATTTATTTATTCATGAGCGACATAGAGGGAGAGTCAGAGACACAGGCAGAGGGAGAAGCAAGCCCCATGCAGGAAGCCTGATGTGGGACTTGATCCTAGACCCCAGGATCACACCCTGAGCCAAAGGCAGATGCTCAAACGATGAGCCACCCAGGTGTCCCTAGTAAAAGCATTTAAAAGTTATCCACATTTAAGAAGGTTAATCTTTTAGTTAGTTTTGTTTTGTTTTATGGCTAGGGACCTGTAATCTACTCATCTACAAGCAGTATCATTAAGGTACAAATTAGAAAAGAGAGGTGCTGAAATATAGTTTGTCTTTATTCTGGTGGAAATTGCCATCTGACTTATCAAAAGATTATTTCTATTGGTGAGCAGGTTATTCAGAAATGAAGAAATATAAATGGCCAGTAAGCACTGAAAAAATGCCCCACCTCACTAGTAATCAAAGAAATGCAAATTAAATCAATGATACCCAATTTTTACCTATCAAATTGACAGTTTTGCTAAGGTGACTAACTTGATGATTGATCACTTCAGTTTTTCCTTACTTCATGATTCCCATCACTGGAAAGTAAATGACTCAAAGGTTAGGGTATAAATCATCACGATGAATTTCAAGATCATTAAAGAAAGCAATTTTGTTGGAATTTCTGAACTGTGAGTGTAGAAGCAAGTTTTCCTCTAATCACAGACCTAAAACATTTAGAAAATTTTTCTCTACACAAATGCTCAAAAACCAATATTATTGAGGGGGAGCAAAGAGAAAGAATTGGCTCTCTTCCAATTCTAAACCTTCTCAGATGCCATTTATTTCTGATTGGAAGTCCACCAAAGAGTGTTCAGGACCTATTCATCTTACGAGAGCTAAATGCTTAGGCTCTTATTATTCTTTAAGAAATGATTTAGCTTTTACTACATTTTCTCTCAAGCAACATTTCATTAAGAATGGCAGCCTGAAATGTAGCCTACATTCTTCAGTAATGCATTCACGGAGTTGCTGCAAAAGAGCATCCATTTATTTTTATTAAAAACATAGAGACGTTTTAAAGATTTTAAGTAATGTCTACACCCAACGTGGGGCTTGAACTTACAACCCTGAGATCAAGAGTTGCATGCTTCATCAACTGAACCAGCCAGGTGCCTGGAGACCTAGTGTATTACAAGAGTCATTGTTATGATCCTCCCTTAATTAAATATACAAAATGATATTTCCCTAAGAGCCTAAAGATCTCAAAAAGAAGAGGAAAAAAAGGTTTTTTGTTTCCTAAACCACCATCTTCAGTTCTCTTCAAATGATGGTGTCTGGCCAATAGTTCTTTGAAGTCTTGAAGCCTTGAATGGTCATCCTTTTTGTCAACTCAGTGCCATTACCACTAGCATTTTATTCTTCTCTTCAAATATACCTCCCACCTCCACACATACAGTTTTTAGAGCTAGAAGAAACCTTAAAAATTATACAGTCTAGGGACACTTGGGTGGCTCAGTTGGTTAAGGTATGACTTGCTCAGTGGCTCAGTTAGTGATCTCAGGGTCCTGGGATCAAGCTCTGTTTCAGGCTCTCTGCTCAGTGGCAAGTCTGCTCCCTCTTCCTCTGCTCCTCCCCTCTGCTTGTGCTCTCTCTCTTTCTGTCTCAAATAAATAAAATCTTAAAAAACAAAACAAAACAAAAACAATATATAGTGGCAGTTTCACCTAAATTCTCCATATGGGAGCACATATTCCAAAGCATTTTCAGACTAAGATACAGAAATTTCAGGAGACACCCCAAAACTGGTCATTCAACTCACATACTCCTGTCTATGTAGATAGTTTAAGTCATGGGTTGCTGGTGATGAGAAGTGAGTTTTTGAGAGAGCTAGTCATGTTCTGTGAACTCCTCTTTTCCTCCCCAAGGGAGCACTCACAGAGTTCCACATGTGCCCCTAGCAGTTTGGGAATGTATTTTAACCACACCTGAGCAATCTAAAGAGTGAGAGCCTTGCTGGCTATCTCTTCCAGTGGAGGAGCGAAGGAGAGGTTGCCGATGTGTTAGGACTAACTTGCATTTCTCTACTTTGTTGGGGCAGCAGGATGTGTGTGTCAGGTTGCATCCATGAGGACTGTCCTGAAGCTGTACCACTGGATGCCTGTGGACTGCAGCAGGGGTAGCAAACACCAGCCAGAATACACCCACGACAAGGGACTTGCCACCGAAAGCTTTCTAGTGATATGGGATCTATGAAGAGCACAAAAAATCTACCAAGCTGCTTAGGAGGAAAAAAAAAAAGCTGGTTTAAAATCTTTTCTGAGATCAGAGAGCGTGACGCCACAGTGTCAGGTATGCTTCTTCTCTTCTCTTCTCTTCTCTTCTTCTCTTCTCTTCTCTTCCTTCTCTCTCTTCTCTTCTCTTCTCTTCTCTTCTCTTCTCTTCTCTCTCCTCTCCTCTCCTCTCCTTCTCCTCTCCTCTCCTCTCCTCTCCTCTCCTCTCCTCTCCCTCCTCCCTCTCCCCTCCCTCCCTCCCCTCCCCTCCCTTCCCTTCCCTCCTCTCCTCTCCTCTCCTCTCCTCTCCTCTCCTCCCCTCTCCTCTCCCCTCTCCCCTTCCTATCCCTTTCCTTTCTTTCTTTCTTTCTTTCTTTCTTTCTTTCTTTCTTTCTTTCTTTCTTTTTTTTTTTTTTCTTTCCATGTACTCAGACCCTTGAGTAGCCAAAATCCAAGTTTGGGAGATGAGGGAGGAGAAGTAGGTGGGGTGGAGGGTGGGAACTGCCTTCTCCTCTCCCCAGTAGCAGGCTTCTCACTGCAACAACAGCCAGAGCTGTGTCAGACAGGAAAGTCTTATTTTTTTTAAGATTTTATTTATTTATCTGAGGGACAGAGTGAGAGAGCATGAGTCAGGGGATAGGGTAGAGGGAAAAGCAGGCTCCCCACTGAGCAGGGAGCCTGATGCGGGACTCAATCCCAGGACCTCGAGATCATGATTCGGGTCGAAGGCAGACACTTCACTGACTGAGCCACCCAGATGTCCTGAGTCTTATTATTGAATTGACTGTGTGTTGTGTGACCTAAAGAGAACACAAGGACATTGTATTACCTAAGAACAGCCTGAAACTCACTGGTCTGACTTTTTATTCAGAGCTGGGAGGATATGAGTGCCCCAGAGTGGATTTTTTTTTAAGATTTTATTTATTTATTTATTCATGAGAGACACAGAGAGATTGAGGCAGAGACACAGGCAGAGGGAGAAGCAGGTTCCATGTAGGGAGCCCGACACGGGATTCAATCCTGAGTCTCCAGGATCACACCCTGGGCCGAAGTCGGCGCTAACCCCCTGAGCCACCTGAGCTGCCCCAGAGTGGATTTAAGAGGACCCAAGGGAGCAAAAAATCCCCTGGACCTCTCAGCCCTGCCCTGTCTGGCACCCAGTGCTGGAGCTTTGGCTTCTCACTCCACCAAAGCCATGCCTACAAAAGGTACATTTCAGTTCACATTTAGGTAACATGCCACTGGGTATCATGGTCTATCAGGATCTCATCTTCTAGTTGTAACTGCTCCCCATTCCTTCCTAAAGCCTGGGTCACATAATCCCAGATCTCTATCCTTTAATGTCTGTTGCCTATAATCCGTCAGGGTATAGACAGACAACAAAAACCACTCCAGCTGTTTTTAAGTAGAAAATTATTTAATGCAGGAATTGAGTGGTGAAAATAATTGCTGAGAGGGCTGAGACGGGGGCAGGCTCATAGGACAAGACTGGCTATTGGGCTGCTGCTATCTGTGCTCTTGTCAAGATGCTGGGGGGACGGGGCAGGAGGCCATGCTACAGCTATTGTCTCCAGGAACAGGACTCAGGATGCTGCCACTGCAACCATTGGCTCCAGAGCCATTTTACACCTGCTACAGTCACAGCAGCAAAAAAGATACCACGCATGTTGTATTCTCATTCTCCACTTCACTCAGACCTGAACTCAAGTCTCTGTGCATGTATGAGATTAATAAAACTTAAGTCTTCAAGAGAATTGGATGAATGTGTTTTTAGCTTTCCAGCCCCTCAAAGAATGAGAGAAGCACAGCAGGAGAAGGTTAGAGTAGTTAGTGAGCCGATCCACTGCATCTGCCACACCATTTCTCTTTCTTTCTTGATATACTTTTTGACTTGGTGGATCACATTGTCCAGCAGCTTCCCAAAAAAGGATGCATAGCAAGGAAAGTTTTGAGAAATTTTTTGTCTCCAGTGTTTTCATTTTACCCTCATATTTAATTAATAGTTTGCCGTAATGTTTTATGGTTGGAAGTCATTTTCCATCAAAATTTCAAAGACATTTTGGCATTGTCTCCTAGATTCCAGTGTTGTGGTTGAGAAAAGTCCAGTGCCATTTTCATTCTTCGACATTTGTGTGGAAACAACTGGCTTTTATCCTTCCTGGAAGCTTTTTGGATCCTTTCTTTATGTCTGGCTTTACAAAATGTTGCAGTGATGTGACTTTCTCTTTTGCTGTGGGTTCTTTCATTATGTATATTCTTGCTTTACAAGACAAGGATATTCTTTTTTGATTTGAGAATTTCCTTTTTTTCATGTCTTCATTCACTTCCTGAAATGCCTGAAAGTTGGATGTAAGATCTTTTGTGTATATCTTCTCATTTTCTTATTATCTTCCATTTTCCATCTCTTTGCATCTGTTTTTCCCTTCTTAGCAGATTTTCTGAACTTATCTTTCAATCTTTCTGATGAATTAATTTTTTATTTTTAAGTAGGCTCCACATTGGGCTTGAATTCACAACCCTCAAATCAAGACCTTGGCTGAGATCAAAAGTCCAATGCTTAACTGACTGAGCCATCGAGGTACCCCTTTCCTGTTAAATTTAAAATTTTTGCTATTATTCTTTTTTTTTTTTTTTTGGTTATTATCCTTTAATTTCTGAGAAGTTTTTGTTGTTGATGGCTTCTGATTATTTTCTCTTTACAGCATACTGTTTTTGTCTCATAAATAATACATTATATTTTTTTCTTCAGTAATATTATTTTCAAAGTTTTATTTTTTTTAAAGATTTATCTATTTATTTTAAAGGGGGAGACAGAGAGCAAGAGAGCAGGAAGGAGGGGCATTAGAAGAAGAAGAGAGAGTCCAAGCAGATTCCCAGCTAAGCAGAGCCAAATGCCAGACTCTATCTCATGACCCTGAGATCATGACCTGAGCTGAAACCAAGAGCTGGTCCCCGCCCCTCCGCCTTTTTTTAAAAGATTTTATTTATTTATTCATGAGAGACACAGAGAGAGAGAGGCAGAGACACAGGCAGAGGGAGAAGCAGGCTCCATGCAGGGAGCCCGACGTGGGACTCGATCCCCGGTCTCCAGGATCAGGCCCTGGGCTGGAGGCAGTGCTAAACCGCTGAGCCACCTAGGTTGCCCAAGAGCTGGTCCCTTAACCGACTGAGCCATCCAGATGCCCCCAAAGTTTCATTTTGGTCCTAGCGTTGTCTGCTTCCTCTGACTTAATTTTATTTTATCTAGTGGTTTGTTTTGGCCTCTGACTCTCCGTTCTAGGTTTCAGCTTCCTTAATTTTGCAAAGTCAACTACCAAGTGTTCAGCTACTTTTATCTTCTAAAATTTGGTTGACACTCTTGTCTGCTGTTTCCTGTCTTCTCTTCTATTTGTCCTGGTGGGTTTAAGTCTTCCTTTTTTGGTGAATCTATTTACTATATTACTCCCTCATGTTTTGGAAAGGAACAAGGAGAAACATACATGTTCAATATACTGTATTTTATTTACTTATTTTTTCAATACACTATATTTTAAAATGACTTTCATTTGATGTGTGAGGAGTGAAGATCCAGGGAATGAGGTCCAATCACTAGTTTGTGGCAGAGCCAAGCTAGTCCTTAGTTCTTCTGATTTCAGGGTTAAGGTTAGTACGAATTTCTGCTTTAGCATTCCTTCCCCCACACCACCAGCACTTATAACTACCTGTGTATCATTCATTCACTCATTCATTCATTCACTTCCCTAGCCCATCTTCCTTTTTTTTTTTTAAAGATTTTATTTATTCATGAGAGTCACAGAGAGAGAGAGAGAGAGAGAGAGACAGAGAGACAGAGAGAGAGGGAGAGACCCAGGCAGAGAGAGAAGCAGGCTCCATGCAGGAAGCCCAATGCGGAACTCGATCCCAGGATTCCAGGATCAGGCCCTGGGCCAAAGGCAGGCGCTAAACCCCTGAGCCACCCAGGGATCCCCCTAACCCATCTTCCATGCTGTACATATGCAATAACTAGAACAGTGCCTGGCACAGAGTAAGTAGTCAATATTTAATTACTGACTACATTAATGAAAAGGTAGGTGACCTATATCTTAGATTTTCCCCTCTTACGACTTAGAATCCTAAGTGACAAACTCTTCTCCAGGTGGTGGTTGATGAGAGGAACTCAGATATTTTGACTTGGGGTTTGGGAAGATAATAGTTAGCCTTCTTTGCTAAAAGTGAGAAAACAGGGTGATTGAAAGGATAAAATTTGAAGACATACATAGGTTTCAGTTTTGGGTTCAAATCCCAGCTACCTCATAATCTGCATAGCATCCTCTTCCTTTATCAAAAGTCTCAGAAGGTAAGAAAATTTGGGTTTTAAAACCCCAGATCAGTATATTCTTTTCAATTTCTTCTTTCCTTCCCCTCATAATTGTCACCCCTTTTTGGAGTTTTACAGTGTCTACTTTTGTAGAAAGGAGGCATTTCTTTTTCTGTCTGCATGGGTAAGTGCTAACCATATTCTGTAGAACTTGTGTGAGTCCTCTCTCCCACAGTCTAGAAAAATCATTCTGTATTGTCTTGGTAGACAAATCTAAAAAATCTAAATCTTCAGAGTATGCTCACTATGCTTTGGTTTTTTTATTGATACAGACATAAATTCTGACCTTTGGTGCTTTTGGCTGAAGACCACAGGAAGATAGTATAGCAAGTAATTACATTTTATTTCTAGCCCTTATTTCCAATTGGTCCATTACTTCTTGGTAACTTAATAAAGCTAAGAATAAAATCCTTTCAGATTACCAAATAACTCTTTTTTAGGCCATACAGAAATTATTATTGAATTAAGGGTTTATTCTGGGAAATACCAAACTATGGTAGAACTCCCAAAATATTTCTTAAAAGGTTACATAGACTAAGAATCTGTCCCATTGGATTACATTTGGCCTCCAAGCATTTGAATGTATTTCCTAAAACAATGTAGATGATGTACTTTGCTTCTGCTATTGCAGAGTGGATACACATGGAGGCAGTGTAGTCTAATGGACAGATCCAAGGTTGACTGGCTTTCACATCAGGGATCTGTTGTTGACCAGTAGTATGATTATGCTCACTGGTGTATGTTATTAAATCTATAGCTTTGTATTTCGATACATAGAAGAACGCTTTTCAAATTAACAAAAGAATGTTGTACATTTGGAAGGGCTACATCCATTTGATATTAATAGATATTAAGAAATCACTTCTGAGTGACAGACATGTATTTTTTTTTTTTTACTACGTTACTATATACATTTCTGTCTGGATGTCTTAGAGGCATTCCAAACACAAAAAGTCCAATGTAAGATTCATTATTTCCCCTTTCAGACTGGCTCCTCTCCCTAGAGTCTTCAAGAGGAAAAAGCCATCTTTTGTGTAGTTGCCTTAGTCAGAAGCCAGAAGTTAGCCTAGAGTCTCCCCCACCCCCCACCCATCCCCTTTACCCACGACGTCCCATCGGCATTAAACTGTGTAGATTCTACTTTGTTGTATTTTCACACTGTTCCTGCCTTTCCATCCGTAGTGTAGGCTCCTGTTATCTTCGCCTGGACTGTTACAGTTTCTGCCTCCTCCTATCTTTTGCACACATTAATGTCCCAAGATCATGACATTCCCGTGCTTCTTCAGGGGGTATTGAGCTCTTGAGGGCATGTTCCTGCTGATCTTTCTGACCTTGTCTTTTATCTTCTCCACATGCCCTCTGTGAACCAGCCACATCTTGGGTGTTTGTAATTCTTTTCTTTTTTTGCCTGCAAAATTTTATTTCTTTGTCTACCAAACCCCTGCTCTTTAAGCAGCTGCCCTTTTAAACTCAGTAAAATCATTCCTGATCTCCTATTACCCTCTCTGTGCTGTCTCTTGCCTCTTGCATCAAGAACCTCCTCCTTTCTCCTTCCAGAGTCCATTTGTGTTGAAGAGCCCAGACTGTGGAGTCAGCAAATCTGGGTTTGAACGTAGTCTTTATTAACTGTGTGACATTGGGCAATTTATATGACCTCTCTAGGTCTCAGTTTTTCATTCTATAAAATGGGGATAACAATAACACGGTAAGCACATAATAATAATAATAACAATAACAATAACCATTATCATTATTGCATCATTTTACTTTATTTTATATTTTTAAAAAATATTTTATTTATTTCTTCATGAGAGACACAGAGAGAGAGGCAGAGACACAGGCAGAGGGAAAAGCAGGCTCCTTGCAGGGAGTTCGATGCAGGACTCTATCCCAGGACCCCGGGATCACAACTTGAGCCAAAAGCAGAGGCTCAACCACTGAGCCACCCAGGTGCCCCCATTTTACTTTATTTTAATTGGTGATTAATATGTCTGGTTTTCTGTGTTGTTCATGAGCTTGTGAAATTAGAATATCCATAACTAATTATTAAGCAACATTAACTAAGCACTTCTTTATTAAAAAAATTTTTTTTAACTAAACACTTATGTGTATACATCTACTCATCCACTCATGTAATTCTCTTAATGTTCTGTCTGGATTTAAGTTTGCCTGACTCCCAAATCCGTACTATTTTACCAAATAGCCTCCTGGTTTTAATATCAATCTCTTTAAGTTCTTCCAATAATTCAGCAGTTCCATAAAAATTCATCAACAGTACTTTCATGCTTGTATACAAAGTAATTATTTCCAAATTTTATTTTGTTTTTTTGACATAATGTACAAATGGGATCAATGCAGTTAGAATTCAGGTACTCATAGCTGAGTAGGTTGGAGAAGTTTCTATAAATTGTTAGTGAATAATTAGGATTTAAGCGTATCTTTGAATATATTTGGCTTTGTCCATGTGGACACATGATTCTAAAACAATCAATCACATGCATGAATCCTATTGGTTAATTTATTTTTAAAAATCAAATTAGTTAATTGACTCAGGTAGCTAGCATAAGTGATTTATTTCCCCATACATAAATATGTAATTATTAGGGATAATTTCATCTTATTCTTCCTAGAAATTTTGTATTCATTATTAACTCAAGTATTTGTATAAATACTTTATTAGTGGGGTGCCTGGGTCGCTCAAGTCAGTTAAGCCTCTGCCTTCGGCTCAGGCTATGATCTAAGGGTCCTGGCATAGAGCCTCATAAGGGGCTCCCTGCTCAGTGGGGAGCTTGCTTCTCCCTCTGCCCCTCCCCCTGCTCATGCTCTCTCTCTCTCTCTCTGTCAAATAAATAAATAAATAAATAAATAAAATCTTAAAAAAAAAAACACAACCCAAATACTTTACTAGCCCATATCTCATGTAAGTGAACAATATATATATATATTTAATTTGAAAACATTCCATAGTTATCTCTCTTGATATGTTATAATTTCTATTGGCAGCATTCATGAAGAGTTTTGATTGATATGTTTTTTCATTATTCTTCAGTAAATTTTCAGTATCTTATATTTGCCTGAATAATATCGATAATAATATTATAATATATAATATTATTTTAATAATAATGTTGAGAGAAGAGCTTAAGATAATAATCATTATCATCACTCATATTGCATATTTCGTTTCCTGCACTGACATCTATTGTGTCTAAATATGGTATCTCTCCTGATCAGATGGGGGCCCCAAATGTAGGGTGACGATTGGGTGACAAGTGGGTGGTGGGGGAGGTTGACAGAATTCACCCCAGGCAGGACAAAAGAGATAGAAGTTTGTTAAATACACGACCAGGGAGCTGCGGGCAGGGCAGCAGAGGAGAGGCTGTGTGCCAGCAGGCAGTGGGTGGGGCTGTACTTAAAAAGGGAAGGTGAGCAGGTGCAGCAGCATATTTAATTCTCTCTTTTTTGGTAACCGTGCCTGGTTGTAAGTAGCCAGTTTTTTTTTTTTTTTTAAGATTTTATTTATTTATTCATGAGAGACACAGAGACAGAGGTAGAGACATAAGCAGAAGGAGTAGGAGGCTTCCTGCTTGATGCAGGACTTAATCCCAGGACCCCAGGATCATGACCTAAGCCAAAGGCAGATGCTCAACCACTGCACCCCATGTAGCTGGTATTTTGAGGTGCATCCCCTGATGAACCTGTGTGTAGTTGGCCAGGGGGTCTCTGTGGTCTTTTCTACATTCCGTTGCTTAAGCCTGTTTGCCCATAAGCCGCCTCTATGACAGATGATCTGGCTTCCACAAAAGGAAAGCCTCCCTTCCTCTCCTCCTCTAGGAGAGGCATTTGCTAAGTTCTGTTTTTCTCTACCTACATTATCCTCCTCAGGGAATTTCATTCCGTTTCATTGTCCAGCTACTGTGGCTGGACCAGAATTCCAGATTTCTCTCTCTAGCTTTGTCTTTTCCGTGTATCTTCAGCAGACCCAGACATGACCCCCTGAACACAAAAGCTGCCCCCTCCAAGCTTGAAAATCAATCCCATTCTCTTCCCAAACTGCTGATTCCTCTTCCTCTTTCAATACAATTCCTTTCTTAGGTCTTCTTTCATCTCTTCTTCCTTGCCAAGCAATCACAGCTTCTATAGGCTCTACTGATATTTCCTTTGTTTGGTTCCTTCTTTTGCATTCCTATTACCAGATTCCTGGGGCCCTGTGGCAATAATTTCCTCCTAATGGCTCTCTCCACGTTCCATCCTGTCTTTCTAATGTGTTCTACAAGAGCAACCCGCTTAGTAGCTTAGTACTCGACTTCTCAAAAAGCCTCTCAAGGACTGTCTATCCATTGAAACTGAAAGTACTTGATCCTCGGTTCAAGCCTCTTCCCGGTTTGCTCCACACCTCTGCTTCTTTCCTCATCTTTTGTTTCCTACCCTGAAGTCCCCTCTTTGGCCAGATTGTTTGCTTCTATGTCATACTCTACTTGTTATCTTGATTCCAGATGCTCTCTTACTCATCAGTTCATCCAAGGTCCTTTTTTTTTTTTTAAGATTTTATTTATTTATTCTTGAGAGACACAGAGAGAGAGAGAGACAGAGAGAGAGAGAGAGGCAGAGACACAGGCGGGAGGAGCAGGTTCCATGCAGGGAGCCCAGTGTGGGACTTGATACTGGGACTCCAGGATCACGCCCTGGGCCAAAGGCAGGCACTAAACTGCTGAGCCACCTGGGCTTCCCTCATCCAAGGTCCTAACCATAATTTAAAGCTCAGAAAAAGAGGTTTCCTTTCTTTTTTTGGGGTAGTTTTTTTTCTGAGTCTGATGCTGTCTCACCTAATTTTGAACCCCTGTAGAACTTATGGCGCTTGACATTTAGTGCCTTACTTAGCAAGTCAGCTTTTATTGTATACGTTTTATGTCCCCAGTATATTGCCAATTTCTTGATACCAAGGACACACATACACATTAATACACATGTTAATATCTGGACCCCAAGGACCATATACATTATACCAAAAATTGGGATGGACATGTAATCTATGAAAATAGGACAGTACTTATGAGAGACAAGGCTGTGATTTGAATTCACAGCATGTGTGACTTGTGGGAAATCCACCCAAATTTCAAATTTGATAAGTTCCTTTTGTTGATATGTGGAAGTTTGTTTTCCAACAGATGGATTTTGCGGGATAGTAAAGACAATCTTATTTGGCATATAGGAGTTGAAGGTTTAGCTGTTTTTTTATTTTACCTTATCTGAGTTAATGAGAAAACAAGTAAATCAAAGCATGGAAATCAAATATATTAAACCTCAGAATATTCCTAGCTGATTTATTTTGACAAGTGTTTAAATTATTTAGCTATTCTGAATTCATTTGATTTTAATTATTTATAACAACACACTGTAGTGCATTAGTAAATATCTCAAAGAGTGTTTTGTAAAAGTAGGCAGCATCCCAGAAGTAATATCACAATAACTCTGCCATTTAATTTTTGCTGACAAGTGGGTCGAGCCTGCAAGGATAATTGTAATGAACATTAGGGGACAGTGCTTATGCAATTGATCCAGGATGGCACTATAGTTATCCTTTCAATTCTTTGTGCTACTATAGTTTTTCAATACTTCTCAAAATTGTCAGCAGTTCAGTAGGACTTTTAGTTCATTCTTGAGCTTAAAATACCATCTTTTTATGTGCTCAATGCTATATGCCCAAATTTCTCAAGTGCTTACCTACTGACTTTGTAACATCAGCACCTTTAAATGATGTTCCATTATATCCCAAATGTCCCAACCTTTTCTCTTTCTGCTTCTATTTGGAAATTTTTCAAAAGCACATCAGTATTTGAACAATCAGGCGATAATCTACAATATAGATTCTACATGGAACAACTCTAGGTATAATCAGCCTAGTTCCCTCATGCATTTTCCCCTTAATTATTTTCCCTTAACATTACCCATAAAGCTTCCTTATTTATTTCTCAGTGAGAATGAGATTAGAATAAAGAAGGCTATATAGTAAGGCATTCCCTGAAGTTTGTTGCCTTTGGAAGCAAAACCAGGAAGAATCAGTGCATTAATTATGTAACTCCTGCAGTGGATACCACCCACAGGAGTATCCACTTTAAGACACATATCGCTAATAAACACTGCGCTTAGATTGTAGTCTGATTTAGTGCTGGTAAATAACCCAGAAAGCTATAACCTTCAGCATTACCTAAGATAGACATTACATTTCACAGATATAAATATTCTGGTTACTAGAGAGATGAAGTCATATCTTTGCAAATATTTCAGGAAGCACCTCTGGCTGATAAGTACCTTAAAAAATTTGACAATAGCTAGGTTGCTACAAGATGTGTGGTCAAGGGGGCCTGGGTGGCTCAATCAGTTGAGCGTCTGCCTTCGGCTCAGGTCAAGATCTCAGGGTCCTGGGATCAAGTCCTGCACTGGGCTCCCTGCTCAGCAGGGAGTCTGCTTCTCTCTCTCCCTCTGTGATCTCTCTTGCTCTCGCTCTCTATCAAATAAATAAATAAAACCTTAAAAAAAAAAGATGTGTGTGGTCAAGATTTGTGAGGTAGAGGCCATCTTTCTGTTACTTCTGCTGTTTAGCGTGGGCAGTGAAACCTTGGGGTTTTCTGCAACAGCAATCCAGTGTCTAGTTGCTCGCTATTGGCAAATCAAGGGTCACCACCCTTACTGGGTTGATTGATCTTGATCATCAAGGAGAAATAGGATTCCTGCTATACAAGGGGAAAAAGAAAGAGTTTTTCTGGAATCTAGGGAATCTGTTGGCTTGCCTCTTATGTGCCAAGCCACTGATAAAAGTTCATGGAAAACTAAATTTCTAATGCAGGCAGGACTTCTCAGGAAATAAATGACAATAAATAGACTTTCACTTAAGAGGCATTGACTATGCATCAAATACTGTCCTCTATTTTACATATGTCAGCTCCTTTGGTTCTCCAGTACCACTACAATGTAGGTACTTTCATGACCTGTTTTGCAGATGAGCCTATGGAGGTGTAGAGATGAAATAACTTGACCAAGGTCACAGAGTTAATAAGTGGTGGCTCTGGGCTCTGAATCTCAACAATTCCTGACCCACTCTCTCCAGGCGATTGCATTTTATTGCATTCTTAGTTTGGATCATTCCACCAGGTCATACCCAAATCAGCGGAGGTGCTGAGAGCAAAGGGAGCGGCCAAGGGAGTAATGAGGAAAGAAATGATAAATATCAACTGTGGTTTTATGACCAATAACAGAAATGAGACCTGTTGTAACAACCCAGATTTGTTCCCTTTCTGTGTTCCATGTGGTAGCAGATCCCCTTTGCCTCTGATTTAGGGGCAGTTTTGGTGAATAATTTCCTTGGTGGACAATCCCTGTGCATGCTGACAGTGTGTCACTTCACATGGTTCTGTTTTCCCTGCCATTATGAAAGTGTGCTTACACTAGGCACGGGGTAGGGGTAGGGGTGGGGGTGGGGGGCCCAAACAGAGAGTAGTTAGTGCCCAGGAGTGACTCTCCACCATGGGGCAGGGAGTCAGTCTTGCTGTATAAATTCCCACCTCTGTCCCTGAGAGGGTCACCTCTGAGTTATGTTTAATCTGTTCCTCAGAGGCGTCCCAGTGGGATCAGGGCACTGTCCACAGTGGTACCCAGGTATAACAGTGTGGTGTTCTCTTTCCACATTCCTCTCTCACTCACCCCAATCTCCTATTCCTCCTTCATGAGATCACCTCTCAAACAAATAAGGGTATCAAGCCCTTGTCTTGGGTTAATATGTATATATTTGAGTGAATTTCCTTCATTTTTTCTTCTTCTTTTTTCTTCCTGCTTGTATAGGGTGTGTTAGTGGTGGTTAACTTTATAAATTAGCCGCCAGTTATAGAATGTGGACTGTGGCTGGACAAATGGAGGAGTGAACAGCACCCAGAGAAGGAGGCAGTGATTCTTTAGAATTTGGATGTAACCCCCTTGTGAGAGGTTTTGCATGTCTTGTGATCAGGAAGGATAATTGCATCTCATGAGACAGGGACAGGTTATTTTTGCACTTGCCATTGTTTAGAAGTTTAAGTATGGGTATGAATGTGCATAGATGTTGAGTAGCCAAAGGGATGAACGATGGGAACATAATTCATAATTCAGCCTCGATTCCCAAGGCTTCCTGTCTCCCTATACTTCAGTGTCTATAAAGTTACAAACTGTGCTTTTAAGACTCTCTTGTGTTTATGATTATTGCTGTGATAATTTTCCACGAATCAGATACATTTGTTGTGATTCAAGATGGAAGGGACGTGAAGGCCATCTGTTCGCTGCCATGTACAGTTACGGGGGTGTTTTTTCTTCAGTGTCCAATCTCTAGCTGTGCTGATAGCAGGAGGCAAGGCCTGGGGTATCTGACAGGCATGAGTGAGCTCACAAGCACCATGAGCAGCAGCAGAGACTTCCTGAGCCACTAGCTTCCACGGTATGTTCTAGAGGCAGCCTCTGTTTCTCTACCTTCCTGGTTGTAGCAAAGCTTTGGCTTCTTTGCTGGCTAGTTCTATGTTCTTCCTAGAAGTGATTCCTGGAAATCAGACTAGAGCCTGCTTCTCTAGGCATTCCAGTTTTTGTAAGCACCTAATTTCAATTCCCTGATTTATACCCTTTTATGTTTAAAATAGTTCGTAGTTGCTGTTTTCTGCAACTGGAGCCCTGAGTGAAAAATTCAAATAAGACATGTCTCTTGGGGCGACTGGGTGACTCAGTCAGTTAAGCATCTGACTCGATTTCTGCCCAGGTCATGATCTTGGGGTTGTGAGATTGAGCCCCACATGGGGCTCCGGACTCCGTGCAGTGTCTGCTTTGTCCCTCTCCCTAAGCTTCTCTCTTGCTTGCATGCTCTCTCTCTCTCAAATAAGTGAAATCTTAAAAAAAGAAAAAAAAAAAAAAAGACAAGATGTGTCTCTGCTGTATCATCTTAGGGTTATCACTGGGTTAAGCTTCTGGATCAGCAGGCCCGAGGGTCTAGCCCTCAACTCCTCTTGCCTCATCAGGGTGATGGCAGTCCATGAGATCTGGTAACAATAGCTCCTTTTATGATTTCTGTTCTCAACTAAAGCAAAGCTCTTTCAAGAGTGTTAGATCAGGAGGCACATAAGGATCATCTCTTTGAGCACCCTCATTTTACTTTAAACAATTTTTGTACTATGTTTTTTTCCTGTTCGATTTCCTTCTCATTTACTTTTAAAATTGAGCATAACTTCAAGGGCAGGTAAAAGTGTAGCTGCATAAAGCTTTTACATATGTATACATCATGCAACCACTCCCCAGATCAAGATACAAAGCAGTGTTTACTACCCTCAGAAGGTTCCTTCATGTTCTCTCCTAGTTGATACCACCCTTAGGTATCAACTAGGGCTGCCTTTACAGATTGCCACAAACCAGGTGACTTAAACTACAGAAATTTATTCTCAGAGTTCTGGAGGTTAGGTGTCCAAAATCAAGGTATCAGCAGCATTGGTCCCTTCTGGAGGCTCTTGGGGAGAAGCTGTGGTAGACTCTCTCATAGCCTCTGCTGGTGGGTGGCCAACAGTCTTCAGAGTTCCTTGTCCTGTGGCTGTATCACTGAGCTCCACCTTCCTTATCACATAGCCTTCTCCATCCATAACCTTCCATCTCTGTGTCCAAATTTCCATCTTCAAGAACATCCATCATTGAGGTAGGTGCACTCTAATTCACGATGACCTTATCCTACTTATTACATCTTCAAAGATCCTATTTCCAGTAAGGTCCCATTTGTGGGTACAGGAATTAGGACTTCAACAAATCTTTTTGGGAAACTCAATTTAACCCCTAACACCAAAAGTAACCACTATTCTTATTTCTAGTATAATAGATTAATTCTACCTTCTTGTGCATCTTGAAATTCATATAAATGGAAGCACAGAGTAGTTCTGGCTTGTCTCACTATATGTCTGTAGATTTGTCCCATGTTGTTTCATGTATCAGTACTTTGGTCTTTTCCAATGCAGTATAATATTCCCTTGTAGAAATGTATCTGTCCTACTGTTGATGAACATTGAGGTGTTTTCAGTTTGGGGGATTACTAAAATCTGGTTTGAGGGATTACTAAAAACTGATTTTACTAAAATCAGTTTGTCAGAACTCTTCTGACACCAAGTTTGTATATTTTTTATACCAACAAACAACTTTCCCACTTTCTGGACACCAACTAGGTGTTCCACAATTTAGTTCAATTCTGTTACTAAGTAAGTATCTGGAGTTAGCATGGACCCCTCAGAGTAAGGGCTCAGCCTCACAAGACTACACTGGTGCTTCAGATGCCAATCACAAGTCTGGGCCACCCATACTTCTGACCATCCAGCTATAAAGTCAGAGGGTTCCCGTGGCCCTCTCCTCAGGCTTGATAATTTGCTAAAAGGACTCGTGGAACTCAGGGAAAGAGTTACAGTTATCTCTTTATTTTAAAGGATAAAACTCAGGAACAGTCCAATGGAGGAGATGCATTGGACAAGTGTGTTTGTGTGGGGTAGGCACAGAATTTCTCTGCCCTTTCTGGGTACACCACCCTCCAGCACTTCTTTGTGCTCATCAATTCCGAAGCTCTGTGACCCTCATCGTTTAACATTTTTATGGAGGTTCCACTGTGTAGGCACAATTGATTAAATCACTGGCTTTTGGCAATTAACTAAATTTCTAGTTCTTCTTCCTGGATGGTGGAGGTAAAAGTTCCAACCCTCTAAACACATGGTTGTTTTTTCTGGCAACCAGACCCCAATCTTGAAGAGTCATCACATTAGCATAAACTCACATATGGTAGAAAGGGACTTATGAATAACAAAAGATGTTCATCTTACCTCTGTTACTCGGGGAAATTCCAAGGGTTTTAGGGGCTCTGTGCCAGGAACTGGGACTGAATATATGTTTATCATATCACAATATTACAGGAGTAATATTGATAAAGGTGTTATGAACGTTCTTGTGTATGTATATTGATGTAACTACATACCCATTTTCTTTTGAGTATATACCTAGGAGTGGGGGTGCAGGGTCATGGGGTTTGCATATGTTTGGTGTTAGCAGGAATACAGTTTAATGAAGTGGTTGTATTTTTTATGTTTTTTTTTTTTAAGATTGTATTTATTTATTTGAGAGAGAGATATCATGAGCAGGGGGGAAGGGAAGAGGGAGAAGCAGACTCCCTGCTGAGCAGAGAGCCCAACTTGGGGCTCTATCCCAGGACCCTCAGATCATGCCTTGAGCCGAAGGCAGATGCTTAACTGACTGAGCCACCAGGTGCCCGTATTGTTTATGTCCTCATGAGCAGTATATTGTTGGGGCCAGGCGGGAAGGGAAACTCCTCAAGATGGCGGATACGCCAAAATGGCTGAGGTTCCTGTCACCACCTCCACTTGGGACGACAGCTTGAGCAGACCCTTACACCTCTCCTTTGGACTTCCCCAACCGAACCCAATGCCCTTCAAACCCCAGAGGAGGAAGTCACCTTTGACTGGTCGAATTGCAATCCTTCCTATGCATAGTGAGGGTCACTCTGACTGGTTGGATTGCAATCCTTCCTTCGCATATGAGCCAACCAATAGGAAACCGTTCTGCCTTACAACGTTATGTAAACCCCCGACCACCTTGTCTTGGCGCGACTTCCTCGACTCACTTTCCCCCGTGAGTCGTGGAACCTCGCCCGAGGGTGCCTGCAATAAAATCTGTTCTTGGACCCTCGCTTGCCTTGGCGGTCTCATTTCCATCTAGTTACTAAAAAACTTAACATATATAAGAGTAACAGTATTTCTGCATCCTCATCAGTATTTCATATTGTTATTTAAAAAAAAAAAAACAGCACTTCTGTTGAGTGTGTATTGGAATGTCATTGCATTTCCCTGGTGACTATTAGTATATGCTATTTTGTGAAGTGCCTGTAAAAATTATTTTGCCCATTTTTTTTACTTGAATTGTCTTTTTCTTCTTTATTTATTGGAGTTTTTATGCACTGTGGGCATGAGTCCTTTGTCAGATATATGTATTGTAAATATCTTCTCCCAGTCTGTTGCTAGGTTTTTTTTCTCCTTAGATTATCTTAACAGTTCAATACTTTTATGTTATAGATTTGAGTAAATGCAGAGTTCCATTTCAGGCAGTGTTGTCAATTAGATACCCTGAATGACCCTATAAATGAAAACAGATAAAACATAAAGAATATTAGATCATTTAAAATCCATCGCTGGTCTGGAAGAAAAGTAATAACTCTGCAGAGGCCTTGAAACTCAGAGATCCTGGGAACTAAGAATGTGCTAAAGCCTGGTTTTTCCCTGAAGGTTTCTGCTAAACCCTGTAGGTTTCAGTGTAAACGTTGAAGTTCAGGGCATGCTTAACGATGAGGGGCCTGGTAATAAACCTCTGAATAAAGCTGGAGGCTCACAGAGCTATGCTTGGAGTATAAGGGTAAATGAAAAATAAACCCCACACTGCAGAAAGGATCAGAAGAGAGAGCTTTCTGTTCTGAACTTGAGAAAATATTCTTCAGTCATAACACAAGTTGGCCCTTATGAATTATGTGGTTCTAATATATGCTATCTGTGTGTGATTCAAAAAAAACTCCTTCAGGGTGGAATGTAATTTAAGGTGGTCCTGATGAAGGATAGTTGGAAGAAAGGCAGGCAGGGATAAGGCCTCCACCCAACTATGAGGAAACTACCCTTAAAAAGGATTTTAAACCACCCTGGAAGGAGCCCTCCACCCATTCTCATGAGATAGATAGATGACAAAAACCTGATTGGATGACAGATGCTGGGAGGGTTAATCAGATTAAAACAACCTGCCAACAAGCCCATTGAAACCCTAGACTTAGAAACTCTGGTGGCAGCCTTCTCGGGTCCCCACCCTCTTTGGGAGCTTTGTATTATCACTTGATAAACTTTGCTCTGCTGCTCACTGCTTTTCTGGTCTACTTCTTCGTTCTTAGAAGCAGTGACCAAGAACTGTGGGCACTGAAGGAGAAGAAATCCTGTTAACAGTTCTAGTTCAATAGGGTCCCCAAGTAGAAGTAACTCATCTTTGATAGAAGTCAACTCCAATCTAGACATCAACATATTCACAGATAATATTTCAAAAAAAAAAAAAAAAGAGTTCAAGAGAAATAAGGCATCAGGGGGCCTGGGTGGCTCAGTTGGTTAAGTGTCCCACTTTTTTTTTTTTAAGCTTGACCTTATTTTTTTAATCTTTTATAAATTAATAATCAGTTCAAATCCACCAGTACTGTTTATTTATGTATTTATTTATTTTTATTGGAGTTTGATTTGCCAACATATAGCATAATACCCAGTGCTCATCCCACCGAGTGCCCCACTCAGTGCCTGTCACCCAGTCACCCCACCCCCCGCCCACCTCCCTTCCACTACCTCTTGTTTGTTTCCCAGAGTTAGGTGTCTCTCATGTTCTGTCGCCCGCATTGATATTTTCACTCATTTTCTCTTCTTTCCCTTTTATTCCCTTTCACTATTTTTTATATTCCCCAAATGAATGAGACCATTTAATATTTGTCTTTCTCCGATTGACTTATTTCACACAGCATAATACCCTCTAGTTCCATCCACGTCGAAGCAAATGGTGGATACTTGTCGTTTCTAATAGCTGAGTAATATTCCATGGTGTATATAGACCACATCTTGATCCATTCATTTTTCAATGGACACTGAAGTTCCTTCCACAGTTTGGCTATTGTGGACATTGCTGCTATAAATATTGGGGTGCAGGTGTCCTGCCATTTCACTGCATCTGTATCTTTGGGGTAAATCCCCAGCAGTACAATTGCTGGGTCGTAGGGCAGATCTATTTTTAACTCTTGTAGGAACCTCCACACAGTTTTCCAGAGTGGCTGTACCAGTTCACATTCCCACCAACAGTGCAAGAGGGTTCCCCTTTCTCCACATCATCTCCAACATTTGTTGTTTCCTGTCTTGTTAATTGTCACCATTCTCACTGGTGCGAGGTGGTATCTCATTGTGGTTTTGATTTGTATTTCCCTGATGGCAAGTGATGCAGAGCATTTTCTCATGTGCTTGTTGGCCATGTCTATGTCTTCCTCTGTGAGATATCTGTTCAGGTCTTTTGTCCATTTCATGATTGGATTGTTTGTTTCTTTGCTGTTGAGTTTAATAAGTTCTTTATAGATCTTGGATACTAGCCCTTTATCTGATATGTCATTTGCAAATATATTCTCCCATTCTGTAGATTGTCTTTTAGTTTTGTTGACTGTTTCTTTTGCTGTGCAGAAGATTTTTATCTTAAGTCCCAATAATTCATTTTTGCTTTTCTTTCCCTTGCCTTCATAGATGTATCTTGCAAGAAGTTGCTGTGGCCAAGTTCAAAAACGGTGTTGCCTGTGTTTTCCTCTAGGATTCTGATAGATTCTTATCTCACATTTAGATCTTTCATCCATTTTGAGTTTATCTTTGTGTATGGTGTAAAAGAATGGTCCCATTTCATTCTTCTGCACGTGGCTGTCCCATTTTCCCAGCACCATTTATTGAAGAGACTGTCCTTTTCCAGTGATTAGTCTTTCCTGCATTGCCCAATATTGGTTGACCATAGAGTTGAGGGTCCATTTCTGGGATCTCTATTCTGTTCCATTGATCTTTGTGTCTGTTTTTGTGACAGTACCACACTGTTTTGATGACAACAGGTTGTAGTACAACCTGAAATCTGGCATTGTGATGCCCCCAACTATGGTTTTCTTTTTTATGTTTTTTTCAATTTTATTTTTTTAAAGATTTTATTTATTTATTCATAGAGACAGAGAGAGAGAGAGAGAGGGGCAGAGACACAGGCAGAGGGAGAAGCAGGCATCATACAGAGAGCCTGATGTGGGACTCGATCCAGGGTCTCCAGGATCACACCCTGGGCTGCAGGCAGAGCTAAACCGCTGCGCCACCGGGGCTGCCCTGGTTTTCTTTTTTAATATTCCCCTGGCTATTCGGGGTCTTTTCTGATTCCACACAAATTTTAAGATGATTTGTTCCAACTCTCTGAAGAAAGTCCATGGTATTTTAATAGGGATTGCATTAAACGTGTAAATTGCCCTGGGTAGCATTGACATTTTCAGAATATTAATTCTACCAATCCATGAACATGGAATATTTTTCCATCTCTCTGTGTCTTCCTCAATTTCTTTCAGAAGTGTTCTGTAGTTTTTTAGGGTATAGATCCTTTACCTCTTTGGTTGGGTTTATTCCTAGGTGTCTTATGCTTTTCAGTGCAATTGTAAATGGGATTGACTCCTTAATTTCTCTTTCTTCAGTCTCAGTGTAGAGAAATGCCACTGATTTCTGGGTATTGATTTTGTATCCTGCCACACTGCCAAATTGCTGTATGAGTTTTAGCAATCTTGGGGTGGAGTCTTTTGGGTTTTCTATGTAGAGTATCATGTCATCTGCGAAGAGGGAGAGTTTGACTTCTTCTTTGCCAATTTGAATGTCTTTTATTTCTTTTTGTTGCCTGATTGCTGAGGCTAGGACTTCTAGTACTATGTTGAATAGCAGTGATGAGAGTGGACATCCCTGTTGTGTTCCTGATGTTAGGGGAAAGGCTCCCAGTGTTTCCCCATTGAGAATGATATTTGCTGTGGGCTTTTCGTACATGGCTTTTAAGATGCTGAGGAATGTTCCCTCTATCCCTACACTCTGAAGAGTTTTGATCAGGAATGGATGCTTTTATAAATTAATAATCAGTTCAAATCCACCAGTACTGTGTTTTGTCAAATGCTTTCTCTGCCTCTACTGAGAGGCCCATCTGGTTCTTGTTTTTTCTCTTGTTGATATGATCTATCACATTGATTACTTTATGAGTGTTGAACCAGCCTTGCATCCTGGGTATAAATCCCCCTTGGTCATGGTGAATAATCTTCTAAATGTACTGTTGGGTCCTATTGGCTAGTATCTTGTTGAGAATTTTTGCATCTGTGTTCATCAGGGATATTGGACTATAATTCTCCTTTTTAGTAGGTTCTTTGTCTGGTTTTGGAATTAAGGTGATGCTGGCCTCATAGAAGGAGTTTGGAAGTATTCCATCCCTTTCTATCCTTTGGAACAGCTTTAGCAGAATAGGTATGGTTTCTTCTTTAAATGTTTGATAGAATTCCCCTGGGAAAGCCATCTGGCCCTGGACTTTTGTATCTAGGGAGGCTTTTCATGACTGCTTCAATTTCCTCCCTGGTTCAGGAGGAAACCCTGTTCAGGTTTTCTGTTTCTTCCTGTTCAAGTTTTGGTAATTTGTGATTTTCCAGAAATGTGTCCATTTCTTCTAGATTGCCTAATTTATTGGCATACAGCTGCTCATAATATGTTTTTAAAACCATTTGTATTTCCTTGGTATTGGTGGTGATCTGTCCTTTTTGATTTGTGATTTTATTTTATTTTTTAACATTATTTACTTATTCATACAGACACACACACACACACACACAGAGAGAGAGAGAGAGAGAGAGAGAGAGAGAGGCAGAGACACAGGCAGAAGGAGAAGCAGGCTCTATGCAGGAAGCCCGATGTGGGACTCGATCCTGGGTCTCCAGGATCACGCCGTGGGCTGAAGGTGGCGTCAAACCGCTGAGCCACCCGGGCTGCCCTCATTTGTGATTTTATTTTATTTTATTTTTTATTTTTTAAATTTTTATTTATTTTTGATAGTCACACAGAGAGAGAGAGCGAGGCAGAGACATAGGCAGAGGGAGAAGCAGGTTCCATGCACTGGGAGCCCGACGTGGGATTCGATCCCGGGTCTCCAGGATCGCGCCCTGGGCCAAAGGCAGGCGCTAAACCACTGCGCCACCCAGGGATCCCTGTGATTTTATTAATTTGAGTCTTTTCTCTTTTGTTTTTAATAAGGCTGGCTAATGGTTTGTCTATCTTATTAATTCTTTCAAAGAACCAACTCCTGGTTTTGTTGATCTTTTCCACAGTTCTGGTCTCTATTTCATTGAGTTCTGCTCGAATCTTTATTAAGTCTCTTCTTCTGCTGGGTGTAGGATCTATTTGCTGTTCTTTCTCCAGTTCCTTTAGGTGAAAGGTTAGCTTTTGTATTTGAGTACTTTCCAGTTTTTTGATGGATGCTTGTATTGTGATGTACTTCCCCTTCAGGACTGCTTTTGCTGTATCCCAAAGTTTTTGGACAGTTGTATCTTCATTCTCATTAGTTTCTGCGAATCTTTTAAATTCTTCTCTAATTTCCTGGTTGACCCTTTCATCATTTAGCAGGATGGTCTTTTTCTTTTTCTTTCTTTCTTTTTTATTTTTTTTGTAGCAGGATGGTCTTTAACCTCCATGTGTTTCAATTTCTTCCAAACTTCCTGTGATTTAGTTCTAGTCTCAAAGCATTATGGTCTGAAAATATGCAGGGAACAATCCCAATCTTTGGGTATCGGTTAAGGCCTAATTTGTGACCCAGTATGTGGTCTATTCTGGAGAAAGTTCCATGTGCACTTGAGAAGAATGTGTATTCAGTTGCATTTGGATGTAAAGTTCTGTAAATATCTGTGAAATCCATCTGGTCCAGTGTATCATTTATTTATTTATTTATTTTAAAATATTTTATTTATTTATCTATTCATAGAGACCCAGAGAGAGAGAGAGAGGCAGAGACACATGCAGAGGGAGAAGCAGGCTCCATGCAGGGAGCCCGACGTGGGACTCGATCTCAGGGTCTCCAGGATCACACCCCGGGCTGCAGGTGGCGCCAAACCACTGCGCTACCGGGGCTGCCCCAGTGTATCATTTAAAGCTCTTGTTTCTTTGGAGATGTTGTGCTTAGAAGATCTGTCAATTACAGAAAGCGTTGTGTTCAAGTCTCCCAGTATAAGTGCATTATTATCTAAGTATGTTTTTACTTTGGTTATTAATTGTTTGATGTACTTGGCAGCTCCCACATTAGGGGAATAAATATTCATGATTGTTAGGTCCTCTTGTTGGATAGATCCTTTTAGTATGATATAGCGTCCTTCTTCATCTCTTACTACAGTCTTTGGGATAAACTTTAATTTATCTGATATAAGGATTGCTACCCCAGCTTTCTTTGGAGGATCATTTGAATGGTAAATGGTTCTCCAACCTTTTATTTTCAGTCGGGAGGTCTAAAATGAGTCTCTTGTAGACAGCAAGTAGATGGGTCCTGCTTTTTTATCCAGTCTGACACCCTGTGCCTTTTGATGGAATCATTAAGCCCATTCACGTTCAGAGTTACTATTGAAAGATATGAATTTAGTGTCATCATAATACCTTTTTAGTCCCTGTTTTTGTGGATTGTTTCCTTGGACTTCCTCTTTCTTTCACAGAGTCCCCCTTAATATTTCTTGCAGAGCTGATTTGGTGGTCACATATTCTTTCAGTTTCTGCCTATCTTGGAAGCTCTTTATCTCTCCTTCTATTGTGAATGAGAGCCTTGCTAGATAAAGTATTCTTGGCTGCATGTTCTTCTCAATTAGGACCCTGAATATATCCTGCCAGCCCTTTCTGACCTGCTAGGTCTCTGTGGAGAGGTCTGCTGTTAACCTAATACTTCTCCCCATAAAGGTTAGAGATTTCTTGTCTCTTGCTGCTTTAAGGATTTTCTCTTTATCTTTGGAATTTGCAAGTTTCACTATTGCAAACTGGGGTGTTGAACAGTTTTTATTGATTTTAGGGGAGGGTCTCTCTATCTCCTGGATCTGAATGCCTGTTTCCCACCCCAAGTTAGGGAAGTTCTCACCTATGATTTGTTCAAATACACTTTCTGGTCCTCTGTCCCTTTCGGCACCCTCTGGAACTCCAATCAAATGTAGATTTTTCCTTCTGAGGCTGTCATTTATTTCCCTTAACCTTTCCTCATGATCTTTTAATTGTTTTTCTCCTTTTTCCTCAGCTTCCTTCCTTGCCATCAGCTTGTCTTCTACGTCACTCACTCTTTCTTCTACCTCATTAACCCTTGTCATTAGGACCTCCAGTTTGGATTGTATCTCATTTAATTGATTTTAAGTTTTGGCCTGATTAGATCTAAATTTTGCAGTCATGAAGCCTCTTGATTCCTTTATGCTTTTTTCGAGAGTCAACCAGTAGCTTTATAATTGTGTTTCTGAATTGGCTTTCTGACATCAAAATGTAATCCAAATTCTGTAACTCTGTGGCAGAGAGTACTGTTTCTTTCTTTTGTCGTGAGTTCTTCCTTCTAGTCATTTTGCTCAGTGCAGAGCAGCTAAAAATGAGTTATACTGGAAAAAGGAAGGAAAAAAGGGGGAGAAAAGGGGGAAACAAACAAACAAACAAAAAAAAACAAGGAGGGGTATCCTCTGATTCTATATAGTGTAAGTCCCTAGACTTCCCCTAGACTTTTCCAGCGCTTCTTGGTTAAGAACTTGCTCTTCCCCTGTCCTTCCAGCTGGTATTCTGGGGAAGGGGCCTGCTGTGCTGATTCTCAGGTGTGTGCACCTGGGGGAGCTGCCCCGCCCTTGCCAGGTGCACGGTTCAGTGGGAGCTGTTTATCCTGTGAGGCCCCTGCTCCCTGGCGGCCCTGCCTAGTCCCAGGCACAAGGTGATACCAGGAGGAACAACAATAGTGGCAGCGGCCAGTTCTCCAGCCCTGGAGTCCGCTCCAGCAGTAACGATCACAGCTCCCAGTCTGCTGGGGCCTGGATGCTCTGGGGGTGGAGGCGCTGACCTGCATAGCTCGGGGGCACCCAGTGGCAGGAGTGTCCTCCTTGTCCTGTGTCCTCCTGGCTTCCGCCTGTCCCGGGTGGAAGCACCGGATTCTGGGCTGTGTCCCCCAATGCCCTGGGCTCCAGGGCCTGCGCCACTGGAATCGTGCTCTCCGGCAGTGCAGTCCCCTGTGCGGAGCCGCGGCCTGAGCTGCTCCCGGGGCCGCTGGTCGCTTGCCACAGCCGTTTAGAGAGCTGGTCCATGGTGTGTGGTGTGCTCTCCCCTGGGGCGCAGTTCCTCTTTTAGTGACCCCAGGAACCTGGGGGCTCCACTGCCCCTCCTGGGATCCTGCCCGAGTTCCCTGCGAGTACGTTTCTGTCCGGGAAGATTGGTGAAGCACCTGCTTCTCCGGGACTGGGCTTTCCTGTCCTGGGGGCACTTGCCACCGGGCCTTAGCCCGGCTCCTCATTTGGGCCCCGCCCCCACTGGATGCTTTTTTATTTATTAATTTTTTTCTGTCTTCCTACCTTGATAGAAGTGTGAACTCTTCTCACTAGCATTCCAGCTGTTCTCTCTTTAAATCTCAGGCTGAATTCGTAGGTTTTCAGGATGATTTGAAAGTTATCTAGGTAAGTTGGTGGGGACAGGTGACTTGGGGATCCTACTCTTCCCGCCATCTTGCCTGACGCCCAAGTGTCCCACCCTTGATTTGGCTAAGGTCATGACATCAGGGTCCTGGGATTGAGCCCCACAGTGGGCTCTGTGCTGAGCACGGAGCCTGCTTAGGATTCTCTGTCTTCCTCTGCCCCTTCCCTGCTTGTGTTCATTTTATGGGTCTAAACACGTGTGCGCGTGCACACACATACACACACACAGAAGGGAGAGAGAGAGAAATAGGGTATTATCACTGAGAAAAGATAGATTAACAGCAGAAATAGGCCTATAAAAATTTTAGCTTTTGGAATTTTAAGACAGAATATAAAATATTGTTGTTTAAAGAAATAAGAATGAAGCTTGAAAACATGAGGAGGAAACAAGTAAATATGCAAAGTAACCTCCAGAAACAATTGAAAAGAAAATCTCAGAATTGGTTTAATCACCATTAGACACAATTAAAAAGAGAATTACCATTATTGAAGGTAATTTGAAATAATTATCCAGAATAATTTCAGGGAGAAAAATATGGAAAATGTGAAAGAAACTGAAAATGTGGAGGAAAGAATAAGAATATCTGGTCTATGTCTAAAAGGAATTCCAGGGCTACTTGGGTGGTGCAGTCAAATGTCTGACTTTTGATTTCAGCTCAGGTCATAATCTCAGGGTTGTGAGATTGAGCCCTGCAACAAGCTCTATGCTGAGTGCGAGCCTGCTTAAGATTCTCTCTCTCCACCTCTCCTTTGCTCTTTCTCTCTAAAAGAAATAAATAAAATACTTAGGGCAGCCCCTGGTGGCTTTGCAGTTTAGTGCCATTGTCAGCCTGGGTGTGATCCTGGAGACCTGGGATCGACTCCCACATTGAGCTCCCTGCATGGAGCCTGCTTCTCCTTCTGCCTGTGTCTCTCTGCCTCTCTCTCTCTCTCTGTGTCTCTCATGAATAAATAAATAAATAAAATCTTTAAAAAATATTTTAAAAAATGGAGTTCCAATAAATAAATAAATAGATGGATAGATAGATAGATAATAAATAAATGGAGTTCCTGACGAAGATAATAGAAAGACCAGGGAAATGTCAATATAGATCTAATGGCTGACTATTTTCCTAGTTATTGAAAGATATCTTCAAATCCTGGAAGCCCAGCAAAGCCAAACAAATCCCAAGCATCACATGAACATTGAGACACATCATAGTGAAATGAACAACCTCAAAAAAAACAAAACAACAACAACAAAAAAACGATGGTAGTGAAAAGCCACAGGAAGAGTCAGGTCACCTACAAAGAAGGTGGTTGACTGACTCTTGGTTGTAGAGGTGTAGACAAGTAAAATATATTCAAAGTGGTAAGAAAAAATATTAGTCAATATAAAGTTCTATACCCACCAAAACTGTCTTAAAAACACAAAGAAGAGGGGCGCCTCGGTGGGTCAGTCGACTAAGTATCTGACTCTTGGTTTCAGCTCAGATCATATCTCAGGATCTTGGAATCAAGCCCTGTGTTCAACAGAGTTTGCTTGTCTCTCTCCTTCTGCTCCTCCCTCACCTCCTCTCATAAATAAATAAAATCTTTTTTTAAAAAGAAAGAAGATATAATCAAGACATTTTTAGACAATCAAAAATAGACTATCATGAAAAGGCACCGTCTAAAGGAAGTTCTAAAGATGTACCTCAAGTGGAAAGAAAATAAATTCTTTTCTAAAAATATTTTATTTATTTCTTCATGAGAGACAGAGACAGGCAGAGACATGAGCAGAGGGAGAAGCAGGCTCCCTGAGGGGAGCCTGATATGGGACTTGATTCCAGGATCATGCCCTGAGCCAAAGGCAGATGCTCAACTGCTGAGCCACCCAGGCATCCCACAAATCATTATTATACAGACATATTATTGAAAGACAAAGAATGGGGAAAAAATACCCAAGCCCAATACTAATTAAGAGGAACCTGGAGAAGCTCTATTAGTAGCCAGAAAAGTTGACTTTAACATAAAAATTATTACTATAGATAAAGAGTGTCATTTCATAATGGTGAAATCTTTGATTCACTAGAGATATATAACAATTTAAAATTGCTACATACCTATTGCTGCAAATTGAAAACATACACATCAAATATTGACAAATTTAGAAGGAGTAACTGACAAACCTCCCATCATATTGTTTAATCCATTGGCTCTCAAACTTTAGTATACATCAGAACCCATGAAAAGCTTGTTAAGATGCAGACTGCTGGGCCTGTCTCCAGAGCTTCTGCTTCAACAGACTGAGGGTGGAATCTGAGAATTTCTACTTCTAACAAGTTCTGAGGTGCTGCTCATGTCTCTGCTTTGGGAACCCCAATTTGTAAATCACTGGTTTAACAAATGTTTCAATGATATACATCAAACCAACAAGAACTTAGTAGGAGATGGAATATTTGAAGAGCACCATTATTAAGCTTGATCTAATGGACATATTAGAACATTAGAGAATATGTATTTTGTTATTTTTTTTAAATTTTATTTAAATTTTACTTAGTTAACATTGCAATATTGTTTCTGGAGTAGAATTCATTGATTGATCTCTTTCATACAACACTCAGTGCTCATCACAAAAAATGTCTTCCTTAATCCTCATCACCCATCTATCCCATCTTCCTACTCCCATCTCTCCATCAACCCTCAGTTTGTTCTGTATTGTTAAGAGTCTCTTATGGTTTATTTCCCAATCTCTCACCCCTCTCTTACCTTATGTTCATCTGTTTTTTTCCTTAACCTTAAATTCCACATGTGAATGAGACCATATGACTTATTTCACTTAGCATAGTACACTCTAGCTCCATCCATGTTGTTGCAAATGGTAAGATTTCATTCTTTTTGAATTTCATTGTATATATAGACTACTTTTTTTTAAAAGATTTTTTACTTATTCATTAGAAAGAGAGAGAGAGAGGGAGTGAGAGAGAGAGAGAGAGAGAGGCAGAGACCCAGGCAGAGGGAGAAGCAGACTCCATGCAGGGAGCCTGACATGGGACTCGCTCCCAGGACTCCAGGATCACGCCCTGGACTGAAGGCGGCCCTAAACCACTGAGCCACCTGGGCTTCCTTAGACTACTTCTTCTTCTGTATCTTCTGTATCTAGTCCTCTGTGATGAACATTTTGGCTTTCTCTATAGTTTGACTATTGCTGATAATGCTGCTATAAACATTGGGGGTGATGTACCCCTTTGAATCTGTATTTTTGTATTCTTTGGATAAAAATTAGTAGTGCAATTGCCAGGGCATAGGGTAGTTTATTTTTAACTTTTTGAGGAACCTCCATACTGTTTTCCAGAGTGGCTGCATCAGTTGGCATTCTCACCAACATTGCAAGAAGGTTCCCCTTCTCCACATCCTTGACAACATCTATTGTTTCTTGTGTTGTTAATTTTAGCCAGAGAATAGACATTTTATTTATTTATTTATTTATTTATTTATTTATTTATTTATTTATTTATGATAGTCACACAGAGAGAGAGAGAGGCAGAGACATAGGCAGAGGGAGAAGCAGGCTCCATGCACCGGGAGCCCGACGTGGGATTCGATCCCGGGTCTCCAGGATCGCGCCCTGGGCCAAAGGCAGGCGCCAAACCACTGTGCCATCCAGGGATCCCGAGAATAGACATTTTAAACACACATGAGACATTTAAGGAAATTCACTGTCTGTTTAGGTCTCAAAGCTAATTTTGGCCATTTTCAAATTATTGGTATTATATAGGCTGTGTTCATGGATTAAAGCTTGAAATTAATTTTAGAAAAAGAACTTAAAAAATCTTACTGTGCTTAGAAATAATGAGATGTCTTGAACTCATGATCAAAGAAGAAATCATAATGGAAATTGAAAAATACTTATAAGTGAATGATAGCAAAACTATTAAGTTGTGAGATGCAGCTCAAAATTAATGAACTTAAATTATGATTTAAGGAATTAGGGGACTAGAAGGATAAACCCAAATAATGTAGAAGGAAGGAAGGAAGTAATACAGATTGAAACAAAAATTAATGAAATAGAAAACAAATATGACAGGTAGTGAGAGGGGCACTGAGATTATTACATTAAAATTTATGGAATATGTATATGAAAAGATAAAAAATATTTTTGAAGAGGGTTACCTGAATGCTTTACGGTCAGCCTCTTTTGTTGATCTCTAACATGATTATTGAGGCACTTATGGAGCTGTTCCTACTAGAATAAGGCGATGGTTTTTGGGGAGCAGTGGAACATCCAAATTAGTCATTAAATAAACAAGCCAATTTCAGGTAATTTCTGAATTAGCTTGCTAGGGTTGCCATAACAAGGTACCACACACTGGGGGGCATAAAAAACCAGGAATGTATTTCTCAAAGTTTTAGAGACTGGAAGTCTAAGGTCAAGTTGAACAGGGTAGATTCCTTATAAGCATCTCTACTTGGCTTGTAGATGGTCATCTTCTCCCTGTGCCCTTACATGGTCTTCCTTCTGTAACTATGTCCTAATTTCTTCCTCTTATGAGTATACCAGTCATATTGGTTTAGAGCCCACCTTAATCACATCATTTTATTTAATTATCTTTTGAATGATCTGATCTCCAAATATGGTTACATTCTGGGGTATTGGGAGTTACGACTTAAACATATGAATTTTGGTGGGAAACAGTTCAGCCCAAAGCACTCTGCCTTCTGGCCCCCCAAAATCTATGACTTCTGTGGGCAACCACGGACTAGCTGGAGTAACTGAACCAAACCAGGCCCGGACTTGCGTCCTTCATTCACTCAAAAGGCTCTGGAGCCTAGAGGGTGAATAGGGGATCCCTGGGTGGCGCCCCGGTTTAGCGCCTGCCTTTGGCCCAGGGCGCGATCCTGGAGACCCGGGATCGAATCCCACATCGGGCTCCCGGTGTATGGAGCCTGCTTCTCCCTCTGCCTGTGTCTCTGCCTCTCTCTCTCTCTCTCTCTGTGTGACTATCATAAATAAAATTAAAAATTAAAAAAAAATAAAGGGTGAATAGCTGGTAGACGCTTGAGAAAGGGCTTGAGCAATGGTTCTCAGGGCTCGCTTGTACGTGATCGCCCACATAACACAATAGATACAACTTATTCTGACCTGGTCAAAAATGTAAATAACGGTCTGTCTGTCCTTGCTGGTCTGTTTACCATACCTAATATTCCTTTGAAGTATGCACATCTGGAGCAACAAGCTTATCTATTTACCAAGGTCTTCTGGCACCTGTGAGTCTGTCCTGCATGCTGAGAAAGGGGAACTTTGGAGGGTTTCACAAACCTGCTAAAAATAAACACCTTCTTGGCTTTGTTTTGCTCATGCTATAAAATGTTGTAAAACCTTGAATAAAGCTGGCACTGCTTGGACATCATCCACTGTGTCCCTCCTGTCCCCATCTCTTTTCTTTTATTTTCCTCATCCCCTTATCCTCAGGACCCTGATCATGTTGCCACAGCATGCGCAACACTTTTCACATGCAAAATATATTTAGCCTATATCAATAGATAGCTTCAGGAGCCTAACCCACTCTAGCATCAATTCTAAATCTAGAATCTCATCTAAATTTAATCTCAGTCAGGTATGGGTGAGACTTGGTTTGGCTTATCCTGAGGCAAAATTCCTCTTCAGGGCTGTGAATCTGTGCAATGAGACAGATTATCTACTTTCCAAATTCAGTGGTGGGACAGGCATAGGACAGACACTAAAAGGGAGAAATCAGAAATAAGAAAGAGGTTACTGTCCCAAATAAGTCAGAACACTAGCAGGGCAAATTCCATTAGATTTTAAGCCTTCTTTGGCTTGATGCTCTGTCATTTGCGCCAACCAGGATGATGGTCCCTCACCCCCGGTCCTGGTTGACTTGAACATATGAATTTTGGGGAACACAATTCATCCATAAAGATGTCTATGGTAAAAATGTACCCATTAAATTTGATAGAGACTGGGAGACAGTGGATTAATTTACATCAGGGAAGTCTTCTCTACATAAGTGACATTGGACCTGAGATGATGCTGAAATTATGCTCTAATAATCTGAGGCAGATTATTCTAGGTAGAGGAAATGGGAAAAATTTGGAGTTAGAGGAATAGGAAGAATAGTATCCTGTGCAAGTTGGAGAGACAGAGTTGTAGACTGGAGTAAGAAGTCTAATTTTTATTCGGAATAAGACAGGCAGCATTGATAGCTTGCAAGCAAGTGAGTGACCTTATTTCATAGGCATTTTGGATAATGGTTATAGAGAGGCAGGAACAGAATACATCCAAAGATACAGGACTTCAGTGCAATGGTTCAGGCTAGAGATTTTGGTAGTCTGTTCTAAGGTGATAGAGATAGAGAAAAGTGAGTAGGTTCAAGATATATTTTGGAAATGGGAAAAGAAGACTGGCTATTGGATTGCATGAGGAGGATCAGAGAAAGGGAGGAGTCAAGCATGACCCCTAGATTTTTTAGCTTGAGAACTGATACACTGAGGTGCTATGTCCTAGGACTGGAATGAATGGTAGAGAACAGGAAATGGGGAAACTGAGTTTCGTTGGTGCCATGTTTGAGAAGTCTTTAAGATTTCCTAGTGGAGATGCCAGGTAAACAGATGTGTGAATTTTCAGCTCAGAGGAATCCCATACCAGACTTATAAAATTTGGGAGTCATCAGCCTATGGATACTATTTGAAATCATGCAACTGGACAAAAAGAAATAGCTATAGGTAATACAAACTTTATGTTTCTCCAGATGATTCTCCCCTTCTTTTTTCAATTTTTAAAAAATTGTTGTTCAACTGCACATCTGCACTCTTTTCAATGACTCTTAACTCCTTATATCAGAGGTTGGACAATCTCGGGGGTGGTGGGGGTGGTGGGGGAAAGGATTCAGGCAATAGTGCCTGGAGAGGTGAAGGGAAGAGAAATCCTTCAGGACTGAGCAGAAAAGAAGGTAGGAAGTGAGGCCTGGCTGGGAATAAGAAATAATCTTGGTAAAGGCTCATGTTTCAAACTCTTCTTTCCTTGCATAGATAATAAGGTCCTTTAGGGTTGTGTACAGATCTTCTCTATTAAATTTTAGACAATTTCAGGGCAAGAACCATGTCTTATTCATTATCACATTTTCCCTGCCACCTACACAGGTCCCTGATTATAGCAGTTTTTCTAAAAGTATTGGTGGAGAGGAGGAAGAAAAGAAAGATGGGAGAAAAAGTAAGGGTAATTTTCATGTCTCAAATATTGCTGGTCATATCTGGAACTGTGGTCTGCACATAATTTGCCTTCAACCAATACCTGGTTGATTGATTTATAATATTCTCTATCATAAGATAATGGTTTTAATGTGAATTCTCCAAACCTGACATCTAAGCGCACAGTATTATTGATTCACTCTGTTTAATGACAAATAATTCTGATGTTCTCTTTTTCGGTACCTTGTGTACTTCCAGCAGTTCAAATCGAAGATAGCTAGACACCAAGATTCGTAGAACACTCTGAGAAAGAGAAAATAAGGAGGCTTAGCTAGAACAAGTCAGCTGTTTGTCTTTGTTTGTGGGCCTCAAATGTAGTGATAATAGGATGCTAGAAACAGGGGTCTTGAGACGCTTGGGTGGCTCAGTGGTTGAGCCTCTGCCTTTGGTTCAAGTCATGATCCTGATGTCCTGGGATTGAGTCCCGCACTTGGCTCCCTGCAGGGAGCTTGCTTCTCCCTCTGCCGTTGTCTCTGCCTCTCTCTCCGTGTCTCTCATGAATAAATAAATAAAATAAAATCATTTTTAAAAAGAAACAGTGGTCTTTTAAAATAAGAGTTTTTTCCTCCAGCTTTATTGAGATATAATTGACAACATTGTGTAAGTTTAAAGCATATGATATGATGATTTGACATCCATATATATGTGCGTGTGTGCATAGCAAAGTGATTATCACATTAAGGTTAGTTAACACATCCATCACCTCACATGGTTACTTCCTTTTTTGTTTTTGTTTTGTTTTTGTGGTGGGAACAGTTAAGGTCTATTCTAGCAAATTTCAAGTTTACAATTCAGTGTGGTTAGCTGTGGTCACCAGGCTGTACATTAGATCCCAGAACTTATTCATCTTATAACTGAAAGTTAATACCCTGACCAACATCTCCCCATTTCTACTTCCTAGCCCCTGGTGACCACCCATATTCTACTCTATTTCTATGAGTTCACCTTGTCCTTAAGATTCATCTATGTTGCTGTAAATGGCAGGATTTCCCTTGCTATAGCTGAATAATATTACATTGTATTAAAATAAGGCTTTTATATAAAGGCTTTAAGAGGAAGTTAAATACAGATTGCATTTGAAAAGTTCCCATTTACTTTTCAAGAAAATGACTGTAGCCTAGTTTAGTTCTGGATTTAAAGAGTCTTTTTGTTTTTTTTTTTTTTAAGTAGCCTCCACATCCAGCATGGTGCTTGAACTCACAATCCTGAGATCAATGACCTGAGCTGAGATCAAGAGTCAGACACTTAACTGACTGAACCACCGAGGCAACCCTAGATTCAAAGAGTTTTAAATACTGATGTCTGAATTGGTTTCAAATGTTTCTTCTTTCTGATTCTGTTCAATACAAAAGTTGCAGTCCGTTATGAATATGGTATTTTTAGTATTCATATATGCCTCACAAAATAACATGACAAAAAATCGTCAACACCGAGAACCACAATCTTATGTTTTTTGATTGATGAGATTCACTATGGATGTGATCTAACAGCTTTTGTTAAGACAGTATGTTATAGGGACGCCTGGGTGGCTCAGCAGTTGAGCGCCTGCCTCAGGCCCAGGATGTGATCCTGGAGTCCTGGGATCAAGTCCTGTGTTGGGATCCTTGCATGGAGTCTGCTTCTCCCTCTGCCTGTGTCTCTGCCGCTCTCTCCCTCTCTCTCTCTCTGTGTCTCTCATGAATAAATAAATAAAATCTAAAAAAAAAAGACAGTATGTAATATCTGATGAGATTTAAGTGTGTTTATTTACAATTATTTTTATAAACGGAGAAAAAGATATTGAGAAAGAGGCTCAGGTGTGCTTGTCAGTTAAATTGGAGAAGCAAACTGGTGACTTGATGTCAGAGTCAGTTACTATCCTACAGAACATAAGCAAATCACTTAATCATTATGAGCCTTCATTTACTCACCTGAAAAAATAGTGCTAATAGGCTAGTAAGAGCTAATGAGGCTAGCATTTTGGAAAGCATCTGTGGCAGACTCTACTTTCCAAAGATGTCTGCAACACTGTCTTCCATCCCACAAGCTCTTTCCTGTGGCTTCCCTGTGACATGTCTCCCAAGGAGAGGTGGGGAATTGTCTTAGTCTATTTGAGCTGCTTTAACAAATTACGATAGACCGTGTTCCTTAAACAACAGACATTTATTTCTCTGTTCAGGAAGCTGTCAGTCCAAGAAGCAGGTGCCAGGATGGTTAGGTTCTGGTGAGAGCCCCACTCTGGGGTGTAGACTGCTTACTTCTCATTGTATCCTCACATGACAGAGAAAAAGTGAGCCAGCTCTATGGCCTCTGTTCATGGGTAGTCCACTCTCACAACCTAAATTACCTCCCAAAGACCCCACCTCCAAATACCATCACATTGGGAATTAGATTTCAACATACGAATTTTGGAGGGGCACAAGCATTCAATCCAAAACAGGAGTCCTGTATTCTGCCCCTCCCCCGCCGTCCCCCCGGCCCACCCCCCCCCCCCACTCTTGCGGCTTGACGGTCTTGTGATAATATTGAAGATGATGCTATGTGACTTTTGATGCTAGGCCATAAAGGAGGATACTAAGACCCTCCCCCAACTCCAAAAAAAAAAAAAAAAAAAAAAAAGGAAAAAGAAAAAGAAAGAAAAGCAGTCTTTAATATTTGTTTTTTGTTTTTTGTTTTTTTTTAGTCTTTAACATTTGGAAGCTGGCCTGGCACTCATAGTCAGGCCATTTTTCATTTTTTTTTCTTATTGGACATAAACAATCTCACAAAGTACCATCCTCAGACAAGATTACTCTGAGACTGAAAAAAATGAGACAAAGCAAGGCCAGTTCATAATTTTATCTAAGCAGAAGCCAGGATCGCTGTGCCACCCACAGAATACCAACTCTCCTTCTCTCTTGGTCAAAATGAGTGGATGCTACTTCTTTACCAATTGCAGTATTTGGCCCTCCATATAGGTAAGACTTACTGATTGAGATACCAATCAGAATTTTATCCAGTCCAATAGCATTCAACCCAGAGAAAATCCTTGCTTCCTGACATCCTTCCTCAAATCATTCAGCCGAAGGCCAAATCCTAGAACAGATTTTTTCTAACATCTTCTTACTGAGAAAGCCAATGGTTCTCCCACGGGGTTTGTTCTCCCTTGATGCAAGCCAATGGTTCTCCCACGGGGTTTGTTCTCTCCTTGATACTAAATTCAACTGTTTAAGTATACGTATATTCTTGGTGGTCTTTGGCTGGAGGACATTAACAATGTTTTGGCCTTTTTTTCTCTTGGGACACTAGTATAGGGGTGGGGGAACCAGTTGCCATATAAGCAGACAACTACCCCAAAGTCACCAGGCTGTGAGGAAGCCCAAATTAGCTCACAACAAGAGACCCCATGGAACTAAGTAACAAGAGAGAGGTTGGTCAGTCCCTGGCTGCTCCAGCCCTGACACCTGACCACCCACCAATACCCTCACCTTTCAGCTTCAATTATCTTTGACTGCAACTGCATGAAAGACCTGGAGCCAGACCACTTGGTGAAGACTTCCTCAATTTCTGACCCACAGGAACCAAAAGAGATAATAAAATGATTATTGTCCAAAGCCACTAAGATTTTGGGTTATTTGAAACATACAATAGATAACTGGAACAGAATTGAAAATGTATATGAAGTATCTGGCACACACAGTAGGTGCTTAATAAGTGGTAGCTGTTTTTGGTACTTGTAAGAAGTAAGGCTATTATGTGCAGAATCTTCCAACAACTGAATACTTTTTTTTTAGTAAATTTCCTCTGACAGGGATGCCTGGGTGGCTCAGTGGTTGAGCGTCTGCCTTTGGCTCAGGGTGTGATCCTGGAGTCCTGGGATCAAGTCCCGTGTAGGGCTCCCTGCATGGAGCCTGCTTCTCCCTCTGCCTGTGCCTCTGCCTCTCTCTCTCTGTGTCTCTCATGAATAAGTAAATAAAATCTTTAAAAAAATTTCCTTTGAAAGAACTTTGTGGAATGATGCCCACAGATCCACTGAATATATGTTAATCCTGCTACCAAAATAATACAGACTGATCAATAAACTTCAGTAAGAGGGATGAGTTCATTTTGGAGCAATGTTAGAGTGTTACTACTATGGCTACTTTTTGAGGAGGATCTTCTGTTTAGAAAATACATGTAACTGTGCAGAACTTCAGAATCACACCAGTGGTTGACTATGTTTCCTGACCTAATTTTTATGTGGGGGTAAGATGTTGAGCCTAATTGGTTTTTAATTAGGATTAATATGACCCATGGAAAAAAAGTCTTAATTGAGTATTTTTCAAGTTGCAGAAGTAGTCTATGCCCATTAGTAACAACACAAAATGAAGATGTATAATATGAGGGTGTTTCTCCTCCCTTCCTCCCTCTCTTCCACCTCCCTGCCATCACTCCCATGACCTAAACAGTAATCTGTAGCCCGGTATATATATATATTTATTTTCTTTCTTTCTTTCTTTCTTTCTTTCTTTCTTTCTTTCTTTCTTTCTTTCTTTCTTTCTTTCTTTCTTTCTTTCTTTCTTTCTTTCTTTCTTTCTTTCTTTCTTTCTTCTTCTTTCTTCTTCTTTCTTCTTCTTCTTCTCCTCCTCCTCTTCCTTCATATAAACACAAGCAAGCATAAATACATGCATATAGGGATCCCTGGGTGGCGCAGCGGTTTGGCGCCTGCCTTTGGCCCAGGGTGCGATCCTGGAGACCCGGGATCGAATCCCACATCGGGCTCCCGGTGCATGGAGCCTGCTTCTCCCTCTGCCTGTGTCTCTGCCTCTCTCTCTCTCTGTGTGACTATCATAAATAAATAAAAAAAAATTTAAAAAAATACATGCATATAGATGTATACTATATATAAAGATATTTAGTTACTTAGTTGGTGGTATTTACTAAAACAGAATCACATGATATAATTATTCTGCAAGTCTGCAACTTGCTTTTTAGTCTTCAACTTGCTTTTTTCACCTGACAGCATATCATGATCTCTACAAGTCAGTGTATATGCAATCTGCATTTGTTTCCTCTGGCTGCTGTAACAAATTGCCACCAATGTAGTGGCTTAAAACAGCAAAAGTTATTCTCTTACAGTTCTGGAGGTCAGAAGTTCGAAATCAGTGTTATTGGCTATAGATGAGGCTAAAGTCGGCAGTGCTACTTCCTGCTTGAGGCTCTGAGCTTCTAATGGCTGTCTGGACGCCTTGGCTTTGGAAATGTATTTTCAAGCTGAATTTCCCAAATCTCTGTGTTCCCCAATTTCTGCTTCTGTCACAGTGTCACTTTCTCTTCCACTCTGTCTCCATCTGGGGGCACCTGGGTGTCTCAGTGGTTGAGCATCTACCTTTGGCTCAGGGCATGATCCCAGGGTGCTGGGATTGAGTCCTGCATCAGGCTCCTTCTCCCTTTGCCTATGGCTCGGCCTTTCTCTGTCTTCATGAATAAATAAATAAAACCTTAAAAAAAAATCTCCATCTGTTTCTCTCTCATAAGGACACTTGCAATTACGTTAAAGCCCACCAGATAAATTCAGGAAAATGTCTTGATCTCAAGGTATGTCATTTAATCACATCTGCAGATCTCTTTTTGCTAGAGTGTAGAGGCTGCTTTTAGGCAACAGGCTTGCTTGCACAATGGAATGAAGAAAGGACTCACAGCTGGCTGAATGCAAACAGGTCCATCCTGCGACCCATCTCAAAACATCCATAAGCCCTAACTGACCAATGAGTTACTTACACCTGGACACAGGTACCAAAAAAGGCAAATTCCATGCATTCTATTCCCATATCTCCCCAACTTTCCCATTTAAATACAGCCCCCACCCACTGCCCCTGGCAGACAGTCTCTCCTTTGCTGTCTATCTGTCACACCCTTGTCCTTGTCCGAAGCTCCCTTGCTGTGTATTCCATAAACTTCTTTGTTCTGCCTCAGGTGAATCTTTTCACCACCTATACCACCAGCCTCCACCCAATCAGGTCACCCCACATTTGGGGGCCCCATCTGACCAGGACAGATACCACATATATTTAAAAGAACATTCTCAGATTCTAGGGAGATTACTTAAATAAGATTTTTTTCTTTTAAGATTTTATTTATCTACTTGAGAGAGAGAAAGAGAGAGAGAGAGAGAGAGAGCATAAGCGGGGGGGGGGGGGGGACAGTAGGCAGAGGAAGAGGGAGAGCAGCAGGCTCCCCAGTGAGCAGGGATTTCCCCATGAAGGGCTCCATCCCAGGACTCCAGGATCATGACCCGAGCCCAAGGTAGATGCTTAACCCACTAAGCCACCCAGATGCCCCACTTAAATAAAATCTTAAAAACAAAACCAAAACTGATTTAGGTGAGAAGAGACTTTATTTGAAAGAATTATCAGAGGAGGAAGATTATTGCAAAAGGGGGAGGAGGACTCTTCCTTGCCTAGGAAAAAGGTGGAATGAAAGAGTGGCTTGGGGGTCCCTGGGTGCCTCAGCGGTTTAGCGCGCCTGCCTTTGGCCCAGGGCGCGATCCTGGAGTCCCAGGATCGAGTCCCGGGACCGAGTCCCGTGTCAGGCTCCTGGCATGGAGCGTTTCTCCCTCTGCCTGTGTCTCTGCCTCTCACTCTCTCTATGTCTATCATGAATAAATAAATAAAATCTTTATAAAAAAAAAAAAAGAGTGGCTTGACCAAATAGTAGATCAGAGAGTGTTTCACCTTGAGGTGACCACAGTCTCAAGAGGGGCCCATTAAGGGTGGTTATAAGCTGGCTCAGGCTGAGGCAGGGATAAGTCCCAGGCCTGGGGAAGAAGAGGAATGTAGCTAGTTGAGTTAACAAGTATTTTGTTCTGAACAGTCAGTGGGGAAAAGCAGTTTAGCCATCATTGAGGAAGGAGAGGATGGGAACTTGGAGGGTCTGTCTGGTTTTGTCCTGAGTGAAAACAACTCTGGGTCTTATCTGAGGCATATGGGAAGTGTGTGTTTCTTTGGAGCATGCCACTTCTAAGAATACCAAAGTATGGAGCATTAAAAAACTTTTTTTTTTTTTTTTAAAGAGAAAAAGCATGGAGAGTGCAATAGGAAGGGCAGAGGGAGAGGGAGAGAGGAGAATCTTAAGCAAACTCTGGGAGGGGGGGAGGGCACAGCTGGGATGTCCCTCCAAGAGCTCGATCCTAGGACCATGAGATCATGACCTGAGCCAAAAGCAAGAGTCAGAACCACCCAGGTGCTCCACTATGGGTGCATTTCATAACCATTACTATCTTCCAGGAGCACAGGACTCAGGTAAAATTCAACACTGTCAATATATAAGGTTTAGTGGACTGTTTGCTTTACAAAACTGAGATTACATCACACGTACTTCTGTATATTTTGCTTTTTTTTTCACTTAAAAATAGCGAAATAAACTCTTCCCATCTCTTGGTACAGCTCTTTGCCAGAAGATGCTGTTGCACCATAATAGTCACCCCTCTACTGGATGACCATGTTCTTCAACAGTCAAAAAATGATTTTAAGTTTGGGGTTCCTGTTGCTGCTAAACTCGGGGTTCCTAAAGCCACACCATTTTTTAAAATCCATTTTCTTTCTTAGAACCTTCTCACAGAACTGCCAGCTCATTTGAATTTACCTTTATTTTGCTCCTTCATACCGGTCCTCCACCCTCCTCGCTGGCGCTGGGAGGGAGGTGGTCGGGAAAAGAAATGGTCCCACACGCCTCTCTCTCTCTCTCTCTCTCTCTCTCTCTCTCTCTCTCTCTCTCTCTCTCTCATCTCTCTCTCTCTCTCTCTCGTCTTCTGGAGAGGATCGATGAGGATCGGGAACCTTTCCACCTCAGGTGGTTGTTTCTCCTCCGCGGAGAGGCATCCCACGGCGTGGCCCCGGCTGCAGGGCGCCCCGGGTGCCTGTGCCTGCCGCCAGCTGGTGACAGCGTGCGCAGCGCGGGCCCCATAGAGACGCGGTGCAAAAATCCCCTTGGGATTTTACCCAGGTTTTGCAATTTAAAGAAACAGCTCAGAAGCGTCCTCAGTTCTTTTAGATGGTAGGTGTGTTTCGTGACCTAGTCAGAGGGAGGGTGGCCGGCCGGGGAGGCAGGGGAGGAGTCAGCCGGCCGTCTCCACTTAGCAAAGTTCAGGCGCTGCAAAGTCACTGCTCTTTAGGGCCGGTGTAACCTCGGCTCACGGGCTGGTGTCGACCAGGGGCCGTAACACCCCGGGGTGCCCGCGCGGTGTCGCCCATCCCCGAGGCCCCACCGCCAGGGCGCGGGAGCAGCGCGCCCCTAGTGCTCAGCTCCCCGGGAGGGGCCAGGTCGTCGCCTGCAGACGTGTGGGCCCGGCCGGGAGAACTGACGGCGGAGGCCCGGGGGCGGCCCAGCCCGCAGAGGAGGCCGGCGAGCGAGCGCCGGGGCAGGGAGCGTGGGCGGGAGCGCAGGGGGGCGGGAGGCCGCGAGCGCGGGGCCGGGTCCCCAGGCCGCCAGGCGCCGTCCCCGCCCGCCCCGCCCGCCCAGCCCCGCCCCGCCCCGGCCGCTCGGGGGTTCCGGGCGCCGAGCCTGCAGGGGCGCATGGAGGCGGCCTCGCCCGCGGGACCCGGCGCGCCGGGAGCGGCGAGCGCGCTGGGCAGCCTGCTGCGCGGGCTCCGGGGCCGGCTTTTCACCTGGTGAGTGCGGGGCCGGCGGGGGAAGCCGGGCCGGGGCGGGGGCCGGGGGCCGGGGGCCGGGAGCGGGGTCCCTGCGCGCACGGGGTGCGGGCGCACGCGGCCGGGGAGGCGGCGCGGCGGTGGCGCTCGGGCGGCCCCCACGTGTGGCTCACCTGGCTTTGTGAAGCCGCGCGCCCCGCCCTCGCCGCCCTCTTGGAAATCGGCCGGTGTGTGTGCTGGGGGCGACGGGGGTCTCGGCCGAGTGGGCGCGGGGAGGGCGCCCGGGGGATGCCGCGAAGGCGGGGCGACCCGCCCACCCCGGGCAGGTGGGCAACTGGCGATCGCGGCGCCGCCAGGCGGTCACCCTCGGCCGCGATCCTCCCTCCACGAGGCAGCGAGTTCCCCCGAGTGAGAAATCGGGGTTAAGTTTTGAGGTCCCGCCCTGAGGTCGCGGGGAGCCCGCGGCGTCCTGGCCCCGGGCGAGGGGGCGGCGGGGGAAGCCGCGTCTGCGGTGTCCGCGCCCGGGGGCGGCCGAGGAGCGCTCCGGGGACCCGCCGCGGGCCCGGGCCGGGGGAGCCCCCCTGCGGCCGCCGCGGACCTGCCTTGTGCGGGCGCAGGGCCTGGGGACTTGGGACCCGAGGAGCCCGAGCCACGGTGCTTGAGCTCAGGGCCTGGCCGGTTATGTGGACGCTGTCGTGTACTTTTACCACTTTATGAGATGGCACTATTCTAGACGCTTCGCTGGCGGAGAAACAAACGAGGCTGAGCATTTTGCCCAAGACCAAGAGATGATGACCCGTGAAGGGTGGTGCCCACAAAACCCAGTCACAACTGTGATTTAACCACTTCTGGCCGCTGGCACCGCGTCTAACAGGCATTTGCTTTTTTTTTTTTTTTTTTTCCTTCTAGTTAACGTAAAAAAGTATCCAACGAAAGATTGTGAAAACTCATTTTCTGGTTTACCAGATCAAGAATGGTGTATGCATTTTTGTTGTGTAAAAGAATAGTTTGAAATAGATGCGTGTACTTACAGGGCAGAGTTGGCCAGAAATCACCTTGTGTCCTCCAGTTGTGTATGTCCTGATAAATGGCCACAGGTTCTCAGCTGGGAGGCAGCATAAGGTAATGGCTAAGGACCCAGATTCTGGAATCCTATCCCGTGTGTGCCACTTACCAGCTGGGTGACCTTGGGCAAGTCACTTAACTTCTCTGTGCCCCATTTTCTTATTTGTAAACTGGAGATAATAGCAGTTTCTAACTGGTAGGGAAATTGTGAGGATTATGTGGCTGACTCCATAGCCTGGCTCATGGTACGGCTCTGTAGAGGCTACTTGTCATTTCCATCAGTCTCCATTCTTGGGTGTTGGGAGATGCCAGAGGCCCTGAGATGGACAGACAGTATGGCAGAGAGCAGTATAGCAAGATTTAAGAATAAGGAGTAGCGATGGTTTCTTTTTTCTCCTTATGTTCTAATATTTTCAAAATATTGGCATATTGTACAGTCAGGAGTATCTAATAGCTTCCTAAATATGAGATTTCTTCTGTCTCCGAGCACACTTTTTTGTACCTCCTTTACAGATTGTGACTTTCTTCCTTGTGTGATAGCTGTTTGTGGCCATCTTATATCACTGGCGGAGTGAGTCCTTCATAGCAGGAATTAAGAATTTTTCCTTTTTCTATGTCCCACAACCCTTAGCATGTGAATACACGAATGAATGAGGGGTGGCAAGGGTGCTTGAGGCTTCCTTTACTTTCTGCCACACACCTTGCATTCTTCCTTCATTGATCTTTATTCTATCTTGGGGTGGCACTTCGTCTTTTTTTTTTTTTTTTTTTTGGTTGGCAGAACTTTTTTTTTAAATTAATTAGTTTATTTAGAGAGAGAGAAAGGGTGAGCAGGGGAACAGGCAGAGAGAGAGAGAGCATCTCGAGCAGACTCCCAGAGCCTGGATGCGCTGGACTCCATCTCATGACCCATGAGATCAGGACCTGAGTCAAAACCAAGTTTACACACTTTGGTTAAGCCTGAGCCACCCAGGCGCCCTGGTTGGCAGAGTTCTTTGTTCATTAAGGTTTCCATTCTTAATGTCTGGCAACCATCCAGACTTGTATTCTGGTTCACAGTTTTTCCTTGTCTGACCCAGCAATCAGAAAAATTCAGTTTACTAAATATCCAGTATTCTATATACTCAATATTTTAAACTCTCATTAAAACTCACCTCCCAGTTGTAAGTTTGGCTCCATGAATCCCCAACCATATCTGGGAGCCATGAGATGGACAGAGGCTGGTGAGTGGATGTGTTATAACAATATGGATACTGTGTATGTAGGGGGACAGACACAATTCTACACCTTTTACCAAAAAGGGGAATGAATAGCCCTTTTGGCAACTGGGTACTAACTAAATACAGGGGAAACATTTGGGGCCTTGTTTCATTATGAGAAGGAAGTATTCTAGGTAACCCCAACTCCTGATATAGTTTGCCTCATTAGTAGATAATTTTCCCTTTTTTTTTTAGATTTTATTTATTTATTCATGGGACACACACACACACAGAGATAGAGAGAGAGAGAGAGAGAGTGGTAGAGATACAGGCAGAGGGAGGAGCAGGCCCCATGTAGGGAGCCTGACCTGGGATTTGATCCCAGGTCTCTAGGATCAGGCCCTGGGCCGAAGGAGGCGGTAAACCACTGAGCCACCTGGGCTGCCCAGTTTTTCCCTTTGATTAAGAATATCACATCACTTATTCAATAAAAGTTTATTGAGGACTTACTATGTGCCAGGCATTCATGATAAGAAGCACTGTGTTTTCAACTGGACTCTGCTTGTAACTTCAGCTTCTGTCATTATTGCTAGTAGCACAAATGACAACTGATAAGAGAATATGTGTTTCCTAGAGGACCTGAGGATATTTATTTAATTGTATACCATCTAGCAGTTTACATCCTAATACCTATACTGTAATTCATATATGAAAAAGTACATATTTCTTATAATGATTATCAAGTTTACATCTCTAGCAAAAACCTGCAGTTACTATTTCACATATTTATCCTTTTCCCATTGAATAGGTGGTAAGCTTTTTTTGTTATATTTATTTTGAATATTTTATTCTGATGAAAAATGAGTTCACACTCATTTTAAATATGATATGCAGACACATAAAAAGATCAGAATCATTTGCATTCCACTAACTGTATTTACCTTTATATTTTGTGTGTTTATTTCTAGTCTTATATTTCTGAATTTTGTGAGAATGAGTGATGGTATACATGAAGGGACTTTTTGATATAGTAATTTATGTTACACATAATGTTGACTTAAAATTCTAATATTTGAATTCTTAACTAGTTTTTCTACATCTTTTTATTTATTTGTTATCTGAGATGGTAAGCCTTTGAGGGCACAGACTTTATCCCACTCTTTTTTGTAGCTCAGTGCAAGATGTGTTGTTCATTCATTCTTTCAATTGCTGAACCTTGAGGATCTATGATGTTCTAGGTTCTGGACTACTCTCTGGCCTACAGGGATGAGTAGGATTTAGTTTCAGGGAGTTCACAATCAAGTTATGGTAAGAAGTTATGGCAGATGTTCTAGAGGTGAGCACAAGTACAGATGGCACAAAGGGTGAGGTGTAGGGTTAGGGAGCATGGCCGGGAAGGGGATCAGGAAATTAGAAGCATGAATAGGAGGTTTCCAGGTGAACTAGGAGAGGAAGGCCAATCCAGGCATGGATGTACGAGAACGTTTTGCTTAAGGAACTGCAAGTGGGTTGGTGTGAGTGAGGTGGGTATGGGCATGAGGAGGAAGGAGCACTGGTAGTGGGTGGACAGGTGCACACCTGTGATAGTCTGGCAAACGACCTGGCCCTTGGGCTCCTCCTTTCTGTTCAGTTTCCTCGTTTCAAAGGTTAAGGCCCAGACGTTTTTGAAGGAGTCATTTAGGGGTGTTCGTCTATTCATTCAGCAAACATCTCCTGAGTGCTCACAGTGTGCATAGCAAGGTCTCAAGCTGGCATGCACTCTGCTGAAGAGCACTGTTGTCTGGTGGCAGTGAAGCAAAGAAGTAGGTGGAAGGGCTTTTTGTGGTTTGTGTAGTGCAGGATTGGGCAACTCTAGATCCTGCCAGTCTCCAAAGTAGCTCCTTCCTTCTCCTTTTCCTTTGTGAGATTATTAAATTAACATCTGCCTCCTTTACCAACTCCAAGAGGTGAGAAATACTACATTTTTAAAAAAAAGATTTTCATGATGTATTTGAGAGAGAGAGAGAGAGAGAGAGAGAGAACGTGTGCACGACAGCACACAAGCAAGGGCAGAGGCAGAGGGAGAAGCAGACGCTGAGCAGGGAGCCCATGTGGGACTCGATCCCAGGACTCTGGTATCACGCCCTGTGCTGAAGGCAGATGCTTCACTGACTGAGCCCCAGGTGCCCCAATACTACTTACTTTTTAGTCACTACTATAGACTCTGCTGAGCACAGTGCCTACCTTACAATAGATACACAATGAACATCAGATGGTTGAATGAATCCCTAATCCCCAATAGGAATTTTATAATAGATCACATTTCTTTTTTTTTTTTTTTAAGATTATTTATTTTAGAGAGAGAGAGAGAGACAGAGAACCAGAGAACACAGGCGTGAGTAGGGGAAGGGACAAAGGGAGAGGGAGGGAGAGAATCCTAAGTAGGCTCCCTGCCTAGCGCTAAGCCTGATGTGGGGCTCAATGTCCCGACCCTGAGATCACAATCTGAGCTGCAATCTGAGCTGAAATCAAGAGCCAGATGCTCAACCAGCTGAGCCACCCAGGTGCCCCCATGTCTCTCTGAAATAAAAACAAAAACAAAAGACAAAAAAACAAAAAAAAACTGCTCTTTTTCGTGGCGCCTCCGAGGCGGTAGGCCGCTTCAGGATGAGGCTGAACATCTCTTTCCCAGCTACTGGCTGCCAGAAACTCATTGAAGTGGATGATGAGCGCAAACTGCCTACCTTTTATGAGAAGCCTATGGCCACAGAAGTTGCTGCCGATGCTCTGGGTTACGTGGTGCGCATCAGCGGTGGCAATGACAAGGCTTCCCCATGAAGCAGGGTGTCTTGACCCACGGCCGGGGCCGCCTGCTGCTGAGTAAGGGGCATTCCTGCTACCGACCCAGGAGGACTGGAGAGAGGAGGCGCAGATCTGTTCGGGGTTGCACTGTGGATGCCAATCTCAGTGTTCTCAATTTGGTTATTGTGAAAAAAGGGGAGAAGGATATTCCTGGACTCACGGATACTACTGTGCCTCGTCGCCTGGGGCCCAAAAGAGCCAGCAGAATCCAAAAGCTTTTTAATCTGTCAAAAGAAGACGATGTCCGCCAGTATGTTGTTAGAAAGCCCCTAAACAAAGAAGGTAAGAAACCTAGAACCAAAGCACCCAAGATTCAGAGTCTTGTTACTCCACGTGTCCTCCAACACAAACGTCGGCGTATTGCTTTGAAGAAACAGCGTACTAAGAAAAATAAGGAAGAGGCTACAGAATATGCTAAACTTTTGGCCAAGAGAATGAAGGAGGCCAAAGAAAAACGCCAGGAACAGATTGCCAAGAGACGGAGGCTGTCCTCTCTGAGAGCTTCTACCTCTAAGTCTGAGTCCAGTCAAAAATGAAATTTTCCTTTTTTTTTTAAATTTTTATTTATTTATGATAGTCACAGAGAGAGAGAGAGGCAGAGACATAGGCAGAGGGAGAAGCAGGCTCCATGCACCGGGAGCCCGATGCATGGGATTCGATCCCGGGTCTCCAGGATCGCGCCCTGGGCCAAAGGCAGGCGCCAAACCGCTGCGCCACCCAGGGATCCCAAAAATGAGATTTTCTAAGAGTGACAAAATAAATAAGATCAGACACCAAAACAAAAACAAAAACAAAAAACTATGTTTATCACATAGTCATGTTGTCTTGTATCTCTGTTTCTCAGTCTGGCCTTATTGACAGTTTAGGTGGAATAATTCTTTGTTGTGGCGGACTATGTTGTCGGATGCAGCAGCACCCCTGATCTTAGCCCACTAGATGCCCACAGAGCACCCCCCAGTCCCTCCCACCCCTGAGCGGTGATGATCAAAATTCTTTCCAGACATTGTCACATGGCTCCTGGGGGAAAAGTCGCCCTGGTTGAAAACCTCTGATTTAGGCCTATTGTTTCTAACTGAGCGCTGCAGGGTGTGCCGTCCTCCAGTGATGCCCCCCCGGGGAGTTTCCATCTCTCAGCTGCCACAAACCACACTGTGACAACTATGCTCACACATGTCCCCTTGTGTACTGGGAAGAGCCAGGCCAGGCTCAGGCTCCTGATAAACCCCAGGCTGGAGACTCTGTGGGTGCCGCAGCCTTACTGCTGATTGCTGTTGTCCTGTACCTTTCTGGGACCGTGGCAGCTGCCCTGGAAGGAGGAGGAGGCCTGTCTCTCTCGGTGTGGCCCATTAGCCCTAAGAGCTTGGAGGGCGTGGGTGGGGGAATGATCTTTGGCTGGAGAGTTTGAACCTTTTCGTTAAACGTCTCAGTAATGCAGGGAGTTGGTCAAGGGACAGGCAGTAAAGCGTAGGACAGAGGTGAAGGTGGACTTCACAAGCTTCCATCCAACATGACCTGACTGGGCCCCTGGCTGTCCCCTGCCCCAGGCTAGTGACCTCTCCCTCCCGCAGACAACCTTTAGGTTACTGCTTGCTTATCTCTGCTCCTTCCTTCAGGTTGATTGTGAGAAAAATGAGATGATGGCTGCTAGTGCTTATTCCTTTCTTTTTCTTTTTAAAAGTTTTATTTATTCATGAGAGACACAGAGAGAGAGGCAGAGACATAGGCAGAGGGAGAAATAGGGTCCCCGTAGGGAGCCCATTGGGGGACTCTATCCCAGGATGTGAGCCAAAGGCTGATGCTCAATCACTGACCCACCTAGGTGCCCCTTCTTTTTCTTTTTTTAAAAAAAGATTTATTTATTCGAGAGTGAGTGAGAGCGAGTGCGTGTGGGGAGAGGGACAAGCAGACCCCATGCTCAGTGTGGCACGGGGCTCAGTCTCATGGGGCTCAGTCTCGTGACCGGGAGAACAGCACCCTCCCCAGATGATCACTGTGCCACCTAGTGCATCTTGACAGCACTTCCAGACTCTTTCCGGGGCCCACCTCCCCGTCCATTCCCTGCGGTCACAACTTCAGAGTAGGCCTGTATCTCTCTCACGGGGAACTTGTCACAGCTGCTACCCCTGCCTGTCCCTGCTCGTGGTAGCCAGCGTGATGCCAGATACCACCAGAGGCTATGGGTAGCTTCCAGCAGGTGGGGACTCACTCCATGCCCAGCTGTCAGGTGTTTCCACAATCCTGTACAAATATGTTTACTTCTGTTGATGGTGGGTAAGTAACTTGCCCATGGGTACATGGCTGCTGAGGCAGAGGCCTGACAGTTTTCTTTAATTCCTTTTTTTAATAAGATTTTATTTATTTATTTGAGAGAGAAAGAAAGAGAGTAAGGGAGAGGGAGATGGAATCTGAAGCCAACTCCACACTGAGCACAAAGCTCGACACAGGGTTTGATCCCGCAACCTTGAGATCAGAACCTGAGCTGAAAACCAGAGTTGGACTCTTGACCAATGGAGCCACCCAGGTGCTCCATGATTCCTTTGATTCTAAAGACCAGGCCTGCTTTAGTAGTTCAGAAATCCCTCTGCATCCTGTTGGGGCTCCCCTCAGGACCTGCCCCGGGTTCACAGACCAGGGATGCTTGTGGGGTTCCCTGGAGGGTCCTCAGTTGGGAAGTAGGAAGTGGTGGGCTTCTGGGTGGGTCTCTGGCACCCATCAGGTCTGTTGCTCTGCCTGGTTTATGCCAGATGTTTGAAGAAAGGGCTCTGGATACCCGATAGAGCTCGAACTGTGGCTCGAGCTCTTCCCCCTCTTCCTCCCCGCTTCTTTACCTTTACAATGATTACATTTCTGGTGGTGTTCATTGTGGTAAAATGTATGTAGCATAAAATTTACCATTGTAACCATTTTTTTTTAAATTTTTATTTTTATTTATTTATGATAGTCACAGAGAGAGAGAGAGAGAGAGAGGTGCAGAGACACAGGCAGAGGGAGAAGCAGGCTCCATGCACCAGGGAGCCCGATGTGGGATTCGATCCCGGGTCTCCAGGATCGCGCCCCGGGCCAAAGGCAGGTGCCAAACCGCTGCGCCACCCAGGGATCCCCATTGTAACCATTTTTAAGGGTACAATTCGGTGACATTAATTACACTCACAGTGTTGCACACCTATGACCACTGCCCATTTCCAGAATTTGCTCGTTATCCCGTACAGCAACTCTAACTCCACGTTCACCTCTCCTCTCAGCCCCTAGGAAGCACTATTTTCCTTTCTTCTTCTATGACTCTGACAATTCTGGATCCCCCATGTAAGTGCAATCATGCAATATTTGTCCTTTTATGAGAGCCAAGCTTCTTGATGTTCACTATGGGGCCCCCTGTCACCAGCCTACCTCCCTTGCCAGGCTCGTCTCCCAGCATGTCCACCTGTCAGAGGGTATGCTGGTGACAGGGACATGCCTGTGATCCCCCACAGACACCTTGGTCTGCACCCTTGCACCTGCAGCTTCCTCCGTGGATGCTCTTCCTGCCCCCCTCTGTGGCTAGCTACTTAAAGACTCTGTAGATGCCCAAGTCAGTCAGGCAGTCTTCTTCTTCCCTCTCCACACACATCTTGACTTAGGTCCCTTCTTCTGTACCTTTCAGACACTGTTCCTCATTCATTACACTTACCATATTGTGACATAAAGGTAATCACCAGCCTGGGAGAATGCCTTACAGGCTGGAGATGGCAGTTCATCTTTGAAATACCTGTACTGCTTACTTTGTGTCTGGCTTTGAACCGAAATGGTAGCAGTTGATTCCTTGGAACAGTAATAACCTGTTTGCAGCAAGATTTGGTAAATTAGGTGTAAGGATGAGGGCTGAAATTAAAGCAGGCTATTTTTGAAGTCTGAACAGTAGCCACCCTGAATTGCCTCCCAGGTTCGTTGCTTGAGTATATCAGTTTTGGTAAGGTTATTAAAAAAGCTACAAAAACTTCCTTATAGTATTATTTATTGAGGATCATCAGAAAAACAAATCCTTTCACAGGTGAATTTTATGGATAACTTAAAACATGCTCCTTCAATCTATTAAAGTTTTTTTAAACCCAATTGAGCGGCAGTATTCATGTAATGGATGACTCACTTCTGTTAACTAATTCATAATTTTGGGTAGTAGTTCTTCAGCATTTTACTGGTTGCTACTGAATAACTTTCTAGGGCATGTCATTATTTGGTAGGTCCATTTGCAACTAATCCTGGAGATTTTGCCCAGAAAAAAATAAAACATTTAAAAGTCTTCATGGTAGGGGCACCTGGGTGGCTCAGTCTGTTGAATGTCTGACTCTTGATTTCAGCTCAGGTCATGATCTCAGGGTCGTGAGATTGGGCCCTGTGTCGGGCTCTGCACTGGGTGTGGAGTCTGCTTCAGATCCTCTGTCTCCCTCTCTCTCTCTCCGTTTCTCCCCTCACCTGTCTTCTCTTAAAAAAAAAAAAAGTCTTCATGGTATATTTAAATTTTTTTAAAGATTTTATTTATTTATTCACGATAGACAGAGAGAGAGAGAGAGAGAGAGGCAGAGATACAGGCAGAGGGAGAAGCAGACTAATGCCAGGAGCCTAATGTGGGACTCGATCCCGGGACTCCAGGATCGTGCCCTGGGCCAAAGGCAGGCACCAAACCTCTGAGCCACCCAGGGATCCCCTCGTGGTATATTTAAAACAAATATATGCAACTACTTGCCTTAAGTAAAGTGCATTCAACATAACACCTTTTCTTCTTGATTCAGGATCATCATTATGAAGTTTAATTATTCTGCTGAGTGGCAGTAATAGTAATATGCTGCTCAGGAGCCACTGAAGTGAATTATTTGTCATGTTTTTTCCTGCCTTTTTTCTCACAGTTGTCACATGTGATTTTTTCTGTGTTATTGAACATATCTCCAGAAGCCTGCATTCTTTCTAAATGATGGCTTCCAACTTGCTAACATCGTAGAAACTAGATAACCCAATCTCTCGGAATTGCTTGTAGTGAAAGTATAAATAGGCCCTGAATAAAGATTTAGATAATTTTCATTTTAATAAATTTAATAAAAACTTTTAGTCCACAGATTTAGGGACTTTTTTTGTGTTAAAGTCATTAGATTAAGTGATCACAGGAACTTGGCTATTTATGTTAATGATGTAGAGAGAGAGAATCTATGAAAAATCACAGTTAGGTCCCAAACTTCTTTCTAGTAATTCCCAAGCAGGAGTATTTAAGGAACATACTGACTTGGGTCTTCAACAAATCCTTCCTGAGAGTCTGAGGCTAGTATTGTGTGAGATTTACATCTTGCCAGAGTAGTATTGGGATGAGCCTGCTCAGGCGGATTTAGAAGAGAGGCGCCTGGCTGGCTCAGTCACTGGAGCATGTGACTCTTGATCTCAGGGTTGTGGGTTCAAGCCCTATGTTGCATGAAGAGATTACTGAAAAAATAAAATCTTTTAAAAAAATTGTATTTATTTATTTATTCATGAGAGACACACAGAAAGAAGCAGAGACATAGGCAGAGGGAGAAGCAGACTCCCCACAGGGAGCCTGATGCAGGACTCCATCCCAGGGGCCTGGGATCACACCCTGAGCCAAAGGCAGACACTCAACCACTGAGCCACCCTGGTGCCCCCAAAATGAAATCTTAAAGCAAAAGAGTATAGAAGAGCCATTTCTTAAACTTTTCACAGTGGTATCAAGCCAGAGATAAAAACAATAATTAATAAATAAAGTCCTTGTTGAGTAAAGCTTAGTTGATACACTTAGAACAACCTCATTATTCCAGGGCTTCAGGGTGGGCTAATTCAGTGTCATCCTACAATAATTTTCTGCTCTGAGCATTATGATGCTGTCATTGCCAGCCCCACTGGACACGTGGAAGCTGAGACACAGAGTGGTCAAGTGTTTTCCCTAAAAGTCACACAGTCACACAGTTACACAGTAGTAAGGAATGCAGTGAGGTTTTGCCTCCTCCCCTGCAAGGCAGTCTGGCCCTAGAGCCCATGCTCCTAACCACTAACCTCTTGCGAGTTAGGCAGCAAACTGGAAAAAAAAAGGCCTTGAACAATTAACGCTGTGTCCCCGTTCCCTCATTGTCCCTCCACCCCCTCCCCAGGCTCTTTGCTATTTGTGTCTCCAGGAGTTCCAGAAAGTATATAACATCACAGGATATAAAATATAATGTGTCTTCCTGGATCATCATTTATTTTTTATTTATTTTATTTTTTTATTTTTAATTTTTTTATTTATTCATGATAGACATAGAGAGAGAGAGGCAGAGACACAGGCAGAGGGGGAGAAGCAGGCTGCATGCAGGGAGCCCGATGCGGGACTCGATCCCGGGACTCCAGGATCGCGCCTTGGGCCAAAGGCAGGCGCTAAACCTCTGAGCCACCCAGGGATCCCCTATTTTTTATTTTTTTACATAAGCTCTGCCCCCAGTGTGGAGCTTGAACTCATGACTCTGAGATCAAGAATCGAGTGCTCCACTGGCTGAGCCAGCTGAGTGCCCCTGATTTAATTTATTTTTTAGGCTCCAGTCGCATGGAAATGGAGTAATAATCCCTGGCTCATAACATTCAGTTGGCTCATGAATGGCTAAATAACTTTTTTTATGCAGTAAGTTCCTCAAACCCATCACCACCCTAGAACTAGAATCATGATGGTAACTTCCATGTACCCAGTCATGCCCTCTACCCACATTCCTCCCCAACCAGAGATAATTACCATCCTGAATATACCTCTCCCCATTCCCTTGCTCTCATTCTTTTGGGTACGATTTTGTGCCTTTGTGTATTTCTAAAAAGTATGCTTTTATTTATTTTTTACTTTATTAAAAGGATATCATACTATAGATAATCTGTTGTGATTTATTTCCCCTTCTATATCACACTGCCAAGATTCATCCGTGCTGTTGCCTAATGCTGCAAGAACCCTCACTGTGACTCTACAATATTCTTTCCTGTGCATATACCATAGTTTATTAAATCACTTAATGGACATTTGGTTTTTTTCCAAGTTTTTTCCTATAGCGAAAAGGATTTCCAGGAACATTCTTCTACAGGTCTCCTATTGATCACATATAAGCACTTTTTTTTTTTTTTTTTTTTTAGTGAGAGAGTGAGATCATGTTTGCATGAGCAGAGGGAAAGGGAGAGAATGTTAAGTAGGTGCTGCACTCAGAGCAGAGCTCAGATCTCACAACCCTGAGACCACCACCCCAGCCAAAATCAAGGGTCAGATGCTCAACCAACTGAGCCTTTCAGGCACCCCAGCTCTACTTTTACACACACGCAGGTGTATATAGAGCGTGTGGGAGGGGGCCAACTAGGTGGTAGAGAATGTGACTTTTCAACTTCACAAAATGCCAAACTGGTTTCCCAAAGGGTTGTGCCAGTTTACACTGCTACCAGCTGAGTATGAAAACAAACATCTGAACACTTGGTATTATTAGACATAAAGTTTTGACAGTGGAATGAATGTAAGATGTATCTCTCATCTGCATATCCCTGATCACCAGTGCAGGTGGGCCTCTGTTCACTGGCCTTCCACGTTTCCACTTCTGAGAGATGCCCGTACTACCTGTGAAAGAATCACATTTTGCACATTATTTCTATACTAAATGGTTTGCCCTATACACAGTGCAATTTACATGGATTTTTAAGGATCATCCTTGAAAGTTGATGAAGCTTGGGGCTGGCACCAGCTTCCCGTGGGAAATGGTAATTTGCTTCTCTTTGCCTAATAGAGGCGTTCCGTTGAAAAGTTTGGGAGTTGGCTGGGTTAAATCAGATACCGGGAAGCTGACTAAGGAGGGGAGTGAGTTTTTCTGCTGTGAGCCCTTGTGGAGTATTGAAAAGCTCACAGGAAATCTACCTTCCGCCTCCACCTCCCGTTCCCTCCAGGCCCCTCCAGGCCGAGTGCCAGGAAGTTTCTAGATCAGGCTCAAACTGCTCTTTTCTGGTGCCTGGTTGGTGTTTGATGAGTGTGTTAGTTAGAAATCCAGCTCACTGCTGGTGTAGGTAAAACAGAGGATTTATGACTACAGAGTTTGAGGAGGTTCAAGTGCCAAACCGCAGAGGGCAGGGACACAGCTGGAGCCCGGAACCCAGCCGCACCGGGATTCTGCGTCTGTGTTTGGACTGGCTTTGGATTTCCTTCTTTTAACTGCTCACTGGTTGATTGTCTTCACCCCAGGATCCCATTTGACAGTTTAAACCAGACACAGAAACAAGCAATTTTGTTTTGATAATCCACAGGAAGGCTCATTTAGATTTTACAACAGTTAAAAAAAAAATAGTCCTTCCAAACTTCTGATTGAGCCTCAGAGGGCAGGCGGTAGTAGAAATTTAAAGTTTCGTGGGCTGTGGCTTCTTGACTGCCTCCTGAGAACAGGGTTAGTCTGTTTTCTTCTGTGCCTGTGCCAGACCAGGGCGGGTGGAGAGAGGGTGGTGTGTCTGTCATAAACCCTCATCATCCAGACTCTTGAAACAGCATGCACTTGTTACCCTGTACCGATCCCATCCTTCAGAATCTACCCTTCCTCCATCCCCAACCCTCCTTGCCCACCCGCCTGGAGCTTCCTGTTCCTGGCCTCTGTGTGTTCACATGGGTGCCCCTCGGAGAATTCTCACAGAAGTGTCCAGGGATTGGGAGGGTCCTGCAGGGAAGAGGCCAGTCCTCCACATACTGACCACAGTTTATGCTGCCCCCTCCCCACATCTAGGCTGTAGGGCTCGTGGTCCTCACATATTCAGAGAGAATAGGTGATTTGTCCATTCGTTTCATGTTTTCTCATTTCAACCAATCACAAATCAGAGGATGGAGGGAGGCTATCACATATAAATATTATGTCCCTTCATTTTCATTAAAACATCCCTTAGTAAAATAATTGTTGAACATATATAATCAAATGGGCCATGCTAATCAATACACACTGTTGGAGATGCAGGATAATTTGTTTCTCTTGATCTCCTTGCATAGTTCAGAATCTTCAATATTATGATTTATTTTTGTTATCAGGGAGGCAGTGTGTAGAAGGGGAAAACAGAGACAATGATTTTTTGATTTAAAAAAAATTATTCATGAGAGACACACACACAGAGGCAGAGACATAGGCAGAGGGAGAAGCAGACGCCCTGTGGGGAGCCTGATGCGGGACTCGATCCCAGGACTCCGGGATCATGACCTGAGCCAAAGGCAGATGTTCACCTGCTGAGCCACCCAGGTACCCCTGATTTTTCGACCTTAGGCAAGTTGGTCACCGGTGCAATTGTACGCATTCCTATCCCGTGAGAGGTTTCATGAGTTTTAAATGGAGTAACTTAGGTAAACACTTAGCATGGCACCTGCCATGTCGTTATTTTTATTAAGCCATCTCACTTTTATTAGGCTGAGAAAGGCTTTTGAGTCCCTAATAGATACCAGTAGTACACTTCCAGTGGGACAGTGATGATGAGCTGCGCTGCTTGGTTTGCCCTCCAGGTTCTACCAGATGCTAGCTGTGTGATATTGGGCACGTTGTGTGACATCTCTGTGCCTCAGTTTCTTTATAAATAGCAATAACAGTAGCACCTACCTCTTAGGATTGTTGGGAGGATGGAATTAATTAGAACTGTGAAATCCTGAAATTGTTGAGCCCGTGCCTGGTACATAGAGTGAACTCAAGTGTGTTAGATACTGTTTTCACTGTTAATAGTAACAATTTTAACAACAATGATGGTAATTACAATAGTAACCCTAACAAGGGTAACCACAACCATAATAATAACAATATTAGATACTGTGTAGATATGTATATGGGGGGAGCACAAAAGTATCCATGGCATAGTTTCTGCATGTATAATCTAGTAAAGCAAATGCAACATAACACACTACAGGCAGGTTGTAGAAAATGGTTCCAATGCTGTAGGAACTGAGAGGTCATCATTCTGGAAATGAGCACCTTTCTAATTTTCTTCCCACAATTATTCTTTTAGCGAAGGGGAATGGAAAAAAAAAAACAGACTTTTGAGCCTAATTTGGATTTTGATCTAGCGCTCTTATTTACCTTATGAACCTTATTGAATGACTTGAATTTCAGCAAGATGATACCTACATTTTAGGATTGTATGAAAATCCGGTAAGTTCATGTACATAAGAGGTTAGTACGGTGGCTGTCACTAGTCTCCCTTCCATTTATGGCAGAGGGGGTGAGTATTAATTTGTTTCCTCTGTATTCTTGAGTATCTAAGGGTCATGCAGGACAGAACATTTAAGAAGAGGTCACTGAATTTATAATTTTTACTTTCGTTTGCATAAAACTAGTTTGATGGCATGGTTCCCTTTTCTCCTTGGCAAATGGTGAAAGTGTTTAAGTGTAGGATGGCTTTTGATCAGCGTTGTCTGCAGTTAATTTGAGACCTGTCTTGTTACTAAGGAAATTCATTGAGATGAATATAAATAGTTCTAACATCACGATTCGAGTGTCGTTTTAAGGTATCACACCCGTTGTTGACCTAGTATTACTTTTCTATTACTGTTAAAATATCACCACGAATGTAGTGGCTTAAAACAACATGAGTTTATTACCTGACCAGTTCTGTAGGAGGGAAATGGGACACAGGTGAATCCAGGCTAAAATCAAGGCATTTGACAAGGTTGTGTTCTTTCCTGGGAGGTGTGGGGGAGGGTGGATTTCCTGGCTCTCCTGTTGGGAGGCCACCTGGCTTCCTGGGCTCCTAGGGTCCCCCTCTGTCCCCCTCTGTCTGCAAAGCCAGCAACGCTGCCCCTCTCTTGCTGACTCTCCTCTGACTACAGCTGGAAAAGGTTCTCCCTTTCAAGAAATCGTGTGATTAGATGGGGCCTCCCTGAATAAATCCAGGATAATCTCCGCATCTCAAGGTATTTACCGGTGATCCCATCAGCATAGGCCCTCTTGGCATGGAAAAAGGAAAAAAACTGTTTTCCTGTACTCAGCACTTTACTTCTGACCACAAATGTATGTGGATTTTTCTTAGAGCGCCATTTCTTCATACAAACTTGAGTGTCTTATGATTTAGTTATGACACTGCCTGGAGTTAGCAAAAACCCCATAGACTAAGGGCCCAATCCCCCAAGATTGCCCTCCTCTGGCTCCCCACCCTCCATTTTAGACACCTCCCAGGTTGACACCTTGTACTTCTGATTGTCTGACTACACAGCAGAGGTTCCCATGGCCTCTGCCTTGGGCTCAGTAATTTGCTAGAGTGGCTCCTAGAACTCAGGGAAACAGTTTATTAAATTACCAGTTTATTGTGAAAAGATAAAACTCAGAAACAGCTGGATAGGAGAGACACATAGGGCAAGGTATGGGGGAAGGTAAAGGGCATGTAGCTTCACCGCCCCACCCCCCTCATCCTCACCTCAGCACATCAGGGTGTTCATGGGACCTGGAAAGCCTCTGAGTCCTTTAGGGTTTTTTTTGTTTGTTTGTTTGTTTGTTTTAAGATTTATGTATTTATTTTAGAGCAAGAGTGCAGGGCGGGGAGGTGGCAGAGGGAGGGAGAGAATCCTCAAGCAGACTCCTGGCTGAGCTCTGAGCGGGGAGCCCAAAGTCGGGCTCCGTGTGGGGCTCGATCCCAGGATCCTGAGATCATGACCTGAGCTGAAATCAGGAGCCAGATGCTTAACATACTGAGCCCTCAAGCGCCCTTTTCCATTAGGAGTTCTAGGGAAGGCTTCACTATGTAGGCACAGGTGATGAATGAAATCTTTGGTCATTGGGGATTGGCTCTACCTCCAGCCCCTGTCTGCTCCCTGGGGTGGGGCTGAAAGTCACAACCCCATTAGCTCCTGTTGGTTCGAGTGGCAACCGGCTCCCCTCCTTTAGGGGCTTTCCAAAAGTCACCTCATTAACATAAACTTGGTGTCATTGAATGGCGCTTGCTATGAATGACTGAAGATGACCCCTTCTCATCACCTTTAGAAGCTCTGGTGGAGGGGCATGATTAAAATGTATTTCTTTTTTTTTTTAAGGTTTTATTTATTTATTCATGAGAGACACGGGGAGAGAGAGGCAGAGACACAGGCAGAGGGAGAAGCAGCCCCCCTCCCCCCACCATGGGGAGCCTGTTCCTGGACCCTGGGATCATGACCTGAGTGGAAGGCAGACGCTCCACCACTGGACCCCCCAGGTGCCCCTGTATTTCTTATTATCTCATGGTATGTGAGGTGACCTCTTCACAGGTTCCTGGGGCCTAGTGTGTGGGCATTTTTGAGGAGCCATTATTCTGTCTACTACATTTGGTGGTAGAATCTAAACATGGCTCCAATAAGAAAGTAGAGCACAAAGACCAGACGCTGGTGAAAAGGTAAACAAACAATAATTCATAAAATGTCAAGGAATTGTTTTCTCAGCTCATCTAACCCACACCCTTTGAAATAATCAACCAAGATTTGCTAGACTCTCTTGAAGCTGCAGGAAAGATTTGAAAGAGATGAAGTGGCTGCTCCTCTGGATGAGCTACCTCTACGGGCTCTAGTCATGGAGGGTAATGGGCAATACGGACCTTTCTGCTGGGCAGCAGTTCCTGTTCCCTTTCTCTTGACCTGAACGACTTGTCTTCATTGACCAAGTCTCAGATGAAGAATCCCTTGATGAGGAAAGCCTCCCATGGAATCTGAGATTAGGTTACATCCCATTCAGACAATTTTGAGAACGCACATGGACCTAGATGGTAGGTACAATGCTAAATGAAGTGAGTCATCTTGTTCCTTCAGTGTTTTTCTTCCCTGCTGAATTATGAATTCCATGAGGGCAGGGCCTGTTGTTTCTTTGTACTCTGGAGTCTGGCGGGGTCAAGAACCAACAGGGTAGTAAAAAATATTGGCTGAATTGAACTGGATGCCATTAAGAAGATGGTAATAAAAAGGTCACTGTGGCCTGGTGAAGTTGCTGGACTATTTCCACCAAGCAGACGAGGATAATTCTCACACATTCTGGTCTTTAGTGGGAGTCTGGGAGTGGTGTACTAGTGCAAGGGCTACATCCTGTCTCCAAAAAGGCACAGATATAAACTTGATTTGATCGTCCCTGAGACAGATCAGCTAGGTGTGCCATGTCCAGGCCATAGGTGTGGTTACCTTCAAATACTTCAGCTGGCTCTTCTCACTGCGTACTTCTGTCTTTGTTCAGGGGTGTGTGTGTAAAATTCAGTAGCCAATCAAGGCAGTGCATGCCGGCCCCTTCAACTAGTGCTCACTTGATTGTCTGCCAAACTATTTTTCCAGAAGATTGATATTGCTAGCTTTGCCTTATTGGCTGTGGGATTGATGTGATGATTAAAGTGGACACATTGCAGAAGGTTGTGTATTTTAGTAGTGTGGCAGTATTAAATCGGTTGGAGTGTGTTAGGATGTATTTGCCCATAAAATTCCAAGTAAAATATAAAATAGTTATAATTCTATGGTAACTGATTTTATTCTATGATAACCGAATCTGCAGTTATCGTGGACTATATTATCCATTATAAAATATGTGGGAAAATATAATATTGAAGTCATTCTCAGTGATCTGGATAAAAGGCCAGGCATTTAAAAAAGAGCGCTCGAATCGTCTGATCTGTACTTTTGCAGCTTTATCCATTTCCATCAAATATTGGTTAGAGAGAGAAAAAAAGCTATAGATCATCTGTTCTGAAGTTATTTTATTTTATTTTATTTATTTATTTATTTATTTGAGAGAAAAGGGGAGCGTGTGTGTGTGAGCCAGGGAATGGCGGGGAAGGTCAGAAGGAGAGGGAGAGAGAGAATCCTAAGCTGACTTCCCGCTGACCATAGAGCGCCATACTGGGCTCAATTCTAGGACCCTGAGATCATGACCTGAGCTGAAACCAAGAGTCTGACACTTAACCAGCCTCATCCTCTGGGCACCCCTGAAGTTATTTAATCACGTAGGAGGGAACATAGTAGGCTAGCAAATGCACTTAGTGCTGGGGGTTTCTATTTTGCACCTGATTTTGCCACTGTTGAACAACATTAGTTAGGTGACTCATTTCACCTCTCTGAGCTTCACTTTCTTCATCTTTAGTTCAGTGGCACTGTCCCATGGGTCAAAAATTAAAAACGAGAGGGTACAGAAAAGTTTTTGTGAATGACAAGGCACTGTAGAAAACAGGTATTCTGATGGGGTCTATTAGCATGAGTGTAATAAATAATACTTGATGCTGATGGATACCACATTGGCAAATCCAGGGAGCTTTAAGTCAGCAGTTTGGAAACCTCAAATTGTCAACAAAGAATCACAGGTCATAGGAGACTGGGGGAGAAATGAAAGAGAGAAGGTGAGCTCTGAATCCAAATTAGCACAAGGATTCAAAATGAGTCAAGAAGGCTTCTGAAGTCATTCTTCGTGCTGGCTTAGGTCCCTTTGCTTTCTTGGTTCTTTTTTTTTTTTTTTTTAAGATTTATTTATTTATTCATGAGAGACACACAGAGGCAGAGACATAGGCAAAGGGAGAAGCAGGCTCCTTGCAGGAAGCCTGATGTGGGACTCGATCCTAGGACTCCAGGATCATGCCCTGAGCCAAAGAGAGACACTCAACTGCTGAAGCACCCAAGAGTCCTATCTTGGTTCTTTTAAGAAAGAACACAGATTGGAAAAAAATAGATTTCTCCTTGCTAGAAAATTTGATATGTACAAATGGAGAAAGAAGAAAACAACCAAAAAATGTCCTATAATCCCACCTAAAAACTCTTGTTAATTTTAAGGTTCCATCAGGCAATTTAACTCATCCATCACTGTAGTCATTGACTTCTTATCTCTTCCACTAGCACCCTTAGGTTGTAGACCCTCTGGTGTTCCCAGAGTCAGAATGGAAACAGTTCCCGGGCCCCTGTGTGGCTCAGTTGGTTGAGTGTCCAACTCTTGATTTAGGCTCAACTTTTGATTTAGGCTCATGTCATGATCTCAGGGTCATGGGATCAAGCCCCATGTTGGGCTCTGTGCTGGATGAGGAGCCTGCTTGAAATTCTCTCTCTTTTTCTCACTCACTCTCTCTCAAATAAATAAAATCTTTGTGGGGCAGGGGGAGAAAGAAAGAAACAGTTCCAGGAATGAGCAAGGTTGGGAAGGTCCAGAGGTTGAAGTTCGTACTGGGTGAAAATACACTGAGGTACAATTAAAGTGAATGGGTGCAATTGGGTAGGTTCCTTGCTGGGTTTAGACCCCATATTAAGCTTGCTCTTCTCTCAACTTCTGTTGTATTGTTACAGAATACTGAAAAATGGGTTAGTCCCACTCTGTAGCCTCTAGTCTAAGAAGTTCAATAGGACATATTGTGAAGATAAATAGAGGAAACATGTTTTGCAGATTTCAGAAGTGTCCTTTCCATTGTTTTGTATAATAATCTAAATATAAGAAAATTTGATGGGTGTTATTTGTGGCACAATTTTTTTTTTATTTTTTATTGGTGTTCAATTTACTAACATACAGAATAACCCCCAGTGCCCGTCACCCATTCACTCCCACCCCCCGCCCTCCTCCCCTTCCACCACCCCTAGTTCGTTTCCCAGAGTTAGCAGTCTTTACGTTCTGTCTCCCTTTCTGATATTTCCCACACATTTCTTCCCCCTTCCCTTATATTCCCTTTCACTATTATTTATATTCCCCAAATGAATGAGAACATATAATGTTTGTCCTTCTCCGACTGACTTACTTCACTCAGCATAATACCCTCCAGTTCCATCCACGTTGAAGCAAATGGTGGGTATTTGTCATTTCTAATAGCTGAGTAATATTCCATTGTATACATAAACCACATCTTCTTTATCCATTCATCTTTCGTTGGACACCGAGGCTCCTTCCACAGTTTGGCTATCGTGGCCATTGCTGCTATAAACATCGGGGTGCAGGTGTCCCGGCGTTTCATTGCATTTGTATCTTTGGGGTAAATCCCCAACAGTGCAATTGCTGGGTTGTAGGGCAGGTCTATTTTTAACTGTTTGAGGAACCTCCACACAGTTTTCCAGAGTGGCTGCACCAGTTCACATTCCCACCAACAGTGTAAGAGGGTTCCCTTTTCTCCGCATCCTCTCCAACATTTGTTGTTTCCTGCCTTGTTAATTTGCCCCATTCTCACTGGTGTGAGGTGGTATCTCATTGTGGTTTTGATTTGTATTTCCCTGATGGCCAGTGATGCAGAGCATTTCTCATATGCATGTTGGCCATGTCTATGTCTTCCTCTGTGAGATTTCTGTTCATGTCTTTTGCCCATTTCATGATTGGATTGTTTGTTTCTTTGGTGTTGAGTTTGATAAGTTCTTTATAGATTTTGGAAACTAGCCCTTTATCTGATATGTCATTTGCAAATATCTTCTCCCATTCTGTAGGTTGTCTTTGAGTTTTGTTGACTGTATCCTTTGCTGTGCAAAAGCTTCTTATCTTGATGAAGTCCCAATAGTTCATTTTTGCTTTTGTTTCTTTTGTGTGGCACAATTTTTGGAAAAGCTTGCTTCATTACTTAAAGTACTGGACTCTGGTTTTGGCAAACCTTTATGAACATGCTTCTAGCATTGTAGATAAGAAAGCTGACATCTGAAGCTCTGGATTCCTGTATGTTGGCGGAATATTCCAGTTTTCTGTGTCTGGGACATCATGGTCAGTTCATTTGAGGAGATCATCAGTCTCTAGATAAAATGATTCTTTCTTTCAAGCTCACATTTATGCCTGAAAATAAATGTATTAATTTATAATCAGAATTTTTGCTGTTAAATTTGACCGCTGCTCACAGGAAGACCATCCCAATAGAAAAATCTGCATAGGAGATACAGGATCTTCAGTTGCGTGGTGAATGTTAGAACAAAGACAAAGGAAATTACAAGTCTGTCCAAATCACCCCCCACCTTCATGACACCCATACTTCTACTCTTGGTATCTGCCTTCCAATTATGAGACATGTGATAATAGATCAAGGGACTCTTGCTCCCTTGCAGGACGGGAGAAACTGGTAACTTGCCAAATTTCCTTTTTCTGGAATTTATATTGTCCAGCAGAGCAGAGCACTGTCACCCCATCCATATCAATATGCAATGCAACTTATTTTACATTTTCATTTTATTTTATTTTTAAGATTTTATTTATTAGAAAGAGAAGGTGTGCACGCACCCCAAGCAGGGGGAGGGGCAAACAGAGTGGGAGAAGCAGACCCCCCTGCTGAGCAGGGAGCCAAATTGGGGGTGGATCTCATGACCCTGAGATAATGACCTGAGCCAAAACCAAGATTCAGATGCTTAACAGACTGAGCCACCCAGGTGCCCCTCATTGTAGTTTTGATTTGCATTTCCTTGATGATGAGTGATGTTGAGCATCTTTTCCTGGGACTGTTGGCCATCTGAATGTCTTCTTTGAAGAAATGACTGTTTATGTCTTCTCATTTTTTAATTGGAGTATTTGATTTTTTTTTTTTTTTTGATGTTGAATTGTTTAAATTCTGTATACATTTTGGATACTAACCCTTTATGGGATATATCATTTGCAAATACCTTCTCCTGTTCAGTAGGTTGCCTTTTAGTTTTGCTTCCTTTGCTGTGCACGGCTTTTTATTTTGATGTAGTTCCAACAGTTTATTTTTGCTTTTGTTTCCCTTGCCTCAGGAGACATACGTAGAAAAATGTTGCTACAACTGATAATAGAGATTACGGTTTGTGCTCTCTTTTAAGGTGTTTATGGTTTCAGGCCTCTCATTTAGGTTTTTAAGCCCTTTGGAGTTTATTTTTGCCTTTCACCCATTTTCAATACTTATCAACTCATCTTGTTTCACCTCTACACTTCCTCCCTCCTGGATTATCTGGAAGTAAATCTCAGGCATCATACAACTTCATGCATAAATATTTCAGTGTTAATCTCTAAGAGATAAGGACCTAAAAAACAGTCATAATACCATTTTCCACCTAAAAATTAACAATAATTCCTTAATATCAAATATCTAGTGCATGTTCAAATTTTCCCAACTACCACATAATTTTTAAAAGTTTCTTCACATCGAGATGCATATAAGGTCCACACGTTTCAGTGGGTTGTTATATTGTTATATTGACATCTTCTGTAGGCTTCCTCTTGCTCTTATTTTCTTGCAGTTTATTCCTGAAGAAACTGTCATGTAGAGTTTACCACATTCAGGGGTTTGCTGATTGTATATTTCTGGTGGGTTTACAGTATTTCCTTCTCAAAATGTTTTTAAATGCATAGAGTAACATAAATGGGGTATAAATGGGGTTATAATGGCAACCAGTTACATCTGTTTGGGTATTGAACTATTAAAAACACACTGTGATACATGTTAGTATATATGTTTCTTTTTTTAAAAAAAAGAACACATGAAATAAGGGATCTCACCGTGGGAGTTTATCTCTCATGATGTGCAGTCCTGATGAATGTAAATGTTATTTTGAATTTCAGCAACAGTTGCCATCTGATAAGAAAATGTTTGTGATTCTTTGGCAGCAAGGTCTTAGGCGCTCATACTACTGCTTTAGTTAGTTGCCTATTTCATAATGGAAGGGAAAATTAAACTTCAGTTAAATGTTACTGAAAATCAGATTGTATTTTTTTTCCCATCCAAGTTCATAGATTCTCCTGAATATTTTCATTGACCTGTCCATGGACCCCATTAAAAACCCTGTGGTCCTTGCCCCACCTTTGGCAAGAATATTTCATAGATACTGTGTACTGCCATCAGGAGATGCATAATGTTTGCTTGTTTCTTTGTTATGCTAGGAGCTATTGAGGTTTATTGCCTAGATTCATTATGTTATTAGGGGTTGTAAGCTATTCTGTTTCTGTCATTCCATTTTTAATTATTATTCAAGTATTTCTACATAGACAAACTCTGTCATCCACTCATTACCCTGAAGTATCATTTGTATAGGAAGGGGAGGGTAAATGTTTGCTTCCTCCTCTTTATATATCAGTTTTCAAAATAATGGGTTGTTGATTCCCTAGCATCCTTTAAAATGACCAGTGAGTTTTACTTTTATTTTTTTATTCTTATTTTTATTTTTTTTAAAGATTTTATTTATTTATTCATAGAGACACACAGAGAGAGAGAGAGAGGGGCAGAGACTCAGGCAGAGGGAGAAGCTGGCTCCATGCAGGGAGCCCAACGTGGGACTCAATCCCGGGTCTCCAGGATCACACCCCGGGCTGCAAGCAGCACTAAACCGCTGTGCCACCGGGGCTGCCCTATTTTTATTTTTTAAATATTTATTTGTTATTTTAGAGAGAGAGAGAGATAGAGAGGGAGGGAGAGAGATTCTCAAGCAGACTGAGTGCGCAGCCCAAGGCTGGGCTCGATTCCACGATCTTGAGATCACAACCTGAGTGGAAATCAAGAGTCAGACCCTTAACCCACTCAGGTGCCCCATGAGTTTTGTTTTGTTTTATTTTATTATTTTATTTTATTTTATTATTTTTTAAATTTTAAGCATTGCTTATTAATTTGTGGATTCAAATGTATTTCATGTATTTCAATCCATTGCAGTTGTTGTTCCTGATGTTCAGAATGTCTTTTCGTTATGTCTCCACTAGTCTTTTGATCACTTTCTTGCCATCTGGTGTGACAAGGTATTCCAGGCTTATTTTGCACAGTTCTTACTCCAGGTCTGAAATCAGCCATTCTTCAAGGGGCCTTAGTTCTTTTTAGTGGACGATCATATTTAGTTGCCATATCTAAGCACTAAATGTGTTCATGATTGTTGGTTGGTCATTGTTTCAGACTGGCTTTTCAGTGCACAGAGATAGGAATTATCTATTTTTAAGTTATATAAAATGTCCTTTGAGTTAATCCTAATTTTCAGTGACGTTCAGAATAGTAAGGGGTTTTATTTTTTAAAAGATTTTATTTATTTATTCATGAGAGACATTCAGAGAGAGAGATTGAGAGAGAGAGAGAGAGAGAGAGAGAGAGGCAGAGACATAGGCAGAGGGAGAAGCAGGCTCCATGCAAGGAGCCCGATGCAGGACTTGATCCCAGGTCTCCAGGATCAAGCCCTGGGCTGAAGGCGGTGCTAAACCACTGAGCCACCTGGGCTGCCCTGCCCGGGTTTTAACTTACCCTGTTCAATCTTACGTCTTCATTCCTTTTACCTATGCTATAAATCAATATGTTAGTATAATTTCTTTTCTGCTTTATTCTATGGAATATATACACAGTCCCAAAATAATATCAGCACCTTGGTGGCTCAGTTGGTTAAGTGTCCAGCTCTTGATTTCAGCTTAGGTTGTGATCTCAGGATTGTGAGATTGAACCCTGCACTGGGCTCAGCACTGGGCATGGATTCTACTTAAGATTCTCCTTCACTCCCTCTCCCTCTAACCCTGCCCCCCATCTCCCCAATACTGCCTCCAAATAGTTTAAGATATTTTACAGTTCTTGCTGTTCCTATGGTCTATTCCATTAGGAACACATAGTCAAATTAATGTTTTAAAATTACTTGAAAGAATTCTTCTCAATTTTGTTTTGCTACCAACTTGAAGCATCCTTAAGTCATGTAACATTTAGGATTTTATTTTATTTTATTATTTTATTTTATTAAATTTATTTTTAAGTAATCTCTATACCCATCATGGGCCTTGAACTCACATCCCCAAGATCAAGAGTTGCTTGCTGTACTGACTGAGCTAGCCAGGCACCTGTGTGTGTGTGTGTTTTTTTTTCTTTTGGATGTGGCTTTTTAAAATTTAAAAATTTTTGTTATATGATTTTGTAAAACATTCACATGGCTCCCAAGACAACCTGTAAAACAAGATATATTCAGACATATACCTTTTACTTTGCTCTCTTTCCTGACCTAGAGATAACTTGTAAAAACAGTTTTGGTTTTATCTTTACACTTAAAAATAACAAATTTAGGTAAATGCTAGTATTCCAAACCCATTTTCCTCCACATTTGCTGCTTTTTAAAGTATACCCTGGCAGTCGTGTTCTAGCAGCGTATAGAAATGTCTGCCTGGCTTTTTATAGAGCACAGTACTCCTTTGTGTTTATTTGACTGGTTCTCTATTGTTAGACATTTAGGTTTTTTCTTTAGTCTTTTACTATTATTGATAGTGTTGTAATGCATAGCCTGTACATATGCCTTTTGTATTTTTTTTCTCTTTTAAAGATTGATTTATTTATTCACATTAGACACACAGAGAGAGAGGCAGAGACACAGGCAGAGGGAGAAGCAGGCTCATGTGGGGAGCCTGACGCGGGACTCGATCCCGGGACCCCAGGATCATGCCCTGGGCCAAAGGCAGGCGCCAAACCGCTGAGCCACCCAGGGATCCCTGCCTTTTGTATTTTTGCCAGAGTATCTTTGTGATAGACCCCTAGGACTGAAATTGCTAGAAATGCACCCCATCCCCAGGACCTCCCCCAGTAAAGATTGTGTCATTTTGCTTTCTTACTAGCAATGGTCAGAAGTTCTGTTAAGCTATTTGAAGTGTCAAAAACAGATTCTGACCAGATTGCTGTCATTAATTCCATGGATTCCTAGAGTTGAGAGACCTCAGAATTGGAAGCACTGCTCTAAGGCCCTGCTACTCAAAGTGTGGTCCATGGACTAGAAGCACAGGCATCATCTGAGACCTTGTTTGAAGTGCAGAATCTCAGGGTTCTCTCCAAACTTACTGAATCAGAACATGCAATTTTTAAATATTTGTTTATGTGAGAGAGCATGAGCATGAGTGGTGGCAGAGGAAGAGGGAGAAGCAGACTCCCTGTTGAGCAGGGGCCCGATGCAGGGCTCCATCCCAGGAGCCTAAGATCATGACCTGAACCGAAGGCAGTCGCTTAACTGACTGAGCCACCCAGGTGCCCCCAGAATGTGCAATTTAACAAGATCTTCAGGTGTTTCACATCCCATTAAGATTTGAGAAGCAAAAAAAAAAAAAAAAAAAAAGATTTGAGAAGCACTGGTCTTGAATTACAGTCTTTGGTGCTTTAGCCACCAGCCAATGTGGCTACTTAAAGTGAATTACATTGAAATACAGTAAAAACTTCAGGTCCTCATTCATATTCCTAGCCACATTTCACATGCTTTCTAGCCACTTCTCAAACATTTCCATCCCTGCAGTAATTCCAGTGCACAGCGTTGGTCTGTGGCTCCAAAGACCTCTAACCTCTAGCCATTTATGGCTGTTTTAATTTAAATTGAAGTTACATAACATTCAAAATTCAGTTCCTCATTTCCATTAGCCTATTACAAGTGCTATGCTTTACAAGTGCTTTATTGCTATGTATGGCTGGAGGCAACTCTATGGAATGAAACATTTTTGTCATTGCAGAAACCTCTGTTGGACAGCTCTGGTCCAAAGGTTTCCAAAAGCCTGGGTGAGCCATAGGAAGGCAGGAAAGAACATTCATTGAAAGCCTAAGATGGTAGGTACTTTTTATATAGGTTACATTAATTAACCTTTAACCCATACAGGTGGTTTTATATTCATTAGAAAAAAACAGGAGTTCACCTGGATGGCACAGTCAGTGGAGCATCTGATTCCTAATTTCGGCTCAGGTTCTTCATTACATGAGTCATGGGATGGAGCCCTGTGCTGGGCTCTGCACTCAGCTGGGAGTCAGCTTGGGATTCTCTCTCTCCCTCCGTCCCTATCCTCCCATTTGTGTGCGCATTCCCCCTCTCTCTCTCACTCTCTCTCAAATAAATCTTAAAAAAAAAAAAAAAAAAGACAGTTTTGAGAGACTAATTCAACTTCATAACACTAATAAAGGGTGGAGTTAGGCCATCTGATTTGATTCTTTCCACTGTAGTCACAGGAAATTCTTTCCTAGAGATCGCATCTGGGGTACAATCTCCAGCAGCCTTTTATCAAACAAAACACGATATTAACCACTGTTTGCCACTTGCCTGCACCTGTTTCTCTTCTCTTTCATGTTTCAGATTTCCATCTAGACCCCAGTGTTCTCTGATTCCTGTGCTCACATTCGTTCCTCTAGAACCTTGGTTGCATTTACTTCTAAGTGTCTCCTAGCTATACAGTATTTGTCTGCCTTGCATTTTAATATTACAGAGTTTCATTTAACATTATGACATCTCATTTAACATTACCACATCTTAAGAATGAGTTACATTTATTCACTAATCTCTTAAACATTTACTGAGCATCTGCTCTAAGTGAGACATAATCTAGTGGGGGGAAAAGAAAACCCACACTACCTTTCCTTACCAGCCTTTCAAAAATTATTTATTTATTTATTTATTCATGAGAGACCGAGGCAGAAACATAGGCAGAGGGAGAAGTAGGCTTTCTGGGAGTAGCCCAATGTGGGACTCAATCCTGGGACCCCAGGATCATGCCCTGAGCCAAAGGCAGACAGATGCTCAAGGACTGAGCCACCCAGGCATCCCACCTGCCTTCCTTTTAAGGTAATTATATATACTGTATGCTTTCTAATCTTTGAAATTTGGCTTCTGTGGCCTTGAATATGCCTTTTTAACAGACTGTGCGTTCTTCAAAGTTGCTAGCTCCTCATGTTTATTAGAATTACATGATACACTGATGGCTAAATTTTTGAATCATAGAAATGTAGATATGGAAAGACTATAACCTGTCATCGAGGTTGCTTCTCACTATGTAAAGAAAGACTATTTTCTAGCTTGTTGCCAGTATAATTTAAAATGCTCTAGTAATAGACACTGGATAATCTTATATGCTGAGTATGTGGATTTGGTCTAAATGAATATTTCTTTTCAGAATTGTTACAGGATTTTTATAGATGGGCTGGAAGTTATTGTTCTGTGCCAGGTATTTACAGGTGGCAGGTGTGATGGATTTCACAATCTCCCCAAGGAAGCTGTGCTCAACACAAGTCTTTTAGCCCTAATATGAAATCCTGCTTTAGCTGACAAGGTGCACCCCAGCAGCACAGATTTATTGAGACATAAAGTGAAGAAAGATGATTTGCATTCCAACAATGCATTTTATCACTCATTTGAAACTTTTTTTTTTTTCAGATAAAATGGGGAGAATAACTCGGTTTGCTATCCTTGTTGTATATTAAACTCACCTAGGAGGTTATTCAGATAGACTAGTATTTGGACCCTACCTTCTGAGAATCTCATTGAGCTGGTTTGGGCTGAGGTCAGGTTTGTTTATTTGTTTTTAATCCTCCAATGATTTTTTTTTTAAATATACATTTTACACTTAAGTTGAGGACTGCTAAAAAAAAAAAAAAAAAAAAAAAAAAAAAAAAAAAAAAAAAAAAAAAAAAGTTGAGGACTGCTGGTCTAACTTGTTGTAAGATAAGAGCTAAAGAAATAAATCAATCTGATCGTTGTGTCTCATGTATATTTGATGTAAAACTAGTGTTTGAAATAGGCAAGAACTCGTAGAGAAAAAGCTTTTTCTTCTTCATTCCTGAATCTTCTTGGAAATTGTTCACTTTTCTGGTCCATAATCAGGTGTTTCATCCTCTGTGAACCTTCTCTTGCCAGTCTGGATCCTTTCTTCCCCTTGGGCACACACCGAACCCTGACACTTTCCCGTTTTGTTGTGGTTCTGTGTGGTGGGATCTCTCTCCTTGACCAGACAGAAAGCTCCTTGACATGTTTGAAAATGGCCAGTGTCCATTAAGCACTTACATGTACCAGGCACTATGTTGGTAGACGTAATGTCCCTGTCCTCTTGGAGTATAGAGTTGGAGAGAAGAGATCCATAAGCAGCGTGCTAGGTGCTATCATAGATGGAGGTGGTACTTTTTTAGGGCACAAAGCGTGAACCTCCTGATCTGCTCTGGGTAGAATAGGGTCTGGGACTGGGAAATACTTGGGCCTTTTAAATTCTGAATCTCGGGCAGCCCAGGTGGCTCAGCGGTTTAGCGCCGCCTTCAGCCCAGGGTGAGATCCTGGGGTCCCGGGATCAAGTCCCATGTCGGGCTCCCTGTATAGAGCCTGCTTCTTCCTCTGCCTGTGTCTCTGCCTCTCTGTGTGTGTGTGTCTCTCATGAATAAATAAATAAAATCTTTAAAAAAACATTCTGAATCTCCCTTTAAAAATTTTTTTATCCCCTCCCGCTTTTTTTAAAAAATGATTTTATTTATTTATTCAGGAGAGACACACACAGAGAGAGAGGCAGACACATAGGCAGAGGGAGAAGCAGGCTCCATGCAGGGAGCCTTACGCAGGACTTGATCCTGGAACCCCGGGATCACAACCCAGGCCAAAGTCAGATGCTCAACCACTGAGCCACTCAGGTGCCCCAAATTCTAAATCCCTTTTGCTTGGCATGTGTTAGGCACCCAACAAACTTTAGTGAATTGAAGACTGAAGAGCTTCTGGGCTGAATACATGAATAAGAGAAGTTAGAAGATAAGGTTTCATTAGCAAGTGTGTGCATGAGTATGTATTTTGGAATGGAAGGGATATTAAGATATGTACTTTTATATTTTCTGGAAGAAGAAAGAGGGGCAATAAAATGCTTTGAAACTCTTTTCTTCTTTCCATCCTTAATAGGAAGTTCTTAAATTCATACTATATTCAAGTGGTAGTAATGTGGCTGGCAGTGGCCACATTCTTTTATCTCCTGCCTGCTTTCCCACCCCTGCCCCCTAAGTAGCGAGGACTCTTGTTTGCTCTGCTTTCCGGTGGCCTGGCTCTCGCAGCGTGCAGCCACCTGAGGAGGCATGTCTTAGAGTTGGACCACATCCTGCCATTGAAGTTCATGGCAGGGGAGTTTCCATCTGAAAAACCGTGACAGGATATGTCCCATGGTTAGGTGCACGTTGCTTCTGGCAGCTTCCCTTAGAAAGGGACAGGTTTTGTTATGGTTTAGAGAGGCTCCCATGTTCAGTTCCAGATTCGAGGGAACTTGGACCTTGTCCAGATGCTTAAATGTGAAGCCATGGTAACAAAAGTTGTGTCCCTGTCCCCAGCTACATACTCAGGATCATGTGAGGAAGGGGATCTAAATGAAGAAATGGTTCCAATTCTCCTGCATTTCATTGTCAACTGGTATCATACTAACACACATTCTCCACATAATCCTCACAACTATCCAGAGAAGAAGTATCATTACCCTCCTGTTACAGATGAGAAAAATGACTGAAGGGCTCCATAATTCACCCACAGTCGTCCATTGTGGAGGAGGGAAAGGAAGTCAGTGCTCTCAGCTCTTAAAAGACTAAATAGATCAGGTTCAAATTTGCTTAAAGAAAGGGACCTGAGGAAACATCCTGTCCTACCTGGAAGAAAGTCTCAGGAGTACAGAACTTTGGTGCTTCTTCACATGATCCTGAGTATGTAGCTGGGGACAGGGACACAAAATGGATACATGTTCCCATGTTTTGGCTTTGGTTCTCTAACTTCTGTAGACTCCTGGTGCTCTATATAGACCAAGTAGCAAATTTCTTTTGTTTAGCCTAAAATCTAGAATAAGTTTCTCCTTTAGAAAGAAGTGAGCTCAAGGGGAAGAGGTCAGAACCCCTGGATCCATGTTGTTTTATCACGCTGTGATGGGTAGAGCATCCCTAGAAAGGATGCTACCCTTGTGGGAGCAAGTGCTGAACTCTGCTCACCTGGATGAAAATTTCCTTCAGTAGCCTAAAAAAATGTCTTTGCATCTGGCCAGTTACTGATACCATTCTTCCCCTCGAAGGGTGGAGATTCCTTCAGTGCCTTCCTTTTGAAAGTAACATAGTAAACAACATGAAATAATAGAACCTTTAGAAGAGCCATCTAGCAAAGCAAATAAAATCAAAGATGCTTCTGCTAGCCTAAGAGCAACGATTCCACTCTTGGTATTTCTCCAGAGCAAATGATTCCTTTAAACTTCATGAAGCAAATAGGAAGTCATTATATTTGTAGGATGCTCTGAGTAGTCCCTATCAGGCCATCCTGAGTGCTTATAATCAGGCCATCCTGAGGAGATTATATCTTAGCATATCAGCAACCCATTTGTAAAAACCAGAAAAATTCTTAGCTGTGTACATTGGGAGACATAGGCAAGAATATTTGCAGAGGCATTGTTTATAAGAGCGCATGCACACACACACACACACACACACACACACACACACATTCAAATACAACCTAAATATCAAGAAGGGAATGGATCAAGTGATGATCATGTAGTAGAAAGGAATGAACCAGAACCAGTGTAGCAACATGGATGACTCTCCCATAATGATCAAAATAGTGAGTTGTAAAAGTAAACATACATATTATGCTGTTCATATAGAATTTTAAAATAGGCAAAACAATACTATTTATTGCTTAGGGATATTTACATAAATATTAAAATATATGGAAATGTATGGCATAAATACCAGGAGAGCTGAGGCGGGGGACAGCAGGAGGAGGATGTGTTGATGTTGCCTCTATTTTATTCTGATAGATACATAAATACATGTTGGCTATACATTATACTTTGTTATATATAAAATCAAAAATTAAAGCTGTGAAAGAGTAGTCCCAGATGAGACTGGCAAAGAGAGACAGGAGTAAGATGATGGGGTGCCCTATAGGCCATTTTAAGGTTTAGTTTTTGTTTAGGCATAGAGGGATCCATAGAAAGGTTTCAGGAAGCGTGGGAGTGGTCACGCTTCGGGACACCTTCGGGACACCGACTCCTGCTACTGAGTGGAGATTGGGTTTGTGGAGAGTGGCACAGCCCACACAGTAGAGTGCTTTTTCCTTAAACTGCCATTTTCTCCTGCTTCCAGAATGTTCTTCCTTCCTTGTTCTTTCCATCATCTCTGGCCATACCTCTTCATCCCCATGTCTAATTCCTCTTCTTTCTCAGGCCCGTTAGTGTTGCCGTTTCCGAGAATTTTTTTTTTTTAACTTCTTTTCATTTTTTAGGTATATATCTTAGTGTCATGTATATCCCAACTTCAGTTACCATCTCTTTGCTCTTGATTCTCAAATTTGTTTCTACAACCTAGTCCTTTTTCCCAGCTCTAAACTGCCTACTGGATATTTTTTCTTGACTGTCTCATAATTAAACAAAGTCCAGCATATCTGAGATGGAGTTATTATCTTGTGCGGATGTGCCTTTTTCTGCTGCCCTTTGGCTCTTGGTTAACCATATTGTGAGCTATCCAGTTGCCTGATTTAGAAAACCAGGTATTCAGATCCTCTCTGTCCACTTTCCTCTTTAACTGGTTTTCATGTTAGGCATTAAGGGTAAGGTCTTGGTGCTATGTGCTATGACATATTTAGGGACTCAGGAATGATTACTGACTTGCTGGTCACTTTACTCTGTCCTATTTAGAAGATTTCAGTGATCTCACCACCAGCAAGATAAGATGCGAACTTTAGAGCATTATATCGAAGGCCCTTCTTGATCTGGCTTGTGTGGACTTTTACCATCCTCATCTGCTACCATATTCCTCTCTCACCTCCTTTGCAGTTACAGCAACCCACTTGAAATCCCTGATTGTGCCATATTGCCTTAGGGCTGTGTGCCTCGGTATATGCTGTTCCTTATGCTTAGAATGCCTTTCCTTGCTGTGTTTGGCGACCTCTTGAAGTTTTGTAAGCTAGCCCATTGTAGCACTTGTCTTGCCCTAATTCCTAGTTTATGTGTCTCTTTATCCCCAGTAGACTCTGAACCTCTGAGGTACAGAGGGTGCCTATTTAGTTTGATTTTTTTTTTTTTTTAATTTGAGAGAGGGTGTGTGCACACACAGTGTGAGGGAAGAGCAGAAGGAGAGGGAGAGAATGTTAAACAGGATCCATGCCCAGCACAGAGCCCAACAGGGGGCTCCATCCCATGACCCTGAGATCGTGACTTGAGCTGAATTCAAGTTGGACACTTAACCACCTGAGCCACCCAGGTGCCCCTCAGTTTTTACCTTCATGTCCTGGCATGTGGCAAAGGCTCTACAAGCGTGTTTAGGGTTGACTCACCCAGTGGACTTCCCCTTTCTCTTTCTGTCCCTGTGCTAGGATTGTTTGAGGTCACTTGTAAATTACTGAAGCAACATTCCAGAGGAAAAAAATACATTGTAAACTCTTAGAGACAAAGAGATCCTCTTTGTCTTCTGCATTCTTAGTATTTTCTACTTTGCTTAGAGAATTATTTATATAGAGAGCAATTTAAGCAAAAATTGCAGTGTTCCCATCCCTGATCTCTGATCTTCCAGGAACTATCTTCATAATCTTTTTTCAATTCCTTTTTTGTCAGTCTTCAAGTTTTCACTCATACTGCCTTCTGCTCATCTCCCAGATGTTTAAACTTCCTTGCTCCTTTAATAAGATGATGATGATGATAATAATAATAAATCTGTCTTCAACACTGTTCCTCATTCTTCCATTGGCAGTTAGTTGTGTGTCCAACTTAGGTCACTGGTGTCAGGGTTATGGTATCAAGCCCCGTGGTGGGCTCTGCCCTCAGCACAGTCTGCCTGAAGACGGACTCTCTCCCTCTGCCCCTCCCCACCATGAGCTTGCTCATTGTGCACACGCGCTCTCTCTCTCAAATAAATAAAATATTAAACAAACAAACAAAAAGAAACCCAGAGATCATTTCAACACTTCCCCCAGAGGGTTAATGGGCTGCTAGGTTCTGTGCACTCAGCCCCTGTGGCATCTTTCATATCATCCTCTACTTTTCATCGGCACTGACAAGGCTTTGGTTGGTTGTTAAGATGCCTCTTTTTTTAAATGCCAAAGGCAGAGTCTGGGTTTTTCTCTTTTATGGATCCAAAGTGCCAGCTTCTGGAGCTTGGCAGATTCAGAGGCTTGGCTGCATATTGGAGTCACCCAGGTAGCTTGGAACATCACTGGTGCCTGGGATCCACTGCCAGAGATGATGCAGTTGGTTCTGGTACAGCTGGACATTGGTGTTCAAAATCTCCATTATTCGGGGGTGCCTGGGTGGCTCAGTCGTTTAGCGTCAGACTCTTGATTTCAACTCAGGTCATAATCTTGGGGATGTGGAATCGAGCACTGTGTCCGGCTCCGCACTCAGTGGAGACTCTGCTTGAGATTCTGTCTCTGTTCCTCCACCCACTCACACTTATGCATGTGTCCTCTCTCACATAAATAAATAAATAAATAAATAAATAAATAAATAAATAAATAAATAAATAAATAATAAATGCTTTAAAAAAGTGTCCATGATTCAAAGATGCAGGCTACCTTGAAAGCCATTGCTTCTTAGTTGAAGAAATCAAGTCTCTGGAAGAATGAAAGATGAGAAAATGCTAAATACTTACTGCATAGGAAGAATTTAAAACTAGAGTTAAAGTTGCATTAAAGAAAAATCACACACACACTTCAGATAGTATATGACACAGCTTGGAAATCAAAACAATCTCTATGTGATCAAGAGGGGAATATGTATTTTTCTGGGAATGAAGGGGAAAATCAGAAATGTGAAAGAGTAAAGATACAGTGTCTCAAGATACAAAACTTTAGTTTTTGTGTATATGAAGTAACCAATAAAGTGAAATAAAGAAGCACCTAGAATAATTAGAATATTTCTTTGTGTGGATTGTGTGTGTGTGTGTGTGTGTGTGTGTGTAAAGAATAACTTGTGAATTATTCTGATTTTCTCCTTTATTTTCTAGGGATATTTTGAAGACAATTGCCCTGGGTCAGATGTTGTCCTTGTGTATATGCGGGACCGCCATCACCAGCCAGTACCTGGCAGAAAAATACAAAGTGAACGCCCCTATGCTTCAGAGCTTTATCAACTATTGCTTGCTGTTTCTATTTTATACAGTGATGCTGGCATTTCAGTCAGGTAGGTCAAATGTGGAAATGACCTTTTCAACAAATTATCTTCATAAAAATGTTTGGCTTCTAGATATTTAGAAAATAAAATGTGAAGTAAAGCCAAAAACAGGAAATTATTTTTTCATAGAAGTTAGTAGAAAAGTATGAATGCTATGAAAATAGTGACTGGACATTTATGTGTAATTCTCTGAAATTGTTGATTAAAACAGGAAGCACCAAACTATTTCAGAAGTTGTCAAAAAAAAAAAGAAAGGCACTGGGGTGCCTGGCTGGCTCAGCACAGGATTCTTGATCTTAGGGTAGTGAGTTTGAGCCCCATGTTGAATGTAGAGATTACTTTAAAAAAATAAAATTAAAAAATAAAAATACAAAAAAAGTGTAGATGCCATTATGAGTTAGGTTATTGTTTTTCTCCTGTGGTTGATACAGTTAAGAGAAAATACAAAAAAACCCTTAAAAAGAGGCTCACTCTGCAAAATATGTATTTCCAGCCAAGTGGAGAATGTTAAATGGAACGTCAGTTGCATGTGGATCCAGTCTGTGTTGTGAGAGAAACAAAGACAAAGAATTGGCAAGGAATTAACATCTTTAGCACTGGCTTTTTCTTTTTAAGAATTTATCAGTTTTTTTTTTTCCCAAGTTTTATTTATTTTAGAGAGAGAAAGTACATGCATACAAGCAGGGGGAGGGGCAGAGGGTGAGAATCTCCAGCAGACTCCCCACTGAGCCTGACATGGGCTCCATCCCACCACCCTGAGATCACCACCTGAGCCGAAATCAGGAGTCAGAGGTTTAACCACCTGAGCCACCCAGACGCCTGGGTGAAATTGTTTTAGAATCATAGAATTATGATTTCTAGCTAGCTAGAAAATGGGAAAAGCTAGATTCTGGCCAATATTATTGTGTCAAGCATCATTTTAATTGTTTAATGCATTTTGGTTATGTGTTACCTCACTGGATCCTCCCAAGGAAGCAGGTAGGTGTGACTATTATCTCCACTTTGCAGATGAGGAAACTGAGGCATGTAGCACCTAGGTGACTGGCTGTGAGTCATATAGGTGGGATGTGGTGGAGCTGGGATCCAGCCCAGACAGCCTGCCTCTGAGCCCCACTGTCCCCACTGCTCTGCACCAGGAGCTACTAGTCCTGGCAGACATCCTTCCCGCAAGGATAGAGCAGGACTCATGAAATAGTCCTTCATGAGAATAAATGATATGAAATTGAATTCAGAAATGTGAAGACGATGGGTATAACCCAAACTGATCGAGAAGGGCAGACCTTCCATTTTCATCACTTTAAGGTCTGTAACAAATGAGTAGTGTTTGCGAATCATATGTAATGTGAACCTGGGTGCATCAGTGGTGTTCCAGTGTCGGGATTGGTGATTGACTTTTGAAAGAAAGTGGAAACCAGTTGTGGGAGGGGGAAAAACTTCTTATGGGGAAGGTGTCAAATTTGACAAGAGCTTCGGGAGTTGGAAGTAGAATTGGACACATGGTTGATAGCTTTGGACTTTGCTCCTCTGTAAGCATTGGCCTTAGGAGAAAGTCAGTGTGACTCATAAATATATTGGTGAGGTCTCCCCAAAGGGATGGTTGGTGGGTACCTGCCATGCCATATTGTGTTGAGGAAGACTAACTTTGTATTTTCAGATGTTCCTGCTAATTGGGCTTTAATGATAATTATTTGATTATGATTCCCACTTGTAGGTTATTATTATTATTATTTTTTACCATAAAGCCTTCTCATATCTGTGCTAACTATATAGCTCCTGCCTACTAGATTCTCAAAAGGAGTGAATTGCTGTTAAACTTGAATAAAGTAGAATTTGGGAGATAAAAGGTGTTTCTTCAAGGGTCCCACCAAGTCTTTTTTTTTCCAAACCCATCACTGACTTAATTTTCTCTTGAAAGCACATCTCTTCCAAAAGAATGACCATGTATAGAGGTTAAATAACCAATGAATTCATAAGAAAACATGAGATTTTTTTTTTAGAATAATCTGTGCTTGTCAGAAATGACAGCATCCAAACCCATACCTGGATATTATATTTCTGTTACAGTAGGAAAGGAAATCTAATCACTTTTGTCCTATTTACTTTGTCTCTGGTGTTTTCTTTAAACACTTGATCTATGCTGACAGCTTGGGTCTCAGAAAAAAATGCTATTGTAGGCATTTTGGTTATAAGTAATGGAAATTAGGAGTGGCCGCATTCAAAATACATAGTAAACCCTTGCTTTGACTCTTCAATCTCTAAATTAACCTACCTAGCATCATTTTCAAGTCACATGTCCCAACCCAAGTTTCTTTAATCCAGGTGGTGATAACCTTTTGTGCATCTTGAAGAGAAAATGGTGGAAATATATCCTGCTTGGACTAGCGGACGTGGAAGCTAATTACCTGATCGTCAGGGCATACCAGTACACGACTCTCACCAGCGTCCAGGTAAGGCGGCATCCTCTGACCAGTGTGGGTTTTCCAGGTTCAAGAAAAGAATCTGAACCCATATGTGCTAACCGAATTTTATTGAAAACCTGTTCCTTGCAGAAAACCTAAACATAGGTGGATACTATCTGTTTCTTCATGGAGCATATGTGCTAATGAGTAAAACTTCCTGGAATTAGTGAAAATGTATACAAGTTAATAGGTTCCCAAACTGCCAATGCTGTTGCAGAAGAGAACAGCTTCTACCAAAATAAGCATAAATATTTAGTTGGCAATTGATGCTATGATGTTGACAAGAGTTCTTTTTTAAGTTTGCCTAAAGATGGCATATCAAGGGAATATACTTTTGTGCTACAGACCAGTAGGAAGTTTTCTAGGAAAGTAGATATTCAGTACAAAGGAACCATTGAGATCACTGGAAGGAAACTTGTAGATATCTGGGATAGAGATTAAGCATCTTGGGTAGCCAGAGGTAAAACTGGTATCCCTGTTCCTTTTTTAGGTTTTTTCTGGCTGGATTGAAAGAAAAATGTTCCTGCAGAGCAGAACTTTTTAATTCAATGTTGAGAAGACTGATTCAGTTGTCTTAATATTAGCAGACTCTGAGCTGTATCATGCATGACACTGACTCACCACTGCTAACAATGAAATGGTTTAAGAAGGGAGGTGAAGGTGAGAGACTCTGATACCAGGTTTAGTCTTCACAGTATAGTAAATCTGCAACTTTTGGGTGCATCAGTTTTCTCACTAGGAAGCAGAGATGTCCTTATTTCATCTCTGGAAAAATTGTAGTATAATGAGACTTATTTGACTTGGAAGACATAAGGATTGATGAAAATTCAGTACTGTCCCAGCATGAATATACATTAAATGCTACTGTTATTGGAAATGCATCATATTAAATATTTCCTCTTCTGTAACCTGGTACTATTTTTTTTTAAGGTTTTATTTATTTATTCATGAGACACACACACACACACACACACACACACACACAGAGGCAGAGACACAGGCAGAGAGAGAAGCAGGCTTCATGCAGAGAGCCTGATATGGGACTCAATCCCAGGACCCCAGGATCATGCTTTGGGCTGAAGGCAGATGCTCAACTATTGAGCCACGCAGGCGTCCCAACCTTGTGCTGACTTGTGCTAAGCATTGTCTTCATCAGACCTTTTGGTTTGGGGAATTATGCGTTCAGACAGATATCAACAGGAGGCACGCAGACAACCCAGCATTCATAAAAATTAAAGCCAGAAGTTATCTAAAGGATGAAGTTAATCACAAATAGGATTACGTGTGCTTTTAATTATGGGTACTAAGCATATATGTATGTAGACGATGGCATTGTTCTAGTCACATCTACCCTCCTAATCTCATATGCAATTTAATTGCTTGATTATAATTCCCAGAAACTTTGGTTGCTTGATGACCAATGATTGTCAGTTTTGAATTGGTACAAGGTCTAAACATAGCTAAGCAAAAACACTTACAGTTGGTCTTTGTGACTGAAGTCCATGCCTTATTATTGAAAACAATTTCTTTGGGCATCTGGGTGGCTCAGTCAGTTAAGCATCTGCCTTCAGCTCAGGTCATGATCCCAGGGTTCTGGAATCAAGCCCCACATCATGCTCTCTGCTCAGCGGGGAGTCTGCTTCTCTCCTGACCCCTCCCCCCTGCTTGTAATCTCTCTCATGCTCTCTCTCTCAAATAAATAAAATCTTAAAAAAAAAAAGAGAGAGAAAAAAAAAACAATTTCTTTCATTCTAGCCTCTTAGAAGAACCTAAGCATTTGGTTGTCAAAAGTTAGGTGCTTTTGATCCTCGCAAGGAGTATATTATAAAAAGGGCATCTAAGAGCTAATGCTCCCTGCTGCAGTGGGTGGTGACTGTCACTGGGATTCCTTAAGCTGATTCTCTGTTTGGGTAAATCTGCGGGGCAGGTGGAAGCTTGCCTCAGGGGGTCTCTGAACCTCCTCCTTAAGGATTCCTTCAGAGATTCTGTAATTGCAGCCACTGATGAAGTTCATGACATGGCCATTGGCACTGCGTGGACTAGGGCTCCCACTTGACGGCCACTTCTGCTCATTCCCCACCCACAGCCAGCTTCTCCTCCATTGCATTTCTCTGGTCTTTCTAGAACACAATACTTTTTGAAGCCCTGTCCTCCATTCTCTAAGGCTTAATTCAATCTCACTTTCTCCTCTGTGCACTATCTCTAATAAAGTATTTCTAACAAAGTCTAACTCATTTTGTATGTATGCCTCCCCTACCCGAGGGTCTTAGTACCTTGCCTACTGTGGCTGAACAATAATTTTTAAAGATTAAATTAAGTAGGGAGGCTCTTGGGGCTGAAAGCATCAAAGAGAAGACATCCATCACCAATAGTACAGGTGAAAAGGGGAATCGATATAGATAGATGGCTGAGTATACTGGATATCAGATGAAAAGTTGTGGAACTTTATGGTAGGAAGGGACCTGGGGGATCATTTGTCTGATCTCTTCATTTCATACTGTTACGCCAAGGGACTCAGAGTGCACACAGCTGGTCAATGGCAGGATGACACAGGCGGCTCCCTTATATGGCCACCTACTGCCCACCAAAAATTGTTAAAAATAGAACAAAAAAATTTTTTTAGAGATTTTATTGATTTATTTGGCAGAGAAAATGATTTATTTGGGGAGCAGGAGAGGGAGAAGCAGACTCCCCACTGAACAGGGAGCCCAATGCAGGACTTGATCCCAGGACCCTGAGATCATAACTTGAGCCGAAGGCAGATGCTTCCACCCACGGAGACTCCCAGCCGCCCCCCAAAATAGAACAAATTTAAGTTTGATTTTAAGACACAATTTAAGGGTAGGGAATCTCCTGTGAGAGTTTTGAGAGTGACCTTTTTTTACTTTTTATATTTAATGACTTTGTTAAGTCATTATGGCTGGATTCTGCTGGTGTCTTCAGGGACAGACTGTTATCATTTGCATCGTTTTATGGTTTGTTATTCAGGCAGGCTCAGTAAACCACTTAGGGGATTAGAGTTCTGCCTCTGGAATAAATAAGGAGGCAAGGTGCCCGGCCTCCAACAATGGCATTGCTTGAAAGGCAATCAGTCAGCAGCTGTGGACGGGATCAAACAGGCTGCTGGAGATTTAGGGCCTGCCCTGTCCAAAACTAGACAGATACAGAGGGAGTCAGAGACAAGGTTAAAAAAAGAACAGCAGGAGATATAAAACGGGTTCAGGAATGTTGTTAGTGTGCGGAATATATTTTATCCTTGATTTCACTTCACAAAATCTGTGAATTCAAGAATGGAGTGAATATAATCTCCATTTTCCCTTTATCTTACAAGTGATTTTGAATTCATTGTGATTTTGGCACTGCCTTTTAGGCTGGCAGTATCAGAGGTATAGCAAGTATTTTCTGGACCCACAAACAACAGGTGATGGAGGAATGAATATACGTTGAAGATGTACAAGAGGATTTGCTGTGAGCTAGGGTGGGGTTGGACACTTTGTCCAGGGAGACGGCGTCTTTAGCCTTTCTGACGATCACCTGCATTTCTTAGTGGCACTCAGCCCAACTACAATTAAGTATCTGCTTGCTTGACTATTTAGTCTGTCTGTCTAGCCTTTTGCATGCTCCTGAGGACTGGGCTGTGTCCCTCCTGTTTTCTACACTCCAGCTCTTCTCTTCATGTGTCCCACATGTGAGATGCGAAAGTATTCGTTGAGTGAGTGAGCTGGTGCAGGAGGGAAGGCAGGTCAGCCTCCTGGGCCTAAGGATGAATGCACAGCACAGGCTGTCAGGCAGGATTCCTGGGGTCCTCAGCTGGTTCTCCCACTTCTTCCAAATCTATAGGATTTGAGGGCAGCTCATTTCACCTGTCTGTGCCTTTGTTTCCCTCATGTGTAAAAATGGGTATTGTGATTTCAATCTCACAGGGTTGTGAAGATTCAAAGAGTTAATCCAGGTAAATCACTGAATGAAATATCCAGAGCTGGCAGTAATCAGTGCTAATTATTATTTACCCATCTTTTAGCCAAGGACGGATGCCTGAAGCTGTTTGTTTTTCCTTCCCTGCAGCTTTTGGACTGCTTTGGGATTCCTGTGTTGATGGCTCTCTCATGGTTTATCCTTTATGCAAGATACAGAGTGATCCACTTCATCGCTGTGGCTGTTTGTCTGTTGGGTGTGGGGACGATGGTTGGTGCAGACATACTAGCAGGGAGGGAAGACAACTCAGGTGAGGCTGTGGTACTCATTTCCCGTTCAGTTCACAGAAAAAAGTTTTACTCATGTTTTTACTTTTCTGTTGAAAAGATATATGGCAAAAGACAGAAAACATGTCCTGGTTAGACTGTCTTTTAAGTTTTACTTTCAGATTTACTTGCTTCTGCTATGGAAACCTCTTCCACAAAGCACACTTCATGTTCCTCCTCACCCATGGTCCTTGCTCATTTTTGTCACACTAAATAGTTTTGTTTTGTCTCATGAGAGAGAAATGTCTTTAAATATTTGCAATAGTCTTCTTTTGGTCCATACATTTAGATTAGCTACTGGAAAACCTACTGTAGGTTCTTGGGTTTTTATCAAAAGGAAACTTGGTATGACTTCTTTTCCAGTCGCTCTGTGCGTGAACACTTGGACATTCTTTGGGTCAAAGTTCAGGCAATTGATGGTATAAAATCTAAAAACAGTCTTTGAGTTCATAGTGAAGGGAGTGACTTCACTGTGTCCTTTGAAGGACAATTCCCTTGACCACCTCACTTCCTTCTCTGTAGTTTTTAGTGAATTCCCTTCCATAAATTCCATTAATTTCTATGTCATAGAATCGTTTCCTTACATTATCGTATGTACTCCATCTTCCAGTCTCATTGTCTCCTAAGGGGTCAAAACATGAAACATCACAGCAGGATTGTGCCAGAAAGTGAGAGGAGGAGTTAGAGTCCTTAAATGTCCAGAAACCAGGGTTTCTCCTTCTGTAAAATCTTATTTAAATGAATGCTAACCAGATAAACTCCCAGAAACAAGCTAGAGCAGATCCCCTACAGTGATATCTTCTACCTTTCTGTGTCTTATCTTCCTGTAGGTAGTGATGTACTGATCGGTGACATCTTGGTCCTTCTTGGAGCATCCCTCTATGCTGTTTCCAACGTGTGTGAAGAATATGTTGTGAAGAAGCTGAGCAGACAGGAGTTTTTAGGGATGGTGGGCTTATTTGGGACACTCATCAGCGGCATACAGCTGTAAGAGTCTAAAATCTCCTTTAAAAACCAAAATAAGTACATATATGGTACATGATTACTTTCCAGCTACTAATATTCATTGTTGATTTGGCCCCCATTCCCATTTGAAATCAGTAACGTGTAACCAGCTGTTAGAAGATTCTCGAAATAGCAAGGATTTTGCCTCATTTTCCATGTGTGTGCAATGCTTAGGATTTCTGCTTACAGTGTGGTAGAGGCATTACCAGTACAGACTTTATTTTTCAATTATTTCCAGAAAATAGTAGCTCCCTATTCAAATGGAAAACATAATGCCATGCTGGCTGCTATTGGAAAAGTGCTTTGAAGGGTGTCAAGCATGTTTGTGGGCTCCTTTGTTTTTATTCTTTGTCACTTATATTAAAGATATTTATTTTTATACCCTAAGAAAAATTTAAAAGTCAACATAACTCCTCACCTTAGCTGAAGGATAGCAAATAAAATGCTTATAAACTAGTGAAAATGAGTATTTGGATCTCTCGTTGACTTCTTGTTTTAATCTTATAGATTGATCGTGGAATATAAGGATATTGCCAGCATTCAGTGGGACTGGAAAATTGGTACGTACATAAATGATCATCTTTTTTTTTTTTTTTTTGGTCAGTATCCTTTCCTCCAAGTGACAAAAACATACGTTGAGAAATAAATACTTCATTTAAGTAATATTTAACCTTTACGTAAAATCACAGAGTAATTCGATACACAGAGAACTCCAGGGGTTTACAGTGAGTTTTCTCTGAAAATGAACCTCCACAGGAGTTAATTCTTAATCTTTACCTTCAGGAATAGCTTTTCTTTACTAGGAATTCTGAACAAGGCTGACCTTTGGTCACACCGACTTTCAATTAGATCTGCATGGCAAGTCTTCAAACTTCGTGTGCAGCTTGTCTGCTTGATGTAATCTGTGAAACATTAACCCAAATAATGTGATGGCGTGTCATCACCCACCACCTTCCATTATGACTCTCGCCTCATATTCCTGGGCATCTGCACAAATAAATAATGTAGAAAACAGTGGTGGAACAGTTAGGAAAGACTCGAGCCACTTAATGGTGGGTGGAAAGAAGTTAAAAATAGTCTGTAAAATGTCATTGAAGTTCATATGCTGTGCTTGGATAATTTAATTCAATTAAGTAACTTTGGATTGCCAGAGTGTGTGAGAGTGTGAGTGGGGTGGGGGTGTTGAATATGGGGGTGGAGTTGAAAGAGTGGTTGTGGACCTAAATAGCAAGGCCCCTCTGTGATGAGCTGGGTCCTGAAGAGGGTGGTTACACTGTGCTTTCTGGAAGTGCTCAGTTTAATGAGATGAACAAAAGATAATGGATCTAACAGCCAGCTGCCTTGGATGAATAAAATTACTTTATTCTGAATCAGGTTACACAAATCATGTCCAACCGGTGAACCAGATAAAAGCACACGAGAGATACTGGGTGATTTTTCTTAGTGATCCTGGTTTCAGGATCACTGGTTGGCCTTTTATCCCGGCGTCCCGCTGCCTGGGGTGGGTGGATGAAGTGGCAGCCAGAGCTGTTAGTAACGCCATGAGCAAGTCCATGGCCTTCACCATCTAACACCCTGTTGCAATTTTGAAGTCCTTCCTCTGTGTCATATCTGGTTATTATTATTTTTTTTCCCCAAGCACTTTCTGTGTCTCATGTGCAATGCTGAGCGTTAACAAAGTGGCTTTGTATATGGTGTGTTAAAGGATCAGGGAATTTCTCCCGTAATTTTAAGTAAGTACTCCACTTTTTTTCCCCATAGCCCTGCTGTTTGTGGCGTTTGCCCTCTGTATGTTTTGCCTATACAGCTTCATGCCACTAGTGATTAAAGTCACTAGTGCCACTTCTGTCAACTTGGGCATCCTGACAGCCGACCTCTACAGTCTTTTCTTTGGACTCTTTCTGTTTGGCTACAAGGTAAGCAAATTGAACATGTTCAAAGAGGAACACTTGCTTGGTCTAAAAGAAGTAATAGGTGTCTTTAATATTTTAGATCCAAAAATAAAACCTATCTTGCTGGCAAGAATTTCATTGGACAGTCCACACTCCAGGCAGATAGCATCTTATTAGTGTTAAAAAAAGAGTTTTGATGTTACTTCTGAAGGGGGTCTTGGGTACCCTCAAGGTCTGGGGAGCACACTTTCAGAACTGCTACACTGGAGTCTTTCTTTAGTATACCTTCAGTGAATGCTTGTTGACCAGCTTGGAACAAATAAGTTAGAATATTGACTGTTGCTTGATACATTTCTTTGTCCTTGTAAAAATTTTGTATCCAGGCAGAAATTGTTTGGCACTGATTTACACTATTCCCAGGAACTGGCCATGAGCTCACAATGCCTAGTTCAGTGAGTTCTCAGAAATTTTTGCTTAACAAGCATAGACCATTTTGCCTTGCAAGGTTACAGAAACTGGGTGTTATCTTTACAAACTTGCTGGTTAAGGTATTCCTGAACTAAGACCGGAGGAGTATTTATAGCTTTTTAGTAGCATCATTAAAAAGTAACAGATGCAGAGAATCAGAGAAATGATCTGACAGGCCCAGATTTTTCTCTTTTTGAATGAGAACAATTGCTGAGGGCTGCAAAGTGAGCCTTAGAAGTGAGCTGTGGTGCTGTGCTCGCATTTCAGGTGGCCGCCACTAGGGGATGATGGTGTTTCTACTCTACGGTGAAGCTTAGTGGTGATGGGTTATCTATGGGACATACGGCCCCACTCACCTGCGCTTTTTTCTTTTTAAACCCAGTATATTGATTTAGCTTTAGTAGTTTAACTTCTTCTAAGTAAAATAGTATCCAGGTGGGAAGGAGGAAGTAAGGTTACAGAAATAAAAGCTTTGAAGGGAAAGTATACCTGCCACTACCTATCGTCAGCTCCCTTCTGTAGATATTTGCTCTTTCGCTGCTCTTAATGTTTTTTTTTTTTTTAATATTTTATTTATTTATTCGTACGAGAGAGAGACAGGCAGAGGGAGAAGCAGGCTCCATGCAGGGAGCCTGACGTGGGACCCGATCCCTGGTCTCCAGGATCACACCCTTGGCTGAAGGCAGCGCTAAACCGCTGAGCCACTGGGGCTGCCCATCACTGCTCTTAATGTTAACATGAAAAAGCCTTTTTGTGTGTCATTTTTTTGACTGTGTAACTTTAAACTGTTATTCTCAAAATTAGAGCATGCAAACTTTCAATTCTTTCTCAGTTCTTTTGCCTTACGTATTTTTGTCCCTGCATGTCTAGCAGCTCACTCTTAGATCAGATTTGATTGTTTTTGTTCAAAGGCCGTTTCAAGACTTGTAGACCAAAGGGGAAGTCTTGTGTGATCTTTAGAGTAAATTACAGAGGTGGAAAACCATTCAGAGCTTAAAGAAGAGACCTGGCATTTTAGAAACAGTTTTTAAAGACAAAATTATAAGCCCAATATACTACCAGTTCTTAAAATTGTAGTATGTACAATAACTTTGGCTCTGATTTTTTATTTTATTTTTTTATTTTTATTTATTTATTTGTTTATTTATTTCATGAGAGACACACAGAGAGAGAGGCAGAGACACAGGCAGAGGCAGAAGCAGGCTCCCTGCAGGGAGCCCGAAGCAGGACTCGATCCCAGGACTCCGGGATCACACCTTGAGCCAAAAGCAGATGCTCGACCGCTGAGCCACCCAGGTGTCTCCTGGCTCTGTTTTTTTTTAAATGGATGGATGAAAAAGAAGTTTAAGAATTTCCATACTCCTCAGTGTCAGACTCTGCCTCCTCTGAAATTGATCTTGAAACAATACTGACCAAAGTAGCAACAAGAAACTTCCTGTATAAATCCAGACACAGGGACGCCTGGGTGGCTCAGCAGTTGAGGAGAGGGCTGTGGCTTTGGAGAGGGCTGTGGCTGTCCCATTCCTTAAAAAGCTGTAGAGTCTTACGGTTAAGAAATAATTGAGCATCTTTAAAAAAACTAACGTGGGGAAGCCAGTGATGACTCACAGAAGCTCAGAGCTGAAGATGACCAGCACTGTACTTAATATTCATTTCAAAACTCTATTTAGTTCCTCCTAATTTGGGGACAGTATCTGTTTTTTTTCTTCTTTTTCTCTTCCTCTCCTCTCCTTTTCCAATCTGTTGTGTTTTCCTACTGTTTTTCTTTGTCATCCCTTTATTAGAATTCCTTTTAGGCATTAGAACTCTTTGGGGGCATACTATGAAATATTTATTTAAAAATATCTTATTGGCTTGACCAAAAATAGTGTGCTCTATTCTTTTTTTTTTTTTTTTTTAAGATTTTATTTATTTGAGAGAGAGCATGAGGAGTGGGGAGGACACAGGGAGAGGGAGAAGCAGACTCCCCCTTCTGAGTGGGGCACCCAACGCAGGGCTTGATCCCATAATCTTGAGATCACGACCTGAGCAGAAGTCAACCGACTGAACCACTCAGGTGCCCCAGTATATGCTCCGTTCTTAACTTTAAAATCAGATTAGCAAGACCATTCATCAATTTGAGTTTACTGTTTCAAGGAAAAGAAATGATCCTAGGCATTTAATTATACATTATTTTCCTTAACTTTTACTACATCATCCTTGGTCAGTCTTTAGCTTTTCTCTTTCTGTGTTTTATCTTTCATGCTGTTGAAAACAAATATTAATTTCCTTAATACTTGAACTTTTGTATGGATCCTCAGTTCAAATCAGAGCAAATAGAGTGTATAATATTATTTATTTGAACTTTGGGCATATGTCAGAATGCCATTTTCAGTATAATACACAATGAATTGATGTTTTGTCTTCACTGCATTTTGCCCTGGATGGTTGTTTTCCTGAAAAGGGGGTGGGTTGGAGAAGGTCACCAGGAATTCCTGTCTGTCCTTGTGGTGTGTCTGTCAGAATGGGCTCTTGCTGCAGCCAGAGCTGCTGGGAGCAGAGAGTGTAGGAGATTCCTCCCACAGGGCATCGTTCCCTGTGGTCTTCTGGCCTGTACCCTCTCTGGGTTTGAGACTTTTCTGAAAAACGATGTCTCATGAGCTCTAAAAACCTGCATCTACCCAGTCCACCTTAAATTTGATTGTGTAGGGATGCCTGGGTGGCTCAGTGGTTTGGTGCCTGCCTTCAGCCCAGGGTGTGATCCTAGAGTCTCGGGATCGAGTCCCACATGGGGCTCCCTGTGTGGAGCCTGCTTCTCCCTCTGCCTGTGTCTCTGCCTCTCTCTCTCAAAAAATTGTGTAACACTGGTCTCCTGAAAGATAATTTATTAAACTTTAACAACATGGATTTTATGGCATAGCACACATGAAGGGTTGTTGGGGACTTGTCACCTCTGTACATCCACATTTTATCTTAGGTGTTTCTCTGTTTCATACCAGTACTTCATATGCGGTACTTCGGGTCTGAAATTGGCTCTGTCATGGTATCCATGCTGACCTTTGATTCTCTCCCCTAAGTGGGACTGGTTGCAAGGTGAAAGTACAGCTGGACTATCACAGAGAAAGGCAGAAGTTCCATTTCCTAGAGATCCAAGGATCCACTTGGCTGATGTGGCAGGTGATGTTGTCCAAGACCGTGCATTGACCAGTATACACACGGGAGGGCTTGGGGCAACTTTCTCCTTAGGCAGCTTTCAGAAAAAAAGATGATGAGAAGGGAATCCTTAAAGCAGAGTTGGCAAAGGCAGCAGCAACCGTGTTTATCAGAGACCGTGATCCATAGTCTGTTCTTCTCCTAGTTTTCCGGGCTCTACATCCTGTCCTTCACCATCATCATGTTGGGGTTCATTCTGTACTGCTCCACCCCGACACGCACAGCTGAGCCTGCAGAGAGCAGCGTGCCGCCCATCACCAGCATCGGGATTGACAACCTAGGACTAAAGCTTGAGGAGACCCTGCAAGAGATCCATTCTGCCGCCTTGTAGCTGGAGAAGGAGATGCCCTCCCAGGTTTCCCCGGGAAATGGGGGGCTATCACTGGAGGCAGGCTGAGCCTGCTAACCCGGAGGGGACGCTTGGAAAATTACTACCTGGGGAACGAGCACTGCAACACTGGATTGATTCCAGGGGTTAGATTTTACAAAGGAATACAAATAATGTATCAAAAGTAGAAAGATGAAAATAGAGCAGAAGGCAAGATGGCTAGGATTGCGTTTCTGTGGGTTTGAGGATCCATCCCTGCTAGCGTCAGGGAAATGGGGTGCCCCACACGGTGGGGCATGATCCAGCCTTGAGACAGAGCCGAGAGCAGGTTGTCCACTGGGCTGGCCAGTCGGGATTGGGCAGTCCAGGGTGGTCGTGGAGTAGCTTTCCACCGTTGGAGGCTTTTGGCTTTTGTCTTGCTGAGGTAGTCCTTGTCCACAAGCCTTGTGGCCTTTATGCCACACCAAGTCTTCTGATTGATTGCATATGGCAGCAAAATGGGTGGAGTAGCACTTGAGAAATCCTGAGAAACAAGTGTGAGTACCATAGAAGCTAGAAAGAGGGTGGTGCAGAAAACCTAGGGACCCTCTCTGCATTGTTCTCTACACTACTTCTCACCAAATATTTATAATGTGCCATGAGATTTTTATGATACTTCTTCAATACAAAGTGCAAGCATGTAGCATCATTATATCAACTACCACTCTGCCACTTTACAAAAACTCTGTATGTAAACTTTTTTTAATGTAATAAAGAAATCGAGAGTAAGTGTTCATGTTATTAAAAATTTTTGATTTCATGGAAGTACAGTCATTGTGTGGTTTCTTTGACTAACCAGTTCCCCTTCTGGATTTTCAATGACTTAATAATATATTAGGATTTCTTCATAGGCAACTTTTCAGAATCATGTCTTCTGTAAGGTAATGCAGACTCATCCCGGGTTAAGTTGGGATGGAGGGGATTTCAGAGCGAGCCCACAATCTTTTGCTGGAATAAACTTTTTATTTATTTTTAATTTTTAAAGCTTTTTTAAAAATATTTTGTTTATATGAAAGGGCACAAGCAGGTCCGGGATTGGCCGGCAGAGGGAGAAGCAGGCTCCCTACTGAGCAGAGAGTTTGACATGGGGCCCATCCCAGGACCCTGGGATCATGGCCTGAGTGGAAGGCAGACGCTTGACTGACAGCCACCCAGGCACCCCCTTGGGCATTTATTAAATGAACTTTGTCTTTGGTCAAAGTTAAAAACATTTAAGGGAAGACCTCAAGTAAGGCCTTTTGTGCAGGCATATACAGGCAGTATTATCCTGCCCTGCTCTACTGTTTCTCGAACCTGAGCATCCTAAATTAACACTTAGAATTCAGTGTTCCAGAGAAGCAATGCTGTGAATGACAGTCGGCAATTAATAGTACTGCAAAGCTGTGCATCCTGGTTTAAATAAGTTTGTAAAGACTGAGAGTTTCACCAGTCTCTATAATACCACTTTCATGGAAAATGTGCTTTCAAACATCTGGCTCACCTACAAGCTTTTGAAACATAACACATTCTTAAGCTGAGAACCTCTCCTAAATTCTTTTCCAGCCTATTAGGACAATATTGATTTTTCACTATGTTCTTGTAGATATTCATGCCATTAAAAAAAAAAAGCCCCTGCTGAATAGTATAATAGGGCTGCTGGATTGTTCCCTCATGTTGTATAGAGGTAATAAATTGTGCATTTGGCCTGTGGTCATGCCGGAAGAAGAGTGCTGGGGTCGTTTCACTGCGCTTTGAAGGTAGGTTCTCCTGTGGACAGACGGCGACCCGACCCCCGTCTCACCTTCCCGGGCCCCGCCCCCCACGTGTTCTCCACGGCTTGTCCAGCAGGTGGCGCTTTAACAGGTGGAACAAGACCTGTGACCTGAACCGTCCTCTTTCATCTTCGCCTCCGCAATGCCCCATTAAATCAGCATGTTTTGTTTTTAAAGAGGGTGTTGCGATGAGTGCCCTCGGCAGGGCACCGTCTCTGATGCGCAGCCAGAGGATGGCGTTCCCAGGCACCGAAGCCAGGGCTCCTTGCAGGGCCCGCGCTCCTGCTCCTGCAACCCCGAATGCCGAGGGGCTGGCCGCCCGGGCCCTGCTGAGCCAGCACAGCGCCTTGGCAGAGGAGGTGGGAAGATTTTCGTGCAAAACCCAGCCTGTTACTGCAGGTTTCCCTGCAGCCCGGAGCCTGCCCTTTCGAGAAGCTGTCTGCCTAGTCACGACTCTCTCTTCTGTCATTATTATGGTGATGTGCCATTTTCATCCACATTTAATCACTTAGTATCTGGACATATCCTCAGCCCTCAAAAGATATCCATAAATCAGGGAAATTCAGCAGATAGCCACTTAGCTGATTAAAAGGCAAGAGATTTATGAGGAAATTAATGCTGAACATGCGGTTCTCCGTAGTCTTTGGGCACTTTGAGCGTCCAGCAGCCAGAGATGCTATCCCCAGGGGCGTCCGGGCTCTTTAGAACAGCAGAATTTTTACTTGTAGGATTTAATGTCCCAAATGTTTGTTTGGACACTTTATTTCGATATTGTCTAATTTGAGCAATTAAAAAAAAATTTTATTTGAGAGATGGGGTGGGGAGGAGTAGAGGGAGAGGGAGAAGCTGAAATCACGAGTCGGTTGCTCAACAAACTGAGCCACCTAAAGTGCAGATACTGGGTGCCTGGGTGGCTCAGTGGTTGAGCATCTGCCTTCAGCTCATCATGATCCCAGAGTCCTGGGACCCAGTCCCACATCGGGCTCCTTGCTCAGCGAGGGCGGGGGGGGCCTGCTGCTTCCTCTCCCTCCATCCCACCCCCCTGCTTGTGCTCCCTCTCACTTGCTCTCTGTCTCTTTCAAATAAATTCTTTAGAAAAATAAAATGCAGATACTTTTGGGGGAGGAAAGTTAGGTTGAAAGGGAAACAGAAGTGATGCCCACAAAAAACATCAAAGTCATTTGAACAATTGTTGACTCCATGACCATATAGCAAGTATTCAGATGGTTCCCTGAGATCATCCCACCATCAGTGGTTACTACCCACCGCTTGCCCAGCAGAGAGGCTGGATTCTGGTATGATGGGGAGGATTCGCAGAGCTAGAAGCTGGAGTTTCCACACGGAGTCCCACCTTCACTGACCACAGATGTGATGTTCTTCCTGCTAGGTGACTGTGCTTTTCCACTTTTGCCTAAGTATTTAATATTTTTTCATTCTTCCAGATTTCTTTCTTGACTTTGGTCTTGTGAGCCCATGTGAGACTTCATCCAGCTTGGTCTTTGTGAAAAGGCTGCTAGAGCAGTGCACACCTTTCCATGTGGGGACGTGCACAGACACACCACCATCACCACTGTCACCAAGAACACCAACTCTTCCCCCACCCCACCCTCCAATATCTTATTTCTCCTGAAATTTGTCAATAAGATTGATTGCAGCTGCCTTGGAGAATCTGCCCCCACCGTTGACACACCTAGAGGCATTCCTTTGAAACTTCAGTTCCCTAGTCCATCTGTTGGTTGAGTGTAAATGACACCTTTACTTGGTAACAACTGGTATACAACGTTTATTTGGTCTATCTGTTGTGAATTTGGAGGATTAGACAAGAGGGGCAGAGCCAAGGGCTGAATTCCTGATTCCTGCTCAGGTGAGAGCCACATCTGTCTGGTGGGGGGAGCATAGTGTACTTCCCTGAGGACTCTTGGGTCATGAACATGGTCATGCCCCCATCTCATTGGGGAGCAGAGCAGGAAGACTCGAGGTCAGGCCAGGAGACTCTGGGAGGCTTCTTTGTAGGGAGCCGGCCACTTTCCTATTGCCTGGAGTTTAATGACTGCATGCTAATCTCCTAGGAAGAAGGTTGACTGGGTTATAGGAGGACACGTTTGTGGATTCCCCAAGACAAGGATGCATGGGACAAGAAGAAATTAGGGAAGGTGGGAGTCCTAGGTGGCTGGTATTATGGATGGCACCCCAGGGGTTTCAAAAGTTGGTTTTTAGAATCAATCTTTTTTTTTTTATGTTTTATTTATTTATTCATGAGAGACACAGAGAGAGAGAGACAGAGACACAGGCAAAGGGAGAAGCAGGCTCTCTCCAGGGAGCCTGAGGCAGGACTCCATCCCAGGACCCTGGGATCACACCCTGAGCCAAAGGCAGACTCAACCACTGAGCCACCCAGGTTCCCAGAATCAATATTTAAAGTAAGAAAATGGGGATTCTGAGGCTCCTTCCACAGTTTAGCTATTGTGGACATTGCTGCTATAAACAATGAGGTGCAGGTGTCCTGGCGTTTTACTGCATCTGTATCTTTGGGGTAGATCCCCAGCAGTGCAATTACTAGGTCATAGGCCAGTTCTATTTTTAACTCTTTGAGGAACCTCCACACAGTTTTCCAGAGTGGCTGCAACAGTTCACGTTCCCACCAACAGTGCAAGACAATGGAATATTACTCAGTCATTAGAAACGACAAATACCCACCATTTGCTTCCATGTGGATAGAACTGGAGGGTATTATGCTGAGTGAAATAAGTCAATTGGAGAAGGACAAACATTGTATGGTCTCATTCGTTTGGGGGATATAAAAAATGATGAAAGGGATTATAGGGGAAAGGAGAGAAAATGAGTGGGAAATATCAGAGAGGGTGACAACGTGAGAGACTCCTAACTCTGGGAAATGAACAAGGGGTAGTGGAAAGGGAGGTGGGTGGGAGGTTGGGGTGACTGGGTGATGGGCACTGAGGGGGGCACTTGACAGGATGAGCAATGGGTGATATGCTATATGTTGGCAAATTGAACTCCAATTAAAAAAAAAAAGAAAGAAGAAAGAAAGAAAAGAAAGAAAGAAAGAAAGAAAGAAAGAAAGAAAGAAAGAAAGAAAGAAAGAAAAAAAAAAGAAAGAAAGAAAAGAAAGAAAGAAGAAAGAAAAAGAAAATGGGGATTCTATGAAAATCATGAATTTGAAGTCTACCTTCTGCATTGTATTGCTAATTTACCTAATTAGCAACCCATGTGACTATTTTACCCTTCTAATGAAAATGTAAGATCCATGTGTACAGATCTTGTCCTACTTTGTGGCAAACTGAAACCTTAATGGAATGAGAAAAAGTTCATAAACATTCACTTTAAAACATTCACCACAACACCTAACATAAAGCCTTAAAAATAACAGGGACTCAGTAGTACTGCATTTCTATTTACTGATCATGTGTTTCTCATGTTCTATTCAATCTTCAACTTGTGAATCATTATTTTTGGTTTTGGAAAGTAGATCATAATTATATGATAGAAGAAACCAAAAGATGATTTGCTGTGTGTGATGATGCTGGATAGTATCCACGAACTGCTCATCAGTCTCTCCCAGGTAGTCTCATTCTTGGCATCACTGCAAAAGGGCAGAACAAAGAATTCTAGATGATAGTGAGGAAATGCTGCACTAGCTGGAAGAAACTCACACCTGGACCAGTAGGTTGTATTTCCTGTGGTAGATAAGTGTTACTGAGAAATGACAAGCAAATTAAACCAAAAGGAATAAAAGGAAATTATGATCACCCCAGTGTTAACATGAACATTGGGGAGAATGACTATTCGGAAGCCAGAATTTGCACGTCCATATAGAGAGCTAGCACTTTTATAGAATCTCCAAGTGAGTGCTTGGGTGGAAAGAACATGGTTCTCTGATTAAAAATCTGGATGATCTTGAGCAAGTCTTTGCCCCTTTCTTTGCCTCTTTCTCTCATACCTCTTACTCATCCAGAAGCAGTATTGTGTTGACAGTGTGCTAAGTTTTCTTAAAACATGCATTATTTATTTAAATTTCACAATATTCTAAGGAAGTAGATTCTATTTATGCCCCTATTTGACAAGTGAGAAAATTGGGGCTTTATCCATCAGGGTGGGCTAGGTTATGCTGCTATAACAAACAATGTCAAATATATTACTGGCTTAAAGCAACAAAGATTTAATTTTTGGCCATGCGCCATGTCCACTATGGATCAGCTTCAAGTTGTCCTCGCTCCAGGGCCCTGGCTAATGGAACAGCCCTAACAGGGAAAGAGAAAATCATAGAAAATTTTTCCCTGCCTCTCAAAGGCTGTCTGGAAGTGACAGGTAGCACCTTCTTTTGTATTTCCCTGCCAGAGCAAATCACTTGGCCATGTCCAAATTCAAAAGGATGTAGAAATACAGATCTGCTGTGTTCTTGGATAGGGAGAAGCCTGAGTGTATTTGTGTACATCCATCAGAAGACCTAAAGAAGTTAAGCAACTTTATGAAACGTAGATGCTCATCTGTGTGACTCCAGAGTGCACTCTCTTGACCACCATACCAGGATGCTGTGGTGAAGTAGTAATGCCCGCTTTACCTATCACTGTTGAAATGGCAGTCAGTAATAAGAGAAGGAAGTAAAAAAGAGTAATCAAGTTGCAAAGTATTGTTTTAATTCCTAAACAAAATAATCGTCGTTTAAATACATGGATGTTTTAGTAGAAGCAGAATTGTGAGCCTTAATGCATCTTGATTTGTGGTACTCGAAGTGCAATCATTCGATAAAGTACTTGATTTGGTAGCACCCACACCTGCCAGACAGTCTTTTTCATCTCTGGGAATTTGTAAATAAACTCTAAGCTTCAGGGTTTGGTTGCTTTCTAGACATAGACCTGAGACCTGGGAAACTATTAAAAATGCCAGCCAGAGTAATTAATGTTACTATGTTAAACCTTGTAAAACATGGAGGTGTTTGTCTACCAATTTTAAAAAATATCAAACAAATAAAAACCAACTGGGGACCTAGGTGGCTCAGTGGTTGAGCGTCTGCCTTTGGCTCAGGTTGTGATCCCGGGGTCCTGGGATCAAGTCCCACATTGGACTCCCTGCAAATAAAATCTTAAAAAAACACCAAAAATAAAAGAAAAAAACCCCAACCAACAAAAAAACCCCCCACAACAAACAAACAAACAAACAAAAAACCAAGCCAAACAAAACCCCTGGGTGAATTGGAGGTCACAAGGCATCTCTGGGCCTGAGCAGGGAGGTTTTCGGGAGGAAACCACCAGCCTTGTGATCACAAAGCAGCGGGGTGTGGTGATGAAGAGCACAGCCCCCTGCAGCCCTGGCTCCCCTTCCAGCGCTGAGCACCAGGCAGCACCACCCTTCTGTTGATGTTTGGGCCTGCTGCCCTGGGGTGGGGGTGGGGGTGGGGGGTATGGCTGGCTCTGCCTCCCAGGGCTACATGTCAACTAGTTTGAGTTTCATATCTCACTACTTCCCTGCTCGTCTTGAGACACCCAGTTAGCTGTTTCTGTTGAGGGAGAAAGAGCCAAAAGTCAAGGAAGCATGAAGTGACTTATCATTATTGATGTCACAAATATAAACTGCTCCATAATATGGGGGCACAGTTGCATCATGCTTCATTTACTAATGTGTTACTCTAGAGCTCATAGTCCTTGTTAGTCAGAAATGCTCTTTTAGGGGCTCTCCAATTTCCCTGACTTGCCTGAAAGGCCAAGGTCATTCATAATGGTTAGGGGGTATGTTTGACCCCCTCCCCGCCCCCCAAGGCAGGAGGACCGTTTCTGCTTTGTCGGCCCCTGTTTCTTCTCCCCAGTGTGTGGTGGTACCGTGGGGAAGCTGGTTCTCAAGCCCAGCAGATGATGCCACTCCTTTCTGGGTGAGGCCTGTGCTGATTCAGGTGTGCACAAACTTGATGTGGCTCATTGGGCTCCTCCAGAGAATGATCCAGAGTGGCTGAAGCTTGGTGTGTGGCAGTTCTTAACGCTTAGCATTTGAATTTATACACAGTCATCTCTTACAGTGTCAGCTGAGCTCACTCACTTAAATTGGTGTCTGTTGCCCAGAACCGACTGGGCTTTGTTTCCAGTCTAGAGGTCCACACTTTCAGAGGATCAGTCAAACAGTTTTAAAGTTTTCAATCTTCAAAACACACAATATTTCCCCACGTAGACCATCAGTCTCCCTAAGGGATACAACTTGGAAAATATTACTGCTTTGAAGGCCATGATGATAACTCACCTTTTTAGAGGAGATTCTCCAAGAGATTCATGTATGTACACACCAGATTCTGGGGCAGTAACTATTTTCAACGAATTTAAGCTATCCTATCCCCTTTTGAAGGGAAGCTGCTGGTAATGAGGCTAGAGCAGCTTTCTGGTGCCTTCTTGGCTATAAAAGAGAGAGGGAAAAAAAGCCCATACGTTTGTTATCTGGACAAAGTCATTTCACTATATTAAATTTAGGATGAAAAAAATAAATTTAGGATGACTTACATTTAAGAATAGATTATCAAGTTGTACATATCTAACAATTTTTATATAGAAATATAACATCTACTAGGGATCATTTCTCTGATGCGGATGAATAACTATTTGTGCTTTATTGCCATCAGAGTAAAACATGTTGCCAACAGTATTATTTTAGTTTTTGGCCCAATGGAATGATTCGGTTGTGATTTTCTCAGAGCAATACAATTTATTTCCGACAGGGCAACTGTACATTTTGTTTTATCATCTTCTGATTTCATAGTTAGCTTTATACTCTCTATCTCTGGGTATGGTCAGCCAACTCCTGCCTCCCAGTCATTCCTCAGCCCTCACTAAGGACTCTGACACTGGCTGCCATCTTCCCACCCAACTGCTCCATCACTTGGATGATTTGTGCCCATGTGGATGAACTGCCCACACACACGATGAACTACACTTACAATGTATTTATGTCCTTCATACCAAACTGTTACCTTAATTTCTATTACTGTAGTGATAAATACACAAATTGTTATCAGAAATGCTCTATATATCAACTTTATCCTATGTTCTTTGGTTTCCATTAGTATTTCTGATGGTTTGTTCCTCACTTTTTGATCTCAACAGCTCCATTATCAACTTTTTCAGGGCAAAGAGAATGTATAGATTTTGAAGTTGATTGCAAAAGCAGCATTCCATTCAGAAGTCCTGGTTTCCCTCTCCGTAGGTCACCAGATCCTGATATGGAGTAAAGTCCCCAGCGACCTCTGGAAACCATGCAAAGGTGATTATTACACCTGGGGTTTGACTAGGGCACACCAACTACCGCCTATCTTGTACTTGTACCCCCAGTTGTCCTGGTAGTAGATCCTTCACAGTTTGGCACTTTATACATTCCAACAGCTACTTTTTCTTTCATCAAGTTTTTATCATTGACAATATCCAACTCTATGAACTCCAAAATTGCATGATTTTTGTTGGTTGGCCTTCATTTTTTTTGTCTGATTTTTGTTTTTGTTGTTTTGTTATATTGTTTTTGTTATGGAAAAGCCCAAAGATTTCCAAGTCCATTTTCAACAAGCTGTCAATAAGACTGACAGGCAAATGGAAAATATCATCAGATGCAGGAAGTCACTCCATTACTATGTCTCCTCAAACAAGACAAATGACTCACCTATCAAATGTATAATATTTACAGAATGCGTAAAGAGTAACTGGATACTTCCATTCAGAGTGTCCTGTTGTAACTACTGTTATTTCCCTACCTTCTGACTAGCCAAGGACTAGTTCAAGAAGTTTGTTTATAAATATGAGACCTCAGGTACAACTCTTCAAATGGCATATATACCAGGTCTCACCCCATTACTCACATACTGCTCTGCTGTGCTAACATGGGGTCCACACCAAAGGCCCTTTGAGATAATGAGAACTATCAGCCTAGTGGCTTTCTATCAACAAGAATCGTTATTGCAACTTTAATTATAATAGCAAAGATTTGGAAACAATTGGTCCATCGATGGAAAGGTTAATAAATTTTGGTGTATTTGCAAATGTAATGCTACTCAGCAATAAAAAGGAATGCACATATGATACATGTAATGACGTGAATAAATCTCAGAAACATGAGTGAAAAGAAACAGGAACAAAAGAGTACACATTGTATGATTCCATTTATATAAAGTTCAAAGACAGGTAAAGCTAATTTATAGAGAATAGGGAAATAGTTTATAAGGAATAGAAATCAGAATGGTAATTGCTTCCGGGCAGCACAAGGATCATTGGAAAAGTGCATGAAGGAACTTTCTAGGGTGATGGGAACATTCTGTATCATGCCTGGAAGTACTGGTTAATGGGTGTCTAATAATCTTATGTATGCCCACTCATCCTTTTACTCAAACCTATCTTGTCTGGCACTGTTCCTTGTTCTGTATGACCCACCTGGATTCTCCCTTACACCTTCCAGCTGTGACCTGTCTTGGTATCTCTTGGGATGGGAACCCAGAGTAGGTTGTGAAGGAGGTCCTGCACAAAGAGGGTGTCCTACAAGCTCCACGTGGACCCCAATACGGCAGTGAACAGCATCTGGTCCAGAAGTATGGCTGTGGGATGTGACCTTCTAACCCTAGGATTGCTTCTCCCAGGGGATTAAGAACCTGCCACCAGATACACAAGGAAATTCAGGTCTGCTCTTTGTGAGAAGAGATATTGGCACCCCAAAATAGCCATTTCCTCAAGGACTCATCATTGCTATAGTAAAAACAAACTACTATAGGTACAAGTTCTTTAAATTATAATTTCAAATAAGTAAAAACGCAGATGAGTGTGCCTTGTTTGGCAGAATAATGCCTCAGCAAAGAAGTCCAAGTCCTAAACCTGGGAGCCTGTGAATATGTTACCTTACATAGTAAAGGGGACTTTACAGATGGGTTCAAGTTAACGATCTTGAGATGAGGAGAATATCCTGGATTACCTGGTGGGTCTAATGTAATCAGAGGCTCTAGTAAGTGAGAATGGGAGGCAGGAGGGTCAGGGAAGCAGTGACAATGGAAGCAGAGTCACCATGGTGTGCCATGAAGATGGAAGGGGGGCCATGCAACATGGCAGATGGGTAGCCTGTAGAAACTGGACAAAGCAAAAAACAGATTTTCGGAATTCCTGGGTGGCTCAGCAGTTAAGCACCTACCTTTGCCCCAGGGCGTGATCCTGGAGTCCTGGGATCAAGTCCCACATTGGGCTCCCTGCATGGAGCCTGCATCTCCCCCTGCCTATGTCTCTGCCTCTTTCTGTGTGTCTCTCTTGTGAATAAATAAATAAAATCTTTAAAAAAAGAAAAAAGAAAACAGATTTTTCCCCTGGAGCCTCCATAAAGGAACAGAGCCATGCTCAAAGCTTAATATTGGCCCAGTAAGAACCATTTCAGACTTATGATCTCCAGAACTGCAAGATGATATTATTTGTGTTAAGTCACTAAGGTTGTGGCAGTTTGTTGCACAGCAAATAGAACACTATAACCATCTGTGGTTAACATAGGCTTCCATCCAGGTGTCAGGTGGAATGGGACCAGAGTCATCCCAGACTCTAATCTTACCAGCTAGCAGAGTGAAGGTGGACAGGGATTGTGCTTAAGTCATTGGGCCCTAGATCCTCTTCTATTAAAAGGGGATGATGGCAGCTTCATCTTTCAATTATTTTTCTCAAATATTTGTTGGTCATTACCCTAAGCCCAGGGAAGTGCCTGAAAGAGGGCAGGATCCGGGCTACAGAGTTAGCCAAACCTGTGTCTAAACCGCAGATCTTTTATTTGCTAGCTTCAGTCTTGGGCGGGTCACTTCACCACTCTCAGCCTTTTTTTCATCTGCAAAATGAGAAGGATGGTGGTGCCTACCGCCATAGGGTATTGTTTGGAGGGTTTAACTAATCAATACGTGTTACACTCTCAGAGCAGGGCCCAGCATTTGACACGTACTCAATGCACTCATTATTGGGGTAATACTATTTCTGTGACCTCAGGTAAAGTTATAGAATGATGAACTTTTGCTTATGTGTAATATTGTGCTCTAAAAAAGATCACTTCATGGATTCCTATGAGGATTGAAGAATGCTGCCTGGGCCTCGGTAAGCATTCAAAAACACTAACTCCCTTTTCTACTCATGCTTGTGGTTAATGTGGGGGATTTTCCTAGAAACTTGGAGGGGAATTGTATAGTGGTTGAGTGTTTGGGCTTTGAAGAAAGACCTATAGATTTGAATCTCCTATAACTTTGTGACATGGGGTAAGTTACTTAGCCTCCCACCACAGTTGCGGCAGGACTGCTCTAACATTTCCTTCCCATTGGAGGAGCTCTGCACAGTGCCTGGCATGGAGTAGATGCTTGTTAAAAGGTGGCAAGTGTTTGGTAGGAGGATGCTACCTGACTTTCCTGGTGTACCTTACAATCAGAAGAACACACTGTACATAGTATATGCTCAATAAATTTCTTCTGAATAGATCTAATTTCAGAAAATAATATTTTGGGGAATTCTCATTTTGTGGGCTCATTTGGTCTTTTCAAAAATTGTTTTCCTCCTATTTACACAAATGGTCAATTGTTGTTATGAAAAACTTAAGTAATACATGTAAGAATAAGAAGGTAATACAAGTTCCTCCAAATCTTAAAAACCAGATATAATCACCATCAATAATCTGGAGAATATCTTTCTAGATTTTATTCTGCATGTACTCACATGAGTCAAGTTTGTACATACGTGCACACACATCTACATGCATTGAACTATAATAGTACCTATCACTTTGTGATTTTCTTTTTTTCTTTTCTCCCCCATTCAACAAGGTGTCATAGATATCTTTCCAAGGTAGAGAATATTGAGCTTCCTGTCTCAAGAGTTGAATACTTGAGGGGTGTCTGGGTGGCTCAGTGATTGAGCATCTGCCTTTGGCTCAGGTCGTGATCCCGGGGTCCTGGGATCGAGTCCTGCATCGGGATCCCCGCAGGGAGCCTGCTTCTCCCTCTGCCTATGTCTCTGCCTCTTTCTGTGTCTTTCATGAATAAATAAATAAAATCTTTAAAAAATTGAATACTTGAACCAGTCACCTGAGGCTTGGTAAGTCTCAGAAGTGGACACTAGGTGGCAGTGTTGAAACAATAAAAAATTTGCAAAATAAATACCAGTTACAAAGGAACAGGAGGCCCCTGGGACTTCATTCAGCCAAATCTTGTTATTGACATTCTGATAATTAATAACTGTTAAAAGGACAGTTATCTGATTAAGATTGTATTACTTTGGAGGCTCCATATTCCCCCAGCTTGGGCTGCAAGCAGGAGTTCCTAAGACTTAAGGATTTGTAAGACTACTTTCAGATCTATTTTATCATCCATCTGTGAAAGTGAAAATGTGCCTTCTATGGAAGGAATAAACGACTTGCCGTCTCTTTCACACTCTCTTCCCATCCCCCATACCAGATACAGCAGATGGACTGACACTTTTGCTGCCTCCCCACCCTGAAAAGCCAGCCTGATTCTTGTATTTATCTGTTGCAGCCGAAGCCCTGCTCTGAGGCCATCAGGCAAGAACCAGCTCCCCTGCCAAGTCCGGGGCTTGGCTCTGAGATTCCAAGTCCCAGGGATGTAGGGCCCCACGCTTCCCATCAGGGGCATCCACAGATGGATAGCAGGTCAGCCAAGACCTTCAGAATCCCAATCTTCTTTGAACTATCTTGTTGTTGTTGTTTTTTTTTTGTAGATACTTTCTACTTCTGATCCCCACATCACACACGCACACACGTACACACACAGCCTTTGGTATTTGTGCAGTATGCTCTATTGGGAAGAGTGCAAGATGCAAATCAGGAATTTCAGTTCAGCTACTAACCAGCCTTAGTGACCTTGGTTAAATCCCTTACCCTATTTAGCCATCTTGGTTTTGTTAAGTAGGAGCATTATGAGGACGCCTGGGTGGCTCAGTCAGTTAAGCATCTGACTCTTGATTTAGACTCAGGTCATGATCTCAGGGTCATGAGATCGAGCTCCGCCTCAGGGCTCTATGCCCAGTTTAAGATTCTCTCTCTCCTTCTGCCTCTTCCCTACACCCCTCCCCCCTCTCCCGCCACTTGCTGGGTGTATGCGTGCACTTGTGCTCTCTCTCTTAAAAAAAAAAAAAAGGACTGTTAGAGAACTACAGATCCAAGATGGAGTCATTTATGCCAGGCCAAGTCACCAAGATGGGGGTTAATACCTAACCTGATTGCAGTCCCAGCCTCCCCCAGAAATGTAGTCATTTGTGTTGTTTTTTTAAGATTTTATTTTAAGTAATCCTTACACTCAGTGTGGGGTGCAAACCCACAATCTGGAGATCAAGAGTCTCATGCTCCATTGACTGAACCAGCCAGGTGCCCCCAAAATGTACTCTTAATTGGTCAGTCAGGAATATTCTGGTCAGCACCAATGGCATGATCTGTCAAACAGGCCCTCTCTCCAGCCCCCAAAGGAAGCTGAGGTAATCTGCCTCATAAGAGCCCCTGCAAGGTGACCTTGCCTGAACAATCCTTTCTTTTCTTTTGCTAATGACTTCTTACCTATCTCCTCTTTTTGAAAATCTTAATTTTTTAAAAGATTTTATTTATTTATCCATCAAAGGCACAGAGAGAGAGGCAGAGATGTAGGCAGAGGGAGAAGCATGCTCCATGCAGGGATCCCAATGCAGGACTCAATCCCAGAACCCTTTGAGCCAAAGGCAGACGCTCAACCACGGAGCCACCCAGGTACCCTGAAAACCTTAAATTTTGTACATTTGGGAGTTAACTATTTAGTTAACTATCATGAATAGCTTAATAACACCAATTAGATTTTCAGATTTACTCTATTGAATTTTTGTTTATCAGCATGAGTAATAACAGCTAGCTCCATTGTGTATTAAATATGTAGACATTGTGTATACATGCGTAGGACCCTGCCAGCCACCCCCATAAATTAGAAAAAAATATTCTGAATTTGATTATTTCTGTTTTTAAGAACAGCTGTCATGGGAAGAATCAATACTTTTTGAGATTCTTTACATTCATTTTATGATTTAGTTCATTTTATTTTGCACTCCACTGACTTTTCAAATGCTCCGTGGTAGAGACTCTTTCAAGTTTAGTCCCATCAAAATACTCTGTGATTCAGGACATGAAGGTATTTTCAGAGTCAGAGCTCAGTCCTGTCACATTCACTGACCCCATGTGTCTATTATAGCACTGAGTCACAGACATAAATTTTATCTTACGGGAAGTGGCACGAGGGGAAGAGAAGTGGCTTTGTTCATACAGACTCTATGAAAAGCTACAAGTCGCACTTGCTCTGGAAGCCGACCCTGCTGGCTTCCGCTGGAGAAAATATCTGTCTTGATTGCAGAACCTGTAGAGGGAAAGTTTGAGGAGATGGTTTGGGAAAGGACATAACTGAAAATTTAAAGGCGATCTAGCTCTCTGCCTGGTCATGATCACAAGCAACCAAAAAGAGGGTTAACTAGTGACCCAAATGAAGTATCGTCAATTTGATAACATTACATTCAATTTAATTCAGTGAAGTATATTTCAATCCAATTAACAGTTTAAGGGGGGGGCGGGAGGGGGCTCGGGAATGTGAAAGAGGAGGCGAGTGTGTGACAGACGTCATCCCTGCCTTCAGGAGGTATAATCTGGAGGAGACCGACGTGCACACAACTGTCTTCTCTGCTGCAGTCCAGTAAACCCCGGGACTCAGTACATCCCGTTCATCCGCCCTTTATCCTCTGCCTGGAACACAGGAGGGGCTCCTCGTTGTGTTTGGACGAATAAACACGTAATCCAGGCAAGGCGCAGTGTGACAGCTGCTATCAAAGAGTGAGGTTGGAACCCAGATTAAAAGGGAGTGGGGGAGCCTGCAGGAAGGAGGTGTCTGAGCAGAGCATTGCAGGGTGGTAGCATTTTTGAGGCCGAGGGGAGGGCAAGAGCCCCTGATCTCTCTTCTAGGAGGGAAGGCAAGGAGCTGGGCAAGGAAGGGAGAGAGACAGGGCCGCGATGAACTTCAGTACACACCACCCCACCCCTGGGCTTCCTGTGGCGGGCTCTGGGTTAGGGCTCTGGGAGCAGTACCTCAGTGAATCTCGAGACATTCCTGTGAGATATGTACTCTGATGAGCTCATCTTCCAGATGGGGAAGGTGAGGCACAGAAAGGCTGAGTCCTGTGCAAGGTCACACAACCACCAAGGGTCCACGCCGGCACCCAAACGCAGGCAGTCGGCCTCCCCCGAGGTAGTGGCCTTAGCCACTTGCTGTGAAATTGTACCAGTGGGCACGGACTGCTTTTCTCTCTGCAGCCGCGGCCCTGGGCAGAATCCGTGAGTGGCTCCGGTCAGTCGCATATGGCACAAGCAACACTGTCAGCTCCACGCCTGGACCACACGCGCTGTGGTCTCACCGTGGAGCCTCCTCACCTGCTGCCGCCCAACCCAGCCTGAGTGGGCCCACTGGTCCCGGAGACATGGCCCATTACCACCTTTGTTCTGCTGACAGCAGCCCATTCCCAGAACCTCCCAGCTGATCCTAGCCCAAATTTCCAATCCAGGAAATCAGGCCCTACATATATTGTGTTTCGTTTAAGCCCCTAAATTTGGGATAGCTTATTATTATTTTTTAAGATTTTATTTGAGATATAGAGAGAGAGCACAAGTGGGGGAGCAGGAGAGAGAGGAGAAACAGACTCCTCATTGAGCAGGGAGCCTGATGTGGGGCTCCATCCCAGGACCCCGATATCATGACCTGGAGCCAAAGGCAGATGCTTCACTGACTGAGCCATTTAGGTGCCCTTGGGATAGTTTATGAGGCAACAAAGGCTAATTGGTACTCAGTGACTTTATGCTGTTTCTGACTCTATCACGTTGAGTAATACATCTCATACATGATTTTGTGTGTGACCTCACAGTTACTTCATGAGATGGGATTTTAGAAAAAGGAAGAGATTGCAGGAAGTTAAGTTGCCCAAGATCAAATCACTAATGGATGGAAAAAAACAGGATTAGAATGTATGAAATGTATAGTATATACATATACTGACCCACCCAGGTGCCCCTGGGAACTCCTATGTAGCATCATTAATGTGTGATTAAGTGCCTGAGATCATCTTTTTTCCCCCTGGAACAAACAAACTCAATTTATAAATAGTGTTGCTAACTTGATTTTAAAGTTCAAAATGGAGCATGCTGGGGCGCCTTGGTGGCTCAGTGGGTTAAGCATCTGCCTTCAGCTCAGGTCATAATCCAAGGGTCCTGGGTTGAGCCTCCTGTCTGGCTCCCTGCTCAGTGGGGAATCTGCTTCAGATTCTTTCTCCCTCTTCCTCTGCCCCCACCCCCTGCTTATGCTCTATAAATAAATTAATAGATAAATAAATAGATAAAATCTTTTTAAAAAGAGAGAGAGAGAGAAAAGACTTTGCCCTAATGCTGCTAAGGAACAGAGGCTACTTCTGGTTCTAGACAAGATGGTGAACTACCAGGGCTGCTAGCTCTCCTAACTGAACCACAGAGCAAAAAGCCTTAGGTTTGAAGTCCTGAAACAAAATGCATGAGAACTCTCCAGACAGCCCTGGGGAGGTGCAGAGTGATTATGATCTGGTGTGGAAAGGAAAGATCGGCAAGGGGGGGAAGAAACTCAGGCTCCAGTCAGTCAGATGGAGAAGGGAAAGTTGGTTGTGTTCTTCTCTGCTGCCTCCAGGCACTATTATGGGGTAGAACAGAAACCTGGCAGCTCTAGGCCGGGACAAGGAGAATCCATGGGTTAACAACAGGGTGGCTGGCACAGGTGGGGTGCAAATAACAAGGATCTGATCTGATAATTGAGACCCCACCTCCTCCTAAAGAACATATGCAGTGTTTTTCTCTCCTACTACACTCATGCTCCACTTCTGATCCCATCTACCTAGAGCCAGCACCAGACCCCCATGTCAGGGGCTCAGTCCACAGACTCCCCCACCCCCTGTCAGACACCAACCCTAAGCCCTGGGTCATCACTGTACTTCTGACTGTCCGGCTAGAGATCAGTGGTCCCTAAGACAACCTCCTCGGGTCCCATAATTTGCTAAAAGGGCTCACAGAAGTCCAGAAAGCTGTTACTTGCTAGATGGCTGGTTTATCACAAAAGGAAATAACTCAGGACCAGTCAAGATGGAAGAAGTGCATAAGGCAAAGGTATGTGGGAAGGAGTGAGGAGCTTCCCCATCCTCTCAGGGCCGACCACCCTCCCAGCACCTCCAGGTCTTCACTAACCTGGAAGCTCTTTGAAACCCTTCAATTCCTACCTGCCCCCTTTTTAATGGAAGCTTTATTCTGTAGGCACAAGTGATGGAATCATTGGCCAATGGTAATTGAACTCCATCTCCAGGCCCTCTCCCCTCCCTAGAGGTCAGGGTGTGCGACTGAAATTCCCAACCCTCTCATCTCAAGGTTGGTCTTTGCCACCACTGTCCTTCTTCCCAAGAGTGATTTCCTCAGCATGAATACAGTGTGGTCAAGAGGGGCTTGTATGCATAGAAAGTGCTCCTCTCTCCTTTATCACTTCCATTACTTAGGGAATTCCAAGGATTTTAAGAGCTCTGTGCTGAGGAGGAGAACGAAAACCAAATATATATTCCTTATTATCGATCCCAATGTCACACCTCTGCACATCTGGGGTTGGGCAATTACAGTGCAGAGAGAAGAAAGATCTTCCAGGGGAGATGTTGGAGGAATTTATGTAGCTTCTCCAATAAATCAGAGATTGAATCAGAGTTACCTAGTGAGGCTGGAAAAAATAGGAACCCCCCTCCCAACTCCTCAGGAATGATACGAATGAGAGTCTGGGCCTTAACTCCTCACTCTGGGTACACATCACCAGGTGAGAGGGGCTCACAGACAAGAGTATCGCAATGACAGGAGTCTTGTGTGTTTGAGAGAAAGGAGCTGCCCAAATGACCTATGTTAGAGGAAGCAGAACTAATGTAAAGCATGTACTAAGACTTTAAAATAAAATAGGCTTAAGAAATACCCTCAAGGAAATAAGAGGTGATATTGGTCATAAGAAGCAGAGACAAAAAGCAAGTTGGAAGAGTCACATAGGTGTCCTGAGTATAAGAATACAATCGTTGAAGACTGGGTTCAACAGATAACAACACTAAAGCAGAATGACCACAGGCAGAATAAATGACAGAGCAGGAACATTGGGTCAAGAGATACTCCTACAAGTATGAAGAATTAAGGCTCTGGCTGTCCCCGTTTGCACCAAATCCTAGAGAGTTGAACTGGATGTCTGGGCCTAAGATGGAGTGCTTCTGCCTGGGGGTGCCACATCAGCCAATAAGAACTTGGAGAAGTTTTTTTTATCCCTGCAGATGTTCTGCTTGGGAAACACAGTGTATCCACTCAGCCAATCCTCAACTGCCAAGCCAATGGTGGGCTCTAGGTTACTTCCTTATTCCTTAATCTGTATCCTCTAAAAGCATCTTGCCTTCTGCCCAGTTTTGCAGTTTTCCAGACCTTTGGGGGATGGAGACTACCCGATTCACAAAATACTAAATAAAGTTTGTTGGTATCACCTAAATTGTCTTTTTTACATCATTTTTAGCAGTATATAGGGGCAAATTCTCCCTCTTTCTCTCTCTGTCATTTGTATCTCGTCTCTTCCTTAGGTAAAAGGATGCACACTTTACACTGTGTTTTGAATCTTGCTTTTTTCATTCAATCCTAGAGATTATTCCATAGCAAAATAAGAGATCTCCCTTATTTCCTTTTATAGTTGTATAGTGTTCTGCAGAATGACACGGATGTACTGTAGTTTATGATTCAATGGATGATTCCTTATGGATGGACATTTGGATTCTTTCCAGTCTTTTACTGCAATGACTAGCTTTTTCCATGAGGGAGGAGGTAATCCAGAGGATGGGACCCCTGGTTGATTCAAGAACTGGGTCTGGGAAATTAGAAGCACCTCACTCACTCCCCTGTCCTTGGAATGTAAACCTTCTGTTCGCCATGCCCACTGTGGGAACCGTTTTCAAGGACACAGCCTTAAGAGAGCAATGTGGTGTTAAGACCATCTGGATGGTACCCATGACCAAACCCAGTTAAGGCTTCTTTATAAAGTTTTAAGATATGGTGGACAGGTGTGAAAGTCTACATGTCTTATAAGTACCCTTGCCTATCAAAACTGTCACCTACCGATTTGGAGTGACCCCGGCCTCTTTCTGAAGTCTGTCTTTGCTTTCTGTGTACAGGGCCAGTTTGGGAGCCAACAATTCACACTATTACTTCTTCTTTCTTCTTCTTCTTCTTCTTCTTCTTCTTCTTCTTCTTCTTCTTCTTCTTCTTCTTCTTCTTCTTCTTCTTCTTCTTCTTCTTCTTCTTCTCTTTTTGAGAGAGAAACAGTTCATGCGTGAGAGCAGGGAGGATGGGCAGAGAGGATCTTAAGCTATTCCACATCCAGTGTGAACCCTGTTGTGAGGCTCAATCTTCTGACTCTGAGATCATGACTGAGCCAAAATCCAGGGTTGGATACTTAGCCAACTGAGCCACCCAGATTCCCCAGTCCACTACTACATTTTAATATAGTAAAGGATGTTCTGGCCAGTACTGAAGCAAACAAAAAAAAGGTATAAGAGATATAAAGATGAAAAGTAGAGGCCAAGGACATGTCACCCCAAGATGAGTCCCTTTGGCATGAAGATTATCTTAAGTTAAACAGCAATCAAAACCTAGACAGTGGACCTGCCCCAGGAAGAGAGCTATCACCATAGAGAACTGCATCATACTATGAGTTAGCATAGTTGACAGGGAGGAACGTAGCAGGGCCTGTTTGATCAAAGTCCTCTGGGTCCCATTGTTTCTGAATGCCCCAGACATTAACTCTTTTTCATATTCCTGTGAATTGCCTTCCTTTCCTTTGAAGGACCAGACCCCTATCCCCTTCCTTGGTTCAAAATGACACATATACTTCATTTTGCCAGACTGACTTTGGAATTTTCTTGTGTGTGTGTGTATTTCTTGTATATACAAAATTAAATTTGGTTTTCTCTTGTTAATCTGTCTCGTCATTCTGATTCTTAGTTCAAGGACCTTGAAGGGGATAAGACATTCTTGCTCCTCAACAGAAGAGATAGAACCAATCTATTCAACGTGCAAATATATTAGAACTAATACAAATGTTCGATGAAATTGTTGGATACAAAGTCAAATTAAAAGAAGCAACACCATTTCGCTAGGCCAGTAATAACAAACTTGAACATAATAGAGAAAGAATCTGTTGACAACAGCAATAAACCTTGCACGAGAGGATAGATAATTAAAATATAGTGGCTGTAGACTGAAACAGAACTTTTCAACTAGATATTCATGCAGCAATAGATTTTTTATTTAAAATGGTGTCAAAGTGGTAGAAGAAAAAGTTTGAAGTCATTTTATTTAAAGAATTTATTTATTTATTCATTCATTCATTCATTCATTCATGAGAGACAGAGAGAGAGGCAGAGACACAGGCAGAGGGAGAAGCAGGCTCTCTGCGGGGAGTTTGATGTAGGACTTGATCCCAGAACCCTGGGATCAAGCCCCAAGCCAAAGGCAGACGCTCAACTACTGAGCCACCCAGGTGCCCCAGATTGAAGCTATTTTAAAAGTACAAGTTTCATGAGAATAGATGCCTAATTGAGAACATTACATAAAGTACATTATAGTTAGTGACTCTGGGAATCAGGAATAAAGGGGAAAAAATAAAAGGATAAAGTAAAATATAAGAAATAAAAGAATGAAAAGGTAAGAAGAGTGATATTTTGCATGGACTAATGATGACCATGTGTTAAGAATTAGGATTCTGCCTAACTTTTCATCTGAGATAAAAACAAAACAAACAAAACCAAACCTCATAAATAGACATCCCTGCAAATCCGCAGGGACGAGGTTCATGTTACATTGGGCAAGCGAAGGTTACATAAATGGATCATTAGAAATCGCACGGCATGTTGAGAAGCTGTATGACAGATTTTCCAAGCATGTAAGTATTTTGTTGAAATAAATTCAACAACTTGTTAAATCAAGGTCTTTGTGTCTTAACTAAAATGGCAGGTGTGATACTTGCATCCTTCTGAGACGTGACTATAAAACATTCACCAGATTTTCTTCCATGAAACCTAGTTAGTAAAGTGTAGGGGTCTTCCACTATCGTGTGGTGATTGTTACTCCATAGAATTTAAAGTGGGAAGCAACTCAGTGACTTGAGTCACAAAGATTCATGGTTAGAATATTTCTGCCTGATGGGATATTCTGCACAAATACCACCTCCTGTTGATGGAATTCACATCAGGGCCCCTCTGGGTGATGGTGTTTAGAAAGTGCATGGTCTTAAAGAGGGTTGAGTTTCAATTGGCCTAATCCACTTGGCTAGAAGAATGAGCTCTAGGCAGTGTGGTCAAAACAAAAGTATCCAAGGGAACTGTGTTCCTTTGACTCATAACATATTTTTAGAAGGAGCCTATTAAATGGTTGTCCCGTCCAGTTCTCCATGTGATGCTTAACAGTCCTTAGCAAAATTTCATTAATTAGTTATTTCATTACAATTGAACATCCTTGTCTGGAAAGCTCATTAAGCCAGTAATAGGGATTGTGTTACCCTTTTCATACATTAACATATTTATTAACAAAGTGTATTGAATACTAACTCTGTGCCAAGCAATAGCACACAAGGTTGAAGAAGATAGAAAAACTTCCTACTCTATGGGTCTTACTATCTGATTAGAGAGAGGAATCTGCATAAAGAGTATGTCCCTGAATAATCAGCATTCGGTGATAAAGATGTGTCATGATATGGGATAGCTATATTAGGTAGAGTGGGTTGGTAAGATCTGTCTGAAGAGGTAACATTTAAACTGAGATCTGGATAGCAAGACAGAGTCATTCAAAGGAAATTTCAGAGGAAAAGCACTTAAGACCGAGGTGTAGAGACTCATTGGCCAGAATGGTGATAGCTGGTGTGTTGGAAAAAGAGGAAGATCTTGACTTGAGGGTGCATATGTTTGCTAGTCCTTTTTTTGTCTATTGTGGGAATCCTATTATTGACTCATATTATTTATTTACTCATATCTTTTGCCTTTTAAAAAACTGAATGTCCTTTCTTTTTCTTAGTTTCTTTTAGGTGTTCTTGGTACAACCCTGAAATTAACTCCTTGTTGATTTTATATATGGCAAACACTTTCTAATGTTTCCTTACCACTTGGTGGTATGGTGTGCTTTGTTGAACAGAAATCCTTAATTTTGTTGTAGTCAAATCTCATCAAATTTTCTCCTTCTGGTTTTGCTTTCTGGGTCTTGTTTAAGAAATCCTTCCCTGGGACACCTGGGTGGCTCAGCAGTTAAGTGCCTTTGGCCCAGGGCATGGTCTTGGAGTCACAGGATCGAGTCCCACATCGGGCTCCCTGCATGGAATCTGCTTCTCTCTCTGCCTATGTTTCTGCCTCTCTCTCTCTCTGAGTCTCTCATGAATAAATAAATAAAATCTTAAAAAAAAAAAAAAAAGAAAAAAGAAATCCTTTCCCAAGGACCCGTGGGTGGCTCAGTCAGTTAGGCATCTGCCTTGGGCTCAGGTCATGAACCCAGGGTCCTGGGATGGAGTCCCATGTCGGGCTCCCTACTCAGTGGGGAGCCTGCTTCTCCCTCTGCCCTTCCCCCACTGCTTGTGATCTCTCTCTCTCTAAATAAATAAATATTTTAAAAAATCCTTCCCTAAGTTGATAGGGTATTTCCTGACATTTTTTTTTCTTATTTGCCCTGTGGATTTACCTTTTACATGTAGTTTTTTTTTTTTAATACATCTGGATTTTGCTTTGATTAATGTTGTGAAGTATGGATCCACGTTAATTTTTTTCCATGTCATGAGCCCCTCTTTTCAACATCACCTTTGCCTCATTTTAAGTGATGCCACTTTACTATAAACCAAGATCTGAGCACTAGGGATGCTCAGCAGTGCTGGCGTGTTTCAGAAATCATGAGTTCATGCTTATACTTTTAATGCCATTTTGAGACTGCAAGAATCTTCCCTTCTTCTGCCCGTTGCATAGTTATACCTCCTTTCTTCCATACTGAGAACTCCTCAAACATAATCACATCTACTCAATCCTACAACAGATATAGGATAGATTCAGAAGAGTTGCATCCACACTACTATGAAAAACAAACCTAACAAAAGAAGAGTTCAGGATTTGTGTGTCATTTTCACTCTCTCTCATTCATTCATTTGAAATGCAATTGAGTTCATTTGTTTCTGTTTATACTCTGCTTTAAGTATCACCATTTTTGTTGATTTAATTGCATTGTTTGAATATGTAGAATATTAACACGTTTCCCAAAGTTAAATGTATACACAGAGGAGTATTGCTTCTGTCCTATTCATTCCTCCTCATTTCCTCATTTCTCCCCACTCCTTGTATGGAATTAATTTTATTGTTCTTCTGGTTATCCTTCTTGCGTTTCTTTTTGCAAAAATAAATAGATATGTGTATGTTTCTTGTTTCTCTCTCTCTTTTTTTTTTTGGTAAAGATATTGTTTATTTATTGGAGGGTGGGGGAGGAGCACCAGGGGAGGTTAGAAGCAGACTCCACGCTGAACTCAGAGCCCAGAGCCCAAGGTGGGACTTGATTTCAGGACCCTGAGATCATGACCTGAGCCAAAGTCAAGAGTCAGATGATTAGCTGAGCCATCCAGGCGCTGCTCTTGTCTCCCTCTTTTAACACAAAAGGTAGCATACTATGCATACTTTTTAGTACTTATTTCACTTAACAATGTATCCTGGAAATCACTCCTTCTCAATCCTGCCATTTATTTATGCTGTAACTATCATACATATTATATTTACTCTGCTTATTTACTATTTGAAAACATTTCTTTTGGTAGTTGGAAAACTTGCATTATTCATTGTAACAGTTATCTTTATTTCTTAAATTGAGAAATAATTGACATGTAACATTAGTTTCAGGTGTGCAACATAATGATTTAATATTTCTATATATTATGAAATGATGACCACAATAAGTCTTGTTAACAACATGTATTACCACACACAGTTACCTCTTACTTCTCTCAGGATGGGAACTTCTCTGCAGTCAACGTGTGGTAAATTACAGCCCCATGACTTACTTGTTTTATAATTGGAAGTTTATACCTTTTGATCCCCTTCATCCATTTGCCCACTCCCTACCCCTGCCTCCAGCAATCACCAGGCCTTTGTTTGTTTGTTTTAGGTTCCACGTATGAGTGAGCTCACATGGAATCTGCCTTTCTGTGTTTGACTTACTTCACTTAGCATAATGCTCTCAATGTCCATTCATGTTGTTGCAGACAGGAAGATTTCCTTCTTTTTTATGGCTAAGTAACATTCTGTTGTATATACGTACCCATACACCACATTTTCTTTATCTGTTCATCTGACGGATGCTTTAGTGGCTTCCATGTCTTGGCTATTGTAAATAATACAATATTTGTAAAAATTGTAACGATTGTAAATAATGCTGCGATAATGCACGTGGGTGCATATAACAGTTATCTTTGTTCTAAAGTCTTTTCTTGTACCCCTACTTCCTGTCTTTAAACTAACAATACCCTTTCAGTTTAAAAGGGCATCCTTTTCATTCAGAGCCAGTCATCTTTTTTCTACTCTCCTTTATCGCTTCTCTTCCTGTTATGTTAGAGGATTTGTTTTTATTTTGTTCACATACTATTTTCCACGCCTTGTTTCATTCTTAGTTCTGCAGTGAAATATATCCACTGCTCATCATCAGAAACCTTGCTGAAGTTTTCTTAGTTTTCTCTTGGTTGAATGAAACTTATCCCTAGTAGGTTTTTCCAGAAGTGCTTGTGTGTGCCTGGAGGACAGCTTGACTGTGTATAAGATCCTTGGTTCTGGGGCACCTGGGTGGTTCAGTGGTTGAGCATCTGCCTTTGGCTCAGGGCCTGATCCTGGGGTCCTGGGATCAAGTCTGCATCGGGCTCCCTCTAGGGAGCCTGCTTCTCCGTCTGAGTCTCTGTCTCTCTCTGTGTCTCTCAAGAATAAATAAATACAATCTTAAAAAAAAAAAAAAGATCCTTGGTTCTGCCAGTCTTCCTCTCAAACCTGCTACCTGGTCCCTGTCGTCTCCTGCAAGACTGGAGACTTGGTGGGATCATTCTGATGGCAAGTATTTGGTCCCGTCATCAAAACTGTGTCAGATAACAAGTTCTACTTCTGGTTTCAATATATGGTCACCAAACCTTTAAGCTTAGTGTTTTATCCAAGAATTAGTAATAATGAAGTTTCATGTCAAGGCATTTGGCTGGGGGTGGGGGAGAGAGAAACAGTCCAGAATGTCCAGACCCCATCACCATTTAAACCTGGTGTGGAAGCTTAATTTAGATAGGGTTCCCAGAATATAAATAGATAAGACACTAACTGGGGAATGCCTGTGGGGTGAGGCTACTGAGAAAAGAAGAAGCTTTCATAATTTAAAAAATGTTCCAGGGCTTCCTTCCCTTGTAACAGCTGACAGTATATTCCTAGCCCCTTTCCAGAACTTACTCAAACAAAAGGTCACCCATCTACAATCTCTTTAAAGCCTTTTGAGATTCCGTAGGAGGTTAGAGTGTCAGGCCTGGAGGCAGTCTTAGAGGTGGTCTAATCTACCTTTTCTTTCTCTAGCAGATGAACAGACTGGAGGTGTTAAGACTGGATGGGATGAGAATATTTGAAAATTGCGTGTGAAATGTCAGACTTCCTTAAAATGTTTTGAAAAAGAATTTTGGTGCAGAAATGAACAAAGAGTTATAAAATATTTTTTTAAGTTTTAGAGTTGGATTAAAAAATTATTTTTAAGAAAAAAAGCCCAAGAGTAACATCATGTATAGAAAAGTTAAATCACTATGTTGTACACGAGACTAATGTAACCTTGTGTTTCAATTACACTCAAATAAAAAGAGAAAAAAAGGAAGCCCAACAAAGTTGAAGTCCTTATGTTCCCTTCTTAATCTTATTCCTGCCCTTTCCCAGAGGAAACCATTACCATAAATTTGGTATATGTTCAGTCTATGCTTTTACACTTTTGCTCACATATGCATTAAGTATTACAGAATTATTTTAATTTATAGAAATGGTAATATAGTATATAACATTCTGAAATTTGCTCTCCTAAAATTTTTTAAAGATTTTACTTATTTATTTATTTATTTATTTATTTATTGATTAATAATAAATTTATTTTTATGGTGTTCAATTTGCCAACATACAGAATAACACCCAGTGCTCATCCCATCAAGTGCTCCCATCAGTGCCCACCACCCAGTCACCTCCACCCTCTGCCCTCCTCCCCTTCCACCACCCCTTGTTCGTTTCCCAGAGTTAGGAGTCTTCCATGTTCTGTCTCCCTTTCTGATATTTCCTACCCATTTCTTCTCCCTTCCCCTCTATTCCCTTTCACTATTATTTATATACCCCAAATGAATGAGACCATATAATGTTTGTCCTTCTCCGATTGACTTATTTCACTCAACATAATACCCTCCAGTTCCATCCACATCGAAGCAAATGGTGGGTATTTGTCATTTCTAATGGCTGAGTAATATTCCATTGTATACATAGACCACATCTTCTTTATCCATTCATCTTTCCATGGACACCGAGGCTCCTTCCACAGTTTGGCTATTGTGGACATTGCTGCTAGAAACATTGGGGTGCAGGTGTCCCGGCGTTTCATTGCATCTGTATCTTTGGTGTAAATCCCCAGCAGTGCAATTGCTGGGTCGTAGGGCAGGCTATTTTTAACTCTGAGGAACCTCCACACAGCTCTCCAGAGTGGCTGCACCAGTTCACATTCCCACCAACAGTGCAAGAGGGTTTCCTTTTCTCCGCATCCTCTCCAACATTTGTTGTTTCCTGCCTTGCTAATTTTCCCCATTCTCACTGGTGTGAGGTGGTATCTCATTGTGGTTTTGATTTGTATTTCCCTGATGGCAAGTGATACAGAGCATTTTCTCATGTGCCTGTTGGCCATGTCTATGTCTTCCTCTGTGAGATTTTATTTATTTATTCATGAGAGACACAGAGAGAGAGGCAGAGACATAGGCAGAGGGAGAAGCAGGCTCCATACAAGGAGCCCGATGCAGGACTCGAATCTGGGATCAGGCCCTGAGCCAAAGCAGATGCACAAATGCTGAGCCACCCAGGAGCCCTTGCTCTCTAAAAATTTTGATGGCAAACAATACTTCAGTGAATCACTTTGTATGTACCTCTGTGTGTGTGTGTGTAAGTTTCTTGAATTATCTATCATTTATCCATTATCTATCTATCATCTATCTATCTATCTACCTATCATCTGTCACATATGTATCTATGTATCTAGAAATGGAATTAATTTCTGGGTCAATGAGCGTTTTCAGCTTTATTATATATTGTTTTATTCCTTTCCAGAGTGGAATTCTTGGTTGTTCTATCTTCATTAACAAACACTTCCCATTATTAGACCTTATATGTTTTTAAAATTTAAATTCAACTTGCCAACATATAGTATAACACCCAGTGCCCTCCTTAATGCCTGTCACCCAGTTACTCCATTCCCCCACCCTAGACTTAAAAATTATTATAAATCTGATTGCAATGGAAAGCTTGTTATCTTAGTGTTTTCCTGTGCATTTTTAAATTAACAGTGAGCATTTTTCATGCATTTATTGACCATTAAAGTTTCCTGTTTGTTGTAAACTGCCTACTGATAGTCTTTGCCCATTTTTCTATTGGGTTATGTCTTTTTCTTTTTGATTTGCAGGGATTTCCTGAACTCTGGATATTATTTCTTCATTTTGATGTGTAGTTCCTATTTTTTTCCCAGTCTTTGGCTTATCTTTTAACTTTGTTTATGGAGTCTTGCTTCTATAAAAATTCAATATTTTTATATAGTGAAAGTTACAATCTTTTCATTTGTAAGGAGGCTGACCTATAACCTTATACCAAGTCAAGACAAGACCAAGTAAACCCCAATCATTTCAGTGTCCTTCAGGCTGCTGGCGAACGACTCACCCGGCACAAGTATTCTTGTGATGGGACATACTGTGATAATTAGCCGTGCTCAGTCCGTATCGGGTGTCAGGACGCTCTTGCCTTCTGGAAGGAGCTTTGGATGAGGAGTCCAGTCTACTACTGGCTCTTTTCCTAATGCTGTGACTTTGGTAGAGGAGCTGAGATGGGGCAGAATGAGCAGTGAATGCGATACCAGAAGGCCTGGCTTCCAGTGCTACCACTAACTCCACTTGAGCCTCAGTTTCCTGATATGTGAAGAACAATGGTGCTGTCTCACAGGGCTGGATAGGGGTGAGAATACTTTGTGAGATGAGAGATAAAAGCAAAATGTTTTTATTACTCACTTCGGGGAGCTTCAGTTTTCATATCTGTAAAATGAGAGTTATAGAACTAGGTTTGAAGACACTTTGCAGCTCAAAAGTAGCCTGTGATTCTGTGACTGGGGTGAAAACAGATCATCCAGATCAGATGGGATAGCAGGGGGCCTCTGGTAGCTTAAGACTCTTGGTAAGGCCACCTTCTGGAACAAGAAGTATTTTTTAAAAAGATTTTACTTATTTATTCATGAGACACACACACACACACACACACACACACACACAGAGGCTGAGACACAGGCAGAGGGAGAAGCAGGCTCCATGCAGGGAGCCCAACGTGGGACTCGATCCTGGGTCTTTGGGATCATGCCCTGGACTGAAGGTGGTGCTAAACCGCTGAGCCACCCAGGCTGCCCTCGAACAAGAAGTATTATGAGACCAGTGAGATCATTCAGTAGCCCTTCCTCTCTCCCTCCATCGTATCTCTCATTTTTTCTTTCTTTCTCCCATCTATCCATTCTTCTTCTACTCTCCTTTCTTCCATTCCCCATACTTGTTATAGTTCCTGGAACACTCATTCTCACCCTTCCTGGCTAACTTCTCATTCTTCAGATGTTCTTTGTCTTTCTGGGCAGTGTCCCCTTGGAGGTTTTTTCTGATCCCTCATATTCTTTGTGTGATGCTTTTCCCATGGGATCCGGTAGCATACTCACAACCCTTATCATTGCATGTGCCAGGATTATTTTAATTGTCTGCAATCCTGAATAGAATGGAAGCCTGGGGGTATAGGAGGTGTGTCTTGCTCACTGCTGTATCCCCAGAGCCCATTCTAGTGCCTGGAGCATAAGAAGTACTGAAATCCTGTTAAATGAATGAATGAATATACAGGTACTGTGCTAGGCACGGATATAGAAATAAACAAGGCAAATTCTTAGCTCTCAAGGAACTAACAGTCAGGCAACCAAGTAACTGCAATGCTGTGATGTAATAATAAACAACAGAAATCTATTCAAAATGCCAATAAATAGAGAGAGAAGAGTTTAGTGGGTCAAAGAAAGCTGTATGAGAGGGAAGTGAACTGAATCTTGAAGGATGAGCAAGAATGTGTTAATCTGAGAAAAGTAAAGGGTGTGCCAGACAGAGCAGCATGTTTATTCAGGACTTTACTCAACAAATGTTTGTTGAAGACCTAGTATGTGCTGAGCACTGCTGCAAGTGCCGACGGCATAGCCAGCACAAAGGGAAATAGCCCCTCCGGTGTCCCTCCCTGCCTCTCCCTCTCTCTGACCCACGTCATCCTGTACCTCTGCAGATCTGCCACTGTGGGTGTTTACTGCATATGGAGCCCTATGGAACAGTTGGCATACTTGATCCAAGAGAACAGGGTCCTGGCTGCTTTTGTGCTGAGGAGGACGTGAGGGTTTGTGTTTCTCAGTGTTTTGATCAAAGGCATGTTACATGAGAACGCCTTGGAAGTGTAATCTGAGTCCCCTAAGGCACCTCTCCATCTCTCTCAGGCCACAATTTGACCAAGGACTATCTTTGGCCCAACACCCCTTGCAAGGGTCAAATATTAACACAGGCATTAGCTAAAGAGAAAGAATAAAGTAAGAGAAAATACAAATGTAATGAAGTCTGGAAGAAGTTTCAAAAGTCAACCTAGTGATGATGCAGGGTTTTTAGGGGGAAGATCAGTGGAAAGAAATACAGGCAGCTATGGACAGGTGAAAGATAAATCATAAACATGTTGTTTTATGGTAAAATTAGAATTCCATTTCCAGTAAGTTTGGGATCCATTTACATAGAGTGCTAGAAAGGAAATGGTCTTCTTTGTTGTCTATTTGAGTTCTACTGATTTACCAGAGTAAGTCCCCTAGTCCTTTAAAACCAACTCTCTTTTCCAGCTGATTGGCTGGAGGGGTTGGCATAAGGTTTATAACAGAGAGAGAGAGAGAGAGAGAGAGAGAGAGAAAGGAAGGAAATAAGAGGAGAGAGAGGGTAGGATGAATGTGTTATAACATGTAAAAACATTTATCTACATTTCATTTTGTCTTTTTTAGAGGGAGAGTGAGCGCGTGCGTGCGCAAGCACACACACACACACACGTGCACAAGCAGGGCATAGGGACAGAGGAAGAGAGAGAATCTCAAGCAGACTCTGTCCTGAGCTGGGAGCCTATGCAGGGCTCAGTCTTACAACCCTGAGATCCCAACCTGAGCTGAAATCAAGAGTCAGACGATTAACTGACTGAGACACCCAGGGCCCCATCTACATTTGAATCTTTTTTTTTTTTTTTTAAAGATTTTACTTATTTATTCATGAGAGACACAGATAGAGGCAGAGACACAGGCAGAGGGAGAAACAGCTGAAGGCAGATGCTTACTGATGCTTACTGATGAGCCACCCAGGCATCCCTACATTTGAATCTTTGAAGTTATATAGGTCCTAGTGCAAAGTGACTAATGACTTTACAACACACAAGAGCAGTTCTGCACTCACTCCCACATCTCCTTCCTCTGAAGCCAGCCATCTCCACCTTTTTGATGATTCATTTCATGTTTACTTATATATTTTTAAATAACATGTTTGCATCATTCCTTGAGTTTTCGTATTGACTTGTCACTACGGTAGATAAGTCACTCTGACTTATTTCTTTTTACTCCTGCCTCCCCTGCCATGTCCCAATAGAGTTATACTTTAATATCATTTAGCTCAATATTCATTTTTTTACATTAGTGTTGTAATTGAGCCATGTAATAAACTGTGACTACTTTTCATTTTCTGTATGAAATTTAATTTTTTCCTGGCAGTAAAAAGTTTGCTAGCTTGCTTTTCTAATACTTATCAGTTATTTAACTCCAAATTTTGCCATTCTCTAAAACTCCTGTCAAGACCTTCAGGCATATCAGGCTTCCTAGTGGTTTGCAGTTTCCAGAAGGCCATCACTCATGGCTGCCTGACCTACTCCAGTGTGAACCACTGGCTCTTTATTCTAAGGTACCCAGGTGTCACTTTGCCATGATTATCTTGCTATCTTCTTGGAATCTGTAGTTTTTTGGATCTCATATCCTCTTTCACAGGTAACCCCCTCATTTTTGTGGAACACACCATCTGGGGCTGAATTAATGGGAAGCTAATTATTTGAAGCCAAGTATGTCTAAAAATATCTTTACCCTTTCACTTGATGGATAGTCGACTGGGGATAAAATTCTCAGTTGGATATAGTTTCTCTTCAGAATTTTGAGGTAGTTTCTCCATTGCCTACTAGCTTCCAATATTGCTGGTGAGAAGTTGGACACCACGTTGAATTCTTCTTCTTTGCATGTTTCTTCTCCTCCATATGATTTTTTTCCTGTAAGCTGCTTTTCTTCTGTTTATTTTAGGCTCTAACTTCTACATTTTTGGCTAATAATTAAGTATGTGGATGAAAAACTGCTAAGAGTTTTTGAGGACATGAATCAAGCTTCTCATTGTAAAATTCTCTATAAGATGAGCTATTGAGGGGTGCCTGTGTGGCTCGGTCAGTTGAGCATCTACCTTTGACTCAGGTCATGATCCTGGGGTCCTGGGATCGAGTCTTGCTTTGGGCTCTCTGCTCAGCAGGGAGTCTGTTTTTCCCTCTCCCTTGTCCCTTTCCCCGGCTCTTGTGCTGTCTCTCTTTCTCACAAGTAAATAATTAAAATTTTAAAGAAACCATGTGCTTTGGGGGCCTTTTCTTCTTTATTTTTTTTGGATTGTTAAGTTTTTGTTTTAATTCCAGTTAGTTATCATATAGTGTTTTTTTCTTTTATTTTTTAAAAAATTGTTTGTATATTTTTTAATGGAGTTCAATTTGCCAACGTATAGCATAACACTCAGTGCTCATCCCGTCAAGTGCCCCCCTCAGTGCCCGTCACTCAGGCACCCCAACCCCCCACCTCCTTTCCACCACCCCTTGTTCCTTTCCCAGAGTTAGGTGTCTCTCATGTTCTGTCACCCCCACTGATATTTCTCACTCATTTTCTCTCCTTTCCCCTTTATTCTCTTTCACTATTTTTTATATTCCCCAAATGAATGAGGCCATATAAAGTTTGTTCTTTTCCGATTGACTTACTTCACTAAGTATAATACCCTCTGTTCCATCCACGTTGAAGCAAATGGTGGGTATTTGTCATTTCTTTTTTTTTTTAAACATTTCTAATGGCCAAGTAATATTCCATTGTATATATAGGCCACATCTTCTTTCTCCATTCATCTTTCGATGGACAGCGAAGCTCCTTCCATAGTTTGGTTATTGTGGACATTGCTGCTATAAACATTGGGGTGCAGGTGTCTCAGTTTTTCACTGCATCTATATCTTAGGGATAAATCCCCAGCAGTGCAAATATTGGGTCATAGGGCAATTCTATTTTTAACACTTTGAGTAACCTATACACAGTTTTCCAGAGGGGCTGTACCAGTTCACATTCCCACCAACAGTGCAAGAGGGTTCCCATTTTTCCACACCCTCTCCAACATTTGTTGTTTCCTGTCTTGTTAATATTCAACATTCTCACTGGTGTGAGGTGGTATCTCATTGTGGTTTTGATTTGTATTTCCCTGATGGCAAGCGATGTGGAGCATTTTCTCATGTGCTTGATGGCCATGTCTATGTCTTTTTTTGCTGAAATTTCTGTTCATGTCTTTTGCCCATTTCATGATAAGATTGTTTGTTTCTTTGCTGTTGAGTTTAATAAGTTCTTTATAGATCTTGGATACTAGCTTTTTATCTGATAGGTCATTTGCAAATATGTTCTCCCATTCTGTAGGTTGTCTTTAGTTTTGTTGACTCTTTCTTTTGCTGTGCAGAAGCTTTTTATCTTGATTAAGTCCCAATAGTTCATCTTTGCTTTTGTTTCCCTTGCCTTCATGGATGTATCTTGCTGGAAGTTGCTGTGGCCAAGTTCAAAAAGGGTATTGCCTGTGTTCTCCTCTAGGATTCTGATAGATTCTTGACTCACATTTAGATCTTTCATCCATTTTGAGTTTATTTGTGTGTATGATGTAAGAGAATGGTCTAGGTTCATTCTTCTGCACGTGGCTGTCCCATTTTCCCAGCACCATTTATTGAAGAGACTGTCCTTTTTCAGTGGATAGTCTACCCTGCTTTGTTGAATATTAGTTGACCATAGAGTTGAGGGCCCATTTCTGGGATCTCTATTCTGTTCCATTGATCTATGTGTCTGTTTTTGTGCCAGTACCATTACTTAATGATCATAACTTTGTAGTACAACCTGAAATCTGACATTGTGATGCCCCTGGCTCTGGTTTTCTTTTTCAATATTCCCCTGGCTATTCGGGGTCTTTTCTGATTCCACACAAATCTTAAGATGATTTGTTCCAAATCTCTGAAGAAAGTCCATGGCATTTTGATAGGGATTGCATTGAATGTGTAATTCCCCTGGGTAGCATAGACATTTTCACAATATTAATTCTTCCAATCCATGAGCATGGAATATTTTTCCATCTCTTTGTGTCTTCCTCAATTTCTTTCAGAAGTGTTCTATAGTTTTTAGGGTATAGATCCTTTACCTCTTTGGTTGGGTTTATTCCTAGGTGTCTTATGCTTTTCAGTGCAGTTGTAAATGGGATTGACTCCCTAATTTCTTTCTTCAGTTTCATTGTTAGTGTATAGAAATGCCACTGATTTCTGGGCATTGATTTTGTATCCCGCCACACTGCCAAATTGATGTATGAGTTCTAGCAATCTTGGAGTGGAGGCTTTTGGGTTTTCTATGTACAGTATCATGTCATCTGCAAGAGGGAGAGTTTGACTTCTTCTTTGCCAATTTGAATGCCTTTTATTTCTTTTTGTTGTCTGATGCTGAGGCGAGGACTTCCAGTATTGTGTTGAATAGCAGTGGTGAGAGTGGACATCCCTGTCGTGTTCCTGATGTTAGGGGAAAGGCTCCCAGTGTTTCCCCATTGAGAATGATATTTGCTGTGGGCTTTTCGTTGATGGCTTTTAAGATGCTGAGGAATGTTCCCTCTATCCCTACACTCTGAAGAGTTTTGATCAGGAATGAATGCTGTATTTTGTTAAATGCTTTCTCTGCATCTATGGAGAGGACCATATGGTTCTTGTTTTTTCTCTTGTTGATGTGATCTATCACGTTGATTGCTTTACAAGTATTGAACCAACCCTGCATCCTGGGGATAAATCCCCCTTGGTCATGGTGAATAATCTTCTTAATGAACTGTTGGATCCTATTGGCTAGTATCTTGTTGAGAATTTTTGCATCTATGTTCATCAGGGATATTGGTCTATAATTCTCCTTTTTGGTAGGTTCTTTGTCTGGTTTTCGAATTAAGGTGATGCTGGCCTCATAGAAGGAGTTTGGAAGTATTCCATCCCTTTCTATCCTTTGGAACAGCTTTAGCAGAATAGGTATGGTTTCTTCTTTAAACGTTTGATAGAATTCCCCTGGGAAGCCATCTGGCCCTGGACTTCTGCGTCTTGGGAGGCTTTTGATGACTGCTTCAATTTCCTCCCTGGTTATTGGCCTGTTCAGGTTTTCTATTTCTTCCTGTTCCAGTTTTGGTAGTTTGTGGTTTTCCAGAAATGCGTCCATTTCTTCTAGATTGCCTAATTTAATGGCGTACAGCTGCTTATAATATGTTTTTTAAATCGTTTGTATTTCCTTGGTATTGGTTGTGATCTCTCCTTTTTTCATATGTGATTTTATTAATTTGAGTCTTTTTCTTTTTAATAAAGCTGGCTAATGGTTTATATATCTTATTAATTGTTTCAAAGAACCAACTCCTGGTTTTGTCAATATGTTCTACAGTTCTTCTGGTCTCTATTTCATTGAGTTCTGCTCAAATCCTTATTAGCTCTTCTTCTGCTGGTTGTAGGTTTTATTTGCTGTTCTTTCCCCAGTTTCTTTAGGTGCAAGGTTAGCTTGTGTATTTAAATTTTTTCCAGTTTTTTTGAGGGATGCTTGTATTTCGATTTATTTCCCCCTCAGGACTGCTTTTGCTGCATCCCAAAGATTTTGAATGGTTGTATCTTCATTCTCATTAGTTTCCATGAATCTTTTAAATTCTTCTCTAATTTCCTGGTTGACCCTTTCATCTTTTAGCAGGATGCTCTTTAATTTCCATGTGTTTGAATTTCTTCCAAATTACTTCTTGTGATTGAGTTCTAGTTTCAAAGCCTTATGGCCTGAAAATATGCAGGGGACAATCCCAATCTTTTGGTATCGGTTCAGACCTGATTTGTGACCCAGTATATGGTCTATTCTGGAGAAAGTTCCATGGGCACTGAGAAGAATGTGTATTCAGTTGTGTTTGGATGCAAAGTTCGGTATGTATCTGTGAAATCCATCTGGTCCAGTGTATCATTTAAAGCTCTTGTTTCTTTGGAGACGTTGTGCTTAGAAAATCTGTCATTTGCAGAAAGTGCTGTGTTGAAGTTTCCTACTATTAGTATATGTCTTTACTTTGGTTATTGATATACTTGGCAGCTCCCACATTAGGGGCATAAATATTCATGATTGCTAGGTCCTCTCTTGTTGCATAGATCCTTTAAGTATGATAAAGTGTCCCTCTTCATCTCTTACTACAGTCTTTGGGATAAACTTATTTATCTGATATGAGGATTGCTACCTCTGCTCTCTTTTGAGGACCTTTTGAATGGTAAATGGTTCTCCACACTTTCATTTTCAGGCTGGAGGTGTCCTTAGGTCTAAAATGAGTCTCTTATAGACAGCAAAGAGATGGGTCTTGCTTTTTTACCCAGTCTGAAACCCTGTGTCTTTTGATGGGATCATTAAGCCCATTCACATTCAGGGTTACCATTGAAAGATATGAATTTAGTGTCATCATAATACCTCTTCAGTCCCTGTTTCTGTGGATTATTTCTTTGGGCGTCCTCTTTCTTTTACAGAGTCCCCCTTAATATTTCTTGCAGAGCTGGTTTGGTGGTCATATATTCTTTCAGTTTCTGCCTATCTTGGAAGCTCTTTGTCTTTACTTCTATTCTGAATGACAGCCTTGCTGGATAGAGTATTCTTGGCTGCATGTTCTTCTCATTTTGGAGCCTGAATATATCCTGCCAGTCATTTCTGGCCTGCCAGGTCTCTGTGGAGAGGTCTGCTGTTAATCTAATAGTTCTCCCCATATAAGTCAGGCATCTCTTGTCTGTTGCTGCTTTAGGGATTTTCTCTTTATCTTTGGAATTTGCAAGTTTCACTATTAAATGAGGAGGTGTTGAATGGTTTTTATTGATTTTAGGGGAGGATCTCTCTATCTCCTTGATCTGAATGCCTGTTTCCCACCCCAAATTAGAGAAGTTCTCAGCTATGATTTGTTTAAATATGCTTTCTGGCCCTCTGTCCCTCTCGGTGCCCTCTGGAACCCCAATTAAACGTAGATTTTTCCTTCTGAGGCTGTCATTTATTTCCCTCAACTGTTCCTCATGGTTTTTAAATTGTTTTTCTCTTTTTTCCTCAGCTTCCTTCCTTGCCATCACCTTGTCTTCTATGTCACTCACTCTTTCTTCTACCTCATTAACCCTTGTCATTAGGACCTTCAGCTTGGTTTGGATCTCATTTCATTGATTTTTAATTTCGGCCTGATTAGATGTAAATTCTGCAGTCATGAAGTCTCTTGAATCCTTTTTGCTTTTTTCCAGAGCCACCAGTAGCTTTATAATTGTGCTTCTGAGTTTGCTTTCTGACACCAAATTGTAATCCAAATTCTGTAACTCTGTGGCAGAGAGTACTGTTTCTGATTCTTTCTTTTGTGGTGAGTTCTTCCTTCGAGTCATTTTGCTCAGTGCAGAGTGGCTAAAAACAAGTTGTACTGTAAAAGGAAGGAAAAAAAAAAGAAAAAACAGAAAATAATCAAGGAGGGGTACCCTCTGGTTCTATATACTGTAAATCCCTCGACTTCCCTTGGAGCTTTCCAGTGCTGCTCGGTCAACAACTTGCTCTTCCCCTGTGCTTCCAGTTGGTCTTCAGAGGGAGGGGCCTGCTGTGCTGATTCTCAGGTGTGTGCACCTGGGGGAGCTGCACCATCCCCCCGTCGGGTGCCGGGCTCAGTGGGAGTGTTTACCCCCCTTCGGCCTCTGTCCCCTGGCAGTCCCGCCCCTCTCAGGTCCAGGGTGACACAAGGAGGAACAACACCACTGGCAGCAGCCAGCTCTCCAGCTCTAGAGTCAGCTTCCGCAGTAATTACTGCAGTTCCAGTCCGCACTGGCCTGGGTGCTCCCGGGGCGGCTGGGGTGCTGACCTGCACAGCTTGGGGGCGCCCGGTGGCAGCAGCATCCTTGCTGTCCTGGTCCCTCCCAGCCTCCGGCTGTCCCAGGGGCAGCGCAGGATCATGGGCTGTGTCCCCAGTGGCCCTGGGATCCAGGGCCTGTGCTGCTGCAATAGCGCTCCCGGGGGCAGCTCCTGAAGGCAGCAGGGCACAGCCCCCCCACCCCCAGCCTCACCCCCAGCCCCAGCCCCAGCCTGACCCACCAGCTTCCCCCTGAGGCCTCGCCAGGCCCCCACTCCAGCCCTTTCCCAGTTCGGCCCACAGTCTGTGGCGCTCCCCTCCCATCCCCGGGTGCACTTCCTGTATTAGTGACTCCGGGAGACTGGAGGCCCCACTGCCCCTCCTGCGGTTCTGCCTGAGTTCCCTGCTAAGTGCTTTTCGGTCTGGGAAGAATCCGGGGTGGATTTTTAAAGTTCCCACTTCTCCAGGGCTGGGCTTTCCTGTCCTGGAGGCTTTCGCATCCACCCCACCCCACCTAACCCAGCTCCTCGCGGGGCACCTCCCCCACTGGATTCTTTTTTTTTTTTTTTTTTTCCCGCCTTCCTACCTTGTTAGAAGGGGAAACCCTTCTCTCTGTAGCGTTCAGGCTGTTCTCTCTTTAAATCTCAGGTCGAATTCATAGGTTTTCAGGATGATTTGAAAGTTATCTAGGTAAGTGGGTGGGGCCAGGTGACTTGGGGACCCTACTGTTCCGCCGTCTTGCCCCATCATGTAATGTTATATTAGTTTCAGGTGTACAGTATAGTGATTCATCACTTATACACAACGCCAAGTGCTCATCATATCAAGTGCACCCCTTCATCCCCATCACCTATTTTGCCCATCTCCCGGCGCACCCTCCCTCTGGTAACCGTCAGTGTGTTATCTATAGTTAAGACTCTGTTTCTTGGTTTGTCTTTCTTTTCCCTTCGCCTATTTATTTTGTTTCTTAAATCCCACATATGATTGAAATCGTATGATTTTTGTCTTTCTCTGACTGACTTATTTCACCTAGCATAATACTAAGTCCATTCATGTTGTTGCAAATGGCAAGATTTCATTACTTTTTATGCCCGGGTAATATTCCATTGTATGTATATACTACATCTTCCTTATCCATTCATCAATTGTTGGACATTTGGGCTGCTTCCATTTCTTGGCTATTATAAATGATGCTGCTATAACTATAGGAGTGCATGTATCCCTTTGAATTAGTCTTTTTGTATATTTGGGTAAATATCCAGTAGTGAAATTGCTAAATCATAGAATAGTTCTATTTTTAACTTTCTGAGGAATCTCCATACTGTTTTCCACAGTGGCTGCACCAGTTCGCATTCCCATCAATAGTACATGAGGGTTCCTTTTTCTCTACATCCTCTCCAAAGACTGTTGTTTCTCGTGTTTTTTATTTTAGCTATTCTGACAGGTGTGAGGTGATATCTCACTATAGTTTTGATCATTTCCTTCCCACATCTGCATGTGTCTGTTGACCATCTCTATGTCTTCTTTGGAAAAATGTCTGTTCATATCTTCTGTTTTAACTGGATTATTTGTTTTTGGTGCGTTGAGTTTTATAAGTTCTTTATAGATTTTGGATACTAATCCTTTATCAGGTCAGTCATTTTTTTTTAAATATTTTTTTTTATTTATTCATGAGAGACACAGAGAGAGAGAGAGAGAGAGAGGCAGAGGGAGAAGCAGGCCCCAATCAGGGTGCCTGATGCAGGACTTGATCCTGGGACTCCAGGACCATGCCCTGGGCCAAAGGCAGGCATTAAACTGCTGGGTGACCCAGGGATCCCCCAGATCAGTCATTTGAAAATATCTTCTGCCATTCTGTAGGTTGCCTTTTAGTTGTGTTGATTGCTTCTTTTGCTGTGCAGAAGTTTTATATCTTGAAGTAGTCCCAATAGTTCATTTTTACTTTTGTTTCCTTTACCTCAGAAGACATCTCGTAAGAGGGTGTTATGGCCTATCAGAGAACTTATTGCCTCTTCTAGGATTTTTATAGTTTCCTGTCTCACATTTAGCTATTTAATCCATTTTGAATTTATTTTTGTGCGTGGTGTAAAAAGTGGTCCAGTTTCATTCTTCTGCATGTTGCTATTCAGTTTTCCCAACATCACTTGTTCAAGAGACTGTCTTTCTTGTTGGATATTCTTTCCTGCTTTGTCAAACATTAATTGGCCATATAGTTGTGGGTTTGTTTCTGAGTTTTCTATTCTGTTCCACTGATATTGAGGCCTTTTCACTGGGGAATTCCAATGTCAGTAACCTTTCCCCTTGGGCTGCTGAGATTCCTCAGAGAGAGTTCTCATCTTTTGCCTGGAGCTTCATGTGAAGGCTTAACTTCTACTCTTCTGGAACCTGAGCAGGGGAAGAAGGCTTGGTTGGGAGATAGGTTCATCATATAGATGTACATTCATTTAAATCTCCCTTGTCAATAGGGTATTTCTTTCTTTAACTGTGCATTGGTTTCTCAGTCCAGAGGCTCTCTCTTGGGAATAAAACCCCAGCCTTCTGACCAGGTGATGGAAGGGGAATTGTTGGCTGTACCAAGGATTAGGGGAGGGAAAGATCTTGGCATGTAACAATTTCTTGAAAAACTCTCAAACAATTCTTATTTTAGCCACCTCACTTTTTATCCCCACTGCCACCAATCTGTAGTCTAAATCAGACTGGCTCTTGGCTTTCCCTACTACCAGTTTAGGATTCAGCTTTCTTAGCTTTGCTAAATTGGTTACGCCCGTCCTTTTGCTTTACAGCTTCTAAAATTTATTTGCTGCTTTTTCTTCTTTTATTCTCCTTGTCCTTATGGCTTTATGTATTTTTTTTTAATCTTTCTACTGTTATTTTAGTAGGGTTTGGAGTGGGACCAGAATCATATGCATATGTTCAATCTGCTATCTTCACCCAGAAGCCCAGAAAACTTTTAAATTGAGGGTAAAGAGATGCTATTCCTATTACTGAATCTTGAACATTAATTGAAGCCAGAAAATTAGCAACCAGATAGCATAAAGTTTCAAAGCTTAGATGCTGGAATTAAGCCTGGGATTGAACCCTTTGTCGGCCACTTGCTGGGTTTCTGATCTTTTGACATTTACCTAACCTCTACTAGCCTCAGTATTTTTTAACAGTACAATAGAGATAATAATCAGGTCCCTTTTGAGATTTTAAAAAAAGATTTTATTTATTTATTTGAGAGAGCGAGAGAGCACAAGAGTGGAGAGGAAGAAGCAGGCTGCCCATCAAGCAGTGAGCCTGATGCAAGGTTTGATCCCAGGACTCCAGGATCATGACCTGAACGGAAGGCAGCTGCTTAACCCACTGAGCCATCCAGATGTCACTCCTTTTTGAGATTAAAGTACATATACATCTATGATGTGCTTTTTACATTGTCTAAGTTCTAGAACTTTGCTCAATAAATTGAGGGAACTTTGGTGCCCATGATAAGACAGTCAGCAAAGATAAACCATAGTAAACAACTTTATGACCTTCTGATTGCATGTTATTGAGCACCCATTAAAGACCAGGCGCTGTGCTGGACACTAGGTATATCTTGGAGAACAGAATACACAAAAGGTTAGCTTTTGAAGAGTTTAGAGCAATAAATAAGCAAAGTAAACATATATTTAAAATTTGTGCTAAGTGCTATAAAGGAAAAGAACAGAATGCTGTGAAGGAGAATAACCAGGGAGAATTATTTTGGGTCTGTCTGTTGGGAAAAGCTTTTAATAACTGAGAATATTACTTATGACAAATCCAGATAAATATTATAGTGGATCAATAAAGTGCACATACTTTTTAGCTAGTCAAGGTAAATTAATATTAACATGCAACACATAGGTCAGAGGGATTAGAGATGTGATTTTTCTGTCAAGTCATTTAACTTCTCTTGGCCTTAATTTTCTCATCCATAAAACAGATTGGACAGAATAATCTCTCAACTCACAGCTTCTACAATTCCATACAAACTTAGGATGGTAAGAATATTATAAATGAGGTTAATTGTAGACAGAACAAACTTTCCCCCATTTATTCCCCATTATATAGTTTTATCACTGAATTTATTTTATTTTATTTTTTAGTAAAACATAAAAATCATTCAACATGATTGAAGGAAGAAGTGAAAGAATCTTTCCCCTCCTTCCCCAGCCACCAAGGACTCCACAGCTTCGGTCCTAGCTAACTCAGAGGTCTTCTGTAGCGTGCCTCCATTCATTCTGAGCACATGATGTTATGGTCTCTAGGATGAAAAACATAACTAGAAGACCAGAAGGTAAGTGACAAAATGTTAATAGTGTTTAGTGTTGCTATTTTCAACTTAATTGTTTCCTCCTAATATTTCTCTTTTTTCCCCCTGCAATTTGCTCATATTACTTTTATAATCAGGAAAATGAATTTTATTTAAACAAATAAGGCTTGGTGTAATGAATAATAACAAATATACTTTATCTCTTTTTTTTATTCTTAAGGAGAGGAGAGCTATTCATTTGATAAAAAGTTTGTGTGTTGATAGTTTTTTTTATTAAAGATTTTATTTATTTATTCATGAGAGACACAGAGAAAGAGAGGGAGAGGCAGAGACATAGGCAAAGGGTGAAGCAGGCTCCATGCTGGGAGCCGGACATAGGCCTCGATCCCGGGACTCCAGGATCATGCCCTGGGATGAAGGTGGCGCTAAACCGCTGAGCGACCCGGGCTGCCTCATGTGTAGATAGTTCTAACTAGTAATTATATTTTGCTGCAACCAAATTATCTGTGACAATTTTGTCTACAGATGGTTTTTAAAAACATGACAGCCAGTCTGTATTTCAATTTTTGATAATCATGTAATGTATTCATAAAAGAAAGTACTGGCCTTTATCAGCAAGATCTTCCTTTGTATGATGAGTATGGGGGCAGACTTCATGGAAAACAAAAATTTCTCTGATATCCTTCAGTAATTAATAGAGTCGCAGATTCATTATCCTTAGAAAAGAATGGACGATTGAATATTCTGTCTTCTCTCCTTATCTAATGTTTTTCTTATTTTTAATCTTAGTTTTGTTTTGGTTTTATTACTTTCTAGGAATCATAGGAAGGTCAGTAGTATAAACATATTCCCATTGAATGATCCATGTTGGATTCCCCCGTATCAAATGATACCAGAACTCTCCTAATTCTTCAAGAAGTTCAGGTAGAGATTTATTATGTAATATTGTTCATGAAATTAAAAAAAAACCATTCCATTTACTTATTTGAGAGACAGAGCACAAGCAGGAAGGAGAGGGAGAGGGAGGCTCCCCGCTAAGCAGGGAACCTCACGTGGGGCTTGGTTTCAGGACTCTGAGATCATGACCTGAGCCAAAGGCAGCCACTTAACCCACTGTGCCCCTGTTGTTCATGAAACTTCAAGGGACTGAGGATGTTCCATGAATGATGTAGATTGGATCAGTGCCTGGGTGCTATGGAGTTACCACCAAGGTTTGTGAGTTTTTTTTTAAAGATTTTATTTATTTACTTGAGAGAGTAAGAGTGAGAGAGAGAGAGAGAGAGCACAGAGGGAAAGGAAGAAGCAGATTCCCTGCTGAGTCAGGCTCAATCCCAGGATCCCGAGATCATGACCGGAGCTGAAGGCAGACACTTAACTGAGCCACCCAGGTGCCCCCAAGATTTATGAATTCTTATTCATATCAAGCACAGCCTATGGTCTGGATACATGACACTTATCACTATTTTTTAAATATTTATTGATGCTATAGAATTCATTTAAAGCTATTAAGACTTTTTTTTCAGTATGCATTTTGTTGATAAATATTTTCTTAAAGTTTAGGAAACATTTTTCCAGTGAAAAGAGCATGATATGGAATATGTATCTTTGAATGACTATAAATATTGTTTTCATATATAAAGGGTAAGAGTCCATCCCTACCTGACCATTTAACTATTTGTATGGACCATTTAATTTTCCTCATTTGAAAAACAGAGAATACAGTACAACCTGTATTTATTCCTCTAGGAATTTCATGAGTCTCGAGTGCTTTGAAGAAACCACATACTTTGAGAGGTGCCTGGGTGGCTCAGTTGGTTACGTGTCTGCCTTCCACTCAGATCATGATCCCAGGGTTCTGGAATGGAGCCCTATGTCCAGCTTCCTGCTCCACAGGGAGTCTGCTTCTCCTTCTACTCCTCCCACCCTCCTCAACCCCCCTAAATCCTGCTCTTTGTCTCTCTCTCTCAAATAAATAAATAAAAAGTTTTAAAAAAGAAGCCACATACTTTGAAAGTATCAGATGTCACTGTGATGACAGTTATTATCACCATTGTCCACATAATACCACATAATAATTTGAAGCATAATGAGAGAATTGAAAAAAATAAAGATGCACCTACCTTACTACCTCAGGGTTAGGGAATGAGGTTCACATTTTTTTATTTTAAAGTGCATTAAAGTTTTAGTTTTTGTTGTTTACCTTAGTAATAATTTGTTTAAAAAATAGAAGCGAAATTTCTGGGTCAGCATGACAGAATGAGTACATGCAGAAATCTCCACCTTCTGTTCTAAATGCATAGGAATGTGAGATAAAATATTAAATAATATATATAATCACATTGGAAAAACTTCTATGGACAAACGCAGAGAGGGAAACTATGGAGATAAGCGAGGCCTGAAGACTTCGTGGTGCTTGGGAAGCTGGGATTGAGGCAGAGCAGTGGCATCCTTGCCTTCATGAGATCAAGCACGAAACATGCCCCAATCAGGAAAGGATGGAGATGTAGTCCTCTTCTTCCATATGGAGACAAGGGCTATTTTCTTTGCTCTCAAATATCACCTGTGTCCTACAAACATGAAGACATGCATGAAGACAATCAGTGTCATGAGAAACAGTCATAAATCCATAAATAAGAAAATTCATAACTAAAGAAAGAACACTAACAGAATAGTCTAGAAAGGCCTTAAAGTTTAAAACTGTCAAAAAATATCATCAGAAAGCAGAATCATACTCCATATGATAATATGATTAGGAGTTTATAAGAGCAGAAGAGTCATACATGAAAATGAACTTATGGGAAATCTTGGAAATAGAATATAGTCATAAAATTTAAAAATAGAACGGATGGCCTAAACAGTAATTTTGAAAGAGCCAAAGAGAGGGATAATGAATTGGAGGATAGAACAAAAGGAGTTTTCCAGGATGCAAAGACAAAGAGATGTGAGAAATATGGAAGATAGAAATGGGATGCAGGACATTAAAAAAAGTTAAAATCTTAGGAATCAGGGCACCTGGGTGGCTCAGTGGTTGAGCATCTGCCTTTGGCTCAGTTCATCATCCCAGGGTCCTGGGATTGAGTCTCACATTGGGGTCCCCACAGGGAGCCTGCTTCTCCCTTTGCCTATGTCTCTGTCTTTCTGTGTCTCTCATGAGTAAATGAATAAAACCTTTTAAAAAATCTTAGAAATCACTATAGAGAAAGAACCAGTAGTATACTCCTCAGTCATAGCAATAGAAGCTGAAAAAGAATTCAGTTATTGCTTCAAAGTACTGAGAGAAAATAAATGAAAACTTAAAATTTGATACTTGGAAAAATTACAAAAACATTAAATGGACAATTTTCTAGTAATATAATAAATTGCCAGAATCAACCTAAGAATAAATAGAAAACCTATTAAATGGGAACTATAACCATGAAAAATCATGAATTAAGTAGTCAAAATTTTCCTCTCATACTCCAGAAAGGTCACCAGGGCCATATGGTTTAAGAAGTGGTGGTTGCAAATCTTAAAAAGAAAAAAAAGATAATGCCTATTTTACACAAACTGTTTTTGGAGAAGGAAGAAAGGCAGAAGCCTGCTATCAGGCTAGCATAATCTAGATGCTAAATCTAAAAGATTTAATTATAGAACTTGGACTGTATCCCAAACTCATAGCAGCTGTTTCATCTGGGGAGATGGAAAGGAGCATAGCATTGATGGTTCAATGGGACCTCAGCTTTATCAATCATATTTTAATCCCCTTATTTAAAAAAGACATGAAGCAATAATATGACAAGGATATTAAGAATTGTTAATTTTGTGTGGTAGGCACATTTAAATTATTTTTTACATTTCTAACTTTTAAAGTTTCCTTCTAAAAAATCTACAACAAATTACTTTGCTGTTCAGCTTCAATAGGGAGAAAATCACCCCTTTATTTTTTAAAGATTTTATTTATTTATTCATGAGAGACACACACAGAGAGACAGAGACAGAGAGAAAGAGAGAGAGACACAGAGAGAGGGGCAGAGACACAGGCAGAGGGAGAAGCAGGCTCCATGCAGGGAACCCGATGTGGGACTCAATCCTGGGCCTCCAGGATCACGCCCTGGGCCGAAGGCAGGCACCAAACCACTGAGCCAACCAAGGAACCCCCCAAATCACCCCTTTAAAGCATATTAAAATGTACCAACCTAAAAAACAGCTGTCAGACCTGGCCAAGGATAAGAAGCCTAGAATGTATTATTTTTAGATCAATAAATCCTGAGTAGTTCAAATTACTCCGGGTCTTGTGAACATTATCATCTTTTCTCATGTAAATTACTGAAAGGTTAGAGAGTTTTGCTTATTTATTTATTTGTATTATTTTATTTTTAAAAAGATGTATTTATTTATTTTGGAGAGAGATGTAGAGTGTGTGTGAGCAGGAAGGAGGGGCAGAGGGAGGAGAGAGTCCTAAGCAGATGCCACACTGAGCAGGGGGCCTGATGCAGGACTTGATCTCATGACCCTGAGATTATGGTCTGAGCCAAAGCTAAGATCCCACACTTAACCAACTGCACCACGCAGGCTCCCCGAGAGGTTTATTTTGAAAACATTCATTGGCCAATGACTCTCCAGAGTTGAACAGTTATTAACCAACCATTTTTGAATTCAGACATATTTTTATCCAACAAATTTCAGTGGGGGTGCCCACTACATTCTTTGTGCTACCTGACTCAGCAGTGCATCTACAGGGAGAGAGATCTGATCCCTGTTCTTTTTTTTTTTTTTTAGATTTTGTATTTATTCTGAGAGAGAGAGAGAGAGAGAGAGAGGCAGAGACACAGGCAGAGGGAGAAGCAGGCATCATACAGAGAGCCTGATGTGGGACTCCATCCAGGGTCTCCAGGATCACGCCCTGGCCTGCAGGTGGCGCTAAACCGCTGCGCCACGGGGGCTGCCCCTGATCCCTGTTCTTAAGTTGGGAAGATGGACAAGAAGGTCCATGCTGACAGTAGAGTGGAATTAGTAGTGTGTACAGCGCCGTGGATTCTAACCCTAGAGATCAGGGATGTTTGATTCCAGTACTAGTGTTAATCATCAAACAAAAATAAAAAATGTTGAGTGGAGGGCGAAAGGCTGTTTTAGTCCAAGGGAATGGCATTCACACATGGAGAGAACATCCCAAGGACTGCAAGTTTGGGATTGCTGCACAGGACGGCCCTGAGTTTAGAAGCTAGATTGTGGTAGGCTCCTGTCTCTGCAGCTGAAGATTTTGAACTTCATCTGGGAATTACAGGAAATCACTGACACACAAAACAGTATGCTCTCTATCTGGAGTCCAGAGAAGTCCATTTCTACTCTGACCTCTGTGGAAGGATAATTGGGGGGAAGTGCAGTATGCTACACTGTCTGTGCAAGGGTGCTGATGCAGGAGGGCCTGAGCGTGAGCCTGAGCCATACATAGGGCTGCATTCCAACATATGTCAGTACCTGTCTTATGTCCCGATAGAGCAGACCTGAGAGATAGTGATCGGCTCTGGGAATTTAGCCACCTGCCGAGAGACAATTCATTCTAAGAAAAGAAAAGTTTAGTATCAAATGTATAGTGGTGGAAAGGAAGAGGTGAGTCTGAGGTAACAAGATGCCTATTCCTTCCCCTATGAACTCGTGACTGGGAAGACACTGGAGTGAGAGCAAGGAAGTGTTCCTCTGGTATTCCTCAACAGTGTGTAATGCACAAAAAGGCACACTTCCCCACTGCCCCTCTTCATTTTTCTCCAGAAATGAGTGTAACTCTGGTACCACGGTGGTCAAAGTCTGTGGTACCCAGCAGAGGTGGCTGCAGAGGAAAGGAGTCTCATAGGCACAAGACAAGGGAAGCCGTGGTGGTGCTTGGGAGATGCAGTTGTCCACAGCGGAAGTGACAGGCATGTCTTATGCTTGTGTTGGCACTCAGTGGGAGTTGGTTGACAGGTAAGGGCAGGGTGGGTGCTGTAACATCTAGCAAAGTGGGGTGGAGCGGGAGAAGAGGAAGAAAATGTTAGCTGGCTGGAGTTTTGTTAGTGCAAAAGGGGTACCCCCATTAGGACACAGATATAATTGGCCTGAGGTGTGGGGGCCCCCTTTCCTCTTCTACTCTGGCAACTGAAGGCAAGAACCAGCAAGATACAAGCTAAAGAGGATGCCTGAACCACTTCTCTCAGATAAGCTGCCCCAATTCCCAGAATACTAGCCCCTGGCAACTTCACATCACTTACTGTAAAAGTGTAAAAGGTTAGGTTACTCCCCACACTCTAGAACAAGTGCCCAATTGCTCTCAGAGATAGTACATCCCTCATCCAAAAGGAAACCTAGCCTGCCGCTTGCATCCAGCTAATCTTCTACATTGCTGCAACGAGGCGCTTTGGTTTTATCATTGCCTTCACAGAGAGCAGAGTTAGGTTTTCATGATTCTTCACGACTCTGTTCTCTCTGCTTTCATAGCCATAGCTAAAGCCAAATGAACTCGTTCACAAAGAACGAGCAATTTCATCTGATCCTTATTATTCGTGTTGAAATTGCGATTGTGTTATTCTGACTGACAGGTTCTCAAAAGAGATTCAGTGAAATCCTCGATCAAATTCACTAGGAAACAGAAGGTTTCAAGTAGGCGTGCCTGGCTAGTGTCCCCGAGCGGCTCAGTAACAGCACATCAAAAGACTGCTGAATTCTTATTTCCCATCAGAAAAATAACAAAGCCAATCTGAAATATGGGAATGTTTTGAGGGCAGATGGAATTAGCCTAGTAGTAAACACATTTTTTGGCTGCTTCTTTTTTCTCCCCGGTTGCTATGTTTAATGCGCTGAAAGAAAGCTGTTTGCTTGCAGAATCTTATTATAGAGCAGAAATACACTTGTTCCAGAGAAGAGGAATTTAATCGGTTCCAAGTCGAATGATGTTAACAGGTGTCATCTCACCAACCCAGGACTTGAAATAGGTTTTTATAAAAAGGACTAATACATATTTTTCTGGCTCTCGCTCCCACCTGTTATATAAGACCGCATGCTCCTGTCATGGTCCTCCTGATGGTTTCCAGCAACTTGAGGAGGTGGTTCACATGGACTCATGCACAAGTGCTGTTGGCTACCACACAGTGCTTGGCTTTTCCCTGCTTTTTAGCTTAAGCTACTCTCGCTGCTATTTGCTACTAAGGCCTGCAGAGCTTAATACGAACTGCAACTTGGTCTTGACTGGTGTTTTTGCTTCTGCCGGGCTCTGCGACGCCGGCAGAAGGAAGTAACATCGCTGGTTCTGTGGATATGCTGAGGTCCGCGAGATGGCACAGGTGGAGGGAGAATCTCTCTCTCTCCGGCTCAGTGCTACACGCTGTTGAGGTTAATTGTTCAAAGAGGTATGGAGTTTTGAGCCATAGCTCTGTCTCCTCTAGGGCCCAGACTCCAAGCTAGAGTGAAGCAGGATGGCTAATATGTGGGTACGGTGACCACAGGAATGTGCCTCTCACTGACAGCAATGCCATCAAGGTGGATGCCCCCTGAAATCATAATCACATCTGCACCGAAGCCGTGCACCCCATGGGCTGCTCCCAGTCAATGATTGAGCATAAGACGAAGGCCATCTCATCCCTGGGGGACACGAGATGTCTCTGACATGTAACTGACTTGAAGCTGATCAAACTTTCCTTAGAACTGAACTGCAGTCTGAGATGCTCCTACCCAACCTCCCTTTTCTTTTTCCCTTTTTCTCTTGCTGTTTGATGACTTTCTCAGTTTCTCTCTCCCTCCATATTTTTTCTCTCAGGAATTTCTCCTGATATATTTTTCTTTTGCATATTTAGTTCCATCTTGGCATCTACATCTCACAGGACCTGGCTAACCAGTGAATTTGTGTTATGTACAGTGGGATGACTATGTCTTCTTCCTGTTGCTGAGCCACGTATATCTTTTTGGTCACTTTCCTTCAAAGGAGTTTTCTCTTCCAGGTTGTGTCTAGATCCTTTTATGAATAGGTTTGACATTGACCTCAACATCCTCCACTTGTGTTTGCCGGGCAGGCTCAGACATGTCTGGGTCTCAGTAGGGGATGTGATGCAATGGAGGTGCAGACTGAGCCCCGTGCTATACATTCTAGAGCATCTATTATGATACTTCATTGTTTCGATGCACAGCTAGAGAACAAAAGAAATAAAAGAAACCATCCCTGCCTTTGAAATTAAAATCCAGTTAGTGAGTGAAAAAGTCACACGTGTGCCAGAAGGAATTGAGAATACAGATAATGTTCATTACTTTTTGAAGGACGTGGAGAGAGCTTCAAGAAATAGGGTTTCCTCTTTCTCTGGGTTAGTACTTGTGTGTTTAGGATAATGAAAAAGCATAGCAGAAAGTGGTTTCTTTCCTTCTGAGCAGCTCCACAAGAAGCTGGATGTGAAGATGTGAAGGTGAGAAAGGCATCGTCCTCATCATCATACTCATTACTGTGATGTGCTAAGAGCTTATCACCTTTCATCAGGCCTTGCTGATTTCTCCCGTCGTGTGGTAGACTTGACATAGAAGCCATGGACTGCCTCAAGGTGTTCCCTTTTTGCTAAGTAAAAAGGTGGTTGAAAATAGGGATTTAAATGAGGAATAAGCAGGCACAAGGGCTCAGCCCTGATTCTCAAAGGGTGTGCTGTGCCGCAGATGTCTAGTGGCGGTGAGGCGGGGAGGGTGCGGAAGTGCCAAGTGGATCACCAGGACCGACGTCAGTGTGAACACTATTTACTTGGCTTTTTTGGCCCTTGGCTGAATTCTACATTAATAGGCATGGAAATAACGTCAAAGGTTTTTCAGTACGTCTTTTGTTGATGGGTAGAATAGTACCTTAAAAGAAAGTTGATAGGGGATGAGTGCTGTTAAGTCATGGGAATTCCTCCCAGAAAGGAAAATATTAACAGACTTTAAGGAAGGTTAATTGAAAGGGATGCATTTGCTTTGGCACTGAGGTTTGAAATCTTGTTTTTTTTTTTTGTTTTGTTTTTGTTTTTATTTTGTTTGAAATCTTATTATTCTCGGTTTCTTAAATGGGAGACAGTAATGTTGCTGTTGTTGTTGTTTTAAGAGACCTGCAAATCCTCAAGGCTGAACTCTCCCATAGGCATTTGAATAGTTGTCAGGTGACTTTGGGTGGTTTGCATACTTTTCTGGAGAGGGTTAGATCAAACTAATAAGAAGCTAAATTCTCAATGTAATCACACTCTCCTGTGACATCACAGGATAAGCCACTAGTATGCAGAAGCTTCTGAAGCCTCTATCTGGGAATTTGTCAATGCACTGGGCAGAGTTGTCCCTGGTATAAATTGGATAAACTCAAACAGGACAACCAAGTAGACAAATGGAACTGACTCATGATGAAGCAGTAGGATTTTCCCTCCCGGTTACGTTGAAATTGACCAATTCAACCAAACTGGCAGCGTTGGTGAGCTGTTTTGGAATATGATTAACACTTCCCCATTGTATTTAATGTTTTAAATGTTTTACAGCAAATTCTATTTGAACATGTACAAAATAAATGTTTGTCTGCTAAATACAAGCTTTTTTTTTTTTTTTTTTTGTGGGGGCGTAGTACTTGGTTTATTTCTGATGCAGGGGAATCTCGGGACAGTGGCAGGTTCCGGGCTGAGGGGGTGGGTGTCGGGGACGGAGCTAGAACTCCACCTTGCTGGTGGGGAAGGCCTCGTCCTGCATGGACACGGTGCTGTTGCTGCCCAATCACATGGTATAGTATGAATTTGATTCTATGTGAATCAAAAAAGATAAAGGTTTTCCAAGTATCAGATTCCTTTACCAAAAATATCTTGGGAATTTGAGATTGTGTCTGTGCAGCCTGAACATGAATAGAAAGTAGCAGAATGGATTTTTCCCCCCATTGGGTGGGGAGATTAATGGCTAATAGTAATTTTCTTTATGATTTAGTATTTTCAAATGTCCTCTAATAAATATATAACTTTTTGATTGTCCCTAAAATAATTTTGAGTGGATTAAAAAAAGGTCCGGGTGTGGCTTGGTGACGGGAAAACACTCCCAGCGTTTGAAACGAGCTGGCAAGGGCTCCGAGGCAAAAGACAGAAATCTGACTACATTCAAGGGGTTTGCCAGATGGCAACAAATCAGTGCCAATGTTCGATTGAGCTATAATTATTATATACTATCTGTCACTTTACCAAGCTATCTTTTTACAAGGCATGTGGTGACAGAATGTTGTCTTAACATTTTCTTTCATTGAGTGTATGTTGAAAATGAAGAAATGGATGGAAAGTCTTCCTTTTAGAAACATCTCTGGAGTATGAGGCACGGTAGGGAGAGGTTTGACTATGAACACAACTCTACAGGGAATTTTGCTGGTTTATGCCTTCTGGGAATGCTTTATTTTGATTGACCCTAACCGGGAATTCAGAGGGGGTTTGCTCTAGTATCTGTAAGGAAGAGATTTGCTGAGCAAACACAGTTGCTGGGGTCCTATTGAAAGTGCTTCACTGATATACTTTCCAGTTCAGTTAAGTACTTCAGGGGCTCCACTCACCTCCAGACATCTGAAATGTTGATTGTAAGCTCATTGTAACAGCCTAGTTTTAGTTAGTGTTTGTAATAGAAAGTTATACAAGTCTATTTCTTGCAAGTAGGTTCCATTACTCACGATCGCACTAGTTTCAACCAGGTCTCCTTTTACCCTCTAGGTCTCTCCCAAGGATTGAGTTTTGCTGTATGAGTTTGCTGCAGTATTAGTTTACCGACAGAGAGATATAAACCATGGCTTCCACAGCTGTTTCAGATGAAACTGTATATTAATGTGTAAACTTCCAAAATACAGCTTAGCTGGAATGTTATGCAGAGCAGGTGACTGAGGAGATAGCTTTCACTGCTTGGACGAAGGTCAGTTTTGAAGGAGCTAGAGATGTCTGTTGAATTCTGGTGCCTGTGTGGTTTGGGAGGTGCATGTGCAAGGCAGAGAGCTCTTCTCATTTCAAATAGTTAAGGATATGGGTGGTGAAATGAAGTTGTATTTTTTTTTTAATTTATTTATTCAGAGAGAGAGAGACTGAGAGGCAGAGACACAGGCAGAGGGAGAAGCGGGCTCCATGCAGGGAGCCTGACGCGGGACTCGACCCTGGGTCTCCAGGATCAGACCCCGGGCTGCAGGCGGCGCTAAGCCGCTGCACCACCAGGGGTGCCCCTGAAGTTGTATTTTTAAAAAAGATTTTATTTATTTATTCATGAGAGACACACAGAGAGAGGTAAAGACATAGGCAGAGGGAGAAGTAGGCTCCCCATAAGGAGGCTGATGTGGGACTCCATCCCAGGACCCCAGGATCATGCCCTGAGCCGAAGGCAGATGCTCAACCACTGAGCCACCCATGCATCCCAAAGTCATTTTTTTTTTTTTTACATTCTCACATGATAAGTAGGGAAAGTGGCCAAATTCAGCACTGATCTGTTAATATTAATCTATCACTCTGGTTTTATGATGTTCGAAACACATGTTAGAGCTATTCATGAAGATGTAAAAGATAAATTTTAAATGCATATCAGTTGTGCCTGAAGTCAACTGGAAGGGAAGACTTTAAGTCCCTGTGGTGTTAGTACAAATAGGCAGCCAAAGGACTAGAGTCTTAGTCAACAGACTTCTATATTCCCCCTAAACACAAATAGCCTCAAACTTTTGGAGGTTGTTCCTTTGACATGTTTCATCAGTGACATCACGGTGATTGCCACCTCCCTCAGACTACTTTAGGCCCTGCCCAGAGTCCAGGAGTCCAGAGAGCCCGGGAGACAAGCGGGAGTGGGAGCCTGAGTTGGAGAGAGAGAGAAGAAGCCTACTGCAGCCAGGTGTGTCCTTGACCTTCTTTAGATGACAGCAGGATTTTTATACATAGCAAAGAGAGAGAGAGAGAGAGAAAGGAAAGTGTGTGTGTGTATGTGTTGTGTGTACAATTTGCAAATGAAAAACACAGAGGCATGTTTATATTTCTTAATGAGATAAGCAATACCTATTGTACCAAGTATTTTTTAAGGTGCAAAGAGTATTATTTATTCTTACTTGCCTTTTTTCCCCATCTCCTGGTATGCATTTCTCCCTTCCTAATTCTCAAAGCCTCCATTCAAAGAAGGTCAATGTCAGAGCTTTTATTTTTATTTTTATTTCACTGATATGGCAATCACTTTGGATCATATGGTGTGATCTTAACTCTGGGGAAGATTTACAATGAGGCCAAAATTGTCTTTGTGGGGTAACAACAGAAAAGCCAAAGGTTGCTGATCTGAATATCTACCTAACTTTGGTATAAATGTGTGTGAAAGTAAATTCCACTTCTTATTGTTAGCATATATGTTGATTAAATTGGATTTGTTAGAAATTCTCATCTTAACTCTTTGTGTTTTATCCACTTAAAAATATATAAAACAGCAAATATTCAAGTACACCATCAAAGTGCAAGAAATGGTAAGAGGTAAACTGTAGGAAATAAAGAAGTGTATGAGGTAGCCTGTCAATTCAGAGACTACTGGAGAAAAAAATGTAAAGAATCATAAAACCTAGTTTGAATACTAATTATAAAGCAACACTTGTGTACTATCACCCACATCAAGAAAGAGATCACTGCTGGCACATCAGAAGTCCATTCTTGATCATCTCTCCCTTTCTGGCCCACCATAGGTAATCACCATCTTGATTGCTAAGATAATCTTATTTATGCTTTTCTTTATGATTTTGCCACCTATGTCAGCATTCCTAAACTATAGTATTAAGTTCCCTGTTTTCAGTTTTGTATAAATGGAATAACATTCTTTGTGTCTTTTGTGAATTCTTCTTTGGCCTGACAATTCTATTTGTGAGATCCATCCATCTTGTGTGTTGCCATAGTTCATATATTTGCTTTGCTCTTATAGCATTCAAATGTATGAATATGCCAAAATTCATCACCCATCCCACTGTTGATGAACATCTGAGTTGTTTCCAGCTTGGGGATATTATGAAAATGTGGCTGTGAACATTTCTGTATATGTATCTTGGTGCACATGTGCTTGAGTTACTAGAGCAGAAGCAAAATAGCTGGATGATAGAGAGCACTAATAGCCTTAATAAAAAAAATGTCAAGTTGTTTTCCCAAAGTATTGAAATTTTACACGACTTTGTGTAGTCAGGGCAGTTAATTGCAGTAATAACTCATTTTTGTAATCACTCCTGTGTAGTAACCACAATTTTAACAACCAGTTCTAGTCTGCCAATTCTAGTTCTGCCTTTAACTTGCTATGTGCCATTATGCAAACAACATACCTCCTCTCTCAGTTTCTCAGCTACATTATGGGAGAGAGAAAAATCGTGGTAATATTTGCCTGAGTTGTGAAGGTCACAGAGTTGTGAAGGTCACACAAACACAGCTGTAGACGGCTTTCAATCACATTTTCTGATTGTTCTTGTTGGGTCACTATCCATGGATCCCTTTATTTAAGAGTTTAATCTAATAGGCAGATTTGGTGGGATAGTGATTTTGCCCTTCCTGAACTGGGTTGTTGTGATCATTATAAATATAATCTCTCTCTTCTTTCCCTCTCTCTCTTTTTGCGTATCTCTGCATTTCACCAAAATGCTCCCAAATAAATTAGTGTATGGAATAGGATTGTATTACATTAAGAGAGAGGAGCCTGCCTATGATTCTCATCCTTTGCCTCTAGGCTCCAGGCGTGGATTCATCACCTTCCCATTCCTCTCTGCTCTTGTATACCTTCTAACACATTCTCTCTACTTCCTTTATCCATTTATTTTCTTCTGTTTGCTTTCTCCTTCAAGCAAATCTTTGTAAAGAGTTTCATTGGAATCTACTATATCCTGAATGTGGAGGGTGAAAAGATGGATAACAATTAAAAAGGAAATGATACAAAAATCGGTCATTATCAGCCATTTTTAAAGCAAGATTTAACAAGCTACTGTTGACACCATCTAATCTGAACCTGTGTGTTAATTACACCAACCATTCCATAATATGAAGAATGATTATTTGGTTAGTGTATACAATTAATAATTTTGCCCATTAATAATATAATAAACAGTAATTATAACTAATAATTCAATCTGGTTAGATGGTTAAAAATGCTATTCAGGTCAAAAGCTTGCTAACCCTCCTTCCTACTCCCTGAACTCCCAACCTTAACAAATAAACAAAACTCTCCTTCCCCCTAAGCTTTTTCACTTCATAGTATCTAAAATCTTAGTATCTAATAAATATCTAGAAGTTTATCTTTAATCTTAATTTCATTTGGTTTGAGTACTCAAAGTACCAGTTGTACCACATTGTTGAAGGTAATAATCTCATCGATTGCACTGCACATGCTCTCAAAGTATGATTTCCTGCGTGTATATCTGTGCAAACTATAAAGATACCATCCCTGCTCTTTGAAGTGTTTACAATATAGGCACATCCTGCACTTGACTAAAAATAGCTGGCAGAAGCCCTTTTTGAAATAGAACCACCCATGAGGTTAACACTTGCTCTTTTGACTGAGTGCCTGTTATGCGAGGGACTTTTGGTTGACCCCCGTGGGCTCTGTGCCCAATTCAGGGCTTATAAGAGGCCAAGCAGCTGCTGTAAGCACTTCATGCGTTCATAGGCTTAGATGAAGACCTACGGCAGCCTGACATCTGAGAAATTATGGGATCCTACTTTTACATGCAGTTCCAAGCAAGAACAAATACTAAACCATACCTTTTTGTTTGTTTTTTATTTTGTTCTGGTGACCTTGTTTGCTGGTACCCCATGTTAGCAAGGCAAGCACACATATCCTGGGAGAGAGAAAATATAACATTTTGTGTTTTATCCAAAGCATCTATACATTCATTACAGGAAAAAAATCAGGACTCTGTTGGTCTTTTTGACATTGGGCAGAAAAGCCAGTTTCTTTTCATTAGTCAGGGTTCTTCAGAGAAACAAAACCAATAGGATTTGTGTGTGTGTGTGTGTGTGTGTGCCCTACATCTGTATGTTAATATCAAGATAGATATAGGTAGATATATGGATAACATTGGCTTAGGTGATTGTGGAGTCTGGCAAGTCCAAAATCTATGGGGGAGATCAGCAAGCTGGAGACCCAGGAAGAGTCGCAGCTCTAGTCCAAAAATAGTCGGAGGGCTAGAAGTTTAAGATGAAGGTGTTGGCAGGGTTGACTTCTTCTGAGGCTTCTCTCCTTGGCTGGTAGATGACTGTACTCCCTGCCTTCAAATGGTCTTCCTTCTGTACATGTCTGTGTCCTCGTCTACTCTTATAAGAACACATCATAGTGGATTAAGGTGCATCTTAATGGCCTCATTTAAACTTAATTACCTTTTAAAAGACCCTATCTCCAAATATAGTCACCTATTGAGACATTGGGGGTTAGGATTTCAACATACCAATTTTGTTGGGGCCACAGGTCAGCCCATAACACTCTCTTCTTCCACAACAAGGAAAGAATGCTTATGTATCTCCATGTTTTCTTTGTCACTCTCCATTAGGTGAGGACAAGCAGGAGCTCTTGGGTGTGCCCTCAGAAGTCTGCTATCAGTTCTCACCGAGCCAACTCTGAGAATGGGGATATCCACCCGGGAGCTGTTTCTCAACTTCACTATTGTCCTGATCACCGTTATTCTTATGTGGCTCCTTGTGAGGTCCTATCAGTACTGAGAAGCCATGTCATGCTCCTGGGATTGACTGCAACTCTCCAGAGCTGCTGCTCTGAGCTCCCACTGCTGTCATGGGATGCTTTTCTCAGCACCCCAGGGCATTTCTGACCCACACTCACAATATCTGAGGTGCCTCCAGTGTTAGGATTGATTGTGTGTACTCTAAAGATGCTGCTTGCAAGCGCTGCCAAGTATTTGCCAGTGAGCATTAGATTTATTCCTCAACTCTTACTGCAAATGTGTTAGACAAGCCACAAGGTTAAAATTAAATGATTCATGATGGTGTAGAATTGTAACAAGCCCCTGATCTGTCTTACCACACAGCCCTTCCACCCACACTGTCTGCAACCAAACACTAAATCAACTCACCAGAAGAAAGAAATGTTAGAGGAAGTCATTGTCAACCCCTGTAGCTATCATGTGAATAAAGTTAAGTCAACCACAAAATGACTTTTGGAATTTATTTCAGCTTCTATTTGTGATACTGCATTTGACCCTTGGCTGGGATTGAAGTGACAAATGTTACAGTATTTCTAGCATTTGAGATAAGCCAAGATTTCCAACTGCTAAGGATTTGAAACCAAGTCAATTAAGATTTGTCACATTTCAAATAATTCTGTTGATTCAGTGTTCCTCAAACTTTCCCACTAAACGAGCCTCCAGGGCAGAGAGAGAATAGATTTCACTAGGAGGTCTGGGGCATAGTTTCAAGGGTCCACTGAAAGCACACAATTTCCTTGAAGTTTTGCATTTTATCTTTAAAAAATCACAAAAAATGTATATTGTACTCTATAACACCCCTTTGTTTTAAATATTTACAATTATGTGCCACCAAGTAAAAGCAGGACATGAATCACATCTCTAAGAGTAGCATATTCCAGTTTGCTTATCATGGGTCGTTATGCACGTAGAGCTAGTCATTAATAAACTGCAGTTAGAGCAAGGAGGAAAATCGGAAATACAACTTTACATATGTGTGTATGAAATAGATGTTTCTTAAACACGTTGCTAGGATGCCCCATACTAGAGAGACCACACTTGTTCCTTGTGCTACTTCTGGGGATACCACAGAGAAAAGGAACATTGATAAACCTCATCTTTCAGAGCTCCCTCATGGAGGTGAGGCCCTCCTGGCCGAGAATTCAGCCCATCTCTGAGGCAATGCCTGCCTCACCTTGTGGTTCTCAGCCCTGGCCGCAACAGCGTATGTCCTCAGGGGTGATTTTACAAAATATTTACGCGAGGTCCTCTTCAGACCAATTAATAAAAACCTCAGGGGGTAGAGCCCAAGCATCTACATTTCCCCATATTCCTCTAGCTGAGTTATTACTGGTGTTTCCCTTACTCTAAGGAGACCTCAGAGAATCTACTACTGTTTGTGTATGTGTTTGAGAAGGTGTGTGTATGGTGGTGGAGAGGGAGGTGGACAAAATGAGTGACAACAGTCCCTTCACCTGAGTCAGTAATGGTGCCAACATTTACAATAGGTGCCATTTATTGAGTCTCCTATCTATAACACTTTCCATATGTCACACCATTTAGTAGATGTGGTAGCTGAGGATCGCAGATCTCACTAGCCAAATATAAGGGGTGAAGGTAGGATGACAGAAGTATCGTGTTCATCTTTGTTGGGACTGCAAACAAATCATGCTTTATTATAGATCTCCAAACCATTTGATTGCAAGTTTTACCCTCACATTCTTTAGCATTCTAAAACATCAGGCTAATGAGATAAAGGTAACAGTTTTAATTCTCTTTGTAATTTCTCTGCTTGTCAATCCTCATCTGCTTTTCTCTTGCCTTTATCTTCTTTTTTTTTAAATTTTATTTATTTATGATAGTCACAGAGAGAGAGAGAGAGAGAGAGAGAGAGGCGGAGACACAGGCAGAGGGAGAAGCAGGCTCCATGCACCGGGAGCCCGACGTGGGATTCGATCCCGGGTCTCCAGGATCACGCCCTGGGCCAAAGGCAGGCGCTAAACCGCTGCGCCACCCAGGGATCCCTCTTCTTTTTTTTTTAATTTTATTTATTTATTCATGAGAGACACAGAGACATAGGCAGAGGGAGAAACAGGCTCCCTGTAGGGAGCCCGATGTGGGACTCGATCCTAGAACCCCAGGATCACAACCTGAGCCAAAGGCAGAACCTCAACCACTGAGCCACCCAGGTGCTCCTGCCTTTCTCTTCTTAACTTGCTATGATTGGATCTACTGGTAGGACCCATTTGCAGACCGCATTACGGATTACCATTGTGGGGGTAGGACATCCACTAGCAAATATGTCTAATTTCCTCCACGTTCAGAAGTCCTAGTCATTTTGACTAAATTCCAGTTTGACTTGTAAGTCTCCTTTCCTTCTTTTTTTTTTTTTTTTTAGTATTTTATTTGTTTATTTGAGAGAGCACAAGTGAGAGAGTATGAGCAGGTGAAGGGGCAGAGTGAGTAAGAAGCAGACTCCCCACTAAGCTGGGAGCTGTACTTGGGGCTCCATTCTGGGAGCTAAGATCATGAACTAGGCTGAAGGCAGATGCTTCACAGACTGAGCCACCCAGGCACCTTGTAAGTCTCCTTTCATGTATGACCATCCCTGAGTCCTCAGGTACCTGAATCGTCACAGTACCCCCCGTGTTGGTACCACCCACTGAAACAAGACACTAGTTCTCTGCAACCAGAACTCTGAATCCTACTTGTTAGCTAAAGTTCCAGTTCATGGGCTTGATCCAACACTAGCTTCTTTCTTTTTAGTTCATTCATTCTATAAGTGCCTATGTGAAACTATGATGTGTTGGGCATTATACTTGCCACTGGGGATAAAAACGGCTAATAAGACAGGCAGGCCCCCTTCTCAAGAAGCATATCATTTAGTGGGGAGACAGATCTATGAATGGGTGGTTATAATGGCATAATGAGTTCTTCAAAGAGAGAAGGGTGGGGTGGGTGTTGTTGGAAGAGATTCCAGGCAGAGGGAACAGCAAGAATAGAAATTCAAAGGTCAGACAGCATGGCAATTATTCCAGGAAATTGGAAGTATCAGCACAGCTGAAGCACGAAGTACCTCTCCAACCCCTGGCTGAAGCTATGGCATGTAAAGGTGGTTCTCAAGGTTCTGACTGCACCTGACTTCCAGGTTGGACCATCTCTGGCTTTCCTCACTGTCATGTCTCCTCACTCACTGGAAGGGACCTCCTGCCACCAATAATCATGAACAGTGTCTATGCTTACATAGGAATTAGACACAGCCTGGGAACACTTCGCCACCCGTACCCACAGCAGTGAGTTGAATTCTCCCCACTTACCATCTCTCCCTTGGGGTGGCTCTTCGTTGGGTGATGGTCTCTTCTTGCCATGAACCTTAGGCTGCCCATTCAAACACCTTTTAAAGTTGAGCTGCTCACATTACGGTGTCAGCCAACCAAATGAATTTTAAGAAGAAAGTATTTTGAAGTGCTAGCTTTGGTTTTTCTTTCAGTCTTCCTTAAACTCACTACTAAATTGGACATCTTTTGGAACATCTGTTCCTGCCCCCAACCTTTAAAAAAATTTTTTTTAAAGATTTTATTTATTTATTCATGAGAGAGAGAGAGAGGCAGAGACACAGGCAGAGGGAGAAGCAGGCTCCATGCAGGGAGCACTACGTGGGACTCGATCCCGGGTCTCCAGGATCACGCCCTGGGCTGACTGCGGCGCTAAACCTCTGAGCCACCGGGGCTGCCCTTAAAATTTTTTTAAGTAATCTCTACACACAATGTGGGACTCGAACTCATGACCCAGAGATCAAGAGTTGCATGCTCTACTGACTGAACCAGCCAGTCAGCCCTGGGATGTCCCCTTTTTATCTAGTGATTTTCTTACATTGAGGAAATACACACATTTTTGTTAGTTGTTGACAGTCCTAACACCATATCTGGTTGCCAACTCTTCTCTTTAGGACTGCCAAGTAGTTGGCCTTATAGGTACAAGAAAATTATCGATATAATTCACGTCCCAAGCCCTGGTTCTAAGGAAAGAGCCCTAAGATATTCCAACCTGACCAGCATTTTTTTAAAATATTTTTTTATTCATGACACACACACACACACACACAGAGGCAGAAACAGAGGCAGAGGGCAAAGCAGGCTCCAGGCATGGAGCCCAATGTGGGACTCGATCCCAGGTTACCAGGATCACACCCTCGCGGAAGGCACCGCTAAACCACTGAGCCTCCCGGGCAGCCCTTGACCAGCTTTTCAATCACATTTCCATCTTTGCTCCATTCACCCAGACGGGGATATGTGAAAATCGTCATAAAATGATGATGCTGGCACTGTTGTCCCTTTTTTTTTTTTTTTTTTTTTTTTTAGATTTATTTATTAACTTAGAGAGAACATGTGAGCAGGGGGAGGGGCAAAAGGAGAGGGAGACTCCTCTAGCCGACTTCCTGCTGAGTGGGAGGCCCGATGGGGCTTGATCTCACTGCCCCGAGATCATGAACCTGGAGATCATGACCTGAAATCAAGAGTCGACTGCTCAACTGGCTGAACCACCCAGGGGCCCCGCAACTATTGTCTTCTAATGTTGGCTTTCAATCATTTTAGAAGGCATCTCAAAGGGACAGTCTACATTGCACTTTTGCTTTTTTTTTTTTTTTTACACTAACCATGAACTATATCCTCTCACTGAATAACAAATTGGGGAATCCTTCTTTAGAAGGCAATGTCACATTAAAAGATAAAGGTCTTATCTGCAATTTTGTTTTCCTCCACTTTCTTCCTATTTATTTAGAATCAAAATAACAAGATTCACAGAAAGGAGTCCTCTTTTGTTCTGCAAACCTGTCCCTTGGGTGGTATCCTGACACATCAATACATGTTTTCAAACCAAGTATGGATATTCTGGTCTCTTCCACCCCCACCTTCATCCATTGACCATCAGATATACTGGAGAAATAATTGTCAAACTGTATTGGAGTGGCTTGATCTTGTGTGACCTCTCACTTTCCTTTTAGCTCATGGTGAAGGGGACTGATTTTCTTTTTGCTTAGCTGTCCCTTTTACACCCCTGGGACACAATTCTTTGTGCCATTCACACCTTCCCACAGCCCTCTGGGCACGTGATCCATGTTATTCCTAAATGGGATCCCAGAGCCTTCCTCAGCAGGTAGGGTATGTGTGTTACCTCCTTGAGAGCTCACGATCCAGAATCCTGTCCTGAATGCCTAGAGTGCCCCCAGTAGATAGGGATCAAATAAACTAAGCTGGTTCTGTGCCTCTCTCCCCAAATATATTACTTATCATTTTTGAGATATGTTTTTTATCATTTTCCTGCTTTTAGAAAGTCTTTAAAAATATTTTGGCACTGGGGATCCCTGGGTGGCTCAGGTTTAGGGCCTGCCTTTGGCCCAGGATGTGATCCTGGAGTCCTGGGATCGGGTCTTGCATAGGTCTCCATGCATGGAGCCTGCTTCTCCTTCTGCCTGTGTCTCTGCACCTGCCCCCGCCCTGCCCCCCATGTCTATCATGAATAAATAAATAAATAAAATCTTTAAAAAATATTTTGACACAGAAGACTTTTCTCAGCTGACCTATGTCTACCTGTAGCTTCTCTTCTGTTTACCTGTCCTATATGCCCCGCTCCACCCTTCATTTCCTATCATTTCTTACTATTTGTAGTTTTCAAGTATGCCATACTCTCTTCTAGTGCTGTGATCTTGCACATCTGTTCCCTTTTTCTGAACTTTCTTCTCTTTCCTTTCTGGCTAATTCATTTGTTAAGATTGTCATTAGGTGTTACTACTTCTTGGAAGTTATCCTCGGAGATTCCCTTCTGCGAGCCTCATGCCTAACACACTCTTAGCACCTAACCCATTGCATAGTTTGTTGTTTGTCTCATTTCTGTTTAGTCCATGGGAGTCTCATTTCAAAGCTAAATTTTAGTTCCTAGCTGGTCGACCATCATCGCTAGATAAGCATCCATCAAGTCCATCAAGAAATGCTTGGCTAGGTATAATAATCTTGGGAATAGACATGTACCAGTTTCTATGATTAAGTGCATGATCTGTGCTCGCCATAGTGTAAGAAAAGAGGAGGCATGAGATCTGTAGTCCAAAATTTCTGTCACAGTAATGAGCAAAGCAAACTTCTTTTAAACTTTAGGCAGTTGAAACAGCTTTTCCAAAGGCAGTTTGCATCTTTATGAAATATTCATGGTGCTTACTTCTTTTGATCTATCTCTATCACCACCCCGAACAGTTGGACAGTGTTTATGAATGACTCAGCAGAGCCCAGTGTGTTGAGCACATATTTGAGTTCATCTACAAACAGGAAGATACTGGAGAAATGTCCTCTTTTCCAACTGCAAAAAGTTAGGGTAAAACTACATTTATAAGTAGCATAGTTAAATAAAGCTTACTGTACACCTACTGTATGTTAGAAACTTATTTCTCCTTGATCTTGTTAAGTATTCACTTTTAGTCATACCTTAAAAGTGAGAAGACTGGTCAGAAAGGCTCAGAAAGGACAGATGACCAGCCTTAAGACAGAGCTAATGAGAGGCAGAGCTGAGAGGCAAGTCCAGTTCTTTCCACCTCAGATCACGTAGAGTTCTTTTCAATCACAGGGCTGCTGCTCTGGATTATCAGATGAGTGACTCTAGGGCAGAAGGCATACTCCCTTACTCTGGGCTTAAAGTGCCAAAGGATAGTATATATCAGCGTCCTCCAGGCAAATAATTTAACTGCTCTACAGCTCAATCACACAGGGTGTGCAATGTACACAATTCTGTTTCCCAAGAGTTTGATACAAAGTCCTGGAATCAAAAAAAGAATAAAAAAAAAAAGTCCTGGAATCATCTTTTCTTTGTCAACTGGGCACTAGACAAGAAAGGACAAGAATATTGATGGCTGATTAAAGCTATTTTCAATGTGTCAGTGTTATCTATGAGGATTAAGTAGAAACGACAACTATGTCTACAGCATTAGCCACTTATACAAACTTGCAGGGATTTGTCACATGGAGATGTTTTCATCTGCTTATTAGATCATTTTAAAATAAAGAACTTGGGAAAGAAGGGTCTTTGGATTCACAGACCATATTTTGCATACTATCATGTGACCTCAGATAAGTTACTGAACTTTTGTGAGCCACAATTTTCTTAGCCATAAAAATAGAGAATAATATTTTCTTTGTAGGAAGGTTAGGCATTATTTAGATATCCTATATTTAATTAGATAATTAGTGTCTGTCAATTAGTAAATATTCAATAAGCAATAGTTAATATTGTAGTATCAGTAAAGTGTGTACAATGTTTGGAACATTGTGGCCCTAAAAAAGTGTAAAGGATTTGTGGTGGGCAATGCTGCTGAGATGCCAATGCTATTTAAGTGGGAGAATAATTTAAAATATTTTAAAATATTTTATTTATTTATTGGACACAGAAAGAGAAAATGAGAAAGAGAGAGTTCAAACGCGAGTGGGGAGCCTGACTCAGGCGCTGACCCCGGGACTCTGGGATCATGAGCTGAGCTGAAGGCTGATGCTTACCCAACTAAGCCATCCAGGTGCCCCAAGTTGGGATATTTTTTTTTTTAAAGCAGAGGAAAGGGATAGGAGAATTGCCGATTCCTTTACTCCAAAAGAATATAGCATTTTTCTCAAAATGCAAGGACATTTGAATAATATCTGGATTCCTGCACCAACCCTGGACATACTGATGGAATCTCTAGGGTGGGCCTTGCTACATTTTAAACTTACTCCCTAGATGATTCTTATAATCACTAAAGCTTGAGAACCACAAATCTACAACATCCACACATGCCAAACCACAGGACTTGTATCTCTAATACTATTAAGGTTTTGGGTGCTGGCTGGATTCACAAGTTCTCCCAGTTTCACTTTCTCAGAAGGATCACAGAATTCTCACCCCATTCCCTTGAATTACAAACTTATGTTCTTGTTCTTCCCCATGTTTCCAGGGAAAGCTCTCCTTGTACCCCTTATCCCCCATTCTTAGTCGTTCCCATGCCAGATCTATAGATGCTCTCAAAAGTATTTGGTTCATTGTATCTACAGATTCAGATGTTCTCTACACCTCCACTTTACTAATATGAATATTAATGGTAATGAAAGTTAGTATTTCTAAACCAGAGGTTATGTGCTGTGTTAGCGTGTATGCAAGAGTTCCATTTTGATACATTTTCAAAGAAAGTGTTGGAGCTGTCACTCAAATTTTGTGAGCTTTAGAAACATAGACATCAATAGATCTTTCCAAATTGTGTTCCCACTTGATCCTTGCCTTCTTCCTGACAATGTGACTGCACCCAAGGATAGAACATCTGCAGAAAGCAGTCTTCACATTAGATCTCAGATTTTAAAAATGCAGAAAGTTGTTACTTTCTCCCTGGGTGGATAAAGTGAAAATGACTTCTCAGCAGCAGCTGTTCCATCCAGGGTCTGCATGATGTGATACCGGTCTGGTGGCAGCGTTCACAGGCTCTAGCCAATACTGTCTGACCTCGATCCACCTGTGAGTTGCTTCTCTTCCAACCACTTACCCACTTTATATTCCTCAAAAAGGCCATGGAAGAAAAAAGTCTATTTTCAATACATGCTAGGTCTACAGTGACATGCAAAGTGATACTCAGCACTCCTACCTCCCTCCACATCCTGCCAAGTCCTACGATGACTTGTCTTCACATACAACCTTCTTAGGTGTTCAGAGATCTTACGGTGATTATCTGATAATTCAACATGAAAACTGCCCTGTCTTTTGCTGCATCTTCCAATGAACTTTCCATTTCACCCAGAATGACAAGACATTCTTAATGTCTTAAAATCACTTTTGAGATTTCTCTGTGAGTGGAGGAGCAATGCTTGGAATCAGGTGGTTCTGCACCGCTGTTTGTGAGTCACTACGCCCATACCCAACCTGTCAGAAGGAGTGAGACCCCATTCGGATTGCAGACTAATGGAATAAGTGGGAAATTAAACTTGTTAGATTTGATTTTGTCACATGTGATAATACCATCAAACCTTGATTTTGGAAAGGAGAGACAGTTATATGCAACTGGGGAGACGGCCAACATGAGGTACATTTTGCATTATACCATATGTCACTGACTTTAACAATGGTTCTGTACCAGTTCATTTTGAATATCATTTATGAAAGATCATATCATTGACATTTAATATTATTGATGATTAGCCTCTGAGCCATAAAGCATTCTCTTCCTGAGAGAGATATGTATAGTGAAATATATTTTCCTTGAAGATGTCTGTACATGGTTCCATCTTTTCTCTTCCACCTTCTCCTGGTATTTTCAGTGTCCCAAATATGCTTACTCCAATACCATAATGATTAATATGACTACTGGATGAGGCTATATTTAATCTGCAAATCAATCCCCCAAATAAAATCACATTTTTTCCTATTTATGGTGAAAAGGCAAGGCAAGCCCCATCTTCAATCCTAGCTGTATAAACCACATGACCACCATCCATGGAGATGAGAATGAAGGAATATCTCTTATGGGAGAACAGGGTGCAGTAATACCCAAAACAAGGCATATATTTTGATAAGTACTATTTTTTTTTTCAATTCAAAACTGACAAATGCTGGGGCACGTGGGTGGCTCAGTGGCTGAGCATCTGCCTTTGGCTCAGGTTGTGATCCCAGGGTCCTGGGATCCCATCCTGCATTGGGCTCCTTGCAGGGAGTCTGCTTCTCCCTCTGCCTATGTGTCTGCCTCTCTCTGTGTGTCTTTCATGAATAAATAAAATCTTAAAAAAAACAGGCAAATATTCTTCTGAATATTAGATATGATGACTTTTAAAAAAAGTTATCAGAGGCCTTTTTCTATCTGGGTGCAAGCAAAAAAAGAACTCAGTCTTTTTAAAAAAATTAATTTTAATTGTAGTTAGTTAACATACAGAGCAATATTGGTTTCAGGAGTAGAATTCAGTGATCCATCACTTACATATAACAGCCAGCGCTCATCATAACAACTGAAGAACTTGGTCCTGAAATATAAGTTGTTATATCTTACCGTACTACTTTAACTACAACTGGTTAGGACACTTCATTATAATATCTTATATTTTCTGGAGAGAAATTTATTCCAATTTTGTTTGGCTGGAGTTTCCCTGAAGCTGTTGGAACTCTTTGGTAGAGTGAGTGGTCTTAAGCTACTCTTCCACTAAGGCAACAAAATGGGAAGTAATGTTGACAGAAAATAAACAGTTTCTTAAAAAAAAAAAAAAAGAGGGAAAGGAAGAAAGAAATTAGAAACCTTTTAAATCAAGGCTTCACGTTGGGCCTCATCCAGTGACAGTACTTAAATTAGACCATGTGATGTAGGCACAAACTTCAACAGAGAAGCAAGAGAGATTTCCCCCACCATAATTTGGGGCTAATTTCAAACATAGGGAGTAACTTTCTCTTCACTACCAGACCTCCAATAAAATTTCTGGAATGTTTCAGCTAGAGAGAATTTCAAAGATAGTTGGTTCAACAGTGAAATTGTATGGTGGGGAGCCAAGCTTAGAAAAGTTAAGCAACTACTCCTGGTTTGTTAGTTGTAAGAAGCCAGATGCCTTAATGTTTAGGCCACCATTTTTCAACTGGAAACTCCAAATAATTGGATTTCTTTATTGGAATCTCTCTTCATAGCTCTCAGATCTGGGGATAAAAGGGAAAAATCTGATATTTTAGGCTGTGGTCCAAAGAACAATCTCATTCTGTATGTATACACCTGAAAGTGTGTGATTGTGTGGCTCTCCATGGCCAAGTTTGTATTTTCTGTAGGTCAAAAAATAAGCCAGATTTATCATCCTGGCTAGATGTCCAGGCCACCCCACTTAAAATTCAGCTTTATAATAGTGCAGTTACCTAAAAAATATGGGCTCAGGGGTACTGGAATCAGAAGCCTGCAGAATCTCTCAGAATTCTTCTTATGATTATTTAGCCTTCATTATTATGGCAGGAAGAAGGAAATTTTCAGCAAGGGTTAAAATTTTAGCCATGGGGAAGAACAAACAGCTCCTATGACCTCTGAGATTTCCTACAATATCATTGGATGGTTTCCCTGAGAACTTTCTTTACAACTCAGATGCTAAAACTAGCTGCTTTCAGATATCTTTCCCTACTCTCAAGGAACATGATCTAAATATGAATCATCATAGGCACCAAGACCTTGGCTAGAAAATCTTCCTAGTGACACAGTATCCTATTCCCTGAGAGATGCCAGAGAAATTCTTTCCACACCTTCTTCCTCAGAAGAGAGGCAAGAGGGCATAGTGGAAAAAAGCTCTGGCTTTTGCCACAGATGAAGTATTCATCCTGACTCAGCCATTTATGGGCTGTTTGACCTATGGTAAGTAAAAAAAATTCCTGGAGCCACAGCGTCTAATCTAAAAATGGAGATAATGTTATGTATCTCAGAAGGTAGTAAAAAAGTAGAAATAATACATATGGTCGATTCTAGATAAATTATAACTTGTAATTAAGACACGTAGGTTGAGTCTGATGACTAGAATGGAGCACCATCTCCTTAGAAGATAAACTTGTGAGAGTTTAATGCCCCACCAACTCCCACACATGGATCAGTGCATGTGTGTGTTGGGAGTAGGAGTTTGTATGAAAGAAGGCAAGAATAAGAAATAAGACCTGGGTGGCTCAGTCAAGTGTTTGACTCTTGAGTTTTGGCTCAAGTCATGATTTCAAGGTGGTAAGATTGAGCCCAAGGGCTCCACACTAAGCGACAGGGGAGGGGATCTGCTTCTCTCTCTCTCTCTGTCCCTGCTCCCACATGCACTCCCTCTCTTAAATAAATAAATAAATCTTTAAAAAACACCAGACCTAATTTTCATCCTTTTAACTGATTAGTACTGTCTTTACCCTTTTCCCTTTCTTGTTCCTTACTCATACATACTTAAAAAAAAACAGTTGATTTTAAAATCAAAAGGAATACATCAATATATTCTTGCTCACAAATGCGAACAGAAGCATCCTTGTAATTCCTTTTTTCTGGCTTTATGTCCTGTGTATTCACATTGCATTGGCTAGGTTCTCCAATAATATGTCAATTAACAGTGATAATAGAGGGCATTATCCTTTAATTTTTTCTTACTTTACTGAGAATACTTGTATAGTTTCCCTATTAGATATGATATTTGATGTAAATTTCTGGTAGATAACTTTTACCTGGTAAAGAAAGTTTCTTTTCTATTTTGAATTTGTTACTTAAAAGAATCAGGGTATGGATTTAGTTTTACCAAATGGTATTCCTTTGAGATTATCATATAGTTTTTTTTCCTCATTTGATCTAGTAATTAATTAATCTATTTACATTCCTGGGGTATATTCCTACCTGATCACAATGTATTATTCTTTCACTATACTACCTATTAGAGTGGCCAGAGATGCTGGTGGCAAAGATTTGTGCAAAGAGTAGATCAATAAGCAGGATGGAGTTTATTCACTCTCCAGGGGAGGAGAAGGCCAGACCTGGAGAGAGATGTAAGCCAAGTGTCTGTTAGGCTGGCCCTTTTAAGGGGTTTTAAGGATGTGAGAAGGTTGCTGCTGTACCGATGTGGGAGGGTCTGTGAGAATGGGGTCGACTCTCAGCCAGGGTAGAGCAGAGGTAACTTGGAAGGAGGGAGGGCTCTGTCCGTGGCTTGTCCAGAATGTGGGTTGTGGTCCAGCTAGAGAGGAAGATATTTTGTAGTTGTGGTCTATTTTCTGAGAATGAGGGGCACCATGACCTGGAAAAACAAAGAGGGCCAAGTACAGACACCTGTGAGTTTTGTTGGTAGGCTTGGCTGGGGAGAGGGCTTTGAATAGAACCTTTTCACTAACAGAGTAAGAGTGATCCATGAAAAGCTCAGAAGTGGCTTCATACACAGATTTAGGGCATCCACTTTGCAGCTGTCTCTCTCTATGATTTTTTCCAATATCCCCTAGCTCTCAAGAGCACCTTTTCATGGTCCTTAGAAAGCTGGAGTTAGAAAGCAGGAGTACTGTTTGTTTTGTTTTTTTTTTTTCCATGCAGTTGCATACTTTCCATTGCTGGGTCTGGCTCAGGAACAAAGGGTAGAAAAAAAGAAAGAGAACTCAATTAATAAAGATTCCTTCAACACTGTTCAGATCACAGTTCTTTTCTCAGTTCTTATGTAATAAAGAAGGATTTTGTCTGGGTTATAGGTGCCTGCATGCTCACTGATGAAGTTTTGGAATACAGGTGAGGCCGGAGCCGATGACCAAGAAAGAATTCTTGAATGTCTTTGGTGCAAAATGGTGGTTTTGTTAAAGCATAGGGAGGACCCCTGGGCAGGGAGAGCTGCTGCCCCGGGCCTGTGAGGGGTGGCTGATTATATACCTAGGAGTTGGGAGGGGTTTGAGGATAGTGTACTCTCTAAGGAATTTTGGAAGCCAGGTTTCCAGGACCTTGAGGGGGCTGGCTATTGTTGGGAAAAGGTCACTTATTACCGTCTAATAAAACCTGAGTCATGAGACCCTTCAGATATATATCCTTGGTGGGCCATGTCCTTGGGGGGTGATTGCCAACATGTATCTTAGGAGTTTAGAGATAAAAGGCAATTTCTGAAGGAATTTTTATATGTTAAAGTAGACTTACAGGCTCCTGTGGGTTGGGCTAAGATTGCCTTCTGTCCTTAGCAAAGTATGAACATCGAGGCAGCTGAGTCCATAGAGGAAGTTCCCTCTGTCTGTTTCAAGGACTTGTCAATGTGCTGCCCCAGGCTCGTGCCTTGTCCTCAGCTAGCCCTGTGTTCCTCCATCACTCACCACTGCTGCTCTGTTGCAAGAGTTGCAGCTTTCTGACTTGCTGAGGGGCAGGGGCAGGGGCAGGAGGTTAATAAAAGAAAAATGTGGGAGATTTCCTTCAAATTCACAATCCCCTACCCGGTCCTCTGACTAGAAAATACAAGTTTCTCTTGGAGCTATTCTGCTGATACATGCTGTGCAATTCCAGGACTTGGCAGAGTCTACATCAGAAGATTTGAGTAGAAAAATAAAACCCAGAAAACTCACCATTTTAACAGTAGTTTTGTGATTTTTAAGAATCATATAGAGTGAAGTTTATTCACTTTAGGCAAAAGCAGAAGTTCCTGAAGAGGGCACTTGATGGCATGAGCACTGGGTGTTATACTGTGTGTTGGCATATCGAACTTAAATAAAAACAAATGTAAAAAAAATAAAAGAATAGTTATCAGCTTTGAGTCTTATGGGTGCAAAGTGTCTGTGTAAGCACATAGCTCTGCCACATCTGGAAGTTTGACCATTTAAAGCAGAGGTGACTAAGAAGAGGCCAGCAACTGTGGAACACTGTACACTGAGTTATTCAGAGCAGCTTGCTTTTTTATTTTTTAGATTTTATTTATTTATTCATGAGAGACACACAGAGAGAAGCAGAGACACAGGCAGAGGGAGAAGCAGGCTCCATGCAGAGAGCCTGATGTGGGACTGGATCCCAGGACCCCAGGATCACGTCCTGGGCCAAAGGCAGAGGTACAACCACTGAGCCACCCAGGTGCCCTCAGAGCAGCTTTCTTTGAATATGGTTTCTCTTAAGTAAAAAGAGGTACATAACTGCCAATGCATCTCCCTTGTCACCACACTGTCCAAACAGTATCTGCTGATGTATAGATCATACACTCTTTTCAGGCAAATATGATATCTTAAATAATTTGCTGCAAGATTAATTATAGCTGTTTTATCCCTTCTGTTTAAACATTTTCTTTATAGTTACATGGCTCATCATGACATATGATATGATTTATTAAAAGTGTGCTTTACATGGGCATTCCTCAGAATTTGTCTATTCTCTCAGTTGAGGTGCTTCTACATCCAGGTGTTTTTAGCTAAAATCTCAGTGTGCATCCTATGTGTTTTCTCTCTCTCTCTCTCCAGAGGATTTTCAGACATGGCAGGGCATGGAGTCCTATGAGCTGTTCTTCCATCTACCCCACCACCTCTTTTTATTATTCCATTATTACTTACGGAGGGCCTATTTATGTTCTAAACAAGATATAAAACCTGAGCCCAAGGGGCACCTGGGTGGCTCAAGGGTTGATTCCAGGGTCTTGGGATTGAGTCCCATATCGGGTTCCCCAAGGGGAGCCTGCTACTCTCTCTGCCTATGTCTCTGCCTCTCTCTCTGTTTCTCATGAATAAAGAAATAAAATCTTAAAAACAAAAACAAAAAACAAAAACCTGAACCTGGGTGCCTGGTTGTTGCTGAAGTCAGTTAAGCATCTGTCTCTTGGTTTTGGCTCAGGTCAGGATCTCATGGTTGTAAGGTCAAGCCCTGTGTCCAGCTGCATGCTCGGCAAGGAGTCTGCTTGGAAATGTCTCTCCCTCTCTCCTTCCTGCATGCTTTTTCTCTCTCTCTCTCTTTCATTTTCTCTACAATAAATGAATAAGTCTTTAAAAAAAAAAAAAAAAACCCAAAACCTGAGCCCAAACATTTTGCTTTTTCAAAAAACAAATGACATGGGTGATTGCAGCTGTAAAATGGATGACCACCCCCACCCCCCCAACACACACACCTCGTATAGCACTGGCGAGGGAAAGCAGTACCACCTAGTTAAGGAGACAGATCCTTTGCCTGGAATGAGCCATTCTGGAAACTTCTAGCTACTTGAATTCCCTCTACCTAGATGTGTGAACAGATCTATAAACAGCAGAGGGCGCCCCAGTATAACACGAAAGCCCCAGGGCTGCTGACCAGCTCCGCAGTTACTGGCTTTGCTCCTTTCTGGCAGATCTGGTGACAGCGGTCAACAAACATCTGGTGGGTGGTTTTTATGTGCCAGGCACATATACACTTTGGGCTGAATGAATTTGAAGATGAATTTGGCTCAGTTTCTGCTCCTAAGAAACTTACATGCAGTCAAGTAGAGAGATAAGAGTCTGTGTTAACTAAAAATAACAACAGCTAACATTTATTTTCCACTTACTGTTTCACACACCGTGCTAAGGGTTTTGCCTTCATAATCTCATCTATTATCAGTGAGATTTCTTTAAGTTAGGTACCGTCATTATGGTTGGCATCACACTGTGAGCAGTGAGTACTGTGACTAAGGAATAAGGGTGCCTTAAGTTTACTGAAGGGAGTCAGGGAGTGGAAAGAAGTAAAAAGTGACATTAGCCTTTCCTCAGCTGTGAGCTGGTTTAGTGTTCAGGTTCGAAACCTTAGTACCTAGCCTCAGTAAATATCTCATGGTAAGAGAACAATGCTTGAGCTTGATCTTGAATGATGAGATTTTCATAATATAGGAGAGAGGAAAGGGGCCTTTTAGCAGTGGGTGCAGGATAATAAAAGCAGTGAGATATAATTGTGAGATAGGGAATTTCAAGTACTTTGGCATGAAGGAATATCACAGTACAAGGTAGGGGCGGAAGGAGAAACTGAAAAGTAGGTTGGCATCTCAACCATGCTGTGTAATAAGTCACCATAAGCTATTGCTGTGTAATAAATTACCATAAATGTAGTAGTTTAAGCAATCAGAATTTATTATTGTTCATGAGCATACAGGCCAGTTGGGGGGTTTTGCTGATCTGGCCAGACTTGGCTGACTTCAGATGGGCTTGGTTACAAGTCTGTGGTGACCTGATGGGTAGCCTAGGGGCTTCCTTGCCTAGGATGGCCTTATCCACATGGGTGGTGGTTGGCTGGTGAATCAAGGTGATTGGGCCTGTAATCATTTATTAGGCTAGCCTGGATTTATTCACTTTGGCAGTGGCAGGGTTTCAAGGTGAGTGGAAGTAGGCAGGGCCTCTTGAGATCTCGGCTTGGAATTGGTACTCTGCCATTTTTGCCATTTTCTGTTGGCCAAAGTTAGTCACAGTCCAGCCTAAATTCAAAGGGTGGGGAAATTGACTCCACCCTTTGATGGGGAGAACTGCAAAGTCAAACTGCAAAGGGTGGGGATACAGGGAGGGGTGAAGACTTATGAACATGTTAGTACTCAATCTCCTGCAGTAAGATCACATACCAGAGATTATCACCATCTGAATACCAAATATGGACAATATTTTGTAAAAATGGGAAGCTCTCAAAGGCATGACATGGATTTGGGTTTTATTAAACAAAAATTTTTTTTTCATTTCTTAAAATTTAGATTCAATTAGCTGACATATAGTAAATCATTAGTTTCAGATGTAGTGTTCAATAACTCATCAGTTGCATATAATACACTGTGCTCATCACATCATATGCCCCCTTAATGCCTATTACACAATTACCCTAGGCCCCATACACTTCCCCTCCAGCAGCCCTCAGTTTGTTTCCTACAGTTAAGATTTGTCATGGTTTATTTCTCTGTCTGGTAACTTCCCATTCAGTTTTCCCTCCTTTCTCCTATGATTCTCTGTGCTATTTCTTTTATTCCACATATGAATGAAACCATATAATTGTCTTTTCTGATTGACTTCTTTTACTCAGCATAATACCTCCAGTTCCATCCACATCAATGTAAATGGTAGGTATTCATCCTATGGCTGGGTAATATTCTATTATATATATATATATATATATACCACATCTTCTTATTTTTTTTTAAAGATTTTATTTATTTATTCATGAGAGACACAGAGAGAGGGAGAGGCAGAGACACAGGCAGAGGGAGAAGCAGGCTCCCGGCAAGGAGCCTGATGTGGGACTCAATCCTGGATCCAGGGATCACGCCCTGGGCCAGAGGCAGACACTCAACTGCTGAGCCACCCAGGCATTCGTAGACCATATCTTCATCCATTCTTCATTCAATGGACATCTTGGCTTTTTCCACAGTTTGGAATGTCTACAATTGGACATTGCTGCTATGAACATTGGAGTGCAGGTGCCCCTTTGGATCACTACATTTGTATCTTTGGCGTAAATACCTTGTAGTGCAATTGCTGGGTTGTAGGTTAGCTCTGTTTTTAACTTCTTGAGATTTGGGTTTTAGAAGGATATCTCTGGTAGTGGTATGATACAAAGTTTGGAGGGAGGAGAGATTGAAGGTAAGATGCCTTTGAGGTGACTAATGCAATAGTTCAAGACTATAAGTTTAAACAGAACCTCCAACATTATTAGTTCACTCTATCTAGTGATCAAGACCACTTCTCCTCTCTGTACCCACCAATTCATTTTCATAGAGATTTAAGGGTTTGAGTCTAAATGTGTAGGCCTATAAATTAGCTTAAGTGGCCTCTGCATTTCTTGTCTATATAAAATTTCCATCATTTTAAGAAGAGCCTTGTCTATGGTTGTTCCAAATGCCTTGAGGGTGAAATACTGTCTAAAAGTTATTTCTTATATTAAAGAAATATAGGTTGTGAGGGATCAAGGAAGTTTTTGTGCAAGAGAAGATGTGATCATAGATATCACTTGGAAGGTGAGTTTCACAAGGAATAGTAGAGTATATTGATGGAGGAAAGTTGTAGAAAGGGAACTGTTTGGAACCACAGAGATAATTCATGTAGGAATTCTTAAGTCCTGATTTAGGGGGTGGAGTGTGGGGAATGGGAACTGGGAGTCAGGGAGGAATGATCTGGAAGGTGTTTCTGTTCAGCTGGGGAGAACTTTCTGCAAATAGAGAACAAATTGTTGGTTGCCACTGGGAAGGGAGGAGGAGGATGGGCAAAATGGGTGAAGAGCAGTATGAGATACAAGCTTCTGTTTGTGGAAAGAGTAAGTCGTGGGGATGAAAGGCACAGAATAGGGAATATAATCAATAGTATTTTAACAGCACTGTATGGTGACAGGTGGTACCTATACTTGCAGTGAGCAAAGCATAATGTATAGAGATGTTGAATCGCCATGTCATACGTCTGAAACTCATGTAGCATTGTTTATTAACTATACATCAATAAAAAAATAGTATCACATGTAAACAAACAAAAAAGTTTGATAAATTGGACCTCATTACAATATAAAACACATTTTCTTAAAAGTTTCCTTTAGGAGAGTAAGAAGATAAACCACTGAGTGAAAGAAGTTTTCAATATGTATATCTGATATAAGATTCATGGACTATAGAAAGATATTATGTCAATCAATAAGAGAAATTGGGCAGCTATTTTTTTTTAAATGAGTATAAGTATGGAACAGGAATTTCACAAAAAATATTCAGATGGCCAATAAACAAATATAAAAATAGTTAATTTCATTAATTATCAGGGAAATCTAAATTAAAGCAAAAATGATATGTGTACCTGCCAAAATGGTTTAAAATAAAACAAACCAATGTAATAATACCAAATGTTTGTGAGGATGTAGAGCAACCGCAATTTTCATATACTGCTATTATGATTTAAAATTAATGTAGCCATTTTGAAGTTAACAGAATCACTTTGGAACATTGAGAAAGCTGTATGTACAACAAAGGGGGAGGGTATGTGCTGCCTTAACTGTAAATAAGAGCGAGAACAGCAACAAGGTTGGCGAAAATCCTGGTATAATCATTCTCCTGGCTCACTCTGAGAGCAACTTGGACCCATGATTGGGTCCTGCATAGGATCCTCTGAAAAGGGGGGTAATGTGGGACCCAGGAAATTGAACAAAATCCCCTACCCCTGGACAAGCAGAGCAGGACTGACTCTATTTTGGGCTGCACCTGCCTTGAGCTGACCTGCTTCTTACTTAGGGCACTGCCCCGCCCTAGTCAATGACCAGGACACACCCTAATCGGAAATCCGGATCAGCGGACCACATGACTGTGCAACTTTCTGCGTATCCCATTGGCCACTGGCCCTATAAAGTTGCTAAGTCTCTTAGTCTCGGGGTCCAAGTCCCTGCTTCGCAGTGGAGCAGGGACTTGGACCCAGACTCCAGCTTGTAAATAAACCCTCGTGTGTTTGCATCGGTGTCGGCTCCTTGGCGGCTTCTCGGATTCGAGATTTTGGGCATAACAGTATGTTAGTTTTATGATTCAGCAGTTTCACTGAATGTACATCAGGAATGTATGTATATAACAAAAGACTTGCATGGGAATGTTTATTACAGTACTCTTCCTAATAGACCAAAATAGAAAACAATCAAAGTGTTCATGAATTGTAGCATAGGTAAATTATAAAATTCAAACAATGGACTATTATTTGGCACTGCAACATAATAAAGTATTGGAGTATGAAACAACACACATAAATCTCATGTACATAACCATGAATTAAAGAGGCCAAATACGATAGAGTCCATTTCCTATAATTCCATTTATATTAAGTTCAAAAACAGGCAAACTAATAATCATTGTTGATAGAAATGTGCACCATAGTAGTTCCCTTTATGGAGGTGATTGATTAAAGGGAGCATGAAGGAGCCCTCTGGAGAGCTGGTGATACTCCCTTTCTTAATATGAGTGGTGATTACACTGGTTATACATAGGTTAAAAGCCATGTTTTATACATTACTGTATTATACTTCAATTAAAACTTATATTAGAAAAAAGTATAAATCATCCCAGAGGCCAGATACTTAATTGAAGCACCATCTTGTTTTGGAGAGTTTATGGCAAATTTTTCCACAGTGGAATAACTAAATACTAAATGGCCCAAATGGAAGTTACTCTTCTGCTAGAAAGTTGCACTATTAAGCTTTAGAAAATGATTAATTTCACCTTTTGCACAGTCACAAAAAGATCAGAGGGAACTTGGAATGTGACTGGTTGTAGGGGTATGTCTAGGAAGAGAAAGAGATGGACGTAAGTTCACTAATAAATGTCAATCTTTAGTCCCATCCATTATATCCCCAAGGTCACCATTTTATAAAAATTAAATTCTACTGCTTATGAAAGCAATAGCTCATCATCATGGAAAATGATGGCTTTTGGGAGGAGATAAACTTGAGTTGAGACAGGCAGTAGAAGTTAGTCAGATATAAGCATGAAACTGACTCTGCCATTGTTACTGAGTGTGGGACCCAAGGCAAGTTTTCACCCTTTCTGAGCCTCAGTTTCCTTGTATATGAAAATATGACTGTGCCTACTTGATATGTTGTGATAAGCATAAAGAATTGTTTGACAGTACTCAGTACATAATGGCAATAGCAAACAATCATATAGCATTTACCAGGTGCCAGACATTATTCTCATTCTCTTTATTACTTAATTTCTCAGGCAATGTAACTCATCGAATCCTCATAACAATTCAATGATGTGGCTATTTCTTTTATACTTATTTTACGAATGAAGAAACTGAAGCCATACATATTAAAACAGCTAGCTTGTTACATAGTGCATAAATGAATAAACTGAAATTTATTATTTTTTTGGAATTCAATTTTTAGAATTTTTTTAATTTGGGTATAGTTGACACACAATGTTAGGTTAGTTTAGGTATACCACATAGTGATTCAACAAGTTTATACATCATGCTTTGCTCACAAGTATAGCTACATTTATGCCCAATAATGTGATTATCAAAGTTAAAAAAAGCAACAAAACCCAGTATACTAATGGGCTACTTCTGTTGGTCAGGAAGACAGCAGGAAAGAGATGGACACATGGCTGTAGCCTGAGTAGGTTGCCACACTAAGCAGAGTAGCAGCCTGAGATCCTGGAGAGCAGGGCCAAGAGTACTGAAAGGAAGAAGTAAGTTGTTAACACAGGTAATTTGCAAATCAAACCAATCGACATACAAGTTTCAGTTCACACATTTTTTGATATACTATTAAGTGATGCAGATGTCTAGATCTTGAGGCAAAGATAAAGGAGCTGGGGACAGGAGAAGCCAGCTCATGAAATGAGAGAATAATGATCCTTGTGCTATGACCAAGTGCACACAGGCAACATGCAGGAGCAGAGGGACATACAACCAGATTAGGGAGATGGCCCTGGGGTGCAGGAAACTTGAAGGAGAGAAACCAATCCAGAGTTTCCCATGAAATGGGAAGAATATAATCCCTGGAATTTAGAAGCTCAGTTTACTAAAGGATCTGAATCATGTTGTAAACCATAAAGAAATCTGGAAAAATTTTCTCATTGTTTTTGTGCTAGAACAGTAAAAGCAGAGTTGACCTCAGGAAATATGAGTTTTATTTCTGCTTGACCCTGGATAAGCCACAGAATGTCCTTGGGTTTGCGGTGGGGGGGGGGGGGGGTTGGTTGTTTTTTTTTTAAGATTGATTGATTGATTTTTAAGTATCTCTATACCCAACCCAGGGCTCGAGCCCACAACTGCAAGATCAGAGTTGTACCCTCCACTGACTGAGCCAGCCAGGCACCCCAGAACATCATTGGATCTTAGTTTTCTCATCTATAAAATGAAGAAATTCTGTAATCTCTAACATTTCTTCCATGTCTAAAAATTCTCCATCTCTCTCTCTCTCTCCACCTCCCCCACCCCGCCTCTATATACAGCAAAAAAAAATATAATTTCTGGAGGATTTCATTCACTTTAACTTTGGTCCAAGAATCAGCTCTCCTCCAAAGAGCTGGAAGAGGAGAGAAAAACCAAGCCAACTCTCCGGTCAATGCTGAGGATGAGGGAGATATATATATATTCATCTCCAAACATATAATGAAAAAGAATGGTCTTTTGGCATTACCATTTTCCAGAAATGTTTCAAATATCCCAACAGTAATGAAGACTCTTTTTTGACACTGTGAAAATAATCAAATGTCTTTCTCGCCTTGGAACACTAACCTGTTTGATGATATAAGGAGTGGTAATTCAATATCAACTCTCCTTGCTCTCTTAATACATGTAGTAGACTAGATAATTATTATGCTTCCAACATGCATGACCCCCGCAATCCTAATGGTACTCCAGTTTTCTTGTGGGGAAATAATTCTCCTCCACTGTGTAATCTTAGAGACAAGAAAATCTTTGGAAACCATTTCCCATAATAGAAGATGAAGGACTCAGATCCTCCTTCTCCTGGCCCTAGGGATAGAGGGTTGGAATGATGCAAGTAACTAAGATTGGCCAATAAGACACATCGTGAGGACTTAGAATTTGAGCCAGCTTCAGCTGAATTAGGGTTGGGTGTTACTCTTTCACCACAGTTGTTTACCACACTGTTCCTTTCCCGCAATTCCTACTGAGACTTTCCATGGGTTTTTATGGGCCTGGTTGTTTAGCCTCCTATCTATTGTGTTGGCTACCTGATATCCTACCAAAAATTCCCTTAGCTTAAGCTATTCTGAATCAGTTTCCTAGCCCTCTGGTTGTACAGTAAAGGAAAACTGAACGTTTCTGTGAAGAGTGTTCCACCTGTGTAACAGGACCATATGCAGGTCCGCAGGGGGGGTATATGGTGCTGCTGAGTGGGAGAAGCAAAGACTATTCAGGGTCAAGCAGTGAGATGAAGACGAATATGGTCACTTGTGCTGAAACTGTCATTCCTTGTAGTCGTGATAATAACAAGACATAAATATTCATGGTGCCATTATTCAGAGACTTACGAAGTGTTGGCAGAGGATGTGCTGTCTGGAATTTTTGCTTCAGTACCTGAAATTATTAGTGACAACATTTTTTTAAAAGAGAAAAACCCAACAAACTAGTAGTCTCAGAGCCAGTGAGATAATGAGAATCTCTCAAGGCAATGGCTTTGTGAAAGGAGGGTCCTGGCCAGCACCAGCCCAGGGGCCTGCCATCTGACAGGGAATATTTGTCAGGCTTGGGCTTTCACTTCCTTGGCAACCTGGGCCTGTGATTTAAGACCCTTTCATCTTTCCTGCCAAAGAGTGTGTGTGTACATTTAGATTTCTGAGGCTATTCTTTTTTCTCAATGTTGTATTATTTTTTTAAATAAAAACATTTATTACTTTCTTTAGATTATGAATGCATGAAAGAAAATCTGCAACACATAGATGTGTATAAAATAAAAACAGCTTCTACCACCCAAAGGTAGCCAATTTGGTATATTTTTGTTCAGTTCCTTTTCTGAAAAATATAGAATCTGAGTGCTGAACTGGGGGACATAGCACAGAGTTGTGTCATAGAGACCTTCATTGAGCTGGAGAATGGGGTTTGAGGCATATCCTTGTTGACTTCTAGCTGGGAAGCTTTGAGCAAGACACTCAAGTTTTCCTCACCTTGGTTTTCTTATTTGTAAACTGTGGATTAAAACTGTATCCCACGGAGTGAGTCTGAGAATTAAGAGACGATGAGTATAGAGCACTAGACTGAGTTGTGTAGTGTGGAGTTGGTGGCCAGCGATTGGTAGCTATTTCTAATGGCTTTAGTGTTAATAACTTGTTATTCTGTCCCAGAAGTCTCCATATGCTCCTACCCATCCTCATCCCTATATCTACCAGTCACCACATGCTGTTGATTTTACTTGTTCTGTGCTACTCCCATATTTCCCCTCCTCTCTGCAGGGAGGCGATCCTCAAAAGCATCCTCCCAGTCTCTGCTTTGGTTTAGGCCCTCAGAATTTCTTGCTTGGGCATCACAGTTTAATTTGCTATTTTCCCTGCTTGCTGCCTTCCAAACCATTTTCCATGCAACAAGCAAAGAGAAGTTCTTAAATGTAAATCTGACCATATCACAGCTCTGTGATAGTCCTAGAGTTGCCATGTTTATCTCTGTGCATGTGTGTGTGTGGTTCATGCAGGAGAGTGAGAAAGTGTGTGTGTGTATTAGGATTGTGAGGGTGAGGGACGGAATTTTGTGCTTTAGCCCCAGAAGAAGCGTGGAGAGGTAGAAATGTGTCTGAAATCCCATCTGGTCCTGAGACCTCTCCAGTGGAGGAGAGGAGTTTGGGCCAGAGCCTGAAGGTACTGTCTTCTTCAGCATTTTTGATGATACCATAGCTACAAGCAGTGTTACTGGAGAGACCTGGTGACCAGGGGGCTCTAAATTATTTGCCATAATGTCTGCACCTACAGCTGCAGTGTCAGCTGCCAAAGCAGCAGTGAAGCCAGGAGGCTGAGCTGCCCAGCAGATTCTTGGGAGGCAGAAGCCTCAAGGAGGGCTCCAGCCTATTGCCACGGCCAAGCCTCCCCTCAGTGGTTTGTGGGAAAACCTATCTGGATGCATGAGTATTCCTAGACCTTTTAGGCAAGCTTTTGAATAAGAGCTCTGTGTTCCTGTAAATGAGCAGACCTGCTACACCACGCCCTTCATGACTGGGCCTTGCCTTTGTCTTTGGTTCCTGCTTCATTTCTAGTTAGGTACCAAGGAGTACTCTGTGCACACACTGTTCTGAGCTCCTGGTGTTTCCTGGTTGGGTCATGTATGTCTCTGTGCTTTGTGCTACCTGATATATTAGTAAGGATTCAGTCCAGTTACAAATAACAGGGACTTAGATAAAGAACAGCCTAAGACACATAGTTTATTTTACTTTCACATAAAAGTCTGGACAAGACAGTCCAGGGCTAGTGGGCTTGCTGGGGTCCTCAAGGACTTAGGCTACTTCCAGCTTACCACTCTGACATCCCTAGAATGCACCTCTGGTATTTATGGTTCAAGATGGCAAGTGTCACATCTAGTTTATAGCAGCAGGATGAACTGAGAAATAAGTAAAGGGGCAGAGGGTGCGTTTTACATTTCTTTAGTGTAATGTTCTTAGAAGCTTCCCACAAAACTCCTACTTATATAATATTAGCCAGAATTAGTCAAGTGATCATACCTAGCTGCAAGGGAAGACAGGGAATATAAGTCTTTACTTTTGAGTAGCCACAATTAGGGGTTTCAATCACTATGAGAGATGGGTCAGTCAGATATTGGTGAATTTCTGGCAGTCTCTGCTGTATCTAGAAAATTCCTGCTCAACTTTTATGTACAATGATTCAGCTCCTCTGGAAATTAATTTGGGTCTTTCTTAAGAAACTAAATGTGAGGCATCCCTGGTGGCTCAGTGATTTGGCGCCGCCTTCACACCAGGGTGTGATCCTGTGGACCTGGGATCGAGTCCCACATTGGGCTCCCTGCATGGAGCCTGCTTCTCCCTCTGCCTGTGTCTCTGCCTCTATCTCTCTGTGTCTCTTGTGAATAAATAAATAAAATCTTAAAAAAAAGAAACTAAATATGCATTGCAATCTCTTGTGTCTATTGATAGATGAATGGGTAAAGAATATATATATATATATATATATATATATATATATATAGTGTGTGTGTGTGTGTGTGTGTATAATGCAATAATAGCCATAAAAAGGAATGAAATCTCACCATTTGCAACAACATGGATGGAGAGTATAATGCTAAGCGAGATAAGTTAGTCAGAAAAAGACAAATCCAATATGATTTCACTTATATGTGGAATTTAAGAAACAAAACAAATGAGCAAAGGAAAAGAGAGATACAAACCAAGAAACAGGCTCTTTTTTTTACTCTTTTAAAAAATTTAAATTCAATTTGCCACCATATAGTATAACACCCAGTGCTCATCCCATCAAGTGCCCTCCTCAGTGCCCATCACCCAGCCACCCCATCCCCTCTCCCCTTCCGCAACCCTTTGTTTCCCAGAGTTAGGAGTCTCTCATGGTTTGTCTTTCTCTCTAATTCCCCATTCAGAAGAAACAGACTCTTAACTATAGAGAACCAGCTGATGGTTACCAGAGGGGAGGTGGGTGAGAGGATTGGTGAAATAAGTGATGGGGATTATTTTCACATAAAAATATGCAAACGAGTATTCAGAGAACCTTTTATTTATAATAGCCAAAAACTAGAAACATTTCAAATATGCTTCAACAGATATATGGTTAAACTGTGACATGATTAGTCCATGGAATACTACTCAGCAATAGAAAGGAATAAACTTTTGACATATCAAAAAATTTGGATGAATCCTAAGGGAATTATGCTGAATGAAAAGCTAATCAAAAAAGGTTACATAATGTATGATTCCATTTATAAAACATTATTGAAATGACTAGATGATAGAGATGGAAAACAAAGTAGTGGTTGTCAGAGCTTAGAGACGGGTTGGGGAGGAGGATGGGTGTACTTATAAAAGGTTGCATCATTATGGTGATTGAAATATTCTAAATATTCATTGCGGTGTCAATTACACAGATGTACACACAGGATAAAACTTCATAGAACAAAACTTACATAAATTGGTACATATAACACTGATGGATTGAGGGTGATTGTATCAATGTTAATTTCCTGGTTGTGATATTGTGCTATAGTTATGCAAGGTGCTACAGTTGGGGGAAATGGATGAAGGGTGTATGGGATCTTTCCATATCATTTCTTTTTTTTTTAAGATTTATTTATTTATTCATGAGAGAGAGAGAGAGAGAGAGAGAGAGAGGCAGAGACACAGGCAGAGGAAGAAGCAGGCTCCATGCAGGGAGCCTGATTTAGGACTCGATCCTGGCACCCGGGGATCACGCCCTGAGCTGAAGGCAGACGCTCAACTGCTAAGCCACCCAGGTGTCCCATATCATCTCTTTTAACTGCATGTGGTAAGATGTATAGTTATTTTAAGAAATTTGATTTAAAAATGTTTTCAGAAGCTAGGAAAGTAAACAAAATTAATGTATTAATCCATAAAAAAATAAACCCACAGTAAGTTAATGGCATTTTAGTTGAATCCTGTTTAGATGATCCATGTATCCTCTGCAAATAGTAATAATTTTTAAAAAAGAGAAACCCTCACATTTGTGTAGCACATTCATACATGTTAATTCATTTTATATTTAAATAGAGTCAGGAACATGAGTATAAGCAAGGAAAAGACCCAGCCAGGAAATTAGCTATGTGGCTTATTGTAAGGATAAATGCAACCCCAAACATAGCAGTTCCATAGGGACATTTAAATAGATTTCTTAAAGAAATAAAAAATAAAAAATGAAAAAATAAATAGATTTCTTATAGTTGGCTATAGGAAAATTAAAACCATTTAAATTGGTTTCAATTTGCCAGTTTTGTTCTAGATCATGAGAAATGATTCAGACTGTTTTAAGTCAGGTGAGTTCTTTAGTTTATTTAAGAGTAGTTCTCCCTTATTCTACAAATGTTTGGTTCTCTCGCTTTTTAAAAAGGTTTTTGAAGTTTTTATTTGTTTAGGGAGGGAAAGAGGAGTGGGGAGGGACAGAGGGCAAGAGGAAGAGAAAATCTTAAGTAGGTTCTACGCCTCCTGCAAAGCCCGAGGCAGGGCTTGATCTCGTAGTCCTGTCAGATCTGCAACATATGAATTTACCCTGAGATCCTGACATGAGCCAAATCAAGAGTTGGATGCTTAACTGACTGAGCCACCCAGGCGCCCCTTTGCAAAAAAAAAAAAATTTAATATATTTTTATTTAAAAAATTTTAATTTAAATTTCAGTTAATATACAAGGTAGTATTAATTTCAGTGTACAATATAGTGATTTGACACGTCCATACAACACCTGGTGCTCATCACAAGTGTGCTCCTTGTTTTCTCCTAAAATAAAATCAGAACACTTGGGCAGCAGAGCTGCATTATCCGATTCTTATCCTCTTAGTGTTTCCAAGCTTCTGGGTTTGCTCCAAGAAGCACATGCCTCAGACTTCAGATGACTTCTCTGGATAGTTACTAAGTTGCAGCTAGGTGATTTCTGTTCTGTGAGGGGAGACTTTGGCTAATATGTGAAGACTGTTTTCCCCAGCATGTAAGAGACTGGCCTTTGATAGATACCAATATAAATATAGTGAGAATAAAACTCTGAGAATGGCCTTCAGTGAGAGTGTGCATGTGGTGCAGTCCCAGCTTTGGCTTCTAAGAAGCGTTTGGGCTAGAAGGGCAGGCCATCCTCCTGTGTCCAAGCTGATGTCTTAGTTTGGGCTGCTGTAACAGAAATACCAGAGGCTGGTGGCTTAAACAATTTATTTCTCATAGCTCGGAAGCTGGGAAGTCCACGGTCAAGGTGCCAGCAGATCCAGTGTCTGATGAGGGCACTCATCTTGGTCTGCCAATGGCCATGCTCTCATTGTAACCCAGGAGAGAGAGGGAGAGGGAGACGGGAGAAAGAGAGAGAGAAAGAGAAAAGAGATTCTCATGTCTCTTCTTACAAGGACTACTCCTATCCAGGAAGCCTGATTACCTAATCACTCCCCAAAGGCCCCACCTCCTACTACCATTACAGTGGGGTTTAGGATTGCAGCATATGAAGGGGACACAGTGTACTGAGAGGACACAGACATCCAGTCCATCACAGCCCTCCTCCTCCTCCACGTTGACTCCTGTCTGCACTTCTGAGCAGATGACAACAGAACATGTAGTCCTTCTTTGCTTTCCAGGGTAAGTTGTGGGAAAACAAAGGGAATGTTTGATTTATTTCTAAACCATTAACAGTTGAGGCTTAGGTCTTGTCAGGTTTCAGTGGAGAGTGACCAGATCAATACCCTCTAGAGCAGTTCTTGTCAAACTGTGAAGTGCACACAAACCAACTGGGAGAGTGTTACCTGATTCTTGTTCAGTAGGTCTGGAGAGAGGCTGCAATGATTCATCCCTAACAGTGCTCAGGTTGGTGGCCCAAAGACCACATTGGACAAGTGAGGCATTAGATTTAGACAATGAGGTCTGTGAGACCAAGGACACTGTCTTGTTTCCCATTTTATCCCCAGTCTTGGCATGATGCCTGGCACAAAGTGAGTTCTCAATAAATATTTGCTGAATTGAATTAATGGGAGACACTGGCTACAAGGACAAATTTTATAGCTTAATTTTCTGTTAGGCTGAGCTCATAGCCAAAAACAAATGGATAAGTACCCACCATAATTAAACATGTGTTTAACTAGTACTTTGGAGTTTCCTAAGCACTTTAATTAATGATAGCTTATTTGATTTTTACTCTTAACAATAATCCTCTGGAGAGGAGCCGTCATTATCTTTCAGATACAGGTGATAAAAGCAAAGTCAGAGAGGGCAAGTCACTGGCCTAAGGAAGGCTAGCAGCAGGTACACTGCAGTGTGGGTCTTCTGAGTGCCAGTTTTTTTTTTTCTGCTGTACTTTGCAGAAATAATAAAAGCATTGACCAAAAGCAGATTATGTGACTTTTAGTATCATACAGCTGGAGGCTAATGATGTCCCTCTTCCTGGTTAATTGCCACACAGTTGGCATAGAAGAGCTAATATATTAAAATGTTTTTTTAAATTGTTTTATTTATGATAGTCACAGAGAGAGAGAGAGAGAGAGAGAGAGAGAGAGAGAGAGAGAGACATAGGCAGAGGGAGAAGCAGGCTCCATGCACCGGGAACCCGACATGGGATTCGATCCCGGGTCTCCAGGATCGCGCCCTGGGCCCAAGGCAGGCGCCATACTGCTGTGCCACCCAGGGATCTCCTAATATATTAAAATGTTAAATGTATGTGTGTGATGATGAGATTTGTCAAAAAAGAATTCACAAGCTCTCTTTGGGCTGCTTGACCAAACTGCCTGTGCCTGAAGGCTCTTTTCTTTCCCTTCAGAAGGGGTTGCTTCTATGCTTATCTTCTATTAGGACCAGAGATTTCCTCCCCAGGGTAACTAATCCACACACCTCAAATTTGCAGGGGGCAGGACAGCTGGCAACCAAATCCAGACTGCCTGGCTACAGAGTGATCCTGCCAGATCACCACGTTTCCCATGGTTGCTTTTAGGCTTGCCCTAAAAGAAGGAGGGCAGCAGGGGGATGGGAGTTCTTCACCTGAACTCAGACTGCAGGGTGTCTAGCATAGCATACAGGCCCTGGTGTGCTATGGGATGTGAGATGCACTCATATCTTCCTTCCTCTTGCTAACCCTTGATTTAGAAACGTCCTTAATAAAGTCTATTCTAAGACCCAAGCCTTGCGATGCTGTGGAGTTCTCATCTGGACTATTGTTATGGTAGATGGCAGTCTTTAAGGGGCCTCCCTTAATCCACCTTGTATGATGGAGGGGCTTCAGCCCTTGTTTTACAAGCTATATCTCAGCTTTCTCTTCTCTTTGCCACACTTACCTCATCGCTGTAAACATTTTATTTATTTATTTATTTATTTATTTATTTATTTATTTATTTATTTGAGAGACACACAGAGCGCATGTGCACACACAGGCAGCAGGAGTGGCAGAAGAAGGAAACCCTCTAGCAGACTCCATGCTGAGCACAGAGCCCGAGGTGGGGCTCCATCTTGGGACCCTGAGATCATGACCTGAGCCAAACCAAGAGTAGGGTGCTTACTCAACTGAGTCACACTGGTGCCTCAGGATAAACTTTTCATCTATGGCCTCTTTTGCAAAGCAGACCACTGTGCTGGGTACATAATAGATAAAATAACAGGAAGGCACCGAGCCAGGTTTTTATTTTTATAACCCTGTCCTAACCGCTCTCTTAAGCATCTGTGTAGGCATATTTCAGCCCGGGCTCTGCAGATCCACTGAGGAACCTCACTGAAGCTTCCCACAGGGGAGCCTGGAGGTGGTGTGCAGGCTTCCAGGACTCTTAGGGGAGACAGAAATCAGGAGAGAGCTCGTAGTCCTGTCAGAAATGTTCTTTGTGTTTCAAGGAAGAAATTCTAACCAAAAAAGGGGGAAGTCCTGAGGGGCAATATGGCAGCATTTGTGGTCTGCAACATAAGAATTTACCCTAAAGACACCTGAGCAAGAACTGTTTACATGTATATTATAAACTGTGTGTGTGTGTTGGGGGAGAGGGTTTATAGTGTATATGCATGTTTATAATCTACCTTGGGCGATAGAAAATAGTTCCACTTAGGGAGACACCATGATGATTAAAGTCAGGGCTTAAGGCCTTGGGTTTAAGATCTAGCTATGCCATTTACTTCTTTTCTGTACCTCTTGATCCCCTTCAACCATTTCACCCAGCTCCCCCCACCTGCTGGCAACCATGATATGTAGCTGTATCTGTGAGTTCAGGTTTTTTTAGATTCCACATATATGTGGGATCATAAAGTATTTGCCTTTTTCTGTCTGACTTATTTTACTCAGCATAATGCTCTCAGGTTCCATCCATGTAGTCATGAATATCAGAAGTTTCTTCTTTTCTATGGCTGAATAATATTCCTGTGTGTATGTGTGTGTGTGTGTGTGTGTGTGTGTGTGTATAAAATACATGAATAAATAAAACATAAAACATGGCATATATATATTCATCATTTGATGGACACTTAAGTTGTTTTCATGTCTTGGCTATTTTAAGTAATGCTCTAGTGAACTTGGGGGTACAGATATCTTTTTGAGCTAGTGCTTTCAATTCCTTTGAATAAATACTCAGAAGTAGAATTGCTGGATCATAGAGTAGTTCTATTTTTAATTTTTTGAGGATCCTCCATACTGTTTTCCAGAGCTGCTACACCAGCTTGCATTCCCACCCACAACGCACCCGGGTTCCCTTTCTCCGCCTCCTCACCAACATTTTCCTATGAGAGGTGATATCTCACTTTCTTGAAACCTGTGGCAATATATTTGATTCTCTAAGCCTGTTCATCTAGAAAAAGAAGCAAAGAGTTTCACTTTGTATGTTGTTAAGGAGGTGAACTAATGCAGATAAAGGTTAGCATGGTCCTGGCACATAGCATCAGTAGTCACTAAATGTTAGCTCTTGAAATGGAATCTATACCAGAATCTCTTTCATTCTACTACTTGATGTTACACTTCATTCTGCTTTTCTGCCATTTTGTTTCCAGATTAGAGCAGTTACTTCAAGCTCCCTGGAGAATTAGAGGCATTGCTTTGATAGAGTATGTCACTGTGGCTCAAAGTTTCCTAGATAGAACTGTGGTCCTAGATGACACTTTTTTTTTCCCGTCCCTCTTTTCTTCTGTTTCTCATCTCTGACCCCCACACTTCACCCACTCTGATCCCCTCCTGATATTTCTTCAGTTTGGATCTGGCTCCATCTGCTTACAGATCAAGATAATTTATGGCCATAGAGTTTGATTGCTGGGTTTTGTTTCCCCACTGCTGACGTTCTATAAGCCCAACCTATTCATGTGACCTTCTCAGATGAAGCTCATGCCTCTGATGGGTCTTTAAAATGTTGGGTAGTATCCTACATATCAAAATGTCTGTGTCCCTGTATGTACTTCTGCCAGAGGCTAGGACATGAAGAAATCAGGTTGCATTTATCTGCATTGTGGGTAGACAGTCTACTTATGTCTGTCTCTTGGTCTCTCTCAGGCACCTAGCATCTCAGTTTCCCTATACTGTCCCAGATTCACGCTGTTGTCCTAAAGAAATTATTAACAGTATCCTACTTTCCTCTCAAAAGTATCTTGATACAAATGCAATGAAACGCCGGGACACCTGCACCCCGATGTTTATAGCAGCAATGGCCACGATAGCCAAACTGTGGAAGGAGCCTCGGTGTCCAACGAAAGATGAATGGATAAAGAAGATGTGGTTTATGTATACAATGGAATATTACTCAGCTATTAGAAATGACAAATACCCACCATTTGCTTCAACGTGGATGGAACTGGAGGGTATTATGCTGAGTGAAGTAAGTCAGTCGGAGAAGGACAAACATTATATGTTCTCATTCATTTGGGGAATATAAATAATAGTGAAAGGGAATATAAGGGAAGGGAGAAGAAATGTGTGGGAAATATCAGAAAGGGAGACAGAACGTAAAGACTCCTAACTCTGGGAAACGAACTAGGGGTGGTAGAAGGGGAGGAGGGCGGGGGGTGGGAGTGAATGGGTGACTGGGCACTGGGGGTTATTCTGTATGTTAGGTAAATTGAACACCAATAAAAAATAAATAAAAAAAAAAGTATCTTGAGCTTGGGAAGATATATTATAAGGTCATCCTACCTTTTGAGATAGGTATATATTTAAGTTTTGTTTCAAGTAGAAAAGATGATGGGTTATCAGGCAAAAATATTTTTTCAGTATTATAATAATAAGTGTGATAAAGCAAGTCAAATGGAAGTCATAATTTTCAAAAATGGTATTTCAAAGAGTTTTCTTTCTGTAGTGCAAACTGGAATGTGTTTTTATCATAGCAAGTAGTGTTTTGGAAAACTTGGAAGAGGCTTGCTACATAATTTAAATTTTAAATGGTCAACCCTTGTTCAGTGGAATAAGGATAAGCAAGCTAAGAATGATCAAGGGGAAAACACATCACACATTTTTTTATGCTTTTGAAAACTTCTCCTCTTCTTTTTCTCACTTCACTTCATGTAACTGAGTAGAACGCATCTTTTACAAAGAAGTGTGAACAAGAAGTCTAATAATACTCAGAATTAGAAGGAGCTGGCAGTTTGTTCATCCTAAAATTGTACAGCCATATTAAGATACAACAGAGAGAAATTATGCAAGGAGCTGGGAGGGAAGACTCCCAGCTTTGTAACCATCAACTATCTCTACCTGAGCAGAAGAGACGTGAGTGGGTGTAAGTGCCACATACTATCAAACCATGTCAGTGATGGGGCCCGTGGTGGATAGAGAGAGACATCACGCACGTGGCTGACAAGGGCTGTGCTGAGTTATGGAGTGCTGTCTGCACACATGGCTGCTGCAGCTGTGGCGGAGCTCAGGGCTCCCAAGACAGGCCGGTTCGCAGGTTCACACATTCTCGCCCATAGAGGAATCTATATTCCTGTCATTCCTCGTGATACACATTGTGAGTTAATCAACTTCTTCCCTCCTCCATGCTGTGGAAGGGCACAGGGCTGTAATAGATGCAATGCAAAATGCTGCCACCTGGTATGCAGCTGAAACAGAAAGCACAATCCCAGAAAAGCTAGAATGGACGAGGAAACAAAAGGCAGCTTACGGCTGCCTTTATCAGGTGTCTGGCAGTAGACAAACCGGGCTTTATGGGAAGTTACAAAGAAGAAGCTGGATCTTATTCTTTCATTAGAGCACTATCAGGCCTCAAGATTAAATAAAATAAGTTTCTCAGACATGACACACTCTAATCTACACCTGGTTACTCTGAGCGATGGTGTGATTTACATGCAGCTCCAGCTTGTCTTTGACATGCTACCCACTCACATATTTGCATATTCAGAAGCTATACAAGCACAAAAATATTAAAATGAAATTCACTATACGTTACAGTAGAATGACATGTAATTTATTCATATAACTGACAGTTAGGCAGTACTCAGACTTCATTTAAATAAGCAAGTGATTACACAAATGTCTAATAATACTAAAATTGATAGTCAGAAGGTATAAAATACCATGGGTATGAAATGCCATGGTAAATACTATTCAACAGACTACAATCATAATTCCAAACTAAATCATGGTTTTTGAAATGATCTTTAGCAGTTTTGGAATGATTTGATTTTTTTTTCCCCTTCCAAGCAATTTACTTTTTCACTGATACAAGGCAAGGTCATTATTTTCAAGAACTATTACAAAAGGACACATTTTAGGTCCCTCTCTTGCAACACATTTTCTTGAAAATTGTTTTTTAATATAACCTCTTGACATTGAAAACAAACCAAGCACAGGTGCTTGGATCAGAACAGTGCCAGGGCATAACTCTGAGTTCAGCAAGAGGCAGGCAGTGAAAATCCTTTTGCAGCTTTTGAAGTATGCATACTTCTTTTCTGAGGCTCCAAGCATCATAAACATATTTAGGCGTCCAAGCCAGTAAAATTATGGGAATAAAATAATCGGGTATTCATATGACTATGACACAGTTGCAACTGGGGGAAGTTACAATATAATTCTGCCACACTTCAAACAAAGACAGCACCTACCTAAATTTGCTTCTTGTCAGCCTCATTATATTTTCACGAAGCGCAGCTGTGTTTGCAGGAATGGTTTGGCTTATCATGTGTCTGTCTGTCTGTATTACTTGAAAGTCATATACTTTATGGAATGAGTATACTTTTAGTGGAATGAGATTCAAGCGTGAACCTGGCCCGAAGAGCTAGCAACAGTGGTCATGAAACATATCAATAAATTAAAGGGCTTTCACAGAACAAGATTCAGCTAAATCTCTTACATACAAAATACAGCTAGAGAAATACAATTCTTCAATGCTGAATTACGAGGGGGAGGAAAACAATCTAAAAAAATAGAAAACTCTCTCCATACCTGGGTGTCAAGGCAAATGTAACACTGCATAATGCCACAATATGAACAGTCACTGGATGACAGGTACTCCAGAAATAGTGGTATCTGAGGGTCTGGTAATTATGACCAAGAGATGAAAATACTTTACCAAAAGGCATGCATACAATCATTGTGCATTCAGTGTGTGAGCTGGGACCTAAGCAGGGATCTAACACGACAATGAGGCAGTGTTCTGGGGGTATCCGTTAAAACCAGCATGGGTGACTACATGTTGATTAGACCTTCTGAGGCAGCAAAGTGTGGACACAATGCCATGTCTGGGTTCTGCAGCTGTTTTATGATCCTCTTGCGGAATTTCTCCCGCACACGATTAAATTCCATTATGTCCATGGGGTCCTCTTCAATCCAAAACTTATGGAACTCATGCATCAAATAGCCTGTTATAAATAAGACAGTGATAAGAATGCAGGAGAAAAAAAAGAAGTCCTTAATCACATTCAGAATCACTGAATGCTGAAAGAGGTGTTGGACCAAATGACAGCAACCATGGAGCTCAAAGAAGAGATCACGATGCAGCAGGTATTACTGTTAAAGATTATTCTTTAAAACTAGTGCAGTAGAAGCTACGAATCTGCAAGATTTTTGCAATTGGTCCTGGAATTATTCTCACTCTTCCTAAGGAGGAAGATAAATCAATTGTGCCATCTCTTGAACATGAATCACATCTGGAATATAATCCTAAAGGCCAACAGTCACTACTTCATCCTTCCCCCTGATTAAATTAACATAATGGTCTGACTTTTCAAAATTACTCCACTCACCTTTTTTTCTCTTGATATTCGATTTGAGTAAAGTTTTAAATTACTCTGACAAATCAAACAAATGTGTTCTGACAGTCTATTATGAGACAATAAAAATTGTAAATCAACTCTGAACACAGACTGGTCATTAAACTACATGAATTGTTAATAAGACCATCTTGCTCTGAAGCATGATGTAATATTGAAATACTCTTGTGTCTCAAAAATGTTATCACTGAATGATCTGGATTGGAAACATTTTTGGAATAGATGTTAAGTATTTGAATTTATTCACTGTGTTCTGTTTCCCCCACTGTGCAACCCTCTCCCCACCAGATTCAGTATTGAAGTGTGAATAGCTTTTTAAAAAGACAGTAATAGATATTTGTATGTAGTAAACCTATTACAAGCTCAAGTGTCTCATTATGTATTAGAAAAAAGCATTTAAGGCTTTCCTTAAAGCATTAAAGCATTCCTAGTTAAAAAAACCAAATGTTATAGAAGCTTTTCTTAGTTTTAGCATTAGAGGGAGCAGAATATATTCTGGAGCCAGAAACCTGGTTTGAATCCTAGCTCTTCCACCTCCACAGGAAGCAGTGAGCAGCAGAAATGAGAGGGGGCATGGGAAGAGAATTTGGGAACAAGTATTCTCAGTGCTAATAGTAAAAAAAAAAAAAATTGTTTTTCTATTAGGTAGCTACTTACAAGAAAACCTTTAACATAGGTCCATAAACAGATTTTTAAAAATCTTTACCATATCTCACTGTAATACAAAATTAGAAGTGACCTTCTCTCCCACCCCCAACACACTTCCAGATATTGATCCACTTCCACAAACACACTAGTTTCTCTTCTGTTAAATATGCTTATACATTTTTATGTATATGGTCTCTCTACAGCTACAGGAAGAAAGGTAGTAAGGAGAGAGAAAACTTATTTTACTTTTTTTGCATTTCTTTTACAATTGGATTATCTTTGGGCCCTCCACACATATTAACTGATGTGACAGTTTTTAGTATCTCTCGATGGGGACACACATCAACCTCACTCAAATACCTCTGGGCCATGGCCACTCTTATTATGGAACCTGATCATATCAGGGAAGTTCTAGACCACAGGTATCAGTCATCCCAGGGCTGTCCTATCCATCTCTGTTTGCTCTGGTGCTTGGATTCCTGGAGGAAGCATCTGGCCTTGAGCTCTTCTGATGACAACGTTGACATTAGCCTGTCTCATGCATGAAGAACCTATTTTTAAAGAGTTTTTCCTCATATTGGGCCAAAATCCGCTAACCTGTATTTCTTGGAACAGATTCAGTCCTTCTCCAACTCAAGTAATTGAAGTGTCTTTTATGCCCTGAGCTGCTCTTTTTTCTGGGTTAAGCGTCCCTATTTTTCCTCACCATTTCTCACAGTCTGTTTTCTATTCTGGTTGTTTTAGTGCATACCAAGAGGAAGTCGTTTCCTCTGATCTCAGTATCTTATTCAACCAAAAGAATTCAATCATCTGTCCCTTTCAGTGACTGAGAAAACTCCTAAAGTACCCTGTGGATGGTATAGGATACTCTTTAGACGTGCAGACCTCCCAGATCAACTATAGTTCAGTAAGATGAATCTCAGGGCACTAAAATATGAGATCCAGTGCTCTAAAAGATGCCCTCTTCTTAAGTTCCCTTGGCTTTTTTCTAAATATTATATTTTTTATGGTTTTAAGTGAAATCTATGACCATTTATACTTTATTCTTCCTGTACTATATAAAATACATAATTTTTCTGACTTGGCCTCTGAGCTCAAATAAATACACCTGAGCTGTTTTGTATCTAGCGTCAGGCTTCTAATACTATGAATTAAAATCATACATGATGAGTTAAAAGCATCTCATGAGTGATAAGGTCTTTACCCTTATTGACAGTAATAAGAAGGTACTGTGAAAATTACCTTCTAATGAAGAATTCACTTTTATCATCGTAATATAAAATATTCACCTTTCTACAGTGTGCTGGTATACTGGCAACTCATTCTAATGGTGATCTAGTAGAGTACAGAGTGTTAGAAGAATGCAGACCCATTTGGTTTCCCCATTTTTCTACCCTACATGCAATTACAGAAATACATTTTGAAAAGTTTAAAAGATAGGCAAGGATAAGACTAGAGGTTGGGTGGTTAACAATCAGACACTATTCTCCGGATCCTTCCTCTTAAATCTACAAAAGTGAAGCTGTAAAGCTTATAGACTCTATCCAATCAGGAAAATAGAGATTGAATAACATGATTTTAATCAAATTGCAGAAATGGTGGTTTGACTTTCAGGGTACATAATTATACAACTCCACTCATTTTTACATTACAGAGTGTTCATATATCCACTTGGTCAATTGGTCAGTTGGCTCATCTGCCAATTAACAAATATGCAACAGATACAAGAAAAAGGTAGAGTTTCTGTGCTCCCTACTTCTCTGTCTCCTGGAGAGAGATACCCTGGTAGACAATTCCAGCTGATGATTCATTAGGTAAGGAAGCTAACAAAATGGTGTGGCAAGTAGAGGTAGGAAACAGAGGTCAGGCTATTGCTTACAGTCTCTTAATGAATTCTTAACAACAGCTTTGTGGAGTGGGTAGTGCAGATATAACTTTATTTAACAGATGACAACACTGGGCTTAGACAACATATTTGAATGGTGTACAATTACACAATATAGCCGGAAATTGGAAGTGAGAACCTGAAATCATCTGACTTTCTACTACTGTACCTTTCCCAGTGGCTTCTCTTCCTCTGGTTCTTATTCTTACTGAATAGTCCCTTCATCTGAAGGTCAAAAGAAAGATAATTATTTTTTCATCTTCTGGTCATTGTACTTTCCTGTGCTCACTGCACCTAGCCTTACTTCATTTCATTGGAGCTTTAGATTGAATGCAATTTTTGTAGCATACTGCCTTGGCAGTGCAGTATTCACTGAATAATACTATAAAGTCAGAATGATAGAGACATTATTTTCTTATATTTTTTCACCTAGATGAAAATACCTGTTTAGAATACTAATTTAGTTTTCCAAGCCAAGTCTGTAGTGTATTTGTTGTTGCTTGAATGTATTTTGGTTTTGCTTCACTGCATTCAGTTGGTAGACAGCAGAGACATAAGCAAGGACACAGGTAATTGCAAGAATATTACAGAGGAAACGTGCAGAACTGATCGTGTCTGATGGAGGAACAATGAATTCAGGGCATGCTTTGATTCCTCTGGAGAGGCATGAGTCCCTATGTGTACATCCCAATTCATAAGGGGATTGCTGTTCTTTCTAAAATCTGGTGAGGGCCTTGGGAAATAAGTATCCCTATTGCATGCTACTCACCTGGGCTAGGGTTCTCTTAAAAGCCTATCAGTTCAGGCCAATGCTAAATTTTTCAGGAGAAACAAGACTGCCTTTCTTCCACAAAAGACATTATCTAATATTTTAGCTTCCCTCCCTCCCTCTTTCTTTCCTTCCTTCCCTCCATTCCTTTCTTCCTTCCATCTACTTACCCACCCACCCATCCAACAAATGTTTCCTGAGTACTTACTCTGTACAAGGCTCTACGTTGATGATACAGTAGTGATCACAAAAAACAAAATGCCTGTCTCTAAGTGTCAGTTCATACGATTCTAATTTTGATTTTCTCCTGCCAGAGCTCCCCCACTGGGCGGCTTTTATTTTCTCCTCAATGCTCATGAATCCCAAATCTGTCCTTGTAATTCCTCATTTTCCATTATTAACAAGTCATAAAGTATATGTATTCTTAAATTTGCTCATTTTTATCTAAGTTACACATGCACATAGTTTAGAGTCATATAGTTTAACAAGTCTTGTTCCAGAAAACAGGCAAAAAACTAGCAGCACCTTCTGCCTTAATTACTGCTTCCCTTAATGGACATTTCAGCTCGTGCTGATTCTTTTCATTATTGACCCCCATAGCTCTTTATAACATGATTGCCATTGCTTGATTTTTTGGACTTCCTTTATAATAAGATGAAGATTTAGTTCCCTTTCACCCATTCCAACCACATTATCATGTATTTTCTAACAATTTTCTTTGTGTAGTGTTACCAGCTTCCCTCTTTTTATTTACTTAGTTTTCACCCAGTTAACTCTAAACTATGCCATTGTCTTCACAGTGTGTTCAAGTGTGTTCAAACATGGTAGACATTCTATCAATTTCATATTCTTCAACTCTGCCAGAGCCTTCTAACCTGCTAAAATCTAGATTTATTATTCTCATCCTGCTGCACAGATACCACCTTGGGCTTTCCCTTCATCTTCATCCTTGAATATTCTCACTTGGTTCATATGATAGATTTCCTGCTCTGTGGACCCCATTTATTCCTTTCAGGATTACTCTTTTTGTGAAAGCATACACTTTAGGAGCTTCCTGTTAAAGGTACAAGGAGGTAAAATGTTTAAGACCTTGCATTTTTAAAATGTCTTTATTGTACTCTCACACTTAATTGGGAAGTTAGCCTGGATTAGAAATCTAAACTGAAATCATATGCCCTTAGATTAAAAAAAAATATTCTCAAGTTTTTGAAGACATTATTCTACTGTCATCTAGAATTCAATGTTGCTGTTGAGAATTCCAGTGTCATCTTCTTTTTTTTTAAATTCTTTTTTCCAGTGCCATCTTGATTCCCAATTCTTCATGTGGCAACTATGGAGATTTTTAGAACCATCTCTTTCTGTTATCATAAAATCTTACAATCATATGGACCTTGGTGTGAATCTATTTTAATTTATTATGCTGGTTCTTACCAGTTTATTTATTTTTTTAATTTTTAAATTTTTTGGTTCTTACTAGTTTAAATATGAAAAGTCATCCTTTAGTTACTGGAAATTTTTCTTGATTTATTTCTTTGATTTCCTCTTTTTAATGTTATTGGTCTTTTTCCAATATTCTTTTTCCAGAAATTCCATTATTCATATATAAGAAGACTTCTAAAATGGTCCTTTAATATCTTGACTTTTATTTTCTATTTTTCATTTACACTTTTTGTTCTACTTTCTGGGAGTGTTTCCAGTTTTATCTTCAAATCCTTTTTGGTGATTTCATTTACACTATCTGATTTTTAATTTCTAAGAGCACTCTTTTGTCTTCTGGGTGTGTGTTCTGTAGCCTCTTGTTCTTGTTTCAAAATTAAAATTTCTTAATTCCTTGGGGATACTAGTGATACATATTTTTGAAGTTTTCCTCCCCTGCATAGTTTCTGTTTCCTTCTAGTGGTTTTATTTCTGCTTGTTTTGGACTCTCTTTCATGCTTGAGGCTTTCATCACTATTCTTGTTATCTAGTGCTGCTTATGAAATTATTCCAAAATCTAGTGGCTTTTAATACACTCATGAATTCAGTGGATTAGGAATTCAGAAAGGGCCTGGGAGGGATGGTTCCACACATCTGGAGTCTCAACTGGGAAGACCTGAAGGTGGGGTGACTTGATAGCTGGTGGCATGAATCATTTGGAGGTCTGTGGTGGACACTGGCTACCAGTTCGGACCTCATCTGGAGCTGTCTGTGAGATCACCTAGGTATGGCCACTCCATCTGTCCTAGACTTCCTCACAACATGTAGAGATCAAAACTGTTACACGATGGCTCATGCCTTCATGCCTCTCAGCTCAGTCTCTGAGAACCAGGTAAAACCCTTGTCTCACATAGTCTTGGAAGTCACATAGTGTCAATTTTGCTATACTCTACTGGCCAAACAACTGGTCAGCCCAGATTCAAAGGGTAAGAGGAACAAATAAACCCTCTCTTAGTGAATGGGAGGAGTGTCAAAGAATCTGAGGACATGTTTTGAACACTAAGACAGCTGATAATCCTTGGCTGTCTGAATATATTTTACAAAATAAAAAGCCAGAGACTAAAAGCTTATTGGAAGTCCTGAGCATATAGGTAGGGCTTCTTGAATGTGAGCATGACTGTAGATTGATAATAGCTGGGTTGTTTCACTGAGGAGACCCAGGGGTCAGCATCTTGTAACCTCCTTTCTGTTGGGCTGCTCTGATAACCCAGAGAAGTTCCATCAATCTTGCCAAAGTTAGAGGAATGGGGAAGGAAGAGCCACCTGCATGATTCAGTCCTCATTAGCATTTTCAGTATGGTTTGCCAGCAGCTGTACCTGCTGCTCATCAGACCACAGACCCTTTGTTTTCTCCTCTTTGGAGAATAATCTACCACACTCTCCTGGGGCGGGGGGCAAGGGAAGGACAGAAGCTGTGTCCTAGGGAAGGGGATTTGGGCCTCTAAGAGTTTCTTAACATACTTTCAAGCAATCTTGCTGTTTTTGATCCTGCCTTCACCCCTATTTTCAGCACATCAAAATACTGCCAACTCCTGAACCTTTTGGGAGGTTCTGTGGAAATACATCAGATTGCTTCTTACCTTTCCACACTACCTATTTGGTATTTGCTTTCTCAGGATTACTGAATCAGTTATCATTTCATCTGTTTTCCAGCTTCCAAAATGAGGTTTTCCTGCCTCATTCTTGATTTTTCCTGTTATTATAAGGATTTTATGCTTTCTTGGAAAAATTCTTTTACATTAACTTTAGTGAAGTCTCAAAAGGGAACATGATACATGCATTAATTATGCCAGCATGGTTTAAATGGTTTAAATGACATTTCTCCTTTAAATTGCCCAGTTTGCTTAGTGACTTGGAATATCTTTCCATGTTTCTCCAAACCAGTCTGTGTGGCCTGCAAGGTCACCATGACATTCAGATTTTAGGATTCTGTCTCTAAGAATGGAAAGTACCACCTCTGGGCTCTGTCATATAGTCTTGGTCTTTATCTTCTGAAACCTCAGTATAGCTGCAACTCCAAGGATACTGTTCATTAATACTAACTTCTGAATCACTACTTGTGGTGGCAGGAAAAGCAGTGCCAGTGCCAGCTCCACCACCATCAGTTTCACTCACTAAACCAAGATTTCCTCTTTCTAATGTTCATTAGGCACTAACTATGGAACTATCTAATAAAAACTCTTTATCCATTATCTCACTTTATCTTCTTATCAACTCTACGAGGAAATACTCCTTTTATACCTGACATAACCAAGGCTTAGAGAGGTTGGGAAACATAGATTTGGGAGTCAACACAGGCTGTCTTCTGAACCTGCACTCTTAAGTGCTATGCCGTGCAGGATCAGAAGGAGAGAGATACCCAGACCAGAAGTTGATATGGTGGATATTATGCAAGAGCTGAGAAAGAGAAAAATCCATGATGCTTGAAAATATTACTGTAGAGTTTTGAATGAGAAAACAACAAACTCAAAACCAAAGGGGAAGTTCAAAGATCCCAAAGCAGCCAAATAGCAAAGATCTCTCAGCTTTGCTTCTTGTGTAGAATGTTCCATAGACACTATATTGATAATTCAGCAACAGGACACTTACAAAATGTTTGCTGGAAATGAGACAGTGTTGGAGCTTCTGGGGCGATGTTGTAGAAGTGAGTTTTTAGAGCTCCACTCACCAGTAGATTATATGCCAAATCAGTTATATTGATGCCCACGATTGCAAATGAGTACCTGCAAAGTGCAAACCACAAAACCAACTATGTGTCACACAAGCATTTAAAAATAATCTAATTTTTAAATTACTGCTAAATTATCAAAGAGGCAGGTTGCCATTCTGTTTCTACCCAATCTCTACCCTGAATTTGCAACTTTGAAAATGCGAGTAATGTAACCAAGAGAATTAAGAATCCATATGCTTTGATTTGGTAATTCCGTTTTCAAATATACAAGAGAAAAATATCAGAAATGAAGAGCTTTATACTCAAGGATACTCATTATAGCATTATTTATAATGGCAAAGACATGGAAACTATGCAGATATTCTAAAAAAAAGATGAATGGTGAAATAAATTATAGTAATCTCATATAATATAGCCAATAAATACCATATTCCTAAAGGCTATTTAAGTAGGAAACATTATATATGAAACAAGCCAGGTTTTATTATATGTTCACAAATGTGCACAAAAAGAGGGCAAGAATGAAGTGCCACCAAATATTACTGTTCTATGTTAGAGGAATAAGATTGGGGTGATTTCTTTTTTGCTTGCTTTCTTGTATTTTCTATATTTTCCATAATTAGCCATATATTACTTTTAAAATGAGGCAAAATTTAATTATCTTAACACTCGGTATATTTCCTATTTCCTTTTCTATATGGCTATCAAAAGTTAAATGGAATCGAGCTCTTTCAGTCTCTGGGTTATATAAATCTAGCACATAAAAGAAAGGAGTTCTCCATTCAGAAATATTTTTGAATGAAATAGGGCATTAAAATAAAACCTCTAAAGTAAATTTATAATTTAATAACCTGATACTTGATAAAAATTCTTAAAACTACTAGATAAATTCTTTTTTTAAAAAAAAAAAAAGTAGGTTCCACACCCAGCATGGAACACAGTACAGCACCTGAACTCATGACCTTGAGATCAACACCTGAGCTGAGGGACACTTGGGTGGCTCAGCGGTTGAGCATCTGCCTTCAGCTCAAGGTGTGATCCGGGGTCCAAGGATCAAGTCCCAGATTGGGCTCCCTGAGAGGAGTTTGTTTCTCCCTCTGCCTGTGTCTCTCCTCTCACTCTGTGTCTCTCATGAATAAATAAATAAAATCTTAAAAAACAAACAAACAAAGCCTGAGCTGAGATCAAGAGTCTAGTGCTTAACACAACTGAGCCACCCTACCTATGGAATACAATGATAAATGATGATTTCTGAAAATCATTTCCATATAGTTATATCTTTGTAAATATTGTCAGTGGTCAAAAGCGAAGTAGTACCATAGAATCATACAAATGAATCCAAAAACTTATAAACAGCTTCTTTTAAAAGTTCAGCTGGATTATATATTTCCATCAGGACATTCTTCATCTTTGTCATGTTTTAGGATATTTTTATTCTGGTTCTGGTTCTTACAACCTTTATATATGAAATCCCACACTCACCCAATTGCTTTATCCATCCTTTTCTTCTCCCATTCTGCTTTGCTGAATTTGCTGAATGAATAAAGAAATAAGATTTAATCTCTAATTGGTACTTGTACTCTTTTAATGTTTATATTCAAACTTTTGACTACATGCAGAGATGTCTGTAACTCAGTTCTCAAACACTAATCAATTTAAATGTTACCAACTAAAAATCCACAGTAAAATTTATGTGGAGCTCAGAAATGGAATTATTTAAAGACCTGCTACTTATTCCCTATTCCCTTTAGTGCTGCAGTGGGAGACAGTCCTTAAGGTGAAACACTAATGTACTTTTTTAATGGGATCATTGATTATCAACCAGTACTTCTTCCTTGAACCTTTGCCTGGTATGTCTCTTCTACCCAGGAGTGCCCTTGTCCTCTTCATGATTCCCCACTGCATTTCCTTTGGTTTTATTTCATGGCCTCTATCCTATTCACTCTTATTTGTGATGTATGGCTCACAGTAGATGCCAAATAAGTGTTTATTGATGAATAAAGTAGTGAACTAGTGAAAGGAAGACAGAGAGAGAGGAAGGAAGGATATATAGGTTTTAAAAATTCTGTTCCAATAAGTGCTATGGCATCTCCTCTGTCTAGGCTAAGACAGCTAAACTATATGAGTTCCACTTTAATCCATTTTATAATTTGAGCTTCTCAATAAGACTTTGTAGAAAGGGCTCTATCATTGAAGCATCCTGAAAATACTGCTTTGCGTTCTTTTACTTTGTGGATTTGCAGGTCCTTCCCATTCTCTCTTACTCCATACTGCCAGTGTTTTGTAAACAGGAACCACGTTCCACTTCTCTTTGTGGCTAATGTAATCCTCATTTTACAGTAAAAAAAAATGTGGTTAGCATTTGAACTAAATAACATTTTAAAATTAGAGTTATGAACATTTAGCTTCCATCTAAGTAGGGTTAAAAGACCCATGTAATACACACAGCACGAGACCAGGAAAATGTACAAAACTGATATTTTAATTGATATGTACTTTCTACTCTGCAAATGACTGGCTCTAATCAAAGTGACTTCTTCATTCATGTTAAAATATGCACCTCTTTTTAAAGTGTAGCTGCCTACAAACCAACCAACCACCCAGCCAAAAAGGCATTGGGAGATTTTTACTTAAAAGACTCACATCTGAACTAAACTGAATTAAGGGTGAAATTTAAGAAAATCTATATAAACAAATTTATAAGCACCTATTTTCTCTTAACAAAAGTTTATAAATATACAGTGTCTCTGCATTTGTTAAATGAAACCTCTGTCTGCATTGGAAATACAAGAAAGGGCCAAATGACCTCCACTCATTTGATTACTTACAGGATATCCTGATCCAAATAGAATAAATCATTTCTTTAAGACATACACAACAGCAACAGCAACAACAACAATCAAACAGACAAAATTCTCCTCTTAAACTTGAATGTACTTATGTCTCTCAAGGTACTTTAGGACTGAACAGATTGGAGGTTTACGAGGGCAGTAACAGCAGACAGGAGAGAACTTTCCTTAGTATACATTACTGCTCAACCCCCGAAATATTCAGGGTCTGACAATCCTTGCTGTCACAAGTGGTTAATATATACTTATTTCAGACATTGGTGAAGGATGGTATCATTTTAAAAACATTCTGCTTTGTGTTTATTGACATTTACCATAAATATGAAGTGATCAATATTTCGAAGTCTGTCTACTCAAGTTTATGGTGGCTTGAGGGACAAAGAAAGCAGGGTAGCTTTATCTCTATGCCCCTCACACACTTGCTAGTCTCTTCTTAAGTAAAAGTATTTATATACAGATTCTCAAATATGTCCTCTGATGGTTGACACAAGAGATAAAACTATAAAGCCTTTCTTTGAGAATGGCTCACAGATAAAATTTATCACCTCATAATGATTCATCAAAAAAAATATTTTAAGCTTATTGTCACTTCCCCGCGACCATGGAGGATTCACGTGTTTTTGCTGACACTCTTCCAGGAACACCTGAGTCTATACATAGATTCCCCAGACAATTTTAATTAGAGGGAGTTCAACATCTCTATATTACAGAAATATGCAATTCAGAAAATATTGTTAAAAATTAAAATAGCTTGATTTTAACCATGTGATATATCAAGAAAGAGCTGAGTGATTTTACTGTTTTTCTCAAAGTAAATAAAAGGTAAAGAAAATGAAAGTGTAATCTTATAAAAGATCATAGATAAAACTTTGGAAAGTACAGTGTAATTTAATGAGCCTTAGCCAAATGAAGCTCAAACAAGTCTGATAGTAAGTGGCAGGGACAAAGTCAATCTGTTTCTGAATTTTGAGAATGGTATAAAATTTTGGATTTATTTATTAAATATGAACACTATAAGAAACTTGGCATGCTGAAGAGAAAAAAAGTGATACAAAAGCATGACTGCAAAATGGCAGTACTCCTTATATATAATAACTATTACTTATAATAGTGAAGTTACAAGTATATTAATAGAAGAGCAGAATTGCTCTATGCAACAAAACTTCCAAATAAAATGTCCCTCTCTGAGGAGTAGATGAGGTCAGGGCATGTACTGATGTGTTCAGACATTAGGTGAAGTACTCAATGTGTTTCTCTGATCAGGTACAGCCATGACTGTAGAAAGGCTCTTTGAAATTTTCTGTTAGGTTGATCTAATCTGGTTTTCCTCCACTAACACACAACCCAAATATAATGAAATATATTAGATAAAAAGTTAGTGTTTGTTTTTTAAAATTTTTTCATGAATTTATATTTCTGTAAAAGTTCTTACCCATACTTATTTTAAAATAAAAGCAACAAAACACAAAAGCAAACAAAAAAATACCTTATTTCCTCTTTAGTGATATCCCTTCACGTAATCAGTTAAAGAAAAAAAATTAGGAAGGTAAATGAAAATGTAGACAGTTTAGGATCTAGATTTTTATCAAGGAAAATAAAAAAGCCTCAACAATCCAGATTTCTCAGTTGGCCCCTGACTTCATGACTCTCATCTCCTCTCTGTTTCCCCATCGTGGGGCATGTGCTCCATCGTGCTCCCTTGTCTCTGAAATCTTTCTTTTAGACTTTGCTTTCTCCTTCCATGTCTACCTCCTTAATCCTCTGAACACCTGCAATGTTTTCAGTCCCTTTAAATACCTGTCTCACTTGAACAGTGACACTTTACATCTTGAATCCCTTCAGGTAGTAAGTACCTAAGTTTTAACCCTCCTAATCAGTATTTGTCCAAAGGGTTCATTTGAAAGAGCTTTAAGCTTCACTTCTGGCGAGTTGATGTTCCTGAGAATCCCACTGACACCTCTGTGGAGGAGAACTTCCTCCTACCTAATACACAAGTCTAATCCATCTTTTATTTTCAGCAATTACCTGCATTTTGGATGAAGAGAGTCAGAGAGGACCTGCTGAGCCGCTGCAGAATCCCTTTCTGCAAAATACCTGTAGTTAGAGGGAAAAAAAGCCACAGCTCCATACCTGTTGGATGCATTCATTTTAATCCAGTTTCAGGCCATTTTGCATTCAGAGATACACAACAGCAGAAGATTCCCACTTGTTTCAGCTCTTCCAGAGAATGGATGGCTTTTCATAATAGAATTTTCCAGATAGGATGATGGTATAATAAGATAGTTGTAAAACCCACACAGATTTAGGAATTTATCAAGTGGGTTTGAAAAATCTTAACTTTGCCATTCCCCAGGGAGCTAAGGGTATTTGCAGTAAGAAGGGTGATAGACGAGGGGGCAGGATGAGGCCACTCAGAAGTTAGAAGTGGCCTGGATGAAGGGACATGGGGAAGAGCTGTGACAGCCAAGGGGCAGAGAGAGGAAGAAAATGGAGGAGGGGAGACACGATGTGCATTTTTCTTGGAGAATGTTCATGGGTATTTGAATTCTGGATGAATGCAAAATACGGTGC